>NC_045429.1:234379996-235008662 GCF_902635505.1 Sarcophilus harrisii | reverse complement strand
ACTTATATTGCTAGCTTTCCTAACAGATTTCTAGTGTGTAATATAACAAATACTAATTCTTTTACTTCTTACCAAAATCAGAAACTTCCCTGAGAATATATCCAGCAATTTAAAATCCATAAATTAAAAAAAAAACTATTGAGGGTAACTTTATAATTTGCTCACCCTTTCAAAATGATGCCTTCAACTTGTCATGTTCCATCCTTTCTTATAGCTCTTTTCCTCTTTGCTTCAGTCACTTTGGGTGGGTTTCCTTATTTCCAATCTTTGTCCTCCCCAATCTATTTGACAAGGTTGCTAAATAATCTACCAGAGCATAGTTCTCACAATATTACTCTCCCCATATTGCCTTTTGCTAAATCTAATCCAACTTCTTTGCCCCCTCCCATTCAAGAATTTCATCCATTTAACTCCAACCCACCTTTCCAACTATATTTCCTATGACCCTCCTTCATATAACATAATCACCAGCCTGACTAGACTGTATAACATTCCTCAGAATGGCACTAATCTTTTCCTCTCCATAGAGACTCTCACACTATTCTCTCTACCTGGAATAAACTTTTTTCCATCTCTGTCAATCAGTTTCCTTACCCCTATTTCAAAGCTGTAGCTCAGATGTCATTTTAATGAAGTCTTCCTTGACATTATCTCTGTCTTCTGAATTCACCCTGATAATTGTTCACTGATTGGTGGATATCTGCCCAGAATCACTGTTTTTAGGGGACTGAGAGGCAATTGGAATTAGTTGATTGTCCCAGTATTATATAGCTAATAAGTAACTGAGGCTAAATTTGAACTCAGATCCTCCTGACTGAAGAGCCAAAGCTCTAATGATTCCACCCCCTAATTGCCCCCAGGGTTACCATTTCTTGAATATCCTTAGTCACAGTGCTAACCTTTCTTTTGGCTCAACTCTCCCTGCTACTAACTTTCCCATCCCATTTTTACCATGTGGGAGCTATCCTCTTACTTTCCTACCTCTTTATATTGTTATTTTCTGCTCTATTAGAATGTAAGTTCCTTGACAATGGGGACTGTTTTATTTTCTTGCATTTCCATCTTCATTGTTAATCCATGACTGACATCTTCTGTGGGATGCACATTTACTTTCACAGGCAGATAGTAAAAAGAATACTCCCAATACTTGGGGCATGGGTCCCTGGGTGACATAGCCGTATAAATGTGGCTCAAAAGAAGCCAACTACATTTCCACAGAAATTTATTCCAAGTTAGTGAAAAGATAGAAACTAGGTCAGATCACTAACCCTGAGCTGTAGCCCCTGTTGATTTTTATAGTACCTTGATTTTAGAGGAGAAAATTAACAGCTGATGGAAACCCTTAGCAACTTTGACATTCATACTACTCCTCTTTCTACAGATTCCAGCACACTCAAATAATATCTTTGAGTAGTTTTGACTTCCCTAATGTATCTTTGTTTAGACTAGAGGAACTATGACTTTTATGAGCTGTCAAAATATCCAGGAAGCTTCAAGGGATCTTCAAAGAATCAGAGAGCAATAATATACTGTCAACATAGGTAACATACATGTTTAACACATATTAGATTACTTGCTGTGTAAGGAAGGGGGTAGGGGAGGAGAGGGAGAAAAAATTTGGAACACAAGGTTCCAAAAAACATTGGCTATTAAGGATGAATGTTGAAAACTATCTATACATATATTTTGAAAATAAAAAGCTAAAAAAAAAAAAAAAAGAAATGGAAAAAAAATCCCAAAGGTAACGTAGGGAGAAAAGCCCTAATTAGGAGAATCGGATTCATACAAAAGATGGTGCTTGAGTTCAGCTTTGAAGACCACTAGGGATTCTGCCCCACTAGATACAGTTAGTTGGCTAGCTGCTAACCTTGGAGTCAGGAAAACTGAAATTCAAATCCAGCCTCAGACACAACTAGTTGTATGACTTTGGGCAAATCACTTGGCCTCATTTTCCTTATTTTATCTGTAAAATAGGCTACATAAAGAAATGGCAAACCATTCCAGTACCTTTGTCAAGAAAACAACAAAGGAGTTTCAATTGAGCAAAAACAAAGGAGGTGAGAAGGCAGAGGTAAAAGAAACTTATTAAATACCTACTGAGTGCTAGACACTTGGCTAAATAGAGATAGCTCAACAGTCCTGTGAAATAGGTACCATTATTATCTTCATTTCTCAGCTGGGGAAATTGGAGCAGGCAGTGGTTAAATGATTTTCTAGGGTCACAGCTAGCAAATATTGGAAGCTGAAATTTGAACTTAGATCTTTTTGTTTCCAGGCACAGAGCTCTGTCCACTCTGTCACTTAGTTATCTTTAGAAAGGGATGTATGAATAACAGATTATGCAAAGATACCAAGTGGAAAATGCAGGATTGTGTATGCAAAAGAGCAAGCAGATTAGGTTCACTAGGATTGATAGCCAAATAATCTTAAATCAGTCTAGAGTAAGAGTTCTGAAGATGCTTATATATTTTCTCAAAATAAAGTTTTTAATGCTAAACTAAATTATTAAAGAATAAACAAAAGAAAAATTAAAAAGTTTATGAACTTCATTGTATAAATTGGAATCAGTGTAGGGTTTTATATGTCAAAAGATTATGCCTTTCGATTTAAAGGCAAACAAAGTCATAGAATCTTGTTGAGCAGAGGAAAGCAATGATTGGACAGATATTTTAGAAATTTTATTTTAGCAATTAAGTGGAAGATAGAACTAAGATGTGAGAAATTGGAGGCAGGGAAATCAACTAAGAGGTGTGGCAAGAGAATTTTTGGCTTAGGCTTCTTGCTGCCACTGCAACGAGGGAAATACTATGATAGGAAAGAAACTCTGAGTCAGACTTCTTGCCACCACTACATTAAGAGTGCACTCATCTCTATTTTGAGCTTCCAGACACTGTTCCTGGAGGCTAGAGGGTCATAACACCTGCACAATCCAGTCTGGGAAACAAATCATAGCTCCTGCTTTGACCAGCTGTCAGCTGTCCTTATCTTTTTTCTTTTACTACTTGTTGACAAATTGTGTTCAAGCTTTTTCAGTCACTTTTTGACTACTACCCCATATTTGTTTGGCTTGTTTGGCAAAGATTCTGGTGTTTTTCCATTTCTTTCTCTTGCTCATTTTACAAATGAGGAAACTGGGGCAAATAAGATTAAGTGACTTGCTTAAGGTCACACAGCTAGTGTCTGAGGTAAGATTTGCACTCAGGAATATGAGTCTTCTTAACTTCAGACCTGACAACATATGCATTGTGCCATCTAGTCACCCCTGTTATCAGGTATATATTCACTTATCTTCCTACTTTGTTTTTTTAAAAATTCCATTTTTTTCTATGGTTTCTTATGTTTTCACATTCTATATAAGCTTGAGGAAGCTAATGATCTAAGCTCTCTGTCTTTTTATACTCATGAGCCTGTTTTCTGAACATAATAGAACACTGTAGATTTGGTGATTGGCAACATTGTCTAATCAATGGATTCTCATTTTTTTTTATTTAGAGATTGTTGTAGTAATTCAGATAAGAAGTGCTAAATAGCCCATGCTTTTGCATAGGATAACAGCTAGTAAATTTCTTAGGCTAAATTTGAACTCAGATTTTCCTCACTCCAAAGCCCAGAGCTCTATCTAGTGAGTCATCTAGCTAAAGTATTGTATTGAGTTGAGAGCTGAAGTGTCATATGTAAGAGCATCACTGGGTGCATTCTCAAAGCTTTTCTAAGTTAAGAAGAACTACCAGTTGCAGCCTTTGATTAATGGAAGCTTCCAATACTCCTTAGGGCAGCTAGATAGCACAGTAGAGTGCTGGACCAGGAATCAGATCAGAAAGACCCAAGTTAAAATCTAGCCTCAGACTTTTACTAGCTGTGTGATCCTGGATATGTCACTCAACCCAATTTTCTTCAGTTTGCTCACCTGTAAAACGAACTGGTAAAAGAAATGGCAAATAATTACGTCTTTTCCAGAAAAAAACTCCAACTCTTCAAGAGTTGGACACAACTGAACAATAATCATGTATTTTAGTAAAATTATAGGGTTATATGCATTATTTTTTTCCATCAGAGGTAAAATCTCTTGAGGGAAAAAGTCACATTTTATTCATCTTTGTATTCCCTATAGTGCCTAATATCACTCTTCCCTTCCTTATTTATTGCTCTTTTTTCTCCCTCCATACTACTTGGTGATCTCATAAACTTTTAATGGACTTAATTACTATCTATGTTGATGATTTTCATATCTACCTATTTTGTCCTAAGCTCTCTGTTGAACTCCAGCTTTACATCTTTAACTGCCTTTCAGAATCTGGAACTGGATATCCCATATACATCTTAAACTCAAACATCAATATTTTTCCCCTTCAAACTTCTACCCCTCCTTTTACTTTCCCTATTGCTCTTGAGAGCAACATCATTCTTCCAATCCCTCAGGCTCACAACCTAGGAGTAATCTTTGATCCCTCTCTATTTCTTTCCTCTCACCACATGCCCCTCATATTCAAGCTATTGCTAAGGCTTGTTGATTCTTCACCTTTGCAGTCTTTCTTGCAAATGCCCTCTTTTTTTCTTTCATATAGTCACAATTTTGGTACAGGCACTTATTTTTTATTTTTTTATTTATTATAATAACTTTTATTGACAGAACCCATGCCAGGGTAATTTTTTTTAACAACATTATCCCTTACACTCACTTTACAGGTACTTATTACCTCACATCTTGATTACTATGATAACTGATAAGTACTTTAGCCTGCCTCAAATGTCTCCCCTTTTCAATCCATCTTTCATTCAGCCACCAAAGTGATTTTTTTCTAAAGTACAGTTGTGGTTCTAACCATGTTATCCCCCTAACTCAATCAAGTCCAGTGACTCCTTATTATTTCCAAAATCAAATACAAATTCCTGTGTTTGGCAGTCAAATCTCTTCATAGTTCCTTCCTTTTTTATCAGTATTCTCATACCCTTTATTCTCTGCCATGTACCTTTTGATTCTCTGGCACTGTTTCCTGACTGTTCAACAAGATCTTCCATTTCTCAGCTCTAGGCATTCTCACTGGTTATACATATAAAACTAATGGTCTTTCATCTTATTTCCATTTATAGGCATCCCTAACATTTTTTTAAACCTCTATGAAAAATCCCATCTTTTATAGGAACTCTTCTCAAACTCCTCAATTCTAGTGCTTTCCTTGTCTTATTACATTTTTTTGTATATATTTACTTGCCTGTTGTCTCTCCTCTATCACTATTTTTTAGATTAATACATATTTATTTAATAAATATAACTACATAGTTGTTATATATAAATATTAATAAAACAAATGTTTATATGTTATATGCATAAATATATATTAAAATAAATACATATTTGTTTGTTTGTTGTCACTCCCTTAAAGGACTGTGAATTATGTTTTCTTTTCAGTGCCTTCCTGGAAGAGTTGTTGATTATTGCATGGAATCATTAAATCTTTTTGTAACTTAAATCTATTAATCTGTTGCTAATCTAACCTGTTGTTTAAATCTATTGCTACTTTATCTGCTTTGAACCAATTATAAATATGTTTTGAACCATTCATAACTTGTTTTGTATTTCTGGTACATTCTTCATTCAAGGGCACATCCTTCCCACACTGGTTATAGGAAAAGATATATTGCTCTCTCCTGACAATAACAAAAGCTATGTTCCTCCCCTCCAAAGTATTCTTGGCTCTGCTCTCTTCCTTGTCTGTCATTAGCAAAGCCTATAAATTTCCTCAACACCTGCCTTTTCCTTTTGGGTGTCTGTGTTTTCCTTGGTTAAACCTCAAACTGTTTTCTAAACTGAATATCTTGAAATGGGTTAGGAAGCAATTTTAACTATTTTGCTTGGACACTATCAAAAATTGAATTTGTAACTTCGAAAATTACAAATGAGAGGCTTTTTAAATGGAATCTATAGGATATAATATCCTTGTTCCTATTAATAAAGCAGTATGAAAATTGAGTAGAAGAATTGAATTTAAACAATTATTAAAAAACTATAATGGATATTTTTCCTTTTAAATTTTATTGATATTTTTATTTGTGCATCAGTAATTTTCCAATATATTATTCCCATTTATTCATTCTTTTAGCATATAAATATAGTTAAGCAAAACTAAGCAAAACTAACCTAAACAGGGCATACAATGTTCTGCATTCATTCCCCATTCCTCACACAAGAAAAAGGAAGTTCATTTACTATTCTGCTCTTTGGGGCCAACCATCTTTCTTTATGGCAGATACTAGTTTGACTGAATTGTTAAGTTTTCTACCTAGTTTATAGGATAATAGATTTAGGGCTGATATTGTTATATCATATGTTATGTACCTTAGAAAAATATAAAGCTAGATAAATAAATTGTCTTTTTGGTAGAAAGAGAAAGGCACATATTAAAAAAATCAGTATGTGTCCATATACAAGAATTAAAATTACATATGTGGGAGGGTAGAAGGGAAGTAGTATATTATGTCAATTATTTTTTTCTCAAAAAAATTCTTGGATCATAGTAGGAGGTCAGGACATTTCATCTACCAGTTTGAAAAAAAAAAGTAATGAATAAATCATGGATAGATAAAACACATAAGCTGTCAATAATTTTTGCTCTGTTAGTAATCACTCATTTGCCTTAGTCATTTAACTTCTCTGAGACTCTTCATATCTAAAATGTGATTAGATGACAGACATTTTTAACTCTAAAATCCTAATTTTCCAATAGGGGCAGCTGTTGCTCTTTGCCTTTTGTTTTCAAAGAAGAGCAGTGACATCATGGGGTGATGTCTTGACTCATGAGTTAATTGGACTTAAGGGAGACAGAGCTGCAGAAAGCCATCAGTCTCATTCTCTTCCAGTCATTGAAGTTCAATGGCAGGACAAAAACTCCAGATGACGGGTAATGGCTCTGGATTCAGTGGATGATCTTGGTGTTTTTGATGCCTGATCAAACTCTAGGCACTCCACAGCTTCTACTTCAGTTACCTTCATGGATTTTTGGAACAAGCTGTTCTCATCCACCCATTCCACTGGGGAAAGTTTTTACAAGTTTGAAGTGAAAATAACAGTGGCTTTAAAATCAGAGGATTTGAGTTCAACTCCAATTCTAATAATGACTACTTTTGTGACCTTGGGCAAATCTTGGTAATAATTTTCTCATCAATAAAATGAGGGTGTTGATCTAGATGGCCCTGGACTCTTTTACAGCTATATATCTATGATTCTATGATTATTATTCTTCAGGTCTCAGACTTTATCTACACTAAGTGATTTTGTTAAACAAGAACTAAAAGCCCTTTGTCAGATGTTCCAGTAGTCTGGAGTCATAGAGGAAAAAATCAGAACCCTTTCCAACTGTGGAGACAAAACAAAATGTCTCTACTTTTCATTTGAACATATGAAACAAAAATATCCAGTTCCTATTGGAAATATATGTGTGTGGTAGGAACAATGTTTCCTAAGGCACTACTCTCTCAGACTAAGCTAGATTTTCCTTAAAAAGATATTAGAGAGTTTTGCTCAAATGAATCATGGCTGTATCCTCAATGAATCTCCTTTTCCTTCTATAACTGCTATAGTCAAATAAACTTTTTGTTAATAGTTAGGTGGACAAGTGTTTTTTTTCTCCCAATTTGGAACCAAAGAAACCTGACAAGTCCAATTATAAATAACCTATTTCAAACAGTAAAAACTAGTTGATCTCACATGGAGTGGCACCTTAGAAAATTTTCTCTTGGCTAATGTGGCTAATTTGATAAAAACACAGAAAAGAGAACAATGGAGAAAGAGGGAAGAAGGAAGAAACAAATAGAAGACTATAAAGATGGAGAAAGGGAAAGAACCTTGGAGGAAGGAGAGTGAAAGAGAGTGTGAGACAGAGACAAAGACAGAAATAGACACATACAGAGAGACAACCAGACAGAGATAGAAATAAACACACACAGAAAAAGATAAAAATTAGAGACAGAGGGACAAAGAGAAATAGAAAGACAGACAGAGAGAGAGAGAGAGAGAGAAAGAGAGAGAGAGAGAGAGAGAGAGAGAGAGAGAGAAAGAAAGAATAGAATATATATTACATTAATCAAAATTATAAAGTTCATGTTAGAAGCAAGAGTTGGACCCAGAACTTCTTAACCATAAGCCTATCACCCTATTAACCATGCCTCACTTTGTCTAATTCTTTGTCTGTATACATTCATTTATTTGTATTTGTTTTAAACCATTGTGAAATTCAGCTCTACAGAGTTTCTCCATTCCTTAACTATTTTTTCACATGTATATTAATGTTTTTCAATACTCTAATAGCTACAGAGATTCCAGGATATATAGGTGAGGACTGATTGCCTGTGGCAGATAGAAGAAAATACTTATTACTTAAATTATTTATCAGGATCATGGAAAATATTATGTTCTGGGTTCAAATATAAGAATTCAATTTTGGATGGATTATTTTTAATCAAATGTTTTATTCAGAAATGATATGCTAATTTCCATAAATCCTAAATGCCATAAGAAACAGTAAAATTATTAAAATTTTGAAATTGGTTTATACTTTTAAGTCAAAATAGATGAGAAACAAGATATACTATGATGTACAATTTCATGGGAAGCCCATTGAGTTTATCCACTAACACACATATATAAACACACACATACATGCCTATATACAAACATCTATCTATATTCTACCTATATTTATCTATATCTATCTATTTTGTAATTGTACATACACACACATACACATACATGTCCAGAGAAAGAGACAAAAACAAATTGAGAGAGAGAGCCAGAGATAGAGACACAGACAGATAGACAGAAAGACACAGAGAGAGTACAGTATCACAAATATATAATAACCTGAGCCCAGAATTGAGAAATAGGAGGCTACAATTTACAATCTGAAAAATTATGTAGTATTTTAATGATTTTAAGCCAATTTTAAAAAATGCTAATATTCTTCTGGTGATACAGTATGGCTACAAGTTATGGAATGCCATAACCTCATAAGAATTACAGAAGATTAAAAAGACAAAGAAAGACCTGAAGTAGATATATAAGCAAACTGTAATATATTATCAATGATGACTTAAGTGGGAGAAATATTCTAAAATATATAATTGAAGATAAATCCTATAGACTTTTCAAACTCAAAATATACAAAACTGAATTCATTATCTTTCTTCAAAAGCTTTCCTCTTTCCAAACTTTTGTATTACTAGAGTAATACCATCTTCCCAGTTTCCCCAGGCTTGAATCTCACTCTCACTCTCTCATGCTCTCCCTCTCTTTCTCACTGCTTATATACAATTTATTTACAAGTCCTAGCAAGTCTGGCTTTGAATTTTTTTCTCATTTTTTTCTCACCCACTTTTCTCTTCTGATATAACCACTACTATGGTTCTCATCTTTTCGTGCCTGAAATAATGAAATAGCCTGTTTGTCAACTTGCTGACTGTATCTTTCCACTACATTCCATCCTCTATCTAGCTGTCAAATTGATATTTCCAAAACTATGGGTCTAGTTACCCCTCCCCCCCAACACCATTAAATAAACTCCATTTTGGTTCCTTTTTAGCTATAGGATCAAATCTAAAATTCTCTGTTTGGTTTTCAAAGGCCATCATAACCTGAACCTATCCTACCTTTCCAGTTTTTTATACTTTACTTGCCTCCACATAATATAAAATCTAGTGATTCCAGCCTCCTTGCTATGACTTAACCAAGATATTTCACCTCTCAATTCTGGGTGTTTTCATCTGAAGTCCTTCATTCATGAAATGTTCTTCCTCATGTTCCTAAGATTCTTCTTCCTGTTAGATAGATAGCATTATTCCATGAAATCATCATTTATCCTAGAATGCAGAGCTATTTGTAGTTACATTCTTTTAGTCTAACATTTAGAAAATACATACTATTAATTGTCAGTGTCTCAGACTATTCACTTTTTGTTGTCTGGTTTTCTTCTCCTTCTCCCCAGTATCTTGTGCTGCTATATACAGGATCCAGTAATAGGAAAGGTAACTTTAGATGGTATGGAGAAGCTTGATCTCATTTATTCTTCACAAAAGCCTTCATTAGAATTAATGCACTTAGATATGATTTTTCCATTCTACTTTGGTTTTATTTTTACTATTTTCTTTTCTCAATGTTTTTGTATAATACAAATGTGCATATTTGATCCCTTTGCATCTATGAATCATTCAAGAGGATGATGAGCAAAAGAGACATGAAAATAAAATCTCCTAATCTGCTCTCTCATGACAAGAGTACAACTGTGACATCAACACTTGGAATGAAGCAGCTGTCTAATAGGGAAAAGCAGCATGACCTTTCCTGTTTTTGTGTTGGGAATGTCCCAAAGGCATCATTTTTCAATTTCAAAGGCCTAGGGCTTAGTCTTAGTTTCAAAATTAAAATCAAACTTTTTTTTGTTTTAAAATCAGAAATGGTCTGTAATACAATCTTATTATGCCCTGAATAAGAAACAGGTTTTTTTTTTTTCAACAAAATGATACTCTATTATATTGAATATTGTGTACTTAGATTAAAAATGAACAATCATATAAATATGGGCTACTGGCAACTAAAGATCAATGGCTACAGAGATATATAAGAAAATGAAATATTTTGTCAAGCTAGAAGAAATAAATTTAAGACTATTCATTGCTTTTTCAGTATTGAACCCGTATTTCTAAAGATATCATCCATATATACACTTGTAATGAGGGGCTCTTAGTTTCTATCTCCCCAAGTCTCTTAGGAAACATAGCTTCTCTTACTTTACAACAGAGAAAAATATAAATATTGGGAAAAGCTGAATATATTTTCTACCCAGTAGAGAGCAGTCAAACTACATGACATGAATGGGAATGAACACTACTGAAATTCTTGCCTCAACAGCTTTAGAAATTCATGATTTTAGCATCATTGTCTATGGAAATTTATCCTGAATCTTAGTTTTTAAGAGTGAAAATTAAAGAAATTAGCACAATTATTTTTTGATTTGTGGAATAAAATAAGCATTTCTATAACAGTACAACAAAAAAGAAGATTAAACACAAAATATCAATTCTATGCACAAGTTGCTATTGCTTTCAAACATACAATAAATTTATCATGTAAATTTTTTTTTAAATCAGTTCTTTCTTTATCAGTATCTTCATATGTTCTTTTGTGCTAATTGAGATATTTGTAAGAAACATGATTTAAACACAGCTTAATTTTGTTAATTTCTACATTACTTCAGTGGCCATTACAAGAATTTAGGCTTTAGTTAATGCATTTATGCATACACACATATATATACTTATGTGTATGTATACAAAAAACACACATACACACAGATATACATACACACATATTGCCTACTAGATGCTAAGCACATTTTACAAATATTATCTCATTTGGGCCTTACAATCTTGATTCTTCAAGATAGATGCTATTATTATTCCTGTTTTACAGTTGAGGAAAGAGGTCTCAAGGTAAAAGAGTGTGTGATGCTGGAACCAACCTCAAGTCCATCCAATGAGCACCAGGTGGCATGGTAATTTGTATAAACTCTTTGAATTTCAACTTGAATTTGAATTGAATTCAACAATTGAAGTTCAATGGGAACTTCAATATTCCCATTTTATATAATGAAAATAATAATATTAGCAATACTTAATTCAAAGAGTTTTTGTGAGGTTCAGATTAAACAATCAATCAATACACATTTACTAAAACACATACTATCTGATAGGTGTTACAGAGGGAAAAAAAACCCCAAAACTAAAAAG
This sequence comes from Sarcophilus harrisii, assembly GCF_902635505.1. Taxonomy (NCBI): domain Eukaryota; kingdom Metazoa; phylum Chordata; class Mammalia; order Dasyuromorphia; family Dasyuridae; genus Sarcophilus; species Sarcophilus harrisii. Next base: position 234,996,884 of record NC_045429.1, on the reverse strand, counting down.
TCCCTGCCTTCAAGAAGTTTATATCTAATTGGTTCTACTGGGGGGTGAGGTGAGATGGCACACAAAAATTTATACCTGGTGTGTGTGTGTGTACATACACATGTGTGTTATATTAATATTAACATTGGTAATAATGATTAAATCGACCTTTCTTGTAAAAATTTGCTTTCATGGAATCTTCTTTATTGAAACCAGTTCTTGAGTTCTCTCCATTCATGGAAAATAATGAATACAAGCCCACTGTGTTAGTACTAAAAATATATTTTTCCTCCTTTGTAGCTTGGAACTTCAACTATATTAAATTGCATTTTCTTTAAGCAGCTAAAATACTCTAAGTGAAGCTGTGAAAAATTTGATGATCCAGGAAAAAACCTTAGATAAAGCAATTTTATCACACAAGACAATATCATAGAAATGTTGCTGTTTGAAGGAGCTATAAAGATCATCTTGTCCATCTTGAACTAGATCTCCAATAGATAGCTTAAATTCAAATGGCAAAACTGAACTCATTATTTCTCCCCTCAATCTTCTTCTTTTCCTAACTTGCCCATTGTTGTCAAGAGGACCAACACCCTCTCAGTCATTCTGGCTTACAACTCAAGTGGCCTCCTTGGCTCTTCATTATTTCTAACCCCTTCCTCCTCATTCCCATTAATCAATTATTTACCAATCTTGTGGATTCTAGCCTCATAATGTCACTTGCATATCCATCCCCTCTCACTTCTCTCCTTTCTCACTACTACTACTTTAGTGAAAGCCCTCATTATCTCATGTCTTGATTATTGAAATAACTATCTTGTTTGTCTTTGTCTCCTTGCTTCAGGTCTCTTTCCACTATAGTACATTCTACATTATTTTCAAAATAATCTCCTAAAAGGACAAATATGAACATGTCAACACCACCCCTCCACTTAGCAAACTCCAGTACTTTATATTCCTTCTAGGATCAAATATAAACATCTCTATTGCCTTGTTGTCCTGGTACATAATATTATTTTCTTGTCTCTATATCTTTGAACTGACTGTCTGTCCTTCATTCCTAGAATTCTCTCCCTCCTCACCTCCATCTCCCAACTTTCCCACCTTCCTTCAAAGACCAGATGAAATCCTAACTTTTACAAGATGTATCCTTGCCCAATATCAGTTCTTTACCTCTGAATTTTTCTAGTTTATCCTTTGTGTGTCTTGTTTGTAAGATAGCTAGCTGGTACCGTGGATAAAAGGCCAGAGATTGGAATCAGAAAAATTCACCTTCCTGATTTCATATCTGGCCTCAGACACTTACTAACTGTGTGATTCTAGGCAAGTCACTCATCCTGTTTGCCTCAGTGCCTTATCTGTAAAATGATCTGGAGAAGAAAATGGCAAACCAATCCAGTATCTTTGCCATCTCCCCCACAAAGGAAACCCAAATGGAGCCACACAGAGATAGATACAACTGAAACAACTGAACAAAATCTTGTTTGAATATATTATTTTACATGTTGTCTTTCCCATGAGACTGTAATCTTCTTGAGGGCAAAGACTATTTTACCTTTTTCCCCCTACACTTAACACACAGTTGGTGTTCAATAAATGCTAATTGACATAACTTAAATTTACTGAAAGTCATGCCATTTATAAATAATAGAGTCCAGGTTGTTTGGTTCTCAGTCTAGGTATCCTTCTACTAAGTTAAGCAACAATCTGCCTTGATAGAGAGGAACTTTATACCAACGAAATTACAGATCTTTGAGATATTATTGACTGAACCCTTGAGTATAAGACCTATATGTCCAAGTACCAAAGGATCATCTCATTAAATTTAGGGCTGCAAGTGACCTTGAAGGGCATAGGATTATTGGTTTAGACTTGGAATAGAATTTAGGGCCATTGCATCTAACTTCTTTATTTTCTTGATCAGGAAAATGAGTCTGAGATCCTTTATTCCCTTCTTTTACTTTAGAGATAAGGGAACTGAGAAATTTGTTTAAAGTGACAAAGTAACACAGGTCAAACTTTTAAATCCAGGTCTTCTGACTCCAAATCTGGCACCTCTCTCACTATATCATACTGCTCTTTAGGTCACTTAGACCATATATTAGTCCAAAGGTTCAAGTCAGGAAGTTTCACTTGACCTATTCTGGAACCAGAGTGTAGGTGAAAACAGAGGCAAATGTTCCTATGGAAAGAACCAGCATAAGATTTGCTTAGTTATGTTAAGAGGGAAGTAAGTTTGGAAGAGCAGGCCGCACCATGAAATTTTGTGTGTTTTTTTCATACTATTAAGATCATTAGTTTATCTTAGATTTTTGTTCTGACCCCTAAGGCCTGAGCATAGATGCCCATAATCATATCCCAAGAGGTTTCACATAGGTAATAATTAACAATACGATGGGTTTAGCATACCGGAAGCAACTCTGGTAGTAATCTCTGGCATTGTGGGATGGTGAATATATACACCTGGCACTTTTATTTTCTGCTCCAGGTAAATTTTAACAGACACAAGCTGGATCAGGGGGTTTAGGAATTGGGACCAATACACTTGGAACACCGAAAGCAGGTAAGCCAAAAATGTATAACTGTGCAACAGGGTTGTAAGCTGTCTGTGTAGTTTATTCTGATTTGTAGTTATTATGATATGATCATGATCTCCATGGATGGCTAATGGGATATTCCCAGCAAGATCAGCTACATTGCAGAAAATCATAGGATGGTCATAGAACAATATATTGATTTAAAGTTAGGAGGAAACTTAGAGGCCATGTAGTCCATCCTGCTCCACTCCTATTTTATACATAAGGCATAGAGGTAGAAAGAGGTGGAAGAAATAGATGAAGGTCACACAACTACTAAATAACAGAGCTCTCCTATGAACCCATGTCTCCTATGAACCTACGATCTCCTTTTCCACTTCTAAAAAAGACCACATGTCTAATTAGGGCAGAATTAGAATCTAACGGGACATCTAGATGGATATAGTAGATAATAGTGCTGGGCCTAGAGTCAGGAAGACTTCTCTTTCTGAGTTCAAATCCAGCCTCAAACACTAACTATGTGACCCCAGGCAACTCATTTAATTCTTTTTGCCTCAATTTTTTCATCTGTAAAATAAGTTGGAGGAGGAAATGGCAAACCACTCCAGTATCTTTGCAAAGGAAACATCTCTTAAATTCAGTCATTGTAGGAAAAAAAAATACAAATCAGTTTTTTCCTATATTGTATAAGCTAAATAAATTTATTGATTAGATATTTCACTGTTTAGCCTGAGTTGCTATGGCATCATTTGGAATGTTCTATTTTGAGACAAAGTGCAATATCTACCAATTGTTAATTGTAGCTTTAGTATGAATTTACAGAAGTCTTACTATGCACAGGGCACTGAACTAGGAACTGGGGATGCAAATAAAAAAAATCAAACAGTTTGCATTCAAGGAGCTTATGAATAAGATAAGTATAAAATATGTAGAAATTTGGAAAAGGGAACATTAATCTCCCCTTCTTCCTTTTTACTTTAGTGGATCTTTTTGTCTTTAGAAATGGAATAAGACTTTACTTTTGTGTAGGCTCCCATGAACAAACAAAAAGAAAAACAAAAAGAAAACCCTGGAAATTTCTTAAGCAAGCACAACTGTACAAGGAATAAAAACTAAGGAGTAATAATGATAATAAAAACTGACATCCCTACCATTCTTTAAATTTTGCAAAGGGCTTTAGATTATAGTATCTCATTTGATCTTCAGAAAAATCCTGCAAGATATATATATATATATATATATTTTTTTTTTTAATAATCTAATTTTATTTTATTATTATTATTTTTGAAGATACCCAGAGTCACATAGCTAATAAGTATCTGAGGTCAGATTTGACTTCAGGTCCTCCTGATTCTGGGCTCAGCATTCTATGCACTCTGTTATCTAACTGTCTCAACATAATTTTATAAATGAAGAAACTGATAATGAACTGATAGTGAGAAATGAACCCAAGATAAGCAATTTATCTCCTATGAAATATGGGCCCTGAATCTTTCAATTTTCTAAGATGTTGTAAGATTGAGATATAGACTACCTAATGATGCTTCACTTAATTCGTACAAATTATTCAATTTTATATAACACAAATTCTGCAAAGTACTTTTTTCACAAGTACGTGATATGGGCTTGTGCACTATTATACCCATTCAACAAAATAAGACAGGGAAGTTCTGATGGAATGAAAGAAAGGATCTGGAGCTAAAGTGGAACTAAAGCCAGTAATTATGAAAAATGTTCACACATCAATAAGCATTCTGTATTATTAAAAACTGTGTTTTCGGGGAGTTTCTAGGCATGGTTCTTTCTTTTAAGGAAGTTTAAAAGCAGCATTTCTTATAGTCTAGAAATTATTATGTTCATAAAGATCATAGATTTAGAGCTAGTAGAGATCTCATAGATCAATAAATCTTAATTCCTTTATTTTATAGAAGGGGAAACAGAGGCTCAGGAAGGGAGAGGTTTTTTCCTTCTGTTATACATGCACAAATGTGAAATTTAAATGCAAATATTCTGCTTTCCAAGTCAGTGACCCTTCCACTGGACCACAATGCCTCCTTTTGAAAGAGCATTCAAACCAGGTCTTATGATTTCTTTTATTTCTGTATCCACTAAGCCTCTCTTCTTATTGGTTGAGATTGGAGACAAATTTTAATATTTGAAACTAATGAATGCCATGTTAGAGTAGATTTGTCAGATGAAAAAATCTCATGCTAATTAGTGTATGTGTGTGTATGTGTAAAAGAAAGTGAGAAAAAAAGAGAGAGAGGAAGAAAAGAAGAAGAAGAAGAAGAAGAAGAAGAAGAAGAAGAAGAAGAAGAAGAAGAAGAAGAAGAAGAAGAAGAAAAGAAGGAGAAGGACAAAGAGAAGGAAAAAGAGAAGGAAAAGGATAAAAAGGAAAAGGAGAAGAGGAGAGAAGGAAGATAAGAATAAGAACAAGAAAAAGAAGAGAAACATTCTTTTCTTGAATTATATATATCAAACATTGTTCTTAAATATTGTAAAATATATACTTCCTTACAATTATAATGAATAGTCTGAAGTACTTTGAATAGTAGTGTATCCCATGACACAGTGCCCTAAGACAAGAGAGGGTAGCCATGCACCCAAAGAAGTGTCCTGTATCCTTTGGGATAGAGTTCATTGTTTAGTTTGATTTGACCAAGGAAATGAAGCTTAGTTTGGGCCAAAAAAAGGAGAGGAGTTGAAGCTGGAGTGGAGGTTAAAGTGGCTTGGTTCAGTCGTACTGGAATAGCATCTGCTTTTAGCCCTAGAGAAGATACTGCTCATGCATGAAGTACATCTTCTGATGAGATTAACATTAGAATTGGAAGTTCTATAGGAAGAACTACTAGATTGTCTACCTCTAAAAGTAGTAATTGTCTGGGAGTCAAGTCTTGGGTTGGTACTATGTATTAGTCGAATGACAAATCTTCGTAGTCAGTGTATTCGTAACTTCAGTACCACTGGTGGCCCATAGCTTCGACTGTAAGGTATGGGTTGAAGATTTCATCTATTATATAAAGAATGTTAAGGGAAGGGAGAGCGATTAGGACAAGAACAACTGCAGGTATGATTGTTCAAATAGTTTTGACTTCTTGGGCGTCTATAGTACTGGTATGTAGACACCCAAGAAGAGATTAGTCTCTGGGAAGCCTATGTTGGGAAAAGCATGAGAGAAACAAGCTTAGAAAGGAGAAACATGAAAGTTTAACTTCATGACTGTAGGCCACAAGGTCCAGTTCAGGAGTTCTTAAACTGGAGTCCATCAACACCCAAAACAGGGTGGATGTTTGTGAATTTGGATGGGGGAAAAGTCTTTATTTTCACTAACCTTTGATGTCTTTTGTAAACCTTTATATTTAATTTTATGTATTTAAAGCATTCTGAAAATGCATCCGGAGGCTTCCCTCCAAATTGCCAAAGGGATCCATGACACAAAAAGACTCAATTAAGAGAAATTATTAAAGACACTACATTTTGATAAAAGATATCTTAGACAATAAGACAATCAATATATTACTGTATGTTTCTTTGATAAGTCTCATTTCTAAATATATACATATCTGAGTCAAATTTATAAAAATAAAATTCATTACCCAATTGACAAATGATCAACTGGTATGAACAAGAAATTAAAAAAAAAATAAAAGCTATATGTAATTATATGAAAAAATGTTCTAAATCACTATTGATTAGAGAATAGCAAATTAAATCAACTCTGTGCTACTGGTTCATATCTATCAGAAATAACAAATACTGGAAGAGAGGAAGGAAAATAGGTACAGTAATAAACTGTTGCTTATGTTATGAACTGTTCTGTCATTTGGGAAAACAATTGGAACTATACCCAAAGGACTATCAGATTGTTCATATCCTTTGACTCAGCAAAACCATCATCATTATATGTATACCTAAAAAAGAAAGGGAATCAAAGAAAATGGAAAAGCACTACATGTGCAAAAAGTATTTATATTAGCTCTTTTTATGGTGATGAAGAAATGAACATTGAAGGGATACCCATCAATTGAAGAATGGCTGAACAATTTGTGGCATATGATGGAGTACTATTGTGCTGTAAAAAATTATCAGGGAAGTATTTTCAGAAAATGAAACAAAACAAAAACAAAAAACAATATGGCAAGAATTATTTGAAATGCTGAAAAGTGAAGTGAGAAGAATCAGATCATCTTATACAGTAACAGGAAAGTGGTTATGGTGATCAACTGCAAAAGACTTGGCTATTCTGATCAGTACATTGACTGAAGACAATTACAAAGAACTCAAGATGAATAATTTATCCACCTGCAGAGAGAGAACTGATGAGTTCTGAGTGGAATTTGAAGTATCACTTTTCTCATTGTTGAGAAATCATGTCTTTCATGATTTCAAAGTTACACTTGATATGCTTTTAATTGGGTGGGGGAGGATTTGGGAATGAGGGAGAGAATTTGGAACCCAATTGAAAAAGAAAAATGTTTAAAATAAATAATATATAATAATGTAAAAAATAATAAAAACAAATTCTCCTTTGAAAGCCTGGGAGGTTTTAAAAAAAGTGGGAGTTATGTTGGGGAAGATTCTGTTTTTATGGGCAGTGGATAAGATGTCAGAGGTTTTCAAACTTTCTTAGTTTATGGCACCCTAAGGGACTGATTTTGTTACTCAGTGCCATAGATTTAAAAAAAAATACCAATATTAACTAAGTAGTTAGCTCTAAACTTAATAAGTATTTATGTTCTAACAACTTAGTAGATATTTAATGCATAAACTTGAAAGAAAAATGGTGTTTTTTATTTCATTTAAAAATAACCACAATTATTAATAGGATGTTTATGCCTGCTTGTTAATGCATGATTCATTAAATTGTCCTAATTTCCTTATCCATACTGATTTTTATTTGTACTTGCTTTTTATCATAGCTACCCAAAACCCATCTTTTCAAAAATATAATAGGCAATGAGAAATTTTGAGAAGTAAATAGCATCATCAAAATGATGAGTAAACAAAAACATGTCTTAAATATTCATGAATGTCAATAAAAGGAATGAAGTATGATTTAATGTTGAAATGGTGAACTGTCTTGAGTTTGTGGTTTGTGGCAAATATTGAGGACTGCTGTTATTCCTTGAAAATTTTATAGTAGATGAATTCCCCCCTCATACACACAATTTACTGTGGCACCTCAAGGCAATACTGTGGACATTTTTGCAACTGTGTTTTTAAGGTAAAAAATCCAAGAGAAAAATTAAGAGGGATGTTGGTGCAGGGGCAGGATTATAGGGGAAAAAGTATTGTCCTGGGCTTTTTATTTTCTTACCTATAGAAGAAGAACCCAGGACAATACGGATTACTGGAATTGGGAAAATGTGAGTTCAAATCAGGTTTCAAATATTTATTAGCTATGACCCTCAGGTTCCTTAAAATAAGCTAGAGAAGAAACTACTGGCCAACTACCCAAATATCTTTTTTTCTTCATCTTTTTCTTTCTTCTTTATTTTTTATTATATATATACATATATATATATATATATATATATATATATATATATATATATTACAGCTTTTTATTGACAAAACATATGCATGGGTAATTTTTTGACCCTTACAAAAACTTCTATTCCAACTTTTCCCTTCCTTCCCTCTACCTCCTCCCCTAGATGGCAGGTAGTCCTATACATGTTGAATATGTTAAAGTATATGTTAAATCCAATATATGCATACATAATAACCTGGGAAGAAAAACAAAAATGAAAGCAAACAATAACAAAAAGAGTGTAAATGCTATGTTGTGGTCCACACTCATTTCCCAGTGTTCTTTTGCTGCTACCCAAATATCTTTGCCAAGAAATTTTTAAATGGGATCATGAAAGTTTGGATATTTAATATTTAATATAATTTTCAATATTTAATATATGCTTGACAAATGATTTAAAACAGATCCCCCCATCAATATGTATCCATATAGATACATCCAAAAGAGCAATATGTATATCTATATCTCTTCATCATTATGTATGTATGTATGTATGTATGATAGATCTATCAATCACTCTCTCTTTATCTCTCTCTATGTCATCTCAAAAGTCTTAGTGTAGCTTAAGCTTTAATAGTTTAAAAATACTAATACTTTTGAAACATCTTGCATATTTTGGCCCCACTTTTACATTAGTTGAATAATTTTCTATTAGTTCTCTCTCTGTGTCCCTGTTTCTATATCTCTGTCACTCTCTGGGTCTCTCTCTCTTTCTCTCTCTCTCTCTATTTTGTTCTGTCTCTGATCCTACTTGTCTCTTGTATGTTTCTCTGTCTGTCTCTCTATGTCTGTCTCAGTCTTTCTGTCTCTATCTATCTCTGTCCCTGTCTCTGTCTTTGTCTCTGTGTGTGTCTACAAGTCTTTTTCTCTCTCTTTCTCCCCCTCTTTTTCTCTCAGGTTCTGACAGATGTTATTTATAATCATGTATCAGTGAATTTTTTTTTCTAAATATATATTTTGATACTAATTCCAGTATTGTTGATAAACTTTATAATCTTAACTATTTCTATTTTATACATTTAAAGTATACTAACGTACTTTAATAACTATTCTATTCTTAAAAACATTATTCTGACATTCATCTGCTAGACTGTCAAAAGCATTCTTGACCTCAAAATGTTTAATAACATTTGAGTCAGGGGCTACATCTTACTATTTTGACTGAGCAGTGTGCCTTTTGATGAGAAAAAGATCAGTCCCCACCACTGGAGAAATAGCAGAAAGGGGGAAAGAGCAATGACACAAAGCATTTAATGATGAGACTCTTGTCAATCCCTCTTGTTATGGTGAGTCATTTGGTCAATATAGATCTAACAGAAAGGGGTTTGCTTGCCCAAGCGATCTCAAAGTGAGTTTGTCTTCCAGAGGGAATCCAGATGAAAGTGTAGTATTATGAGTCTTGAGGGTGATACTGAATAAGACTCCATGGGAGAGAAGAATTTCACAAGAATGTTAGTGGCTTGACCCATTGACAACCACTCTGAGGAAAGTCAGTACCACAGGATGGCATTGAATTAGGCCTTTTTGACTCTGAGGAAAGGTAGAATTAACAAGTCTGAAATGCTTTGATTGTTTATGGGACTCTGTGAAAACACACACATGCACAGACAGTTTGGGTCTGTTTATGGATTCCTAAGAGTTTTATTATTATTATTATTTATGTTGTCTGTATTTTCAGGAAAGTGAAATAAAGTTTTTTATCTATCATTTAATAAACATAGGAAACTTCAGCATAGTTGCTAGGGATCCCATAAACACATTTCTGAAAAACTATTCGTAAGAATTAGAATACAGCTAGATGGCACAGCTGAAACAGCACTGAACCTGGAGTCAGGATGGCTCATCTTCCTGAGTTCACTTACATTTGATCTCAGATACTTACTATCTGTGTGACCCTGGACAAGTAACTTAACTCTGATTGCCTCACTCCTGTAAAATTATCTGGAGAAAGAAATGGTAAACCTGAACAGTGTATCTTTATCAAGAAAAGCCCAATGGGATCACTAAGAGTCAGACATGACTGAAAAATGACTGAACAGAAAGTTCATAAGATCTATATATGTACTATATTTCCCACTGTAAAGTAGATGAGCACAGGAAGCCCAAAGATATATTGATTTTTTTCGGGGAGACAAGCATAGCTCATGGTGTACCCAAACTTTTCAAACTTAAGAACTTCCCTATTAGAAGCCATGGAGTTCTTTCAGGAACCATTAAAATTATTTGAAGTGATTTACAAAGTTTACAAGGGAACATCGCATTTCATGAATACTCTACATCTTCAGGTATTTTTATCCTTAGGCTGTATTTCTCCACAGAAAATAGACTGTGGAAATTGAATCATCCTGTGATCCTAATCATAGTGGCCAAGTTAAGACATTTCTGGTAAGACATCCAGGGAATATACTTTAAAAATCTATAATAATTAGAAGTATCAGTGCAGAGAACTGACCTTCAAATATTCAAGTGGGGAAATGCAGGGGGATAGATCCAAGGGTGTGTGTGGGATAGTGGGGACAAGGGAAATCTGTCTGACACTAATAAAGCTTAGCACCTTCACATCTGAGGTTTGGTTTTGTTGTCTAGTCCTATTTTTCAATTGGCTAATGTGTGAAAACAAACAAACAAAAAAACCCTTTCCATCTTGTTTTGACAGTTTCTCTGTACAATTTTCCAAGAGGAATGATGATGAATGAATGATTATTGAAAACACATATCAGTCAGCCTTTCATCCTTCTTTGGAAGCTGTTTCTTCCCTCATTCTAAATTAAATTGAAAAGTATCTATCAAGATGACTTTGAGAGAAATGCCAGAAAGTCTCTGCATTATATGTTCCTTCCCTTTAGGCATTTTTCTACTGACCAGTGAGGGCTATCTTCAAGAATGCCCCAAGTGCATGACTCCAGAAAGATGAAGACATGCTCATTTTTGAATTCCTGCCTGTGGGCAAGGCTATAATAAAACTGAAGACAGTTTGCTTTTTTAAGTTGGTGGTTCCTTCCTCCCTTTCAAAGTAGAAGCATGATTTCATCTTCTATAAATCAATAAAAACTCCAGTTATTCAATTTCCATTTTTAAAAGGGAAATTACATCATTGGGTAGTCTTCAGATAAATAAGACCTTCACGTTCCCATATATCAATTTGCTTCTTAGCCACAAAATGGATATCATCATTCCTGAAGTTAGCAATTGTTTGTCATATTTAATTGTAAAGTAATGTGAACTTTCTGAATAAGTTGAAGAAATGGAAGTTTATACATTCTATTTTTTCTTTGAAAATCTAGACTCCTTGGCAAGCTATCTTATGCAATGGAAAAAGGTCACAAAAATTATGCCACTGGAACAACATAGTAATCACTAAGTCCTATAGGATCAAATCCTAGAAAAAGCAAAGTAGGGGAAAATGAGTTGGCTCTGCTGTAAGCTAGCTGTGTGAATTTGGGCAAGTCACTTTAATTCTATCAGGACACTGAGAAACAATCTAATCTAACCTTTCATTTTATAGATGAGATAACTAAGCATCTGCAATTGTATGGCCCCTAAAATTCTTTTCAGCTCTAAATATGTTATTTTTTCTTGTTATAATAGTTATTTCCTTCAATCACAGTCTGGTATTCTATTTAAATTAGGATAAAGCCTCTCCAAATCATGAAGACTAAGACAATCAATCAGGTTCATTATATCCTAGCAATGGATATATTTATATCTGTTAAAAATTATATGTATTATACCCATTATATATTTATATCTTCTTATAGCCTTTTGGTTTTCCAAATATGCTTATATTGGTTCCAAGAAAAAAAGAACAACTCATTAACCAATTCATCAATAAGTATTTCTTAATTGCCTGTTACATAGACACAGAACTAGATACAAGAGAAATAAAAACAGAAACAAAACCATTTCTGACCTCAAGGAGCTTCTATTCTTTTTATGGGCAGGGGAGAAATCGCCCATATAAGTAAAATAAAATTTTTTTTTTTTTTCTGGAAGGGTAGGGACAGGGAAGACAGGAAGGATTGCAACAATAATTGGGGGAAATCAGGAAAGGTCCCATGTAGGAAATAGCATTTAAATTAAACTTTGAAGAGCGATAAGGATTCTAAGAGTTGTAGCTGAGAAAGAAATTCATGCCAGGGATGGGTGGAGGAGAGTGGGTGCTGTCCTGTGCAACATCAAACAGAAAAGAAATGGAATGTTTGTGGGGCACAGAAAGTAGGCCAATTTGGCTGGAATGTGGAGCGTGAGAAAACTAATACTGCTTCTGGTATGTTATATAAACTTTTTATAAAAACAATATAATGAGTTAAGTGGGGAAAAAATGGAATCAGGGACTCATTCTTTTAATATAAACAAGAGTCTGATGCTTTCTGAGAAAATATGTTTAAGTTTTGCAGAATAAGAATTGTTTGGAAAGAGTTGTAAGGTGCAGAGTCCCAAATTCATCTGAATTCACCTTTTCTTAAGCACATCCAATATTCCCTCTCTTTTCTAAACAACTCGACAGTGACTTTGAGAGGGAATATATAAATAACTGACAATGCACGGATGATTTTTTTTAAAGTTCAAAACCAAACATTGGTAAACAGAAAGATAAATCATTTCAGCTTTGTGAAGTAGCCAGAATTATAATGGCAAAATAGAGAGATTTTAAAACTTTGAAGTCATGGCTGTAGAAATGTATCCAGGCTTCTTTTCAGAGCTAATCCATGGATTCTAGTAACCTGCCATTATTAAACACATATGCAATAACCTATGTTTTGCAGGAAGACAGGACCCTTTCCCTTAACTAAAGGAATACATAACATAAAGCAAATATATACAAAAGGCCAAAAGAGATGAAAAAAATCGATCCACCAACCAACTTATCCATATTCCATTCATTAAACACTCAGTATATGTCAGGCATGAGAGAAACATTCGCTACCCTCAAAGATCTTACCTTCTAATGATGGGAAACAACACGAGCATATATAAATACATACATTACAATACACACTACATGTATATGTTTATATCTTTATACAATTTATATATGATGCATGTATATATACATATATGTGAATATACACACATAATACAAATATATATATATATATATATATATATAAATATATGCATTATATACATATATATATACCCATATATAATACATATTCATATGTACCTATTCAGGGTTACTTTCTAATAAGGAGAGACAACATAGACATGTGAAAGTACATATATGTATATATATATATAATATACATATACATGATGTGTGCATATACATGTATTTCTATGTCATATATGTAAATATTTATATATATTATGTGTGTCTATATACATATTCATACATTACATTGACATATGTCATATCACACATAGATATGTGCACATATTCATGACTTTCTAATAAGGAGAGAGAAAACATGAACATATATAATTATACATATAACATGTGCAAAATGAATACAAGTTATTTTGTGGAGTGAGGATAGGCGTAGCTAGAGGAATCAGCAAGAGCTTCATTTAAGATTCCTGGAAGCAGAGCTGAAAAGGGACTGCTTTCTGTGTAGGGGGGACAGACAGTGAAAAATATAGGATGGAAAATCAAGAGGTTTTTTTTTTTTTAATACTTTCCCTTCTTTGGGAAGTATCTGAAATTTAGAGTATCAGTGTAAAAACTAAATAGTGCTTCTGGCAAGTTTAAACAATGCTTTAGAAAAACAATGTGAATTAAATTAAAAAAATAAAATAATCATTCTCTTAGCATAAGCAGAGTCTGATGTTGCCAGTCAGTTGCCCAATCTTGTTAGTTCCACTTCTATATTATCTTCCAAATCTGTCACGTTTCTCCATTAACATGATATTGCCACAATTTAACCTCTTGTGATTTTTTTCTTTTTTGGCATGGACTACTGCAGTGATTTACTTATTGGTTTTTCTTCTTCTTGTCTCTGCTCTCTCTAATACATCCTTCATATAGGCACAAAATCAATATTCACCAAGTACAGTCTTATTTCACTCTTTTGAACAAAAGGCTGCAGTGGTGCCCTTTAGTCTCCAGGATGTAATATAAATACTTAAGGCCTTTTTGCAATCTGGCTTCCATCTCTCTTTCCACATGAATATTGCTCCCTAGTCTATTGTCATAGCTGGGTGGCTCAATGGATACAATGCTGTGCTTGGAGTCAGGAAGATTCCTCTTCAGGAGTGCAAATCCAGCTTCAGATACTCCCTGGCTTTGTGACCCTAGGTAAGTTACTAAATCCTGTTTGCCTCAGTTTCCTTATCTGTAAAATGAGCTGGAGATGGAACTGACAAGTCACTTTGCCAAGAAAACCCCAGAGAGGTTCACAAAAATTTGGACATGATTGAAATGACTCAACAACAACAATAACAAAAAGCCTAGTAATATTCCTGAGATGCGGCTTACACATCTTATCTCTGTATCATTTGCCTGGAATAGTCTCTCTCCTCACTTTTTCTTAGCACTTAAATACTTTTTATTGGTCAATTGATTTCAAAATTATTCTTGTCCTTCAGGGATAAATTCAGATTTCACCTCCTATATGAAACCTTTTTTTTTTTTTTAAATCATCCCAATAGTCAACACTCTTTCCTGTTCAAGTGTACATATTGTATTTCCATAATGAAACATAAGTGACCAGAAAAGAATTATGAGTTAATGTTTTCATCTAAGCCAGGGCCTCTTTGCCTATATTTTAGCAAAAACTCAGATGGTAAAAAATTATACCTTTATTTTAACCCTCTAATAAATTAAATAATTGTTTCAATAAATATCTTAAAACCATTTGATTTTGAGAAGTTCATGAATTTCACCAAAATTTTAAGGGGATCCTTGACACACAAAAAGGTAAAGAACTTCTGCTTTAAATTCTAGTCCAGCTTTGCCAAAAATTAGCTGTGTGCCTATGGCAAGTTAAGAGGCTAGGGATGGCCTTTGGGTAAGGGAATGATTAAAAAAAATTTTTAAATAATGGACATAATTTCTCTTTGGACTATTTTACTTTTGATCTCTTCTATGAATGTAGAAATTCCTATTATAACTTAGCTATCTGCAGATGCAAACTATCATTATATGACTCAATAGAGGAAAGTGAATACATTGATACAAATCTGTCACTGTTAGAGGGAAAAATCAATCAAGGCACATCTCTCATTGTTAACAGGTCAGCACTATCATATTCATAAGTAGGGCACAAAAATCATTATTCATTCAACCGTCATTCATTTTTATCCCTTTTAGTTCATCACAATATGGGCACAGATCTTCTGAATATCAGTGCTAAAGATTCTTTGCTTCCTTTTTCCATTTCTGTCTGAACAATAGCTGCATTGATTACTGAATTTTTTCCCTCTTACTCAATAATTTGTGGTCTTAAAGAGTTTAGTTTGGAAAAAGTCAGATGTTCCACCTACTGTGAGTCATTCTCACTGCATACCTCACTCTCCATCTCTTCATTTAATAAGCTGAGTTCACTATATCTCTCACTCCTCTCCTATTCTTTTTATTGATATCTTTCACATTTAGAATTGTGCCTGGAACAAAGAAGAGCTTTATCAATACTAGCTGATTCAGTGAAATAATTTTGTGGAAATGTCTTACACATTGCTATTTCCATTGTTTAAGTGACCAATAACCTTTTCTGTTTGGGATGCATCAGCAGAAAAGGTGATTTTAGAAACCAAATCTTTTTAGCTGCTGGGATATGTTTCTTCTTCTCTATACACTGTATCAACTAGTTGCCAGAGATACTGCAAAGAGACCCAATCAAACTAGATTGAAATAGCTTCAAAGTCAGTTGGGCAACAAACTTTTACTAAGTGTTTATTATGTGCCAGTTCTGTGCTAACAACTGCTGATACAAGGAAAGGTTATAACAGGGTTTCTGTCCTTAAGGAATTCACATTCTAATGGGAGGAAACAACTGGAAAGTGACTATGTATACACAAAAAATATAAAGTATAGATGGAAAGTAATCTCAGAGGGAAGGGACTGAGGAAGTGCAGAAGAGAGAAAAACTGAAAAAGACCTTGAGGAAAAGCTTGCAGTTGTTTATGTATCATAAACACGATGGTGATAGCACCCTGCCTCAAATGATAACAGGAACCTGATGTTTAACTTAGTTTTGCCTATAAAAATGGAAAATATCATTTAAGAAATAGCCCTACCAAGGAGGAGCTCAGTATGCTGCACTCTGTCAAAATCAGGTCCAAAAAAGTCCAGATTTGAAGATAGCATGTGGAACTTACCCCAATAGTTAATTCTGTAAGCAAAAAAAGAAATGTATGAGTTACTTTAAGTATTAGAACAAAAAAAAATTAAATCGAATTCTCAGGTGAACAGTGTAACATGAGTATTACAAGAAATGGAAAAAATGAGATGTGCTTCAGAATTTTGGATGGACTTGAAGCATGTGATGGATGAATGGACTGAGGCAGCCAAGGAGCTGACTAGAGTCTAAGCCAGAATTTTGGCAGCAGGCAATGAAAATATCTGCAGGTTTTGAACAGATTAAATAAACAACAATGCAACAATTCCACTGGTGATAGTACTGAGCCAATGACCAGTTTCAGGTTGAATCAGAGAAGAACTTGATGTCTCATATGAGAGTCAAGAGAAGAAAAGTGGAACTGAGGTGGTAGATATTGTGATGAATCAGCCTTCAGTCTCAGCCTCAGTCCTATGTATATTCAAATAGACCAAATTATATCTCAGCCAAGAATAATAGCTCACTTTAAACTCACTCTTTACTCCCTCTCATTCCACATAGTCAAAAGCTGCTAAGCTTTGCCAAATTTAGATCTAACATCTTAGGCAAACCTTTTTCTCTACTCACATTTTGTTGTTCAGTTGTTTCAATTTTGATCCCATTTGGAGTTTTCTTGGCAAAGACACTGAAGTGGTTAGCCATTTGCTTCTAAAATTATTTTCCAGATATGGAAACTGAGGCAAAGAAGGTCACACAGCTAGGATGTGTTTGAGACCAGTTTTGAACTCAGACTTTTCTGATTCCAGGACTTTCTGTTCTCAATCCAGTGGATCACCTAGCTTCCCAGTTCTAGTCATCACTTTAGTTCATGTTGTTAACACTAGTTCACTGAAGTCTCAAGATACCCTCCTAATTATTCCCCCAAGCTTCATGTTTGCCATCTTGAATCCATTCTCTACATAGCTATGAAAATATAGGTCTGAATACATCATTAATTTACATACAAATTTAGGTTGAGGAGAGTAGAAAACCAAGAGAACATTGTTCATGGCAACAACAGAATTATATGATAATCAGCATGGAATTGGACTTGGCTTTTCAACAATGAGATGATTCAGGCCAATTCCAATAGATTGTGATGGAGAGAGCCATCTGCATCCAGAGAGAAGACTGCAGGAACTGAATGTGTATCACTATATATTATTTCACCCTTTTTTGTTGTTTGCTTGCTTTATTTTTCTTACATTTCTTCCCCTTTTTGATCTGATTTCTCTTGTGCAGCATGATAAATGTAGAAAAATATATAGAAGAATTGCACATGTTTAACATATATTAGGTTATTTGCTGTCTAGGGAAAAAGGGAAGGGGAAGGGAGGGAAAACAATTTGGAATAAAGGTTTTGCAAGGATGAATGTTGAAAATGATCTTTGTATGTATTTTGAAAAATAAAAAGCTATTATTTAAAAAACCCTCAAATATAGCTTCAGTTTTTTCCTATTAACTAGAGAAGTGAATATAAGCTTTATTTTACATCTGAAGCACTTCAAAACCTATTTCCAATTTACCTTTCTATCTTGGTGGTGTCTAGTGAATCCTGTATCTGGAATCAGAGAGGCTTGAGCTCATATTCAGCTTTAAATCTTTATTAGCTGTGTGACTCTGGCCAAGTCGGTAACCTCTGCATCAGTTTCTTTATCTGGAAAATGAGTATCATAACATTATAATCATAGCCCTTACAAGGTTGTTGGGAGATAATTATCAAATTTAAAGTGATTAGCACAAAAATGGTAATAAATGCTTATTTCCTTACCCCTCCCTATCCCTCTTGTTAAACATTAATTCCCTTCATGAATTTTTTCCATGCAAAATAGCCTTTATGCTAATCCTAACATCGTTTATGCAATATCCCATAATCATTTTCTCCTTTTAATAATTGCTTCTGCTTCCTGAAATGTACTTCCTATTCACCTTTTAGCTATTGGCCATTATTCTTATGTGTTTGTATCCTATCTCCCCAAATAAAAATAATAATTTTATATATGCTGATAACTGTGTATGTTGTCTTCCTAATGGAATGTAACTCTCCTTGAGGATAGGGACTGATTTATTTTTTGTCTTTGATTTCCAAGCACAGACAAGTGTCTGACCATAATAACTTAATAAGTGTTTATTGATTGATTGCTTTAATGTACATTAAATATATTCTTCACAAATCCTATAGTGTAGGAAAGGCAAGTATATCCAGATGTAGAGATGCAGATGTAGAGAAATTATGTTAATTGCATGTAATTACAGAGCTAAATAAGTGTAGAAACCTGAAATCAAACCTAGGTTTTCTTACTCTGAGCCCAGTACAGGCCAACAGGACCTCATAACTCCTATGAAAATCTAACACCTTCCTGGCCAATTCTTTGAAAGATAAGCACCCCTCTGATTCTCTATTGAGCTGAATGAATAGGGAAATATATGACTTCTCATTGATTAAGAAACCTCTCTGAACCTGTGGTGAGTGGACTTCTGAAAAATAGTCAATCAATAAGCATTTATTAAGCAGCTACTATGTGCCAAATTAAACAGTACTGCACTGATGAGGATAACAAAGAAAGACAAAAGAGAATCTCTGCCCTCAAGTAACTCATATTTTGGATCTTGAGAGGTGAGATACAGGTTTTTGCATTTTTAAATTGAGGATCAGTTCTAGGAAGTACAAACATGTGAAAGAAAATAGCCCCTAACATATCCCTTGACCATCAATGCTTGTAATCCTAGAGAGCCTCATTCTCCTTAATATTTTATCTCCACCTCTAATCAATAGCTCTTCTATTACTGTCTTTGGTCTATCCTGATCCGTGTTCTTCCATTGGCTTCTATTTATTGTTTTTCTTGGATACATGGATTTATTCACTACTTGTTATTCATGATGATTTTTTTTTTGTCTGTGTATAATCAGAATTTGGTGAGAGGGTTATTGCAGGTGACCCTAAGCCATAAATTACTCTTTAGCATGATCACACCCTAAGTTACTCTTTAGCATGATTAATTTTGCAACACTGATCCTTAGATACAAAGTATAATAAATCCTATATGTAAATATTGAGATATGGTAGACAAACAAAATTCCAATATGCTTCTTGGAAATAAGAGAGAAGGAATAAACATCAGTCAGCTTTTCTTTATCTCTGTAAAGGCAAAAATTACATTCTCCTTTGGAAAATACTGTGCTCGATATCAGGTTGGATATCTAGCCACAACACATGGATGCCAACCCTTTACCTATTACATGCCACTCAGATATATCTTACAACATTATATATCAATATACCAAGGATTTGAGATTTTCTCTGCTATCATCATAGATTGCAATTGATAAATGTTAAGTTTTGTATAGTGGTCTGAGGCTGAGTCTAAATGACTCATCAGCAGTCATATACAGTTCATAATTGTGAGAGACAGAATTTGAATGTATATTCCTGACTTCAAAACTTTGTCCAATATACCAACCTTCCCTTATCAAACTAGATATCTGGACTGGATCTGGAGAGAGTATTCATCTAGTTGTCACAAAAATTCTCCATTCCAACTCTTAGTTTTTCCTTAGTGTCTCTCATTTGATTTTTAATTTTTTTTTATTCTTCTACAAATTCTCTCTGGGCAAGGTGGCATTTCACATTACTCTTTGGGGTAGAAGTTTTTTATTACTTCAGTGTCCTCCTCTGAAGACAAACTCCTGTCTTCTTTGTTCCTATAGTAAGTTTCTATGGTTGGGTGCTTTCTTTTCTGGTTCATTTTTTTAAAATAAGAGATACTAGTGTATACATCTCTAAGTCCCTATAGGGGTGGGGGAATGGGGAATGGTGTCTCTGGCTTCCCTTAAAATCTGACCAGGAACCCCCTCAGACTAGAAACCCCAAACCAAGAGCTCCACCCTCCAGCAAGTGCCCACAGCCAGCATTGTCCCCGACCTGCTGCAGCACAGCTGGGCCTGGCATTCCCAATCAACTGAGGTTTCCTCAGTCTTCCTAGACCCAGATAACACAAGTAATCCTGGAAGTGAAAGTTTGTGGTTCCTGGTGAGGCTCCAGCCACACTAGCTAACCTGCAGACTCCTACTAAGTGTTTGTGAGGAGTTAGCTTAAGGGTGTTTGCACTCACAAGGATTAATCTTGCCCCAGGTCTTTCTTCAGATAAGGACTTGAGTTATGGTGGGACCATAGTTTTCCTGATTTTCCACTGTTATGTTTGTCCTGAGGCACAAATTTGTTCTATTTGTGGGGGAAATCAGAAGGGCTTGAAATTTACCAATTTACTCTGCCATCTTTCCAGAATCTTCGTATTCCAGCTCTTAATGAAGAAAAACTTCAAATGTAAGAAAAGCATACATATATATTTATATATTCACAATGCATACATGCACATATATATGGTATTTATGAGAGTAAAACTTTTCTTATACATTATTTCATTTACAAATTAAAAACAAGTTTTATTGATTCATTATATTTTTAGATCATAATCATTTTCAGATCTGTCTTTGTCTCCTAAGTGAATCTTATCTTGTAACAAGGAAAATCTGCTCAGGAAAACCAGATGATATAATGATTGGATTGAATTTAACATGGAACATAATGCACCTGTAGATGCTTTATCAAGGAAAGAAGGGAGTTATGTTTCCATCTGTTCTCCAGCGCCAAGATAAGTCATTATAATTACGTAGTGTTCTACTTTGTTTTTGTGTCTTCTTTATTTATGTTATTTGACAGACCTAATAAATACCTGAGACTGAATTTGAACTTAGGTTTTCCTAATTCTAAGGCTGCTCTTAAGTCTACTCTATCCACTCATTCATATACTACAATTTGTTCAGTTATTCCCCACTTACAGGTTACACATTTGGTTCCATTGTTTGTAATAATAAAAAGTATGACGGTTAATGTTTTGATAGATACAAGATTAGCTCTTTTTTTTTACTGTCTTTCATCATCTTGAGGTATTTATACAGCAGTTAGATCTCTAGTTCAAAGGGTATAGGCATTTTAATTACTTTTTAAACACATAATTATAATGAATTAGTCAATTGATCAACTCAATTTCCACTAATGAAACAATAACCAAAAACATACCAGCATTCCTTCCCCTTCTAACATTTTCTCTATTCTTCCCACTCCAATTTTTTTCAGTTTGCTAGGTCACCAATCTCCATAGCCATCATCAAGAGAAGTAGCCTTTGTGAAGCTAGGGCCCTATCCTTGCTACTACAACATTATTAAATGCCAACCATTTGCAACTGGTGTAAACAAGCTAGTCTAGCTGAAGTAGAAAAGGTGCTCTGTGGATGAGATAAGAAGTGGAATGTGTCAGATAAGTCAAACCATTGCTGCCACAATTAACACAACTTTCCCTTAGGAAAACAGACCAAGATCTTATACCTCAAGATCTCTAATCTCTCAGTAAGTAGAGAAAGGAGCAAACTTTGGAGAAATGATTTACTATTGTCATCAGAACCAATCTCAACCTTACACTGTCCCAGATGGGCCAGTAATCTCCCAAGCCTAGGGTTATCTATATTTCCATTTTTGAAGGTGTTCAGAAGTCAAATATTCTGCTTATCTTTAATTCCCTCTCTCCAAAACTCCACTAATATAAAAAAATGCTTCAAATGCCTCTTTTGTTAAATGCCCATATTTTTTCATTGTTGAATAATTTCAATTTCTTAAGCTATAGTTTAAGCTTTTTTGATTTTTAGATTATTTTACACCCTTCCTATGTCTGGTTACTCATTACTACAGAGTAATCTTTGGATGTTTCATTTATTGTTCAGTATATTTTAATATCATTTTCCTAATAATTTTAAAAGTTTTTTGATTCTTTTTTAAATTGTGAAATTTAATCACTGCATCACTTGTAATCTCAAGTAATGTTGGGGTTTTTTTTTTTTTTGGTTTGTTTAAAAAAATTGGTGGATATCTACACTTTTTAAATGCCAATTCAGTGTCTTCTATCTGTATTTAGTATTATGGATAATTTCTTGCATTTCTTAAAGGGTTCTACTAATAATCTTTTTGGTGAGGAGGGTAGATTAAATTCTTCTGTAAGGTGAAGATGCCTAAATCATCTATATACATCTTGTATTTAGGTTTATCCTTCTACACATAGATAGTGTGTGTGTGTGTGTGTGTGTGTGTGTGTGTGTGTGTGTTTTAGCACCATTGCCTTTTAATTCTTTTCCCTACCCCACTCCTCACCCTAGCTTGATATTTACTTTTTAGTACTTGATTTATCATGTTTTCAAATATTTTGTTCCACTGTGGCTGGTATAAAATTCTGCATCTAGAGCTATAATTTCTAAATTAATCTCATTCTTAATACTTTCTTTTAATCGTTTTATCTATCTTTTGAATCATCCTGGAGTTTCTTGCTTTTTTCCTTATTATTTCTGAGTAGTCTACAGCTGTCTGTTTTTTCATTTCAGAATTTTGATTCATTTAACATCATAATATAGTATTTGTTCATGTATGTGTGCATATATACATATATATGTTTATATATACACACACAAACACATATTTATACACATACACCCATAAACACACACATATATATGTATATATGTGCAGGGATACATATATATTTGTATATATATGTATAGACTTTTGATCTTTTTGCCTTTCTCTTAGATTTGCTTGTTTCTGATTTTTTTTCTCATTATTTGTGTCTTCACCTTTTCATTAATGCACAAGTCTTTGCCTTAAAAACAGAAGCTCCTTCTTCTTTAGCCAGCATTGCCCTAATTCTATGTTGCCTATATCTCTCCATAATTTTCATCAAACCCCCAACTTTTCTAATTCCTGTTTCTTTCCTGTGTTCTGACAGAATCAATGACTGTTACTTTTTATGTGTTGAGGGAGGCTTGCTTAGTCTATGAGAAGATTAGGCAAATGAACTTTCCCGAATATTGATCCATAAAATGAAATCCTGAAACAGAAGACTTTGAAAATCCTTATACTACCTTAGTTTAACACTTGAATTGGGATTAGAGAGAGTTTTCTAAGGTTTTGGAGTTGTAGAGATTTGTTATAATTTCTTCTTTCCATGAATAATCTATCATTTAAATATAATCTTTTAAAAATAATATTAAGCATGGCTATTCCATATCTCTAATATAATCTTTTAAAAATAATATTAAGCATGGCTATTCCACATCTCTACTTTTTGGGATTTTTAGTATAAAGGAAAATTTTATCTTATTAAAAGCTTTATCTGCATATATTTATAAGGAGGTTTTATGTTTCTCCAAGGGTATATGACTATGACAGTTGTTTTTGTAATATTGTGTTATCCTTGAACTGTCAGTATATCCCTACCATAATTATCAAAGTCTTTCATGGATTTATTGCTCTATTTTTTTTGGCTAGATTAAAAAATATCCCCCATATTCATTATTGACATTATTTCATAGTATTAATCCTCTCTGATTTGTGTTTCAGGAATGTATTTGTCTCATGAAAGGAATGATAGAATGTATTTTTTTTTCTAAAATTGAGGATAACTTTTTGTGGAATTGATATTAATTGATAATTAAATGGTTGAATAATTTGTCTTTGACACATCACTTATGGATTACTCAGTTACACTTTTTTCAATGATACAAAGGTCATTAAGAAAAAAGATATCTATATTTTGATTGAATAAAACTGTATTATATATTTTATGGGTAATTATTTGCCATAATACAAATGTGTAAATTTTGAAATTATTTTTATTTCTTTTAATTATGAATTCATATTGTTGATTTTTTAACTTTGATAATTTGATTTTTTTTTCATTTTCCTTTTGCAGAAACAATTTGTACATTTATCTTCATGGGTAATGTTTTTCTGGATATTGAATTGTCGTCTATCTCAATTTCCTTTACTATAGATATATTTTATATATTTTAATTTCTTCTTTGATTTTTTTTATAGGTGGGAAATGATCATGAGCTATTGAAATCAACTTCCCTTCATAGCTAATAACCATTATTAGCCTGATTGCACGTAGTAATCACTGAATTTTAACCAGTTTATACCTTGGACTTTTTCTAATTTTGTCAGTCTATTGATACTTTTGATTCCTATTTTTAAAAATGATGGGCAGCTTTCTTATGTTTATTTCCTTCTGTATAAAATTCAGGATTTTGAATTTATCATTTTTTTCTGGGACATCTGTATTCTTAAATGATTTCTCTGAATACTATCTTTAAAGTCAACTAATTAAATTTTTTTGACATTTATGTGCTCTTTCAAAATTATTTTTCTGTGCCACTTCTTGCCAAATTTTTCTTCTACTTCTATATTTTTAGTTTCAAATTTGTTATTTTTAAAACTTCTGTAATACTGGGTAGGTCCCCTATTGTATGGTATAAGATTTTCACCCTTTTGTTTTTCTATCTTATTTTTTGATGGAAAGTTCCAATTTAAAATCAAATTCCTACCCCATTATTTTCTTTTAAAATTTATTTCCCTTTTGTACCATTCTGGGAGTTTTTAATCTGTTGTTCTGTGATCTTTGGGGAATCTGAAATCTTTATTGTGCTAGTTCATTCATTCCTTCATTCCTTCATTTTTACATCATTCTTAGTTTTTGTTTTTGTTTTCCTTTAAAATATAAAGTAATACAGTGAAGAAAGGGCTAAAACTAGAATCAGGAAAACCTAAATTTAAATCTAGTCTCATGTGTCCCTGGGCAAGTCATTAAACTTCTGTCTGTTTCAGTTCCCTCATTTGTAAAATAGGAATAGTAATACCAAGTACCTCTGAAGGTTGTTGTGAACTTAAAATGAGAAAATACCTGTGCTTTGAAAGTCTTAAACTATAAATGCTAGTTATTATTGTGTTACAACTGCATAAAAAAATCTTCATTTCTCCTTTTGTTTTATTTATTGAATTGGAACCTGAGATTGTGTATTCCCTTTTCCTCTCCCTCTCTCTTTAATATTTGTGTCATTCACTCTTTTTTCTGTTCTCAGTAATTTGTCTCAGAATTTCCTCCCTTCCACTGACTGCTGTGATCCCAGTTTTCTCTTAATAGAAATTCCTGTGGTCATGTAGTTTTAGCTTCCTAAGTTTGGGGGTATGCAGGGGTACATTTTGGTTCATCTATTTAAATTCTATTTTAGCTTGATTTGTAACTCTCTCATCAGCCTGGAAGTATTGCCATTCACCAAGCTATAACCTACTTCATCTGATCCAGCCAAAATCCCCTCTCCTCACCCCTACCAGCCCCCCATCCTTAATCCCCATGGATTTTTTCAATGTCTTTCTGTTATGTGGGTGGGTATAATCCATGTTTTCACTCTTTTGTGAAGTGGGACAAATACTTCCCTGACCAGGAAGGATAGAGAGCAATGTAGTCAAATTGGAACATTTTCTTCTTAATTTGAGGTTCTTGGGGTTTGTGAGTTGTACTATTATAGAGAGACTGAGGTTTTCAGTAGCCAAAATACAGCACCAAAGCATTGAGCTTTTGCTGTTGGTAAATACTATATAATAAAGACAGACATTTGAGTAAGGCTGAAGGAAAAATCTAATCTTGCCTTTTTAGCCAACATTTGGTTTTCTTCCCCTTACTTTTTTTGAGGCAATCATAGTTAAGTGACTTGTTTAGCGTCATAGAGCTAATAAGTATCTGAGGTCAAATTTGAATTCAGGTCCTCCTAACTTCAGGGCTGATGTTCCATCCACTGCATCATCTAGCTGTCCCCTTTATTAAGAAGTTTTAGTTGAAGCTGTTTCAGAGAGAATCTTGGGAATGTGACATTTGGCAACTTCTTCACTGGATAGTCTTCTCTAATAGAAAGCTTTGATTACCCTTCAATCACTGGAGTCAAAAAGAAAATACATAGTTTTATCCAAATAGCACTCTGCATGGTTTATATAGATGAATGTGGTTTTTATGATAAAAGATCTGACCAAGAATAGTTAACTTATTCACTAAATTATTTCTTCTATAACATACAATCAAATAACTACATTTTATATGAAGGTAAATATGTCAATAATGACAGGGGAAATAATGAAAAGAAACTGGGGAGAAAGGACCTAGCAATGATAGATATCAACTAGTCACAAGATAATTTTGTGTTTAAAATAGAGTGATAGATCAATGGAACAGATTAGTACCTTAGCATTCAATAAACACAAAATTATTAGCTACTTGAATAGGACTCACTTGCTATTTGATTAAAAAAAACCTACTGGGAAAATTGGATGACAGTCTAGAAGAAATCAAGTTTAGTTCAACACTTTAGAAGTTATTCCAAGATAAGTTCCAAGTGGATACAATGACCCAAATATAAAAAGTTTCATCACAACCAAATCAGAGAAACATTGGGGAAAATGCACATTAGATCTAGGAACAGAAGAAAAGTTCATGACCAAATAAGGGAGAGACTCACAAAAGATAAAATGAATAATTTTGATTACATAAAATTAAAAAGCTTTAATCTAAAAATCTAATAGGTTTAAGATGAAAAGAGAAACAATTAATTGGGGAAATTTTTTTATAGCAAGTTTCTCTGATCAAGTTTTATTTCTAAGATATATAAGGAATTGAATCAAATTTGTAAAAGAGCCATTCTGAGTAGGCAAATAGTCCATGATTTGAACAGCTAGTTCTTAAGGAAAGAAACTCAATCTATCTTTAATCATTAAAATGTTCCTAAAGTATTACTGGTTAGAGAAATGAAAATTAAAGAAACACTAAGATTCTATATCACATTCATCAAACAGATTTGCAAAGATGACAAAAAAAAGAAAAATTACTATTATTGGATGATCTGTAGGAAAACATGCAGATTGATACACTCCTGGGCCTGTGAATAGATATAACAATTATGTAATGCAATTTGGAATTATGCATAAAAAGTTGCTAAATGGATTATATCTTTTGACCCAGTTATAATTAGTAGATCTAAGGATGTAAGAAAAAAAAGGAAAGAGTTCTAAATTTACTAAAATAATTCTTTCAGCTCTCATTTTTTTGTGGTGGCAAAAAAAACCTTGAAATCAAGGGTATGCCCATCAATTGATCAATGATTGACAATTTGTAGTATTTGAATGTAATGGAATATTATTGTGCTATAAAAATGAGGAAATAGATGATTTCTTTTTTTCTTTTCTATTTTTTTTATTTTATTTTATTTCTTAATAATTATAACTTTTATTGACAGAACCCATGCCTGGGTAATTTTTTACAACATTATCCCTTGTACTCACTTCTATTCCGACTGTTCCCCTCCCTCTCTTGACCCCCTCCCCAGATGGCAAGCAGTCCAATACATGTTAAATGTGTCACAGTATATCCTAGATACAATATGTGTGTGCAGAACTGACCATTTCTCTTGTTGCACAGGAAGAATTGGATTCAGAAGGTAAAAATAACCTGGGAAGAAAAACAAAAATGCAAACAATTTACATTCATTTCCCAGTGTTCTTTCTTTGGGTGTGGCTGCTTCTGTCCAACATTGATCAATTGAAACCGAATTAGGTCTCTCTCTTTGTCAAAGAAATCCACTTCCATCAGAATACATCCTCATGCAGTATCATTGTTGAAGCATACAATGATCTCCTGGTTCTGCTCATTTCACTCAGCATCAGTTCATGTAAGTCTCTCCAAACCTCTCTGTATTCATCCTGCTGGTGATTTCTTACAGAACAATAATATTCCATAACATTCATATACCACAATTTATCCAACCATTCTCCAATTGATGGGTATCCATTCATTTTCCAGTTTCTAGCCCACTACAGACAGGGCTGCCACAAACATTTTGGCACATACAGGTCCCTTTCCCTTCTTTAGTATCTCTTTGGGGTGTAAGCCCAGTAGTAGCACTGCTGGATCAAAGGGTATGCACAGTTTGATAACTTTTTAGGCATAATTCCAGATTGCTCTTCAGAATGTTTGGATTCGTTCACAACTCCACCAACAATGCATCAGTGTCCCAGTTTTCACACATCCCGTGCAACATTCATCATTATTTTTTCCTGTCATCTTAGCCAATCTGACAGGTGTGTACTGGTATCTCAAAGTTGTCTTAATTTGCATTTCTTTGATCAATAGTGATTTGGAACACTTTCATATGAGTGGAAATAATTTCAATTTCATCATCTGAAAATTGTCTGTTCATATCCTTTGACCATTTATCAATTGGAAAATGGCATGGTTTCTTATAAATTAGAGTCAATTCTCTATATATTTTGGAAATGAAGCCTTTATCAGAACCTTTAACTGTAAAAATGTTTTCCCAGTTTGTTGCTTCCCTTCTAATCTTGTTTGCATTAGTTTTGTTTGTACAGAAGCTTTTTAATTTGATGTAATCAAAGTTTTCTATTTTGTGATCAATAATGGTTTTTAGTTCGTCTTTGGTCACAAATTTCTTCTTCCACCACAAGTCTGAGAGATAAACTATCCTATGTTCCTCCAAATTTTATTTCATTTTCTTTAGTTTCCCATCATGGACCCATTTTGATCTTATCTTGGTTTAAGGGGGTCCATCCAATTCTGCCATACTAATTTCCATTATCCCAGCAGTTTTTGTCAAATAATAACCCATCCCAAAAGTTAGGATCTTTTTTGTCAAACACTAGTTGCTATGTTGACTATTCTGTCTTGTGAACTTAACCGTTCCAAATAATCAACCTTTTCTTAAATACCAAATGGTTTTGGTGACTGCTGCTTTATAATATAATTTTAGATCAGGTACAACTCAGGCCACCTTCATTTTGATTTTTTTTTTCACTAATTCCTTTGAGATTCTCAACATTTGCTCTTCCATATGAATTTTGTTGTTATTTTTCTAGATCATTAAAATATTTTCTTGGGAGTCTGATTGGTATAGCACTAAATAAATAGATTAGTTTAGGGACTATTGTCATCTTTATTATATTCACTTGGCCTATCCAGGAGCACTTAGTATTTTTCCAATTATTTAAGTCTGACTTTATTTGTGTGGAAAGTTTTTTGTAATTTTTCTCATATAATTCCTGACTTTCCTTTGGTAGATAGATTCCCAAATATTTTATGCTGTAAAAGATTTTGAATGGAATTTCTTTTATCTCTTGCTATTCGATTTTGTTGATGTATAAAAATTGGGATTTATGGGGTTTATTTTATAACCGAACTTTCAAAGTTATGAATTATTTCTAATAGCTTTTAGTAGAACTTGGGTTTCTAATATACCATCATATCATCTGCAAAGGATAGTTTGGTTTCTTCATTGCCTATTCTGATCCTTTAATCTCTTTCTTGACTCTTATTGCCAAAGGGTGTTTTAATCAATATTGAAAATAATGGTGATAGTGGCAACCTTTGGTTCACTCCAGATCTTACTGGGAAGGTTCCAGTTTTTCCCCATTCATATTATCTTACTTTGATGGTTTAAATATATGTCTGACTATTTTAAGAAAAATTCCATTTATTCCTATCCTCTCAAGTGTTTTATTGGGAATGGATGTTGGATTTTATCAAATGCTTTTTTCAACTATTGAGATGATCCAATGGTTTTTGTTTTTTGATTATTGAAATATCAATTATGCTTAGTTTTCCTAATATTGAACCAGCCCTGCATTGTGGTATAAATCCTACTTGGACATATGTATTATCCTTGGGACATTTTCGAAAATGTTTTTGCTAATATTTCATTTAAGATTTTACATCAATATTTATTAGGGAGATTGGTCATAATTTTCTTTCTCTGTTTTCACCTACCTGGTTTGGTATCGACCATGTCTGTGTTGTAAAGGAGTTTGGTAGGACTCCTTCATTCCCTATTTTTTTTCAAAATTAATATAGCATTGGAATTGTTCTTTTAAATGTTTGATAGAAACATGTAACCATCTTCCTGGGGATTTTTCTTAGGGAGTTGGTTAATCTTTTCATTTTTTTCTAAGATGGGACTGTTTAGGATATTTATTTCTTCCTCTGTTAATTTGGGCAAGCTCTATTTTTGAAGGTATTCTTCCATTTCATTTAAGTTGTCGAATTTATTGCCATAAAATTGGGCAAAGTAATTTCTAATTATTGCTCTAATTTCCTCTTTGTTAGTGGTGAGTTCTCTCTTTTCATTTTTAAGACTAACACTTTGATTTTCCTCTTTCCTTTTTTAAATCAGATTTACTAAGGGTTTGTCTATTTTGTTGGTTTTTTCATAGAACCAACTCTTAGTTTTATTAATTAATTCAATAGTTTTTTTACTTTCAATTTTCTTGATCTCTCCTTTTATTTTTAGAATTTCAAGTTTAGTATTTGACTGGGGGTTTCTAATTTCTTCCTTTTCTAGCATTTTTAGTTGCAAGCCCAATTGATTGACCTTCTCTTTCTCTATTGTATGCAATTAGGCCTCTAGAGATATAAAATTTCCCCTTATTACCGCTTTGGCTGCATCCCACACATTTTGGTATGATGTCTCATTATTGATATATCATCGATTCTGATTTTCAATGAAATATTTTCTTCATTAACTTTTTTTATATCTTTTTCTAATTGTCCAATTGTGTTGTTTTGTTCTATGGAATGTTTTTCCATTTCACCAATTTTGTTTTTTAGAGAGCCATTTTCTGTTTCCAGTTCACTAGTCCTATTTTTCAAGGATTTGTTTTCTTTATCCATTTTGTCTTTAAGTGAGTGGGACAATTTCTCCAGACTCTCTTGCCAAGCCTCCCTGTCCTTTTCCAATCTTTCTTCTAGCTCTCTTGTGAGAGCCTTTTTAATTTTTTCTATGAGATGCATCTGTGCTGAGGAACAGATGATCTCCTCCTGTGGGGATTCACCTGGGACAGTCTGTTTTTAGTCTCCTCAGGGTTTAGAGTTTGCTTTCTGTCCATATAAAAGCTGTCGATCATTAAGGTCCTTTTCAATTTCTTGCTCATTTTTTCAGAGAAGAATCAGAGACAAACTAGCAAAGAAAAAAAGAAAAAACCCCAAATGGAATCTGCTTTTTTGGGGGAGGAGCTGGGTGGTGTTACGGAGCTTCCTCTACAGACTGTGGGGGCAGCAGCGAGGTGCTAGCAGGACTGTGCTGAGCCTGTGCTCTGAGACTCTGAGAGTGTGCTGAGACTCTGTGGGGGAGGTGTGGCCAAGTCCTGAGAAACTCCAGCTGTTTGGGGTTGTATTCTTCCTCCCCCCGCCCCCAGTGTTTTTAGCTTCTCTGTTGGGCTACTGACTTGCTGCCAGGGCGAAGTATCAAATCCTGCAGCAAAGCTCTCCCCACAGAGACGGCTGAGATCACACCCCAACCCCCCTGGTCTGTTCGGCTGTGAGCTACCTCCCATGCTCTCACAGCTTACCCTGAGCCTGTGCCTGATCTAAAACCATCCAGCCCTCAAGCAAAAACAGACCTTTCCTGGCGAATCTCAAGGATATCTTCTCTTGGTAACTATTTGTGGGTTTTTTTTTTCAGTCAAGCATTAATTCAGAGGCTTGTAATGAGATGGATTCTGAGAGAAAATGTGGAGCTTACACAGCTGTGTGCCTCCTCGCCACCATCTTGGCCGTAAGTCCCAATTGAGTTTTTAAATGAGTTGTTTTGCTATATGGAATTTTTTTCCATTTCACTATTTTTTTTAGTGAGTTATTTTCTTTTTCCAATTAATAACTTCTGTTTCCCTGCACTTCTTTATCCTAGCAATAATTTATAGAATGTTAAATATAAACGAATAACAGGATAATGCTTTGCCTGGGGTGGTTTTTATCTGGATTTCATCAAAAAAAGTAGGAAAAGAAGGAAATGATAACAATGACAAGAAAATAATTTATATCCTCAAATAAAACACTTGATTATAAACAGGAACAGGCTCTATACAGTTATAACATTGGTAATGGTTTCTTTTTCACACACTATTCTTTCTGAATTACTATGACTCATTTATTATTGAAATTTGTTTCTCTAATCATGAAGAAATTCATAAATGACATCATGCCAAAAAAGCAAAGAGTACCTATTCTAATGCTTCATTAATCCATTGTTCATTAGTCATTACAAATTTGTATAATATGTATGTTTGTGGTTTCTTGTGTCCCACTTTTCTTGGTTATGAAGATGTCCTTTTCTGAATAAAGTGTACTATATTCTCTATGTCCTTGCTGTAAGACCACAAGGCCTTATATCAATAAGACAGCCAAGTCAAAAAAAAAAAAAAAAAGCCAAAACCATCTGGTGGTGACTCTGTTTGCTCAAAGCATTAACTTGTTAAGATAATGGTTAGATGTTATGAAATAAAGTAAATCCCATAGTCCTATTAGCACAGCTTTCTAGGTTATGGGGAATTGAGGCATCTGTTAATATTTGCTTCTATTTCTTGCAGGTGGTTTTGGAGCTATTTTTGTTCTGGTAGGAATTGGCCAATAGGAATTACACCATGAAGACATTTTCTTCAGACCATATAATTGTGAAAGAATGGGCATTGCTTGTTTGCAAATGAGCTTCATTTGAATATAGTCAACTCTGCATAATTCAAGTCAAAAAGTAACAGATGGTTTAGAGAGACATTTATAAATATTTGTCACTTATTTCAAAAAGATAAATTTTATTTAATGCAAAATATATTTATTACCAAGATAATTTATATGCAAGAAATTATTGGGTACAAAGCCAATTAAGAATGAGTTTTACCTTGCTTTGAGGAGAATAATTCAATAAATTAAATCTAACAAAGATTTAATAAGTATCTATTATGTGAAAAGCATTTTGCTAGTCTCTAAGGATATGAAAACAAAGAAAAATTACCTTTAATAAACAAATACATGTCCAATAATGAACTACAGTTCCTTCAAGCTCTAAATTTCATGATCATGTGAATTTTATCTTCTCCTTTTTGCTTTCTTTCAAAATTATCAAAGCACTGATTTTCAAAGCCAAAATATCTTATTAAATATCAACTATCACGTTTTTAAACTTATTCTTCTAGTCAAAATAGAGCCACTGAAATGTGTGCTACTTATAATTTCTTTTCAAAGTTTACAAATATTTAGCTTGGAATGTCACTCAGTGCTTTTTTTTTTTTTATTCTTGGGTAGGCTAGATTTCACCCTTCACAAGTAAAAATTTCAAAGTATTAATGGACTGCACCTATCGCTATAGACAGCATGACAGAGTGAACAAAATGAATACCGGGCCTAATGACAGAAAAACTTTGAAGTCTTGTTTTTGATTTTTCAACTAACAGTCATGGGTGGATCACTCATCTCTATAACTCGATTCCTTCATCTCTAAAATGTAGAAATATTGGTATCCCCTTTATATAACCATTATGAAGTTCAAAAGAAATAATATACTTAAAAATTTTTACAAACCTTCATTAATGTTTCATTAGTTCTATGCTACAGAAATTATTACTGATGCATGATGGAATTTTAGATATGTGTGTGTATTAAATTGTTTTAAGAAAAAGAGTTGTTTTATTTTGAAATCATTGCTCATTTATGCCATTTACATGCATAAAAGTCCTTTATTCACAATGGGAAAAGATTATTTTCATTAAAGGAAAACTTTTATCTTTTATCTTCTATTTGAAAGCAAAGACAATTTAGAAACTTAGATTTTGTTAAATTTCACTGAAGAAAAACATTTTATGATCACCTTAGTCAGCACTAAGATAATGTACAGAGGTAGTCTTCTAAACTTACAATATATAACCTTTAAAATATTCTTAAAGTTCCTGCTTTATTGATTGAAATTGATTATACAAGTTCATGTATATCTTAGACAATAAATATTGACTTATCAGATTCATTTTATTTGGTGCTGTATTGGGTTTGGTAAAATGTAGTTTGTTCCCTTGGCATTCTGTTCAGGATGGATAACTCTTAAAGAATTTTCTTATCTTTATCACATTCATGATCTTGTCCCTATACTTTAAAATTTTGTACTGGGAGTTTGAAGTTTCTCACCCCAGGGACATCAAGGATAACTTAGAAGATTAGCAGAAAAGCTTTGTCAGAAGTTTGAGAAGGAAGAGGAAATGAGCAAATGAAGAGTGGCTGTGGACAGTGATAGCGATGGCAGCTTCCTGAGGCCTCAGCTCCTAGCAGTTCCAGGGCTGAAAAGAGTAGTTGTGGACAAGTCTGTAGAAGGACCTAAAAACAATAAATATTTGCCACTTATTTCAAAAAGAGAAATTTTATTTAATGCAAAATATCTTTATTTTGCAAAACAATCAAACAAATCATAAAAACAATCTGTAATTTCATCCAAGAGAACGACAGTAATGAGACACCATACCAAAACCTATGGGATACACTCAAAGCTTAAGGTTGAACTTACCACCAATGAAAAAAGAAATTAAAGCAATAATTAAGAGTTATTTTGCCTAACTATATGGCAGCAAATTTGAAAATCTAAGCAAAGTGGATAAATATTTGCAAAAATATAAATTGCCCAGATTAACAGAAGAGAAAATAAACTACTTAAATAGTCCCATTTTAGAAAAAGAAATTGAACAAGCCATCAATGAATTCCCTAACAAAAAATCCCCAGGGCCAGATGGATTTACAAGTGAGTTCTACCAAACACTTAAAAAACAATTAATTCTAATAATAGGTGAACTATTTTGGGGAAAAAATAGGTAAAGAAGGATTCCTGCCAAATTTCTTCTCTGACACAAATATTTAGCTTGGAATGTCACTCAGTGCTTTTTTTTGTTCTAAATCAGGAAGAGCCAAAACAGAGAGACCAATCTCCCTAATGAATATTGATGCAAAAAATTTAAATAAAATATCAGCAAGGAGATTATAGCAATTTATCAGAGAATAATGCACTATGACCAAGTGGAATTTATACCAGGAATGGAAGGCTGGTTCAATATCAGGAAAACTATTATCGTAATTGACCATATCAATTGCAAAACTAATGAAAATCATATGATAATCTTAATAGATGAAGGAAAAAAACTTTTGACAATACAGCACCCATTCCTGTTAAAAACATTAGACAGCATAGGGATAAAGGAGTTTTCCTTAAAATAATAAGCAATACCTATGTAAAATCCATGGAATCATTATTTGTAATAGTTAAGTTGGATGCATTCCCAATAAGATCAGGGATGAAACAAAAATGCCTATTGTCATCATTATTATTCAAAATTGTACAAGAAATGTTGGCTTTAACATTAAGAAAAGAAAAAGAAATGAATGAAATTAGAATAGGCTATGAGGAAATAAAACTATCACTCTTTACAGATGATATAATGATATACTTAGAGAATCCTAGAAAATTATCCAAAAATCTACTTAAAACAATTAACAGCTTTAGCAAAGTTGCAGGATATAAAATAACCCCACAAAATTGTCAACATTTCTATATAACTGACAAAGCCCACCAGCAAGAGAGAGAAAGAGAAATTTGATTTAAAATAACTATAGACAAAATAAAATATCTAGGTGTCTATCTACCAAGACAAATCCAAGAACTATATGAACACAATTACAAAACAAATAAAGTTAGATGTAAACAATTGAGAAAAGATGTATTACTCATGGGTCAGCTGAACTAATATAATAAAATGACAATTATGTCTAAATTGATCTACTTGTTCAGCACTAAAACAATCAAACTGCCAAAAATTATTTTATAGAACTAGAAAAAATGATAACAAAATTCATCTGGAAGAACAAAAGATAAGAATATCAAGGGAATTGTTGAAAAAAAATGCAAAGGATGATGGTTTAGTAGTATGAAACCTAAAACTCTATTATAAAGCAGCAGTCAATAAATTAATTTGGTACTGACTAAGAAATAGAGTGATGGATCAGTGGAATAGATACATATGACACAATAATCAAAGCCTATCATAATCTAGTATTTGATAAACCCTCAAACTCTTGCTTCTGGAATAAGAACTCACTATTTGACAAAAATTCCTGGGAAAGCTAGAAAATAATATGTCAGAAACTCAGCATAGATTTAGATCTCATACCACATACAAAAATAAGGTCAAAATGGACACACGATATGGGCATAAAGGATGATAGCATAAAGAAATTAGGAAAGCAAGGGAAAATGCTTCAAAAGATAAGGAGATGAGGGGGGAGAATAAGCCAAGGATTTTTAGAGGGAATCCAACTTACATTAACTCTCAATATAAGAAAGAACAAAAGTCTTCTAAATTCATAAATAAATAAGAGGGTGAAGGAATAGAATAAGTAGGGTTATAGAAGGATGTATAGTTTAATAAGAATGGGATGAAGAGCGAACAACATACACATACACACACACATACACACACACACACACACACACACTTGCAAGCCTAGAAAGTCACAGCCAGTGATAAATAAAGATCTAATTCAAAAATAAAGAACTTTTTATCAAATTTATAATAATACATGTCATTCACCAGTTGATAAATGGTCAAAGGATATGAACAGTTTTCAAATGATAAAGTCAAACCTAACTATAGTCATATAAAAATGCTATAAATCACTATTGATTATAGAAATGCAAATTAAACCGCCTCTGAGGTACCACCTCATACCTCTCAAATTGGCTAAGATGACCATCAAAGAGAATGATAAATATTGAGGGGATGTGGGAACTGTAAAACATTAATGCATTGTTAATGGAGTTGTGGAATAACCCAACCATTTGGAGAGCAATCTGGAAGTATGACCAAAGGGCTATCAAACTCTGAATAACTTTGGCCCAGCAGTGCCACTACTGGGTTTGTATCCCAAGGATACAAGGATAAAGGAAGGAAAAGTCTACACATGTGCAAAAATGTTTGTAGCAGTTCTTTTCATGGTAGCAAAGAATTAGAAGGTGAGTAGATGCCCACCAATTAGGAAATAGGTGAACAAGTTGTAATATATGAAGGTAATAGAATATAATTCTTCTAAAAAAATGATCAACAAGCTAGTTTTAGAGAGCCTGGAAAGATTTACAAAAAACTGATATTGAGTGAAACAAGCAGAACCTGGAACACATTGTACTCAGCAATGGCAAAAATGTGTCATGATTAACTATGAAAGACTTGGTTCTTGTCAGTGTTTCCGTAATCCAAAGAAATCCCAATAGACTTTGGACAGAAAATGTCATCTGCATGCAGAAAAAGAACTATAGAGATTGAATGCAAATCAACACATCCTATGTTCACTTCTTTTTGTTTGTTTTTTTTTTCCTCTCCCATGATTTTTGCCTTTTGTTCTGATTTTTCTCTCCCAACATGATTCATAAAGCAATATATATTAAAATAAATTTTAAAAATTAAATAAATGAATAAATAAATAGCAATTAAAGAGCAACAGCAGCAGCAGCAGCAGCAACAACAACAACAACAAAACCAGCTGCACGCTATTGAAGGATGGGACAGTACATTATCCATCCTGAAAACAGAGCCCTATTTTAACAAAAAGTTAAAAGCTCAGTAGTAGGCTAGAAAAATGAACAAACAGAAAAGGTTTCTGATTATAGAAAGTTACTATGCTGGTAACAAAGTCAAAGCTCCTACATCCAAAGTCTCTAAGAAAAATAAGAATTGGATTCTGGGTATGGAAGAGCTCAAAAGGGATTTTGAAAATCAAGTAAAAAGATAGAGGGAAAATTGGGAAAAGAACTGAGAAAGTGCAAAAGGAAATACAAAAAACTAATCAGGAGAAAATACTTTACTTAAAAAGTAAAATTGGTCCAATGTGAAAGGAGATACAAAAGGTCAGTGAGGATTGTAGTTGGCTGAACCTATTGAATTCAATGCACTGAGGTCAGGACTGCCGAGTGCTTGAGGCTAACTACTGATTGGACAGTACTCTATGGGCATATGCTTGGAAAATGGTCCTTTCCACTATCTATACTGGCTCAGTGATTGGTGTATACAAAGGATTGTAGGAGTGACTAGGGGATAGAGTAAGAGGAGCCAGGGACACACTCTCGGTGGTAGAGAAGGAGAAGGTGGTTACAGAGAATCTGCTTCCATCCTGTTCAATCCTGAGTCTAAGACCAAGAATAAAGATGGACTTTTGTTTATCCTGACTCCGACTGATGCTGAGGTGTCCTGGGTGCTAGCACAGTCATTACAGAGGATAATAATTCCTTAAAAGTTAGAATTTGAGCAAATGAAAACTAATGGCTTTAAGAAAAATCTAGATAGAATAAAGTAAAACCAAAAAAGAAAAAATGTAAAATCATCTCACTCAAAAAAAACAACTTATTTGGAAAATAGATCCAGGGGAAATAATTTAAAAATTATTAGTCAACCTGTAAGTCATGATAAAAAACCTAAAAGAGCCTGGATATCATCTTTCAAAAAGTTATCAAGGAAAACTGCCCTGTTATTCTCAACCAGAGGGTAAAATAGAAATTGAAAGTCTCTACCAATTATCTCCGGAAAGAGATGCCAAAATGAATACTCCCAGGTATATTATAGCCAAATTCTGAAACTCCCAAATACAGAAGGGCATATTGCAAGTATCCATAAAGAAACAATTCAAGTATTATGGAGCCACAATCAGGACAACACAAGATTTTGCAGCTTCTACTTTAAAGGACTGGAAGGCTTGGAATATGATATTCCAGAGAGCAATCCTACCTCCACTGCAACCAAGAATTACATATCCAGTAAAACTGAGTATAATCCTTGCAGGTAAAAGGTGATCAATGAAATAGAAGATTTTCAAGCATTCATGATCAGAACACCAGAGCTGAATAGGAAATTTGGTTTTCAAATATAGGACTCAGGGGAAGCATACGAAGGTAATCAGGAAAGTAATATCATAAGGGACTTAAGGTTTATCTATTTATGGTTCTACATGGAAGGATGATACTTATAACTCATTAGAACTTTCTCATTATTATGACAGTTAGAAGGGAGTATATGTAGACAAACACAGAGATGGTAAGAGAGGAATGTATTGGGAGAAAGGGAAAGAGAGAAATGGAATGGCATAAATTATCTGCCATAAAAAGATAAGGAAAACAAAAACAGCTTTTACATTGGAAGGGAAAAGGGAAAGGAGAGAGTGAGTGAATGAACTTTTCTCTAATTGGATTTGGCTCAAAAGGGAAATAACATACACATTCAATATGTGTTATGGGCCAGAACTCTGTACTTAAAACAAGGATTCTTACAAGGCCCTAAGTCAGTGGAACTGATAAAGACAATGATTATCTAGTTCAGCAAGGTGATTAATAGTTCTCTAAGTTCAGTATGATTGATTTAATATAATAACAAATAATGGTTTCCTAGTGATATAATTTTTGGTTTATACTCAGTGTAGAGCATGTAAGCTGGGATGCAGAGCCATATTCATTCAGAGGCAGAGAAGACAAGTGGACTGGAGGCAGGAGTCCAGGCTCTCTGAGGCAGGAGTCCAGGCTCTCGGAGCCAGGGAGAAAAATTCATCCCATCTTCAGTCAGGCTCCTGGTGACAGGCTCTCCTTCATTTCTCCACTGAGACCAAGACCTGTCAAAGCCAGAAACATACTCAGAAGGGCTCAGAGAGAGATTCAGAAGGGCCAGACACAGATTTGGAGGGGGCTCAGAGCCAGATTCATTTATCCCATCTCATACCACCTTGGTGGCAGGGCTCTCCTTCTTAGCTTCTCCACTGAAACCAAGACTCCAGAAGGCTTCTAAGAAAGACAGGCTGGGCCCTAGCAAAGGAGACAAGATTGTGAAGGAGATAATAAAGGATTTGGACTTTAACACCTGGCTACTCTTGTGGTGATTAATCTGATGAAACAAAGGCTTCTTCAAGACCTCCAGGAAAACCAAACAAGAACATTAAAAATATGGATCTAGAAATCTATCTTGCCCTACAAGAAAATAGGAGGAGAATGGGAAATGGGAAAGGGGGAAGGTGATAAAAGAGAGGACATATTCTGGGAGGGAATGGTCAGTAACAAAACACTTTTGAGAAGGGAGAGAGTGAAAGGAGGGAGAGAATAGAACAAATGGGGGGGGATATAGTTATAGGGAGAACTGAGTCAAATTTATAAAAAATAAGAGCCATACCCCAATTGATAAATGATCAAGATATGACTATGCTCCAAGAGCTATGTAAAATCATGTATAATTTTTGATATAACAATACCACTAATCGGCATGATTCCCCAAAGAACTTTTTTTTTTAAAAGGAAAAGGATCAATATGTACAAAAATATTTGTAGCAGCTCTCTTTTCAGGGCAAAAATTTGGAATTGGAGGGGGGGGAGATGCCCATCAATTGGGGAATGACTTAAATTGTGGTATTTGATAATGATGGAATTTTATGGCTTTATGGGAAATGACAAGCAAGATGCTCTCAGAAAAAGACCTGTAAAATCCTCTTGGAATTCAAACAAAGTGAAATGTACTATATAAAAAGTAATAGTAATGTTCTGAGATGATCAGCCATAAATGACTTTGCTATTCTTAGCAGTAAAATGATTCATGAATCCTCTGAAGGACTTTGGATGAAAAATCTTATCCACACTAAGAGAAGGAACTGATTGTGTCTGATACATATTGAAGCATAGTCTCTCTCTTTTTCTGTTTTTAATTTTTTTTATTTTATTTTTCTTAATTTTTTTTGGAGGGTGGTGAGAGATTTATGTTTTCTTTCACAAGCTGACTTTTATGGAAATATTTTGCAAAACTTTACATGTGGTTTCTTAATTGGGGCTGGGGGTGGGAATATGGGATAGAATCTGGAATTCAGAAGCTATAAAAATGTAAAAAAATGGTTTGAATCTAGCTGGAAAATAATATATAAATAATTTTTTAAAAAATATAATTAAAAAAAGAACTTTCTAGCTCACTCTTTCTCTTAACTAAAATAACTTTAATCTATACTATGGATTTGGGATATTACCTTTTTCATCAATTCTTTTCCTTCTCAATTATGTCACTCTGTGTCTTGTTAAATCTTAGATTGTAGAATTCTGAAAGTCAAGTTTAGTAGAAGAAGGGGGAGCACTTCCTTTCCCCCATTTCTCAGGATAGTTATAGAATCAATCCAAGTCTTTGTTCATCTAGAGTCCAACTCTATTCTCTCTCCCTCTGTGTATTTAATCACTCACTGACTTCAATGACCCCTAGAGCAGTTTTGACTCTATTCATTTGAATGTGTCTCAGACAACGTATTTCACATTGGAACTAATTCTTGAAACTTATCTTAGATTCCCAGCAAGTCTTACTTTGGAATTAATTCCTACTTTAATGGAAAACTTGAGACAAGGCAGATCTACAGGATGAATTTAATAAGATGACATATATTAGGGTAAATATAAAGTTCTATCTTGCATCCAAAAAATTAACCTTATGAAGTTACAGACCTTGTAAAGGACTGAGGAATTTTCATGGACTGCAAACTCAGTATTTGTCAATAGTACATAAAAATCTTAATGCTATCCTAGGTTATATTGGAAGCAATACAGCTATAGCTAGGTAGTGCAGTGGATAGAGCACCAGATCTGGCATCAAGAAGACCCAACTTCAAATCCTGTCTCCAAATTAGCTATGCTACAGTGGGCATGAATTTGCCTCAATTTCATCAACTGTAAAATGGGAATAATAATGGCACCTACTTTGAAGAGTTAGGAGGATTAAATGAGATATTTATAAAGCATTTTTCAAAATGTTTGGTACATAGTAATCACTTTTTAAATGCTTATTTACTTCCTAGCATAAGAAAAGTAAAATTTTAATTGTATTTTTACTTGGTTTACTTGTGTTCCATTCTTGGTGCTGCATTTTAAGGACACATGAACTGGAGCATATCCATGAGAAAGCAATTAGTATGTCAAGAACACTGGAGACCCTGCCATATAAGAATTAGTTGAAAGAACTGGGAATTGTGAGTCTGGAGAGAGGGAGACACAAGAGGAACATGATTATAGTCTTTAAGTATTTACAGGGTAGCCATGTGGAAGAGATTTTAGACTTGTACTGCTTGGCCAAAGAGGGCAACACATGAAATTTGCAAAAAAAAAAAAAAAAAAAAAAAAGAATTTTTAGGCTTTATGTTAGATTGATCCAAAAGAGACAGAGGAAGTTAGATATTGCAATGTATGGAATAATTTCTGGAGCCAGGAAGACCAGTGTTTAACTCTGGCCTCAGACATTAACCTTCTATTGGATCATGGGCAAATGACTTAATCTCTGTTTCCATCAGTTTCTTTAATAAAATGGGGATAACATACTTTGCAGGGTAATTGTGAGGCAATATTTACAAAGTACATTATATTGTGCCTGGCACATAGTAGGTACTATATAAACGTTCATTCCTTTCCTCTTCCTTTTCCTTTGAAGAATAGTGGTGTTTCCTTTCACTGGATTCTCCAAACGGAGGCTAGATTAATTTTTGTTAATAATACTAAAAGGAAAATATTTGGCCAGGCATGGGTTAGATTAAATGGCTTCTCATGGTTCTTCTAAGATTTTCTGAGTCACTTTAATTGAAAATGTATCAGCCAGTATGTTGCGCCATATACCCAGCCCTCCCCCACCCAAATGGGGGGGGTTCAATATTATTTTAAAAATTCTTTCATCCAGTGGAATTGTGAATACATCCAACCATTCTGGAGAGCAATTTGGAAGTATGCTCAAAAAGTTATCAAACTGTGCATACCCTTTGATCCAGGAGTGTTACTACTGGGCTTATATCCCAAGAGATCTTAAAGAAGAGAAAGGGACCTCTATGTGCAAGAATGTTTGTGGCAGCCCTCTTCATAGTGGCCAGAAACTGGAAACTGAGTAGATGCCCATCAATTGGCAAATGGCTGAATAAATTGTGGTATATGAATATTATGGAATATTATTGTTCTGTAAGAAATGACCAACAGGATGATTTCAGAAAGGCCTGGAGAGACTTACACGAGCTGATCTGAGTGAAACGAGCAGGGCCAAGAGATCATTATATACTTCAACAACAATACTATATGATGACCAGTTCTGATGGACCTGGCCATCCTCAGCAATGAGATGAACCAAATCAATTCCAATGGAGCAGTAATGAACTGAACCAGCTATGCCCAGTGAAAGAATTCTGGGAGAAGACTAAAAACCATTACATTGAATTCCCAATCCCTATATTTTTGCCCACCTGAATTTTTTATTTCCTTCACAGGCTAATTGTACAGTATTTCAGAGTCTGATTCTTTTTGTACAGCAAAATAATGGTTTGGACATGTATACTTATTTTGTATTTAATTTATACTTTAACATATTTAACATGTATTGGTCATCCTGCCATCTTGCGGGGGGGGGGGAAGGCGCGGAAAAATTGAAACAAAAAGTTTGGCAATTGTCAATGCTGTAAAATTACCCATGCATATAACTTGTAAATAAAAAGCTATTACTAAAAAAAATCTTTTATCCAGAAGTTATGTATCTTTTGCTTTGGTCTTTATGTCTTCTTAATCCTTTTTTAAATTCTTTTCAAGCAATTCCTTCATACCTTCAAAAATTTATGATATCAGAAGAGTGAATGAAAATGTTCAATTTGGTCCATCACTTTAGATCAACTTTTGCCTCTTAACAGTTTTTAATAATTTAATAATTATTTAGACTATTTGAGA
The DNA here is from genome assembly GCF_902635505.1 of Sarcophilus harrisii. NCBI lineage: Eukaryota > Metazoa > Chordata > Mammalia > Dasyuromorphia > Dasyuridae > Sarcophilus > Sarcophilus harrisii. The sequence goes on along the minus strand of NC_045429.1, from coordinate 234,953,093 downwards.
TTATAGTACAGTGGAAAGAGCCCTGGATTTAGAATCAAATATCCTGGGTTCAAATTCTGGATCTTCCACGTATGATGTAAATAATTTTTATGTCACCTAATTTATTTGGGTTTCAGTTTTCTCATATGCAAGAAAGGGTGTTGAACTAGGGGTCTTTAACATCCCTTTCAGTTCTAGATTTATGATTCTATAAGCTACAAATTGGTTAGACTAACCACAAAGAATATAATGACATATGAAAAGCACATGGCATCTTTGCTAAGTGTTACATACAAGCTGTTTAATGATATTAGATTGCTCTAGGACAATCAAAGTATTGAATACATATTAAATACGTTGTACAGAGAAATGAAAATGAAACATAATAAAGTAATTTGATAATTATATTATTGCTCAGATTCAGCCACTCAGGAATAGAACAGCTGACCTCATCTTTCATCCCTTCCCTTTAGTTCTCTTTTTCTTAGGAATCCATAATCTCTGTTTTCTCTGTCTTTGTCTCTGTCTTTCTCTCTCCCTGTCTATCTCTGTTTTCAATCTCTGTCTCTCTGTTTCTCTATCTCTATTTCCCTGTTTCTTTTTGTCTCTATCCTCTCTCTCCCCTTATCCTCTACTTCTCTCTCATTTTCTTTTTAAAAATATGATACACTGGAAATACTCTCTTCTGAGACTTAAGATATGGTACCATAGGTTTGAATGGAGAAGGAACTTTAAAGAACATGAAATACAGGACCTAGGACAAATTAATCAGCTACTAAGTGCTTCCTAAAGCTTTCTTGTCCAACTTTCGCATTTTAAAGATGAAGAAGCAGTTATCAAGAGGCACATGGTTGAGATTTAAACTCTTAACTCCAAGTCCAGTACCCCATTATTTAATTTTTGCACTGTTTCCAACACCACATAATGTCCCTTCTGGGTTAAAGTTCTAGCTCTGATAGTTACTGTATGACCTTGAAAAATTAACTATTTAATTGCTCTGTGTCTCAGTTACCTCATCTGTTAAATGGGAATAGTAATATTTGTACAACTTATCTAAAAGATCTGCTTGCTGCTAACAAAATGTCTTATGAACCATAAAGCATTATTTAAAAGTATGTTATTACCAGCTCCTTCCCCCTGCCTTGAAGTATACATAGTTTACCCTTTTATAAAAAACACTTTCATTTGACATTGCTACGGCATTCAAATTTCCTTATATTTATCCTTATCTTCATTACCAAACATCTGCCAAAGGGTAGTATATATTACTTCCTGTTACTTGTTGCCTCACCATTTTATTACTGCTCATCTCTCTATTCTACATTTTAATTTCACTTTCTATGATTCTAGTGAAGTGACTTCCTGAAAGGTCATTTATGACCGTCTAATTATCAAATCTGAATATCTCTTCTCCAAAGTCACTCTCTTCAACTTTTCTATAACATAGCTTAAGTGTCTTTTCTTGATAACATTCTTGGTTGTTTTCCTCCTCCCTCAATGTGATTCTATAATACTTTTTTGTTTTCTATGATCACTTCTCAATTAGAATTTTACTGTATTCTAAAACTGACCATTCTGTTCCCTCTGCCTTTTTCCACCTTTGTATATTAGTAATACATATTGTCTTTTCTTAATAGAATGAGTTATCAAACAGTGCCTATCCCCACAAAATGTTTTCATCTTCAAAGTCTAGCACAGATACTATGGCCTTCATAAGGAGTTTTCTGATCACTTCTCAATTAGAAGTAATCTACCCAAGATCATATGAATAATATCAATGTCAACATTCAAACTCAGATCTTTTGAAACAAAATCTACTTTTTTTTTCCACTCCCTCTCTTTGCCATCAAAACTTATTATTCCTTCATTGTTTTATGACTTGAGTTGCTATAGCTTCCTAACTGGGATTCTTGCTCCGATCCCCTTTCTCAAAAATGAATCTTAATTTTAAACTCTATTATCTGCCAAATGCACACATCTGATTATATCAATGCCTCTTCCTCCAAATTAGGAGCTCCTTAGTACTGAACAAATATTAACTCCTTGGAAGTTCAGTTCCAAAGTACTGTTTCAATCTAATTTTGCTACATTCCAAAACTGACCATTCTGTTCTTCTTCTCCCATCCTTGTGTATAAGTAATACATGTTATCTTCCCTTCATGGAATGAGTTATCACCCAGTGCCTCTTCCAAAGAAATGTTTCATTTTCAAAGCCTAGCATAGATACTATGGCCTTCAGAAAGAGTTTTCTGATCACTTCTCAATTAGAAGTAAATTTTTCCTTTTGGATTTCTCAAGTGATTCTATTTGACTTCTTTTTATGCACCTAATTACAATATATCTTTAATTATAGTTATTTGCTGCTAGAAAAGGAACAAATTAAAAACCCCTAGTCAAACACTAAACTTGAAATTCTAAAAATAAAAGGAGAGATCAATAAAATTGAAGTTTAAAAAAACTATTGAATTAATTAATAAAACTAAAGTTGGTTCTATGAGAAAACCAACAAAATAGAGCCTGATTAAAAAAAAGGAAAGAAGAAAATCAAATTGTTAGTCTTAAAAACGAAAAGGGAGAACATGCCATTAATGAAGAGGAAATTAGAGCAATAATTAGGAGTTACTTTGCCTAAATTTATGCCAATAAATTCCATAACTTAAATGAAATGGAAGAATACCTTCAAAATATAGCTTGCCCAGATTAACAGAGGAAGAAGTAACTATCCTAAACAGTCCCATTTTAGAAAAGGAAATAGAACAAGCTATTAACCAACGCCCTAAGAAAAAATCCCCAGGAACAGATGGATTTACATGTAAATTCTACCAAACATTTAAAGAACAATTAACTCCAATGCTATATTAACTATTTGAAAGAATAAGGCTTGAAGGAGTCCTACCAAGCTCCTTTTATGACACAGACTGATACCTAAATCAGGTAGTTGAAAAGAGAGAAAGAAAATTATAGACCAATCTCCCTAATGAATATTGATGCTAAAATCTTAAATAAAATATTAACAAAAAGATTATAGAAAATCATTCCCAGGATAATATACTATGACCAAGTAGGATTTATACCAGGAATGCAGGGCTGGTTCAATATTAGGAACACTAGCATAATTGACTATATCAATAACCAAATTAACAAAAACCATATGATCATCTCAATAGATGCAGAAAAAGCATTTGACAAAATCCAACATCCATTCTTAATAAAAACACTTGAGAGGATAGGAATAAATGGACTTTATCTTAAAATAGTCAGGAGCATATATTTAAAACCATCAGTAAGCATCACATGCAATGGAAAACTGGAACCTTTCCCAGTAAGACCAGGAATAAAGCAAGGTTGCCCACTATCACCATTATTATTCAATATTCTATTAGAAATGCTAGTCTCAGCAATAAGAGTCGAGAAAGAGATTAAAGGAATTAGAGTAGGCAATGAGGAAACCAAACTATCATTCTTTGCAGATGATATGATGGTATACTTAGAGAAACCCAGAGATTCTACTAAAAAGCTATTAGAAATAATTCATAACTTTAGCAAAGTTGCAGAATACAAAATAAATTCCCATAAATCCTCAGCATTTTTATACATCCCCAACAAAATCCAACAGCAAGACATACAAAGAGAACTTCCATTCAAAATAACTGTTGACAGCATAAAATATTTGGGAATCTATCTACCAAAGGAAAGTCAAGAATTATATGAGCAAAATTACAAAACACTTTCCACACAAATAGAGTCAGATTTAAATAATTGGAAAAATATTAAGTGCTCTTGGATAGGCCAAGTGAATATAATAAAGATGACAATACTCCCTAAACTAATCTATTTATTTAGTTCTATACCAATCAGACTCCCAAGAAAATATTTTAATGATCTAGAAAAATAACAACAAAATTCATATGGAAGAGCAAAAGGTTGAGAATCTCAAAGGAATTAGTGAAAAAAAATCAAATGAAGGTGGCCTAGCTGTACCTGATCTAAAACTATATTATAAAGCAGCAGTCACCAAAACCATTTGGTATTGACTAAGAAATAGATTAGTTGATTAGTGGAATAGGTTAGGTTCACAAGACAAAATAGTCAACTATAGCAATCTAGTGTTTAACAAACCCAAAGATCCTAACTTTTCAGATAAGATTTCATTATTTGACAAAAACTACTGGGAAAACTTGAAATTGGTATGGCAGAAATTAGGCATGGACCCACACTTAACACCGTACACAAAGATAAGATCAAAATGCGTCCATGATTTAGGCATAAAGAATGAGATTATAAATGAATTAGAAGAATATAGAATAGGTTACATCTCATACTTGTGGAGGAGGAAGGAATTTGTGATCAAAGATGAACTAGAGATCATTATTGATCACAAAATAGAAAATTTTGATTATATCAAATTAAAAAGACATTGTACAAACAAAACTAATGCAAACAAGATTAGAACAGAAACAACAAACTGGGAAAACATTTTTACAGTTAAAGGTTCTGATAAAGGCCTCATTTCCAAAATATATAGAGAATTGACTGTATAAGAAATCAAACCATTCTTCAATTGATAAATGGTCACAGGACATGAACAGACAATTTTCAGATGATGAAATTGAAATTATTTCCACTCATATGAAAGAGTGTTCCAAATCACTATTGATCAGAGAAATGCAAATTAAGACAACTCTGAGATACCAGCACACACCTGTCAAATTGGCTAAGAAGACAGGAAAAAATAACTATGAATGTTGGAGGGGATGCAGGAAAACTGGGACACTGATGCATTGCTGGTAGAGTTGTGAACGAATCCAAGCATTCTGGAGATCAATCTGGAATTATGCCCAAAAAGTTATCAAACTGTGCATACCCATTGATCCAGCAGTGCTACTACTGGGTTTATATCCTAAAGAGATACTAAAGAAGGTAAAGTGACCAAATGTGCCAAAATGTTTGTGGCAGCCCTGTTTGTATTGGCTAGAAACTGTAAAATGAATGGATGTCCATCAATTGAAGAATGGTTGGGTAAATTGTGGTATATGAATGTCATCGAATATTATTATTCTGTAAGAAATGACCAGCAGGATGAATACAGAGAGACTTGGCGAGACTTACATGAACTGACGCTGAGTGAAATGAGCAGAACCAGGAGATCATTATATCCTTAAACAATGAAACTGTATGAGGATGTATTCTGAGGGAAGTGGATTTCTTCGACAAAGAGAAGATCTAACTCAGTTTCAATTGATCAATGATGGACAGAAGCATGTACAGGCAAAGAAAGAACACTGGGAAATGAATGTAAACTGTTTGCATTTTTGTTTTTCTTCCCGGGTTATTTTTACCTTCTGAATCCAATTCTTCCTGTGCAACAAGAGAACTGGTCAGTTCTGCACACACATATTGTATCTAGGATATACTGTGACATATTTAACATGTATAGGACTTCTTGTCATCTGGGGGAGAGGGTGGAAGGAGGGAGGGGAAAAGTTAGAACAGAAGTGAGTGCAAGGGATAATGTTATAAAAATTACCTAGGCATGGGTTTTGTCAATAAAAAGTTATAATTATTTTAAAAAATAAAATCAAATGAAGCATTTAGATGAAAAAAGAATTATAGTTATTTGCAAATGTGTTTTATCCTTGTCTACTTGTTTGCGACCTCTGAGATGGAATACAGAATCTGAGTTAAAAAGAGCTTAGAGGCCTTTTGGTCTAATTTGTACCTGGACAAGAATCTGCCCATCTCATATATCCAGCAAATGGCCTCTATTATTTTTGTTGTTGTTGTTCTTGTTGTTTCTTTAGTGATGATACCTTGCATAGAGCAGATACAATATCACTATTGATTGAATTGAACTGATTAAGATCATTTTCATTTAGAGGTCTTTGGACTACATTTTGTTTTAGTTAAGGCAAGGTCATGGCCATGCAAAAAAAAATTGCCATTTCATACTATATAATCTTTGCCAACCACCAAAAACATTTTAACAAAAAAAAACTTTGAATCTCAATATGGAAAACTTTTGGTCATCAGTGTCATCTCACCAGAATGTCACATATATTCCAATCTTAAATAACATCCAGAAAAAAATCAACAGGCTTGGGTGGCCAAAGTCAGAACAGATCCATAATTCATGGGTTTGGTATTTTGAAACAAACCCAAGTTTTTTTTTTTGTTATTTGTATCCTTTTCCCTGTGCCAAAATACATGCTCTTTTTTCTAAAGAAAGTCTTCAGTCTGAAGAGATCTGAAAGACTATTTAGATATGTTAGATTTGATAAACAGAAACAAAAGATCAAAGTAATCTAAACTTTAAATGATGAAAATATTACATTGATATGCAGATAGGTTTCATTCTGAGGATCAAGAAGACTGGGGTTAAGTTTTGCCTCTGAAATATACCAATTGTATGACATTGGACAATTTACTCTCAAAATCCCCTTTAATATTCCCAAATTATATGATAAATTTACAGATATTTTACCTCTCTGCTTTAAGTCGAGAGAATTTCCACACTAGACTTCCCCATGATGATGAAATCAGAAGTCTGGACTTGCCCATCTTCCCAGGAAGGTCTAAAATTTATAGGAAAAAGTATAGTTCAAGTGCAAATCATTTGACAAATAATTTGGTATTTGGTTCTATCTTGACCATAAGTCATTTTTTTTAGTCTTCATCCTTCTTTTTAACTTAACACACACACACACACACACACACACACACACACACACACACACCCCACATTCCAAACAGCACATATTATAAAAAAAGTATTTCCTTAGACATGACTGTAAGTAGCATTAAGAAACTGTAATGCTTTGAGAGCTCAGTCAAACAATTTTAAATTGTCTTTGAGTTTGATTATAAACTCAATTCAAGTCTTTATGAAAGATGGCTCCCGGAGAATTATACTATTTTGCCTTCATTTTTATGAGAATTTTTAATTCTGTCCCACAAGATATAATTCAATGGAAAGTAATGGCAACATAGTCTACACAGTTCAATCTCCAGATGAGTCCTGTTATGTTTTGTTTCATGTTTCAGACCGTTGCAAGCTAATGGTGAGCAGCCTTCTTACAGATGTATGTCATTATATCATAGCAAGCACTGAAAGAGAGTATGTAGATGGCTTATGGCAAATTCATCTTCACTACTGAAAATCCACTTTAGAGTAATGTGCCTATAGATTGTGGATAAATAATGCTATTTTCAAATGAAGGAATGTGGTTAAATATTTTTACAACTATTTGCACACATAGTTCTTGAGTAATAGATTAGGATTCAAATAAGGATAATGAGTGACATTACAGAGGAAGAAGACTTTAGGTTCACTGTTATACCTATGCAATAATAGAAAGTATACTTTTTGATTTCAAAAATGATTCCATGATGAATCAAATGGTTAATATACCAATGGAAATTTGTTCAGTTTTTAACAAATGAAGATCTTTCTGCTGTCAAGTTTCTGTACAAATGCCAAACTAGCATGGTAGAAAAAAAATCCAATCATTTAACCAACTGTTGTATATACCAGTTGCTTTTTAACCAGTGTCATCCTCAAGAGCAAAGGTGTTTGATTTATTTACCCTGAATTAATGTTAGTATTAATAGGATTAGTATTATATAGAATCAGTTTTATAGAGAACAATGGAATGAAAACAGATTTTTGGAGTAAGATCTATTTATTAATACTCATGTGACCTTGCCAAATTCTTTAACTCCTCTGGATTCCACTTTCCCTATCTTTAAAATGAAAATTTGGTTTAAGTCAGAAATGTCAAATATAGGCCTCTATAATCCCAATGAAGAACAAGATTAAAATGTCATTAGGAAATAAATAAATATAAATATGATAGAAAGTAAGTAATGTCAATATGTGGTTTTCTAAGTTTGTTTGCTGTTGGAGAGACCTCATGTATTGTTTAGTGGCCCTGATTTTTATTTGAATTGGATAGCACTGGTATAAATTGTCCTATACAACTGGGATTGCTTACAGCTCCACTATGTTCCTAAGGTAGTAATTATTATGGCAGCAATGTACTGAATATTCATAATGAATTCTTCAATACTTTCTATTATTTGTTTGTATGTGACATTATGAAGTTTTTATAATTATATGCAAAACATTTGAATGTAATCTCCTTATGTATAAGGATTCATTAATGTTATTTTTAATATCTCTAAGTACCTAGAATAGTGGCTAATACAGTGTAGACATTAAATAACTGCTTGTTGGATTGAATTGAACTGAATTGAATGAAATCAATTCTTTGCTATCCAGGCTGTTATTCTCACATTGCATAATGTGCAGTTTATAATTATAGATTGATTTGGTGTTTTTGATTGGCTGATTCAGAACTATTTTATTTTAAGTTCTTGGTAAAACCCAATTATCATAATTGGATTATACAGATAATTTATTTGTAACATCAAGAAGTCTCAAAATAATTTACATATTTCCTTTTATTGGTTCTTCTAGATAATCCAGCTGTTTGTACATGACAGTGATAGAGTAAGTTTTATAAGTTTTGTGTATGGAATTTGATGCTCAATTTAGTGCACAACTGGGGAATGTCTAACTTGCTGGCCATAAAAGGCCTGAGAAATCATTTGGTGTGGCCCTGCCAAACCATCAGAGCCATCACATTAGGGGTGAATTAATTAAATGTTTGACCAAATATTGTAGGCTAATTTTTCAGTTGATAATTTTGCATGGTCGACTAATGATGTTATAAATATCCAAATGGTTCTTGGCAGAAACAAAAAGTTCCCCACCTCTGATTTAAAGATACAAGACACCTTAGAGGGCATTTAGTGAAATCACTTAATTTTATAGATGAGTAAATGAGTCTCAAAGAAATTAAATGATTTTCCCAATGTTATACAGATCATTCAATAGCTAAACCTGGATCTAAATCCATGGTTTGTTTTGTTTTTCTGTTTCAATCATTTTTAGTCATGTCGGACACTTTGTGGCCTTATTTAGGATTTCCTCAGCAAAGATACTGGAGTAGTTGGCCATTTCCTTCTCAAGCCCATTTTATATGAGGAGCTAAAGCAAACAGGCTTAAGTGATTTGTCCAGGGTCACGGAGCTAGTAGGTATTGAACACAGGTGCTCCCGATTGCAGGCCTGATGCTCTGTATACTGTATCTCGTATGTCATATGACTCCAAATGCATTACTGTCTCTAAATTACACTGCCTCAAATCTAGCGTGTTTTTTGTCCCTCCTGCTTTATCATACATAGAAAACTTACATTTTTATCTCAGTTCTTAGCCTGATTGTAATTTTCATTTTTTTTATTTACTTATTTAGAAATCCATATTACCATAGTTGATAGCTTTTTTTTATGATTAAAAAAATACCACATCTAATTTTTGGGGTTAGATTTGACTGGCAACTGTGCCAATGCTATATGATGTACTATATTAATCATTTCTGTTTACTTGGAATTTTCTATTATAACATAAAAGACAATATTTGAATGCTTCTTATAGATATAAATTCATAGACACATATGAAAGATATGAAGATATTATATAGAAAATATACAATGTTGCCAAAAAGATAAGATAGTATCAAATAAATTAAATTATTTTAACATTCCAAAATGTTACTACTGGACTTTTTTTTTTAAGTTTCACCTTACAATGCTTTCTTGTTTCCCACATTGTATTGATAAAACTAAACATTTCTCTAAAAAGACTTTTTTCCCATCTGAAAAACACAATGATTTTCCCACTTATTTTTTCTCAGATTATTTTAATAGTTTATTGAGACACCACTGCTTTGATTTTGTGTTTTAATAACTACTAAAAGGAAAAAAAAGCTTTCTTAAAACAATTAGTATTTCAGGCATTGAGTTTTTGGAATAGATACTGCTTAGATGTAGCTAAAACAAGTTTTTTTTTACTCAAAAAACAGAAAAACCACAGAAACATAAAAACAGAACTCCTAATTTGAAAGGTAAATAAAAATTTCAAAAACAGTCCAATTTTGTTGTTATTGTTGTTAGTATTTGTATTTTATACTTTCCTAGCCTGTCAACAAAACCTATCCCTTTTTTTCTTTTCTCAGTCCCAATTTCTCAATGTAATATTAAGAGTCAAGAGACTTCCTTTCTCTAAGAGTCGAGAGACTTCCTCTGTCTAATCTTAACTCTTGATGTCCTTCAGTTCTTTCTTTCAACAACTAACCTATGCTACTGACCCCTACCCACCCTTCTGTGTTATAATTTTCAAAATATGTATGAAAGAATGATTTTATCACAGTTCTTCCACAGTGGTCTTAATATTCATACTCTCTCTAAGACTGGATCTCAGTATTTTGCCTCTAAAACAAGAGGTTTAACAAGTTTCTATTTAATTTTCCTTCACATTCTAAATATATGATACTGTATATGATTGCTTGGCAGCTTGGTGGTAAAGGGAATAAAGTGCTGGCCCTAGAGTTAGAAAGACCCTGAATTCAAATTCAGGTTAGACAAAAAAATTCCCATTTCTACTGCTTTTTACCTGTGTGATGTTGAAGAAGTCCTAAGAATTAGGATTGAATCCTGGATCTGGCATTTATTTAGTGATTTTAGACACTATGGGCTACTAGACAGCTCATTACATAGAGTAACAAGTATGGAGTCAGGAGGAACTGAAGTCAAATATAGGACTGCAGGTCCTCCTGACGTCAAATATAGCCCAGACATTTATTAGCTATGTGACCCTGACCAGGAAACTTAGCTTTGTTTGCCTTCATTCCTTATTTGTAAAATTAGTTGAGAAGAAAATGGCAAACCATGTCAATATGTTTGCCAAGAAAAAGCTAAAGAAAGGACTGAAGAGCAACAATAAGACATGAGATCCTATTTTTATTTCCTCTATAACAAGATCCTCTTAAGAGATTTCCCAAGTGACTTGCCATAATATATACTTCATACAACAGTGTGGAAAACATTACCATGAATTCTAGTAATGGTGTCAGAATTTCTCTACCATCCTTGAATTCTATGGATGCTGATGTACACCAATTATGCCAAAAGTGCTAACATAAGACATCATTTCCTATTGGAAACAAAAAAAAGAACAGAACATTTTGTAAATGATAAGAAAAATGCAAATTCAAAGGAACAAATGTCCAGGAAGAAACCCCACAAATCAAAAAGATCAGCTTAAAGAAATTCTTGAATAGAGAAGGTCACCATTTCTGGATGGAGAATTCAAGACAATAGTGCCTCTGTTTGCTACTCAAGAGAGCTTGGCATTCTATGTTAAATGTCATAACCTTTGATTCTTTTTTTTTTCTGAGCTGGTTTCATTTGGGACAACATATTATCTGTAGGAAATACAGCTGCAGCTGACTCAAAAAGGGTTTACCACTCATGTTTTCATTTTATTATAAATCTGAAGAGGGGCTGCCATTGAAAAAATGGAATGAGAAGACTACACACAATGGGAAGTATTTTTATTCTACATTTTTCAAAAGACAAAACTCCAATGGCATTGAATTCAGTAACACAAGTTGGAGCAAAGAGTACATTGTAGAAGGATGAGAAGGCGATAGAGATCCCTCAAATACAAATCCAGAAGAATTTCCAACATTCTCTTGGAAATTATTGCCAATAATATTTCAATGCTATTATTAAAATGCTACTTCTACTACTACTAATAACATTAAAAAACAATGATTTATTTTCCCTATTAGGCAAGCAAGTAGGGCTGCAAAAGAAAAAAATCTGAATCTGATTTCATGCTTTCTTGTGTTCTCCTGTTGTTTCTTTATGCTAGAGTACATAATTTTATGCACTCCAATTGAACTCCAGGGCTATGCTTAGCTAAGTGTCCAGTCAGGGAATAGATCAAGACCATACACAAGGAAATAAATATCTTAATCTACTTGCCCATTGCTTACCACGAAGATGCTGTGTATATAAGCATGGAGGAACTCCCCAACACAGGTATGCTCAAGTATATATAAAAATAGCTATTGTTCTGAATACGAGAATTTGTTTATGGTGTGTGTGTGTGTGTGTGTGTGTGTGTGTGTATGTGTGTGGTTATTTTGATTCCTTTTAAGGATTATTTTCATATGGGAAAGAATGGATATAAAGTCAAGTAACTTAGTCTGGGAGTGGGGAAGATAAAACAATAACATTTATTCAGTCATTCTTAGGGATAAATCAGACAGAAGTTAATTAAGATGCTCAAGGTCACACAGTGTTTTGATGCTGGTTCTGAACACAGGTTTCCCAATTCCAAGGCCTAGATCTCTAACAATTGCACTATCCAGCTACTTCAGGAAAGAACTGTTAGGAACATAAGCCTGGAAAGTGCAGACTCAGAACAAGTGGCATTGTAGTAAATTGCTTTGGTTACTCAAGAGCAGCATTAGGATGGTGGTTGAGATGTGAGTGTAAAAAGTGTTAATTTTTTTCTAACTTAATTTCAGAGGTATGTGTATGATTCAAAGAGAATAATGGGTATGGATGTTCCAAGGATAAAAGGGAAGAAATATTCTCTACTGTCAAAAGGGACAAATCATTAAATCAATAAATATTTCTTTAACAACCACTAGTTAGAAGAAACTATGGTAACATATAAAGAACTCTGGTCTGGGAGTTAGGTTTGGATTTTCTTTTCTTTTTTTTTCTTTTCTCTGCCATTTATTAACCTTGTGAGCTTAGGTAGCTTACTTAAGTTGTTTTTTTTTTTTTTTTTGTCCCCAGTCTCCTAATTATTAAGTGAAGAATTAGACTGAATCTATAAGCTTACTTGATGTTCTGTTTTATGATTCTGCCATGGGAAAGTCCTAGTTATAATAATGATACAAATATGAATACAAAATAAAATAAGATATAGTCTTTGTTTTTAACTACCTAATAGGGAATGTAAGCCTATTGTAAGCCCACACATGAGAAGTTAAGAAGATAACATGTGATAAATGCCAAATCAATGGTTCAGATAAAAAACAATCAATAAAACAACATTTATTAAGTGCATAGTATGTGCTAGATAAGCAGCCCTGAAAGAGTGTGGCAAAACTCACATAGGAAGTACTAGTACTAGAACCACATACTAGAATTAAGAAATGTCTGGAGACATGCATCATTTAGCCTTGGTATCCCCTCTTTTCTTAATTCTAGTATGTGGTTCTAAGAATTTGTTGCATGTGCCACATTCACATTCTAGTAAAACTTTCTAGATAGATTGGCTAAACAAGTTTAAAGATAACAAAGAAGGTGCAAACCCACTGGTGAGTTAGGGGAATGTCTACCCCAAGCATGTAAAAACTCTCTAGCTCCACATCCCCTGGAATAATGAATGAAAATAAGTTGTTTCAATGGCCATGAAAGTATCTGAAGCAAGCACTATGGAGTGCTTGAACTTGGTCAGACACTGAAGAAGCCAAAGTTATCCACTGTATTCCAAGCCATTGCCACTTGTCTTGACTTTTGTCCTGTCTTATACTTCATTGACTCTGTAAGACAGAACAAAGGTGACAACTTTATGCAACTTTTCCCCACTTAAATCCAATTCATGTAGGAATCAAGATGTCTGCTGTTATTGATAATCTTTCAACAAAGGATGAATAACTATGTACCAGGCAGTAGGAATACAAAGCCTCAAATGAAAGTATTTCTGCTCTCAAGAAACTTGAAATCTAATTGATGAAAAAGAATGAAAATACACAAAAAAAGTAAAATAATAAAGCAAAGCATTATGTTATAAAAGCCAAATGAGTGATCTAGATAATAATTAAGCATCAAACATTAATCACATGCATGCCATATGTTTAGCATTGTCCTACATGCTTAGGAAATGGTTATTAAAATTAAAGTTTTTGCCTGCAAGGAACTTATTTATATTCTATAAGAAATTCTAAAGGACTTAAGTAGAAAGAGATCTTTGTGGGTTGAAGCTATCATTCACTTAAATAATTCCTGTGACTAAAATGTGTAAGGAACTGTTTTAGGTCAGAATTTTTTTTTTTTTTTTTTTGGCCTAGGGAGTGAGACATGAGCTGGGATTTCAGGGATAGATAAGATTTGTATTTGGCACTACAACTTCTTTTGCATTATGGGCAGAGTTCCCAAATTTTCTGAGAATCGGAGTGTGGCTTATTAGATCTGTATCTTCATTCAAGATAGAGCATATACATCTGCTACTATCCTGGCATATCTCACGTGCTCCAGGAAAGTCCAGATGAATGATGCAAATCATGCATTAAAACAGAACTCATGGTCACAACATGAGTTGAACAGACTTTTAAACTATTAAGAATTTTTAAGCAATAGCTTGAATGGTATGTGTCAGGTTAGACACAAACATAGGCTTTATTTTTATTCTTTCTAAGGCAGCTCTTACAATGTGATATTGATCAAAATATTTAATTTTTAATTTCCTCAAAAGCTAAAAAACAAAACAAAACAAAACAAAACCCAACTACTACTGCAGTGAATAATTACAGTGTCTCAATCTCAAACTTAGGACATTGTATATTCGATGGCAACTTTTCATTTAAAAAAATAAACAAACAGCCTCATTTCCATACATTTTCTTTTCTTTTTTCTTTCTCTTTTTAAAAATACACCTTTCTTTATGAATCATGTTGGGAGAAAAAAAAATCAAAACAAAAGGGAAAAACCATTGGAGAGACCAAAAAAAAAAAAAAAAAAAAAAAAAAAGAAGTGAACATAGCACTTGTTAACTTACATTCAATCTCCATAGTTCTTTTTCTGGATGCAGATGTTATTTTCTATCTAAAGTCTATTGGGATTGTCTTACATCATTGAATCACTGAGAGGATTTCATAATTCTTCATCACATATTATTGCTATAACTACACAATGTATTACTGGTTCTGCTTTTTTCACTCAGCATCAGTTCATGTAAATCTTTCTAGAATTTTCTAAAATTAGTTTGTATATAAAAATATTTTTGTAGAGCAACAATATTCCATTACCTTCATATAGCACAACTTATTCAGCCATTCCCCAACTGATGAGCATCTACTCATTTTCTATTTCTTTGCTAATACAAAAAGAGCTGCTACAAACATTTTTGCACATGTGGTTCTTTTTTCTTCCTTTATGATTTCCTTGAGATACAGACTGTGTAGTGGCACTGCTGGATGAAAAGATATTCATAGTTTCATAGCCCTTTGGGCTTACTTTCAGATTGCTTTCCAGAATGGTTGGATCATTTCACAACTCCATCCATAATGCATTAGTGTCTCACTTTTCCCACATCCCCTCCCACATTTATCAGTCTCTTTTCCTGTCATGTTAGTCATTTGAGAAATGTGAGGTGGTATCTTAGAGTTATTTTAATTTGAATTTCTCTAATCAATATTGATTTAAAGCATTTTATATGACTATAGACGGCTTAAATTTTATCATCTGAAAATTGTCTGTTCATAACCTTTGACCATTTATCAACTTATCAACTGACCAATAATCAAGAATAGTTTGTATTCTTATAAAATTGAAACAATTATTTATATATTTCAGAAATGACACCTTTATCAGAAACACTGGTAGTAAAAATTTCCCCCAGTTTATAACTTCCTTTTAATCTTGTTTCTGTTGGTTTTCTTTGTGTAAAACCTTTTAATTTAATGTAATGAGAGTTGTCCATTTTGCATTTCATAATATCTTCCAGTTCTTCATAAATTCCTCCCTTCTTCAAAAATCTGATAGGTAAATTATCCCTTGTTCTACTAATTTGTTTATGATATCAACATTTATGTACAAATCAGGTACCCATTTTGATTTTATTTTTGTATGGGGTGTGAGATGTAAATCTATGCTGAGTTTCTAAGATATTATTTTCTAATTTTCCCAGCAATTTTGGTCAAATAGTGAGTTTTTATTCCAGAAGCTGGAGTTTGGGGATTTATCAAATAGTAGATTACTATAGTCATCAATTACTGTCATGTGTATCTATCCTATTGCACTGATCCACCATTCTCTTTCTTAGCCATTACCAAGTGGTTTTGATGACTGCTGCTTTATAATATAGTTTGGGGTCTGGTACTATTGACACCATCTTTTGTAATTTTTTCATTAATTCCACTGATTTTCCTCCAGTTGAACTTAATTATTATTTTTTAGCTCTCCAAAATAATTTTTTGACAGGTTGATTGCCATGTCACTGAACAAGTAGACTAATTTAGGCACAGTTATCGTTTTTATTATATTATCTCAGCCTACCCATGAGTAATTGATATATTTGCAAGTGTTTGGATCTGACTTTATTTGTGTGATAAGTGTTTTGTAATTGTGTTCATATAATTTCTGAGATTATCTTGACAGGTAGACACTTAACTATTTAATTTTGTCTACAGTTATTTAAAATAAAATTTCTTTTTCTATCTCTTGCTGATTGGCTTTGTCAGTAACATATAGAAATGCTGATGATTTGTCCGTGTTTATTTTATATTCTGAAACTTTGGTAAAGCTGTTAATTGTTTCAGATAGGTATTTGGATGGCTTTCTAGGATTCTCTAGGTATATCATCATATCACCTATAAACTGTGATAATTTTATTTCCTCAAAGCCTATTCTAATTCCTTTCATTTCTTTTTCTTTTCTTATTGCTAAATCCAAATAAAGCCAACATTATAATAAATAAATAAAATATTTTATTATATTATTATTAATATATATATTATATTATAATAAATATTATATAATAAATAAATACATGAAAATAAAGTACAATATTGAATGATAGTAGTGATAACGGGCATCCATGTTTCACTCCTGATCTTATTGAGAATATGTTTATTGGGAATGCTTCTAGCTTCTCCCCATTACAAATTCCTGGTATAAATTCCTGCATTCCTAGTATAAATTCCACCTTGTCATAGTGTATTATCCTGCTGATAAGTTGCTGTAATCTCTTTGTTAATATTTTATTTTATTTTTTGTTTTTCTGAAGCAATTGAGGTTGTGATTTACCCAGGTTCACACAACTAGGAAGTATTAAGTGTGTGAGGCCAGATTTGAACTCAGGTCCTCCTGACTTCAGGCCTGGTGCTCTATCAATTGCACCATATAGCTGTCCCCTAATGTTTTATTTTAAAATTTTGCATCAATATTCATTAGTGAGATTGGTCTATACTTTTCTTTCTCTGTTTTGGCTTTTCTTGTTTTAAGTATCAGTACCATATTTGTGTCATAGAAGGAATTTGGCAGAATTCCTTCTTTACCTAATTTGTTCTAAATAGTTTACATAGTATTGTAATTAATTCTTTAAATGTTGGTTAGAATTCACTTCTAAATCCATCTGGCCCTGGGGATTTTTTGTCAACGAGTTCATTGATACCTTGTTCAATTTATTTTTCTAAAATGCCACTATATAAGTAATTTATTTTCTCTTTTTTTAATCTAGGTAATTCATATTTTTGTAAATATTCATTCATTTTGGCTAGATTGTTAGATTCCTGTCATGCAATTAGGCAAAATAGCTCCTAATTATTGCTTTAATTTCTTTTTCATTGATGGTAAATTCACTGTTTTTACATTTTATATAAATTTTTTTGTCCTTTTTCTAATCACATTAATCAAAGGTTTATCTATTTTGTTGGTGTTTTCAAAAAACCAAGTAGTAGTTTTATTAATTTGTTCAATAGTTTTATTTGCAATGATTTATCTCTCCTTTGACTTTCAGAATTTCTAATTTGGTATTATATTGGGGTTTTAAAATTTGTTCTTTTTCTAGCTTATTTAGTTGCATGCCCAATTAATTGATCTCCTGTTTCTCTATTGTATTTATTTAACTATTTAGAGATATAAAATTTCCCCTAAGAACTGCTTTGGCTACATCCCATAAATTTTGTCTGTTGGCTCCTTATTGTCATTCTCTTTGATAAAATTATGGATTGTTTCTGTGATTTGTTGTTTGACCCACTAATTATTTTGAATTAGATTATTTAATTTTTTTAATAATTATAACTTTTTATTGACAGATCCCATGCCAGGGTAATTTTTTACAACATTATCCCTTGCACTCACTTCTGTTCCGAGTTTTCCCCTCTGTCCCTCCACCCCCTCCCCCAGATGTCCAATAAATGTTAAATATGTCACAGTATATCCTAGATAAAAAAATATCTGTGCAGAACCAACCAGTTCTCTTGTTGCACAGGAAGAATTGGATTCAGAAGGTAAAAATAACCCGGGAAGAAAAACAAAAATACAAACAGTTTACATTCATTTCCCAGTGTTCATTCTTTGCCTGTAGCTCCTTCTGTCCATCACTGATCAATTGAAATTGAGTTAAATCTTATCTTTCTCAAAGAAATCCACTTCCATCTGAATACATCCTCATGCAATATCATTGTTGAAGTATACAATAATCTCCTGCTTCTGCTCATTTCACTCAGCATCAGTTCATGTCTCTCCAAGCCTCTCTGTATGCATCCTGCTAGTGATTTCTTACAGAACAATAATATTCCATAACATTCATATAACACAATTTACCCAACAATTCTGCAATTGATGGGCATCCATTCATTTTCCAGTTTCTAGCCCACTACAAATAGGGCTGCCACAAACATTTTGGCACATAGAGGTCCCTTTCCCTTCTTTAGCATCTCTTTGGAGTATAAGCCCAGTAGTATCACTGCTGGATCAAAGGGTATGCACAGTTTGATAACTTTTTGGGCATAATTCCAGATTACTCTCCAGAATGGTTGGATTCATTCAAAACTCCACCAACAATGCATCAGTGTCCCAGTTTTCCCACATCCCCACCAACATTCAGCATTATTTTTTCCTGTCATCTTAGCCAATATGACAGGTGTGGGCTGGTATCTCAGAGTTGTCTTAATTTGCATTTCTCTGATTAATAATGACTTGGAGCATCTTTTCATATAGCTAGATATAGTTTCAATTTCATCATCTGAAAATTGTCTGTTCATATCCTTTGACCATTTATCAATTGGAGAATGGCTTGATTTCTTATAAATTAGAGTCAGTACTCTATATATTTTGGAAATGAGGCCTTTATCAGAACCTTTAACTGGGAAGATGTTTTCCCAGTTTGTTGCTTTCCTTCTCATCTTGTTTGCATTAGTTTTGTTTGTACAAAGGCTTTTTAATTTGATGTAATTGAAATTTTCTATTTTGTGATCAATAATGGTCTCTAGCTCACCTTTGGTCACAAATTTCTTCCTCCTCCACACGTCTGAGAGATAAACTATCCTATGTTCCTCGGATTTTTTTTATAATTCTTTATGATTAAATCATGGACCTTTTGATCTTATATTGGTATACAGTGTTAAGTGTGGGTCCATGCCTAATTTCTACCATACTAATTTCAAGTTTTCCCAGTAGTTTTTGTCAAATAATGAATTCTTATCCCAAAAGTTAGGATCTTTGGGTTTGTCAAACACTAAATTGCTATAGTTGACTATTTTGTCTTGTGAACCTAACCTATTCCACTAATCAACTAATCTATTTTTTAGCCAATACCAAATGGCTTTGGTGACTGCTGCTTTATAATATAGATTTAGATCAAGTACAGCTAAGCCACCTTCATTTGATTTTTTTTTCATTAATTCCCTTGAGATTCTCAACCTTTTGTTCTTCCATATGAATTTTGTTGTTATTTTTTTTAGATCATTAAAATATTTTCTTGGGAGTCTGATTGGTATAGCACCAAATAAATAGATTAGTTTATGGAGTATTGTCATCTTTATTATATTCACTTGGTCTATCCAAGAGCACTTAATATTTTTCCAATTATTTAAATCTGACTCTATTTGTGTGGAAAGTGTTTTGTAATTTTTCTCATATAATTCCTGACTTTCCTTTGGTAGATAGATTCCCAAATATTTTATGCTGTCAACAGCTATTTTGAATGGAATTTCTCTTTGTATCTCTTGCTGTTGGATTTTGTTGGTGATGTATAAAAATGCTGAGGATTTATGGGGATTTATTTTATATCCTGCAACTTTGCTAAAGTTATGAATTATTTCTGATAGCTTTTTAGTAGAATCTCTGGGGTCCTCTAAGTATACCATCATATCATCTGCAAAGAGTGATAGTTTGGTTTCCTCATTGCCTACTCTAATTCCTTTAATCTCTTTCTCTACTCTTATTGCCAAGGCTAGTATTTCTAATACAATACTGAATAATAATGGTAATAGTGGGCAACCTTGATTCACTCCTGATCTTACTGGGAAAGGTTCCAGTTTTTCCCCATTGCATATGATGCTTACGGATGGTTTTAATATATGCTCCTGACTATTTTAAGGAAAAGTCTATTTATTCCTATCCTCTCAAGTGTTTTTATTAGGAATGGATGTTGGATTTTATCAAATACTTTTTCTGCATCTATTGAGATGATCTTATGGTTTTTGTTAGTTTGGTTATTGATATAGTCAATTATGCTAATAGTTTTCCTAATATTGAACCAGCCCTGCATTCCTGATATAAATCCTACTTGGTCAGAGTGTATTATCCTAGGGATGATTTTTTGTAATCTTTTTGCTAATATTTTATTTAAGATTTTAGCATCAATATTCATTGGGGAAATTGGTCTATAGTTTTCTTTCTCTGTTTTCTTTTTTTTTCTTTTTTGTTTTTTATTTAATAGCCTTTTATTTACAGGTTATATGTATGGGTAACTTCACAGCAATAACAATTGCCAAACCTCTTGTTCCAATTTTTCACCTCTTATCCCCCACCCCCTCCCCCAGATGGCAGGATGACCAGTAGATGTTAAATATATTAAAATATAAATTAGATACACAATAAGTATACATGACCAAACCGTTATTTTGCTGTACAAAAAGAATCAGACTCTGAAATATTGTACAATTAGCTTGTGAAGGCAATAAAAATCGGGGCATAAATATAAAGGTTAAAAATTTAATTAATGGTTTTAGTCATCCAAGTTCTTTCTCTGAGTTACCCCCTATTTCTAATTTTTTTTTATTTAATAGCCTTTTATTTACATGTTATATGCATGGGTAACTTTACAGCGTTAACAATTCCAAACCTCTTGTTCCAATTTTTCCCTCACCCCTCCACCTCCCTAGATGGCAGGATGACCAGTAGATTTAAATATATTAAAATATAAATTAGATCCCAAATAGTATACATAAAAACATTATTTTGCTGTATAAAAAAGAATCAGACTCAAATATTGTACAATTAACTGAAGAAATCAAAAATGCGGTGGGCATAAATATAGGGTTGGAATTCAATATTGGTTTTAGTCATCTCCCAGAGTTCTTTCTCTAAGCGATTCAGTTCATTACTGCTCCATTAAATATTTGGTTGATCTCGTTCTGGGGGATTTGGTCCATCAGAACTGGTCATCATATTAAATATTGTTGAAGTATATAATGATCTCCTGGTCCACTCATTTCCTCGTCAGTTCATGGTTCTCCAGGCCTTTCTGAAATCATCCTGTTGGTCATTTTTACAGAACAGTAATATTCCTTATTCATATACCACAATTTATTCGCCTTCTCCAACTGATGGACTCCACTCGGTTTCGTTTCTAAACCACTACAAAAGGGCTGCCACAAACATTCGTGACATACAGGTCCCTTTCCTTCTTTATAATCTCTTTGGGATATAAGATAGTATCCTCTGGATCAAAGGAATACACAGTTTGATAACTTTTTGAGCATAATTCAAACTCTCTAAAATGGTTGGATTTTCACAACTCCACCAACAATGCATCATTGCCCATTTTCCTGCATCCCCCAACAATCATCATTATTTTTTCCTGTCATCTTACCAATCCGCAGGTTAGTATATCTTAGAGTTGTCTTAATTTGCATTTCTGATTAATAATGACTTGGAGCATCTTTCCATATGACTAGAAATAGTTTCAATTTCTTCATCAAATTGTCCGTTCAATCCTTTGACCATTTTCAATTGGGGAAAGGCGATTTTTATAAATTAGGTTAATTCTCTATATATTTTAGAAATGAGGCCTTTATCAGAACCTTTGACTGTAAAAATATTTTCCCAGTTTTTGCTTCCCTTCAATCTTGTCTTCATTAGTTTTGTTTTAAAACTTTTCATTTGGTATAATCGAATTTTCTATTTTGTGATCAGTAATGATCTCTAGTTCTTTTTTCATAAAGTCCTTCCTCTTCCATGGTCTGAATAAAACTATCTGTGTTCCTCTAATTTATTTATTTCCTTCTTTATCTTCCTTGAACCCATTTTGACCTTATCTTGGTGTCCGGTGTTAAGGGTTTGGATCAATGCCCTGCCAATTGTTTCCAATTTTCCCAGCAATTTTTATCAAACGTAAGTTCTTTCCCAAAAGCTGGGATCTTTGGGTTTTCAAAGACTAGGTTCTATATTTTTGACTGTTTATCCCGAACCTAACCTATTCCACTGATCAATAATCTATTCCTTAGCCAATACCAAATGGTTTTTGGTAACTGCTGCTTAATATAATTTTAGATCTGTTGTAAAAGGCACCCATTTTTTTCTTTTATTAATTCCCTTAAATTCTTGACCTTTTTGCCCCCAATGAATTTTTTGTTATTTTTTCATCATTAAAATAGTTTTTTTGGGGTCTGATTGATTAACTAAATAAATAGATTAGTTTAGGTAATATTTCATCTTTATTATATTTTCCCCTATCCAATCATTTAATATTTTTCAATTGGTTAGATCAGATTTAATTTGTGTGAAAAGTGGTCTTTTTTTCCTCATAAAGTTTTGTTTTCCTTGGCAGATAGATTCCTAAAATTTTATATTATCAGTAGTTACTTTAAATAATTTCTCTTTGAACTCTGACTGTTGGATTTTGTTAGTGAATATATAAGAATCGATGACTTATGTGGGTTTTATTTATAACCACAACTTTGCTAAAGTTGTGGTTATTTCTAATAACTTTTGCAAGAATCTCGGGGTTCTCTAAAATATACCATCATGTCGTTGGCAAAGTGATAATTTGGTTTCCTCATTTTTTTATTCCTTTAATTCTTTCTCACAATTATTCCAAAGCTAGCGTTTCTAATACAATAAAATATAACGGTGATTGGGCAACCTTTTTCCTCTGGATCTTATTAGAATGGTTGGTTGTTCCATTACATATGATCTTACTGATGGTTTAAATAATCTGTATTTTTTAAGGAAAAGTCCATTTATTCCTATACTCTCAAGTGTTTTTAATAGGAATGGATGTTGGATTTTGTCAAATGCTTTTTTCTGCATCTATTGAGATGATCATATGGTTTTTGTTAAACCTACCTGGTTTAGGTATTAGTACCATGTCTGTGTTCATAAAAGGAATTTAGTAGAACTCCTTCAAGCTCTATTTTTTGAAATAGTTTATATAGCATTGGAGTTAATTGTTCTTTAAATGTTTGGTAGAATTCACCTGTAAATCCATCTGGTCCTGGGGATTTTTTCTTAGGGAGTTGGTTAATAAACTTTTTATTTCTTTTTCTAAAATGGGATTCTTTAGGATATTTACCTCTTCCTCTGTTATTCTGGGCAAGGTATATTTTTTAAGCTATTCTTCCATTTCATTTAAGTTGTCGAATTTATTGGCATAAAGTTGAGCAAAGTACTCCTAATTATTGCTCTAATTTCTTCTTCGTTAGTGGCGAGTTCTCCCTTTTCATTTTTAAGACTAATAATTTCATTTTCCTCTTTCCTTTTTTTAATCAGATTTACTAAGGGTTTGTCTATTTTGTTGGTTTTTTCATAGAACCAACTCTTAGTTTTATTAATTAATTCAATATTTTTTTTACTTTCAATTTTATTGATCTCTCCTTTTATTTTTAGAATTTCAAGTTTAGTGTTTGACTGGGGGTTTTTAATTTGTTCCTTTTCTAGCATTTTTAGTTGCAAGCCCAATTCATTGACCTTCTCTTTCCCTATTTTATGCAAGTAGGCCTCTCGAGATATGAAATTTCCCCTTATTACTGCTTTGACTGCATCCCACACATTTTGGTATGATGCCTCATTATTGTCATTTTCTTGGGTGAAATTATTAATTATATCTATGGATTGCTGTTTCACCCAATCATTCTTTAGTATGAGATTATTTAGTTTCCAATATTTTTTGATCTATTTCCCCTGGCTTTTTGTTGCATGTAATTTTCATTGCATTGTGGTCTGAAAAGGATGCACTTACTATTTCTGCCTTACTGCATTTGAGTTTGAGCTTTTTATGTCCTAATATATGGTCTATTTTTGTATAGGTTCCATGAACTGCTGAAAAGAAAGTGTCCTCCTTTCTGTCTCCATTTCATTTTCTCCAGAGATCTATCATATATAACTTTTCTAGTATTCTATTTACCTCTTTGACTTCTTTCTTATTTTGTGGTTTGATTTATCTAATTCTGAGAGTGCAAGGTTGAGATTTCCCACTATTATAGTTTTGCTTTCTATTTCTTCTTGCAGCTCTCTTAATTTCTCTTTTAAGAATTTAGATGCTATATCACTTGGTGCATACATGTTTAATATTGATATTGCTTCATTATCTATTCTACCCTTTAGCAAAATATAGTGGCCTTTCTTATCTTTTTTAATTAGATCAATGTTTGCTTTTGCTTGATCTGAGATCAGAATGGCTACCCCTGCTTTTTTGACTTCACCTGAAGCATAGTAGATTCTACTCCAACCTTTTACCTTTTCTCTGTATGTATTTCCCTGCTTCAGGTGTGTTTCCTGTAAACAACATATTGTAGGATTCTGGCTTTTAATCTATTCTGCTAACTGCTTCCTCTTTATGGGGGAGTTTATCCCGTTCACATTTACGGTTAAAATTACCAATTCTGTATTACTTGCCATCTTGTTAACCCCTTTTTATGCTTTCTCCCTTCTTTCCCCCTTACTCCCCCTTCCCAGTTTTAAACTTGTGAGCACCACTTGCTTCTCACAGCCCTCCCTTTTTAGTATCCTTCCCCCTGCCTTAGAGTTCCTCCCTCTATCTTATTTCTTTTCCTTACAGTTTCTGTATTTCCTTCCACTTAGCTAATTCCTTCCCTTTTCACTTTTCCCTTCCCACTTTTCAATGAGGTGGGAGAAGTTTCACCATAAATTGAATATGTCTAAAATTTTTCTCATTAACCCAGTTCTGATGGTAATAAGATACCCACTATATTCATCCCCCTCCATTCTTTCTCTCAGATATAATAGGTTTCCTTTGCCTCTTCGTGAAATGTAGTACCCCCACTTTACTCTTTTTCTGGCACAATGTCCTTTCCACCTCTAGTTTCTAGAACAAGGTATACATGTATTCTTTATACATCTTTACAGCAGAAATATAGTTCCCAAAATTTCTTTTTACCTTTTTAGTTTTCTCTTGAGTTCTATATTTGTAGATCAAACTTTTTGTTAAGTTCTGGTTTTTTCATCAAAAATAGGTGAAATTTGCTTATTTCATTGAATATCCTATCTTCTTCCTTGGAAAAAGAATCTTGGCTTATCTTGGCTGGATAAATTATTTTTGGTTGCATACCGAGTTCCTTATCCTTTCAGAATATCATATTCTAGGCCCTTAGATCTTTTAATGTGGACACTGCTAGATCCTGGGTAATCCTTATTGTGGTTCCACTATATTTGATTTGGTTATTTCTAGCTGCTTGCAGTATTTTTTCCTTTGTCTGATAGTTCTGGCATTTGGCCACTATATTCATCAGTGTTTTGATTTTATGATCCCTTTCAGTAGGTGATTGATGAATTCTTTCAATGTCTATTTTACCCTCTGTTTCTATGACTTCTGGGCATTTCTCTGCAATAATTTCCTGGAAAATGGTGTCCAGGCTTTTTTTTTCATCATATTTTTCTGGGCGTCAAATAATTCTGAGATTTTCTCTCCTAGATCTATTTTCCATGTCTGTTGTTTTCCCAAGAAGGTATTTGACATTTTTTTCCATTGTTCGATTTTTTTTTGGTTTTGCTTGACTGATTCTTTTTGTCTCCTCAAGTCATTCAATTCTATTTGTTCGATTCTGATTTTCAATGAAGTATTTTGCTCACTCACTTTTTAAATATCTCTTTCTAATTGTCCAATTGAGTTTTTAAGTGAGTTGTTTTGTTCTATGGAATTTTTTTTCCATTTCACCCATTTTATTTTTTAGAGAGCTATTTTCTGTTTCCAGTTCACTAATCCTATTTTTCAAGGATTTGATTTCTTTCTCTACTCTATCTTTAAATGAGTGGGATGACTTCTCCAGACTCTCTTGCCAAGTCTCCCTCTCCTTTTCCCATTTTTCTTCTAGCTCTCTTGTGAGAGCCTTTTAAAATTTCTTCTATGAGATTCATCTGTGCTGAGGACCAGATGATATTCTTCTTTGGGGATTCACCTGGAGACAGTCTGTTTTTAGTCTCCTCAGGGTTTAGAGTCTGCTCTCTATCTATATAGAAGCTATCAATGTTTAAGGTCTGTTTACATTTTTTGCTCATTTTGTCAGAGAAGAATCAAAGACAAATTAGTAAAAAAAAAAAAAAAAAAAAAAAAAGAACAAAAACCCAAATGGAATCTGCCTTTTTTTTTTTGGGGGGGGGGGTCTGGGTGGTGTTACCAAGCTTCCTCTATAGACTGTGGGGAGCAGCAACAAGGTACTAGAAGGGCAGCGATGGTTGTGCTGCGCTTGTGCTCTGAGACTCTGAGAGCATGCTGAGACACTGTAGGGGAGGTGTGGCCAGGTCCCAGAGACTCCAGCTGTTAGGTGTTGTATTCTTCACTTCCTATGTTTTTAGCTTCTCTACTTGTCTGCTGGCTTGCTGTCAGGGCAAAGTATCCAATCCTGTAGCAAAGCTCTCCCTGCAGAGACGACTGAGATCACACCCCAGCCCCTCTTGTCTGCTTGGCTGTGATATGCCTGCCATGCTGCTGCTGCCTGCCCTCAGCCTGTGCCCGATCTAAAACCTTCCCAACCCTCGAGCAAAAACAGACCTTTTCTGGTAAATTTCAAGGATATCTTCTCTTGGTAATTATTTGTGTTTTTTTTTCAGGCAAGCATTAATTCAGAGGCTTGTCATGAAATGAATTCTGAGAGAAAATGTGGAGCTTATGCAGCTGTGTGCCTCCTCTCTGCTGTCTTGGCCAGAAGACTGATTATTTAATGTTCAATTGGTTTTTAGAGTATCTTTCCTTGTCCTTTATTGAAAATAATTTTTATTATGTCATGATCTTAAAAGAACAAATTTACTATTTCTCCCTTTCTGCATTTGGTTGTGAAGCTTTTATGAATTTTTTATGTCCTTTTATGAAGATTTTACATAATCAATTTTGTGTAGGTAGCCTGCACTGCTGAGAAAAGATGTATTCCTTTCTGTCCCTATTCAATTTTTTTCCAGAGGTTTATCTTATCTAGGTTTTCTAGGATTCTATTAACCTCCTTAGTTTCTTGTTTCTTTTGTGGTTAGATTTGTGTGATTCTGAGAATGGAAGTTTGAGATCCCTCAATAATAAAATTTTGCTGTCTATTTCTTCCTTTAATTGCCTTAATATCTTCTATAGGAATTCGGATGCTCTACTACTTGGTGCTTATACATTTAGTATCATTACTACTTTATTGTTTAGAATACCTTTTACCAAGATGTAGTTTCCTTTCTTATCTCTTTTAATTAGATTTATTTATTTTTGTTTTATCTGAGATCTGCATTGCTACCCCTGCTTTATTTTTGCTTCAGCTGAAGCATAATGCATTCTGCTTCACCCTTTTACCTTTACTTTGTTTGTATCTTTCTGTTTCAAATCTGTTTCTTGTAAATACATATTATAGAATTCTGTTTTTTTTTAATCTACTCTATTTGCTCCTACTTTATGGGAGAATCCATTTGATTCATATTCACATTTATGATTACCAGCTCTGTATTTCCCTCTATTCTATTCCCCCCTCATATACTTGTATCCCCTCTTTCCACCCTGTCCCTTTTAGTAGATTTTTCTCTTGTTTACCTTTCTATGTTTCTAAAATTATATATTTGAAGATCAAATTTTCTATTTAGTTGTTTTTTTTCAATAGAATTGACTGAAAATTCCTTACTTTATGGAAGGAGCATTTCCTCCCCTGAAAGATGATGCTTAGTCTTGCAGGATAGTTAACTTTTGGTTGTAACCTCAGGTCCTTTGCCCTTTTGAATATGGTATTCCAGGTCCTTTGATCATTTATTGAAGAAATTACCAGATCCTGAGTAATCCTGACTGTAGCTCCTTGATATTTGAACTATTTTTGTCTGGCAGCTTCTAATATTTTTTCCTTGAAGTTGTAGTTTTGAAGTTTTGCAACAGTATTCCTTGCAACCAGTTTTCCTTATGGGGATCTCTTTCCAGAGATTATCCATGGATTCTTTCAATGAGTATTTCCCCCTGTATTTCTAGTATATCAAGGCAGTTTTCCGTGATGATTTTTTGAAGAATGCTAGCCAGGCTCTTTTGTGGTCGTGGTCGTCAGGTAGACCAATGATTTTTAAATTGTCTCTCCTGGATCTATTTTCCGAGGTCATCACTTTTTTTTCAATGAGGTATTTTACATTCTTTTTTTATTTTCTAATTTGTTTCTGAATTTGCCTTCTGAACTGTTCCCCTACTGAGCTAAGATGGAGGGTCTAAGTTGCTGATCTTCTGTGATAAAGCCTTCCCAGTAGCTTTCCCAGATGCTGTCTGAGATGGGCTGAGCACCCCTTTCACCCAGTGGGACAGATATTTCTTGAAGTTCTTCCAATGTATCTTGAGCTGAAGAGTGTTAGAATTCTTACAAGGTACTAAGTCACTGGAACTGATAGAGACAATAATTATCTAATTTAGCATGGTACTTAACAGTTCTCTAGTTCAGAGTTCACACCTTTCATACCTTTAGAGTTCACACCTTTAAGAGAGCATATATAAGGAGGAGCCCACTAAAGGAGTAGCCCACTAGAGATTTCATGAGATTCACAAGTAAGGATTCAGTGGAGGAGATTCACAAGTCAGAACCCACTATCCCACTCTCAGAGGCAGAGTCAAGATTCATTCCATCTTCCACCTTTGCGCATAGGCCTTCAAGAAAGCTAACCGGGCTATTTTAAAGGAGATAATAAAGGATTTGGACTTTAACAGCTGGCTGCATTGGAGATGATTATTTTTCTGAACTGAAAGGAAGGCTGCCTCCAGTAGCTCCCCCCCCCCATCCCAAGAAATATGCTCCCAGAGAACAATTATATTTTAGAGAAGAGAACATTACAGAAGAGTAGTTTCATTCCCTTAGATTTTTTCAGAGGCTTGGTTCCATGTGGTTTTTAAGGGAAACTTGGAGAATTCAAGCAACTTCCTTGACTTCACTCAGCCATCTTGGCTCTACCCCCAGAAGTTTCTCCATAGATTCCTTTTTTATTATTATTAAAGCTTTTTATTCTTCAAAACGTATGTATGGACAATTCTTCAACATTAGCCCTTGAAAAACCCTGTGTTCCAATTTTCTCCCCTTACCCCACACCCATCCTGAGATGACAAATAGTCCAATATATGTTAAAGATGGTAGAAATATATGTTAGCTCCAATATATGTGTATATATATACATACATACATACAATTATCATGCCACATAAGAAAAAAAAGAAGCAAAATAAAACAAAGTAAACAACAAAAAGAGTGAAAATGCAATGTGAATGTGAACCACATTCAGTTCCCACAGTCCCCTCTTTAGGTGTAGATGGCTCTCTTTATCACTGACCAAAATGGTACTGGTTTGAATCATCTCATTATTGAAGAGAACCATGTCCATCAGAATTGATCATTGTATAATCTTTTTGTTGCCGTGTATAATGATCTCCTGGTTCTGCTCATTTCATTTAGCATGAATTCATGTAAGTCTCTCCAGGCCTCTCTGAAATCATCCTGTTGGTCGTTTCTTACAAAACAATAACATTTCATAACATTCCAAAACATTCATATACCATATTCAGCTGTTCTCCAATTGATAGACATCCATTCAGTTTCACATGTGGATCCCTTTCCCTCCTTTAAGGTCTCTTTAACAAACACTGCTGGATCGAGTATGCATGGTTTGATAACATTTTGAGCATAGTTACAAATTGCTCTCCAAAATTATTGGATCCATTCACACTTCCACCAACAATGTATTAGTCTCCCACTTTTCCTACATCCCCTCCAACACTTGTCATTATCTTTTCCTGTCATCTTAGCCAATCTGAGAAAGTTGTACTGATATCTCAAAGTTAATTTTCATTTTTCTGCTCAATAGTTATTTAGAGTACCTTTTCATATGACTAGAAATGGTTTCAATTTCTTCATCTGAAAATTGTTTGTTCATATCCTTTGACCATGTGTCAATTGGAGAATGGGTTGAAATCTTAAATATTTGAGTCAATTCTCTCTATATTTTAGAAATGAGGCTTTTATCAGAAACTTTGAATGTAAAAATATTTTCCCAATTTATTGCTTCATTTCTAATCTTGTCTGCATTAATTTTGTTTCTATAAAACTTTTTTTAACTTAATATTATCAAAATTATATGTTTTGTGAACAATAATGATCTCCAGTATTCTTTGGTCACAAATTCCTTCCTCCTCCACAGATCTGAGAGATAAATTATCCTATGTTCTTCTAATTTGTTTATAATATCATTCTTTATGTCTAAATCATGATCTCTTTTTGACCTTATCTTGATATATGGTATTAGACGTGGGTCAATTCCTAGTTTCTGCCCTACTAGTTTCCAATTTTTCCAGCAGTTTTGTCAAATACTGAGTTCTTATCCCCAAAGCTGGGATCTTTGGGTTTTCAAATACTAGATTACTATAGTTATTGACTATTTTGTTCTGTGAAACTAACCTATTCCACTGATTGACTATTATATTTCTTAGCCAGTACTAAATGGTTTTGATGACTACTGCTTTATAATATAGTTTTAGATCTGGTACAGGGAAGCTATGTACATTTCCATTTTTTTCATTAATTCCCTTGAAATTCTTGAACTTTTGTTCTTACAGATGAATTTTTTTGTTATTTTTTCTAGATCAATAAAATAGTTTCTTGGGAGTTTTATTGGTATATCACTAAATAAATAGATTAGTTTAAGTAGTATTGTCATCTTTATTATATTTGCTTGACCTATCCAAGAACACTTAATATTTTTCCAGTTCTTTAGATCTGACTTTATTTTTGTGAGAAGTGTTTTGTAGTTTTGCTCATATAATTCCTGACTTTCCCTTGGCAGATAGATTCCCAAATATTTTATACTATCAACAATTATTTTAAATGAAATTTCTTTTTGTATCTCGCTGATGGATTTTGTTAGTGATTTATAAGAATGGTGATAATTTATGTAGATTTATTTTATATCTTGCAACTTTGCTAAAGTTGTGGATTATTTCTAATAGTTTTTAAATTGATTTTCTAGGATTTTCTAAATATACCATCATATCCTCTGGAAAGAGTGATAATTTGGTTTCCTCACTATCTACACTAATTCATTTAATCTCTTTTTCTTCTCTTATTGCCAAAGCTACCATTTCTAATACAATACTGAATAGTAATGATGATAGTGGACAAATTTGTTTTACCCCTGATCTTATTGGGAATGGTTCCAGTTTATCCCCATTACATATGATGCTTGCTGATGGTTTTAAATACACTCTACTGACTATTTTGAGTAAAAGTCTATTTACTCCTATATGCTCAAGTGTTTTTAATAGGAATAGATTTTGGATTTTATCAAAAAAATTTTTTCTGTATCTATTGAGATTATCATGTAATTTTTGTTAGTTTGGTTATTAATATAGTCAATTATGCTAATAGTTTCCCTAACATTGCCTGCACTTCTGGTATAAATCCTATTTGGTCATGGTGTATTATCTTGGGGATGACTTTCTGTAATCTCTTTGTTAATATTTTATTTAAGATTTTTGCATCAATATTCATTAGGGAAATTGGTTTATAATTTCTGTTCTCTATTTTCATTCTACATGGTTTAGTTATCAGTACCTAATATCTGTGTCATAAAAGGAATTTGTAGGAGCTCTTCATTGCCTATTTTTTAAAAAAGTTTATATAGTATTGGAGTTAATTATTCTTTAAATGTTTGGTAGAATTCACATGTAAATTCATCAGGTTCTGGGGGTTTTTTTTTAGGGAGCTGATATGAACTGACGCAAAAGGAAGTAAATGAAACCAAGAAAGCTCATCCACAATAACTACTATAAATGATAAGAAAAACAATAACAACAAAACAATCAAAACAGAACATTCTGAAATCATAAAAGCCAATATGACAACACTAATGTAATATGAAAAGATATATCCCTCATTACTGTGCAGAGATGGAGGTATATAAATATGCAGCTCTGCATAGAAAATCAAATTTGGCTAATATTACTATGGGTGTTTCTTCAGTTTTTTTAAAAAAATGTTAAATGTTATGGATTTCTTAGAGAATATTTTATTATAGAAATATATGTGGAAATGTAATCGATTGAAAAATAATATATCAATAGAAATATTTTTAAACAATAATGCATATGGGCGGAGCCAAGATGGCGGAGAAGACACATGCGACTTTCTAAGCTCTTCTCTTACCCTCTTTATCAATACTATATGGAGCCTCAAAAATAGTCTTGACTGCTACAATTCGTAAAGATAAGAAGTAGAACAACTCACCGGCCGAAGAAAATCTGCAGTCTCGCCAAAAAGGTTGGTTCCGGGGCCAGGGGGAGATCGCGCAGACGGAGAGAAATTAGGTTCCCAGGAGAGTCTCAAACCGAGGTGAAGGCACAGATCTCAGCAGCAGAGCCCCAACCCTGAACGGGCTTTTCCTTGGGGCAGTTGTGATCCTGCACGGCAGGAGGAGAGTTCGGTTAGCCCAATCTGCTCAGTGGGGAGCTCGGCTTGGGGCCATAGAGCTTTTCCAGGGCCGATTTGCATCAGGCAGAGACGCTGGGCAGAGTTTGTGGCAGTCTGTGGTCTGCGGTCTGGGGTCTGCGGTCTGTGGTCTGCAGTCAGTCTATCTCACAGTCCCACAGAGGCTCCTGCCTGGGAGTGACACTTTCACTAGTCTCTAGCCTAGGCAATTGCTACCCTCTCAGCCCTACTAAGAAGTTTGATAACTCGCCAGTGCTGAATCCACTCCTGTTGGGGAAGGAAAACTCTCACTCAGAGACTCCCATACCTCGGAGCGAAATCGGTTTAAATCTTTCCTGCTCTGCAGAGGAAGCTGGTAACCCCTTGCCTAGAGACTTACCCTAAAGGCTTTAAAACATGAATAAAAGATGAAAAGAATGATCGACAGCTTCTATGCAGAAAAGAGCAGGTCAGCAAACCTGAAGAGACCTCAAACAGCAAAATGCATCAGACTGTCCTCCTTACATAATGCTCTCATAGAAGAGACCATTAAAGTCTCAAAAGAGAGTTAGAAGATAAATGGGGAAAGGAAAGAGAAGCCTTACAAGAGAGCAAACAACTTCCTGAAATCGAATTGGAAAAATAAAGAATTCACTAGAAAGTAGGATTTGTGAATTGGAAAGACAAAGAACACGCAAGAAAGTAGGATCTGTGAATTGAAAGAAAATAATTCACTAAAAAAATTAGTGAAATGGAAAAAATTCCACAGACCAAACAATACATTCAAAACTCAATTGGACATATACAGAAGGAAGTAAAAAAGCTAATGAAGAAAATAATTCTTAAAATTAGAACTGAACAAATTGAAACTAATGATTCATTGAGACAGCAAGAATCAGTCACAAAACAAAAATGACAAACTGGAAAAACCATGAATTATCTACTTGCAAAACGACAGACTTGGAAAATAGATCTAGGAGAGATAATCTGAGGATTATTGGACTTTCGAAAACTATGATGAAAAAAGAGCCTAGATATATTTTACAAGAAATCATCAAACAGAACTGCCCAGATGTAATAGAATCAGAAGGTAAAATAGGCATTGAAAGAATTCATCGAACACCTTCTGAAAGAAACCCTAAAATAAAACCCCAAGGAATATTGTGGCAAAATTTCAGAACTATCAGATTAAGGAAAAAATTTTCAACAGCCAAAAAATCCATTTAAATACCTAGGTGCCACAATGAGGATCACCCAAGATCTGGCTGCCTCTACATTAAAGGAAAGAAGGGCCTGGAATATGATATTCCGAAGGCACAAGAACTTGAGATGCAGCCAAGAATAAACTCCCCAGCTAAGCTGAGCATTTTCTTCCAGGGAAGAAGATGGACATTTAATGAAACAAATGAATTCCATTTGTTTCTGAAGAAAAAACCAGAATTAAACAAAAATTTGATCTCCAAGAATAGAACTCAAGAGATGCAGAAAGGTAAAATAACTCTTGAGAATTGTATTTCTGTTGTGGATATACAAAAAGAACACATGTAAAATTTGATTGTACTGATATAACATAAAAAGGGAATAGATATGGAAAAGGGATGATGGCAGAATAAGGTGGAAGGAGGGATAAAAGAGGAAACCACATCCCACAAAGAGGCTAAGGAAACTTATCATATCTGAGGGAATTTAGAGAGGGGAGGAACATTGTGTAATCTTACTCTCATCAGAGTTGCTCAAAGAAAAATAATTGACATTTGTTTTAGAGAAAATTCTCTCCTCGCCTCATTAAAACGGGGAGAGGAAAAGGAAAGAAAAGAGTAATAAGGAAGGAAGGGGAAAGACTCAAGGGGGAGGGAGGGATTATAAAGAGGATAAGTATTGTGATACAAGAGGGGTACATAAGTTTAAAAGGGGAAAGAGGGTTGGGGAGGCAAGAATAAGTAAAGCACAATCTGGGGTTATTAGGATGGCAGGAAATACAGATTTAGTAATTCTAACCGTAAATGTGAATGGGATGAACTCCCCATAAAGAGAGGAGGCAGATAGAGACTGGATCAGAAGTCAGAACCCACAATATGTTGTTTACAAGAAACACATTTAAAGCAGGGGATACATATAGAGTAAAGGTAAAAGGCTGGAGCAAAATCTATTATGCTTCAGGTGAGTCAAAAACAGGGTAGCCATCCTTATCTCAGATCAAGCAAAAGTAAAATTCATCTAATTAAAAGAGATGAGGAAGGAAACTACATCCTGCTAAAGGGTAGCATAAACAACAAAGCAATATCAATATAAATATATATGCACCAAGTGGTATGGCACTCAATTTCCTAAAGAGAAGTTAAGAGTTGCAAGAAGAAATAGACAACAAAACTGTAATAGTAGGAGATCTCAACCTGCACCTCAGAATTAGACAAATCAAACCACAAAACAAATAAGAAAGAAATTAAAGAAGTAAATAGAATATTAGAAAAATTAGGGATGTTGGATCTTTGGAGAAAATTGAATGGAGATAGAAGGAATATACTTTCTTCTCAGCAGTTCATGGAACCTATTCAAAAACTGACTATATATAGGACATAAAGGCCCTCAATAAAATGCAAGAAAGCAGAAATAGTAAATGCTTTCTTTCAGATCATGATGCAATAAAACTACATTCAACAAAAAGTTATGGGGAAATAGACCAAAAAGTAATTGAAACTAAACAATCTCATCTTAAAGAATGATTGTGAAGAACAAATTATAGATACAATTAATAATTTCACTCAAGATAATGACAATGAGAGACATCATACCAAAATTTGTGGATGCAGCCAAAGCGTAATAAGAGGGAATTTTATATCCTTAGAGGCTTCTTGAATAAAACAGAGAAAGAAAAGATTAATGAATTGGGCTTGCAACTAAAAACTAAAAAGACCAAATTAAAACCCCTAATCAAATACTAAATTGGAAATTTAAAATTAAAAGGAGAAATTAAAAATATTGAAAGTAAAAACTATTGAACTAATTAATAAAACTAAGAGTTGGTTCTATGAAAAGCCAATAAAATAGATAAGCCTTTGGTAAATCTGATTAGAAAAAGGAGGAGGAAAATGAAATTGTAGTCTTAAAAATGAAAAGGAGAACTTTCCACCAATGAAGAGGAAATTGAGAAATAATAAGGAGTTATTTTGCTCAACTTTATCCAATAAATTGATAACCTAAGTGAAATGGATGACTACCTCAAAAATACAGACTTCCCAGACTAACAGAGGAGGAAGTAATGTTGAATAGTCCCATTTCAGAAAAGAAATAGAACAGCCAATTAAACAACTCCCTAAGAAAAAATCCCCAGGAGCAGATGGATTTATGTGAATTTACCAAACATTTAAAGAACAATTGGCCCTAATGCTATATAAATTATTTGATAAAATAGGGAATGAAGGAGTCCTACCAAATTCTTCTATGACTCAGACATGGTATTGATACTAAACCAGGTAGGCTGAAAACAGAGAAAGAAAATTATAGACCAATCTCCTAATGAATATTGATGCAAAATCTTAAATAAGATATTAGCAAAAGACTACAGAAAATCATCTCCAAGATAATACACTATGATCAAGTAGGATTTATACCAGGAATGCAGGGCTGGTTGAATATTAGGAAAACTATCAATATAATTGGCCATGTTAATAACCAATTAACAAAACCATATGATCATCTCAATAGATGCAGAAAAGCATTTGTTAAAATCCAACATCCTTTCCTATTAAAAACACTTGAGAATATAGGAATAAATGGACTTTTCCTTAAAATAATCAGCAGCATCTATTTAAAACCATCAGTAAGCATCATATGTAATGGAGACAAACTGCAACCATTCCCAATAAGATCTGGAGGAAACAAGGTTGCCCACTATCAAGCTACTATTTAATATTGTATTAGAAACGCTAGCTATAGCAATAAGAGCTGAGAAAGAGATTAAAGGAATAAGAATAGGCAATGAGGAAGCCAAATTATCACTCTTTGCCGATGACATGATGGTATATTAGAGAACCCCAGAGATTCTGCTCAAAAATTATTAGAAATAATCCACAACTTTAGCAAAGTTGCTGGTTATAAAATAAACCCACATAAGTCATCAGATTCTTATATATCACTAACAAAATCCAACAGTCAGAGTTACAAAGAGAAATTCCATTTAAAGTAACTACTGATAATATAAAATATTTAGGAATCTATCTGCAAGGAAAATCAGACACTTTATGAGCAAAATTACAGACCACTTTTCACAAAATTAAGTCTGATCTAACAATTGGAAAATATTAAATGCTCTTGGATAGGTTGAGCAAATATAATAAAGATAACAATACTACCTAAACTAATCTATTTATTAGCACTATACAAATCAGATTCTCCAAAAACTATTTTAATGGCCTAGAAAAATAAAACAAAGTTCATGTGAAAACAAAAGTCAAGAATTTCAAGGAATTAATGAAAAAAATCAAATGATGGTGGCTTAGTGTACCAGATCTAAATTATATTATAGAGCAGCAGTTACCAAAACTATTTGGTATTGGCTAGAATAGATTAGTTGATCAGTGGAATAGATTAGGTTCAAGGATAAAACAGTCAACATATAGCAACCTAGTCTTGACTAAACCCATAGATCCCAGCTTTGGGATAAGAACTTACTGTTTGATAAAATTGTGGGAAAATTGGAAACTAATATGGCAGAAACTAGGCATTGATCCATACTTAACGCGACACCAAGATAAGGTCAAAATGGGTTCATGACCTAGGTATAAAGAATGAAATTATTAATAAATTAGAGGAACATAGGATAATTTACCTCTCAGACCTGTGGAAGGGAAGGTCTTTATGACCAAAGCAGAACTAGAGATCATTACTGATCACAAAATAGAAACTTCGAATATACTCAAACTGAAAAGTTTTTGACAAACAAAACTAATGCAGACAAGATTAGAAGGAAGCAATAAACTGGGAAAATATTTTTACAGTCAAAGGTTCTGATAAAGGCCTCATTTCCAAAATATATAGAGAATTAACCTAATTTATAAAAAATCAAGCCATTCTCCAATTGAAAAATGGTCAGGATATGAACAGACAATTTCAGATGAAGAAATTGAAACTATTTCTAGTCATAGTGAAAAGATGCTCCAAGTCTATTAATCAGAGAAATGCAAATTAAGACAACTCTGAAGATACTAACACCTGTCGATTGGCTAAGACAGGAAAAAATAATGAGATTGTTGGAGGGATGCGAAAACTGGACATTGATGCATTGTGGTGGAGTTGTGAATCGAATCAACCATTTTGGAGAGTAGTTTGGAATTTGCTCAAAAGTTATCAAACGTCATACTTTGATCCAGAGTGTTACTACTGGATAATCCCAAAAGTTATGAAAAGGGACCTGTATGACTGAATGTTTGTGGCAGCCTTTGTAGTGGCTAAAATTGAAACTGAATGGATGTCCTATGTTGGAGAATGGTTGAATAAATTGTGGTATATGAAATTATGGAATATTACTGTTCTGTAAGAAATGACCAACAGGATAATTTCAGAAAGGCCTGGAGAGACTTATATGAACTGATGCTGAGTGAAATGAGTAGGACCAGGAGATCATTTATATACTTCAACAATACTATATGATGACCAGTTCTGATGGATCAGGCCCTCTCAGCAACGAGATCAACCAAATCATTTCTATTAGTAATGAACTGAACTAAGCTATGTCCAAAGAACCTGGGTGATGACTAAAACCATTACATTTAATTCAATCCCTATATTTATGCACACCTGCATTTTTGATTTCTCTCAAGCTAATTGTACAATATTTCAGAGTCTGATTCTTTTGTACAGCAAAATAATGTTTTGGTCATGTATACTTATTGTAATCTAAGTTATATTTTAATATATTTAACATCTACTGGTCATCCTGCCATCTAGGGAGGGGTGGGGGTAGAGGTAAAAATTGGAACAAGAGGTTTGGCAATTGTTAATGCTGTAAAGTTACCCATGTATATATCCTGTAAATAAAAGGCTATTAAAAAACAAAACAAAACAATAATGCATATGAGGAGATTGACAACTCCTTTTCTATTTCTAACCTATATTTTTGCTTGGTCTACAGGTATTCAAAAGGAATAAGGTGCTATCTCTTTTAAGAAACCTTAGGATAAACTTAATTTTTCAAAACAAAGACTTCTTGAGTGAATGAGACTGAAACATCAGGGTTTAGATATAATTACTTGATTCTCTTAAAAGTGAGTCAGAACCACTTTATGAAGAAAATAAAGGATAAACTGCAGAGGTTTGAAGATTTGGATATTGGGTAAGAAGACTTAGACTAGTTGGGTGGTTTAGAACTCAAAATGAGTAACAAAATCCAAAGAGGTCTGGACTTAGATAAAGGAGACTTGGGCTTGTAAGTACTGACTTTTTCTCTTATTAATCAGGTGACCTTGATGAAGTCATGATATCTTTGAAACTCAGATTCCACATCTAAAAATAGGAATATTAATACTTTGCTACATGGTTGGTTATTTTAAAGATCAAATGAGATTAAATAAACTCAAAGTGTAAAAGATATAAAGATTAAATAATATATATAAAAACATTTTGAAAATGTATAACACATGCAAATATAAAATATTGTATCTTAAAGAATTTATCATGTTCAGACATATTTAACATTTTATTAGATGAAATCTACTGCTAAAACTGGAAAGTATAGATTTTTCTCCACCTAAACTATCTTCTCTACATCACTCCCATGTTCAGCATCTGGCTTAGTTCAGAATGTGGCAGCCTTTGATTATCTACTCCACTTCCAAAAAATAGCTTTGGCATGCCCTATGCAAGGTCTATGATTCCATCTTTCCCTCTCAAAGATGAGTCTGGCAGGAGTTTGATCTTAAAATTCTTCCCTGTCCCCTTCAAACTTCTCCATGACTGAACCCTTAACTGAACAACTGGAATCCTGGCTTTATTATAGACTTGATTCCAAGTAGCATTTGTCATTTATATAACTTATTTATATAACACTTTAAAAATCTGCAAATCTCATTATAAATATTTACTTTTTTAACTAATGAAATTTAAATTATTGTTGTTTTGTTCACTCATTTTTCAGTTGCATCCAGTTCTTTGTGATTCAGTTTGGAATTTTCTTGGCAAAGATACTGAAACATTTGTCATTTTCTTCTCCAGCTCATTTTATAGATGAGAAAATTGAGGTGAACAACATTAAACAATTTACCCATAGTTATATAATCATTAAGTATCTGAGCTCAGATTTGAATTCAGATTTTAAAAGAAACCATGCCCTCCCTGTCTTTCCTCCTTGGGGGAATTAATTTACTGAACTTTGGTTTCTCCTCTTAGGGCTGAATTTTTTTTTAAATTTAATTTAATTTTATTATTTTTTAATAGCCTTTTAATTACAGGTTATATGTATGGGTAACTTTACAGCATTGACAATTGCCAAACCTCTTTTCCAATTTTTCCCCTCCTTCTCCCCACCTCCTCCCCTAGATGGCAGGATGACCAGTAGATGTTAAATATATTAAAATATAAGTTAGATACAAAATAAGTATATATGACCAAACCGTTATTTTGCTGTACAAAAAGAATCAGACTCTGAAATAGTGTACAATTAGCCTGTGAAGGAAATAAAAAATGCAAGTGGGCAAAAATATAGGGATTGGGAATTCAATGTAATGGTTTTTAGTCTTCTCCCAGAATTCTTTCACTGGGTATAGCTGGTTCAGTTCATTACTGCTCCATTGGAATTGATTTGGTTCATCTCATTGCTGAGGATGGCCAGGTCCATAAGAATTGTTCATCATATAATATTGTGTTGAGGTATATAATGATCTTTTGGCCCTGCTCGTTTCACTCAGATCAGTTCGTATAAGTCTCTCCAGGCCTTTCTGAAATCATCCTGTTGGTCATTTCTTACAGAACAATAATATTCCATAATATTCATATACCACAATTTATTCAGCCATTCTCCAGTTGATGGGCATCCACTCAGTTTCCAGTTTCTGGCCACTACAAAGAGGGCTGCCACAAACATTCGTGCACATACAGGTTCCTTTCCCTTCTTTATGATCTCTTTGGGATATAAGCACAGTAGTAACACTGCTGGATCAAAGGGTATATACAGTTTGATAATTTTCTGAGTATAGTTCCAAATTGCTCTCCAGAATGGTTGGATGTATTCACAGTTCCACCAACAATGTATTAGTGTCCTTGTTTTCTCACATCTTAGGGCTCAGTTTTCCTGATGGATATGTAGGTAAGCATAAACCCACCTATCCCATTATATTTGGGTGAATCAGATATGTTTCATATCTCATCCAGTTGTCCATTTTGCACTCCTTTACTCTGTCTTGCCACCCTTTTCTCTGACCTCAA
Source organism: Sarcophilus harrisii (assembly GCF_902635505.1). NCBI lineage: Eukaryota > Metazoa > Chordata > Mammalia > Dasyuromorphia > Dasyuridae > Sarcophilus > Sarcophilus harrisii. The sequence goes on along the minus strand of NC_045429.1, from coordinate 234,911,928 downwards.
CAAACTACTAAGGAACAATTCTCTTCCTTGGCTACCTTTCCTTTTATGCATTATGTATACCTATTAGAATATAAGATCCTAGAAGCCAGTTGCCCCTTTTTATACCTATATCTTCTAGGCTAATATGGCATCCAAATCCTTGTTTAACAGATGAGGTTATTGAGGTTGAGGTAGATCAAGTGACTTGCCCAGGATCATACAACCAGTGAATTCTGAAAAAAAAAAAGATTAAAATTCAAGTTACCATGATTTCAAGTTAAGGACTATGATCAATGATGGCATGACCTTCAAGAATCCAGAGACAAAGCAAGGTTTCAGATGGAGGCTTTCTTGGAGAAAATGCTCTGGATGTTTACCACAAGGTTAGCTCCTTGAGTCACCATTAAAATCTCTTTAACACCTTCTACAAAGCTTTGAAATTAGAAGAGGATATAGAAAGCTAGCAAGACTATGTGAAACTATGTTTCAAATTGGACAGGCACAAGGGAAGAGCAAAAAAAAAAATATGCTGATTAAATGTAAAGCATATCATCCACAGATGGAAAATTTTGAGCTGAGTAAATGTGACATCCTTTTTAAAAATATCTTTCACCATGAAGTATTAAGAAAAGCTCAAACAAATTTTATAATATGCACATCATTAAAATAAATTTTAAAAAGTTAAAAGAATTAGGGCATGACAAAAAGTCCAGCCAAATCCTGCTCTTGTCAAACAGCATATAATTCTATCCATTTTAGTCCAGCAGCCTGAAAAAATGCTGAGGGCTACATACTCATTATTCCAGCAGCATCTGGGGTTTTGTCAGTCTTCTAGAAAAACAGAAATCCAAAAAAGTGGGCTTTTCATGGAAAACTCCCACCACTCTGTTGCCACTAGTTGAGGAATGTTTGTATCCCAACTAATCTTATATTATAGATATTTATTCTAAATGCTTCTCTTTTTTCAGCTTTTCCTTTTGGCCTTGATCTCTCTTCTTTACATATTTTCACAGTCATAAGTATCATCCAGACAGGGACAATGTTAATTCTACAGAGCAGGCTGGATTGTTCTGATTCCAATAAACTGATTTTGAGTGAAATCCAGTAACTTAGACTTTTCTCCACCCCAAGTCCTCTCAATTCACTGTCATCATGTAAGACTTCCCAGGTCAATCAAATAACAATATTTTTTCCTTAATTTACCATGAATTTTTGCTGAGATGATCCCTCTCTCCAGTTAAGCAATAACTCACAAAATTTATGTAAATTGAGGACTTAACCAGATTGAAATTTCTCAGTGTCTTCCCTGGTTTAGTTTTCACTTATCTTCTCAGGATTTTTAGTTTGTTTGTTTTCTCATTAGTAATGTGTAATGTGTTCATTTATTAATAAGCTTTTTTCTGATAACTTTTAACTCATTAATATTATTTTTAAGGGAAAAGTTTTTTCCCCCATAGATACCAGAAAGCAGAGATTTAATAAAGATTTACTTAAAGGATGTTATTATTTCCATAATGGTGGGCTTATCTTTAAAATTTAATTTTAAGTTATAATTTTAAGTCAGGAATTGTCCTTTCTAGAATACTAAGCAGATGGATGGGGGAGGGCAGGGAGAAAGAGAGAGAAGAAAACGAAAGAAAAGTTCCTTGAAGCATCTTGGATTTTGTGTTTTGTTCAGTTATTACAAAGTCAAACAGAAACAAACTTCGTGACCCAAACATATCCATATCGTCTCAGGAATCTTATTTTATATAATGGAGAGAGGAAAGAGCTTCCTGGGGCTAGACTTTTTTCATTGTATTTTGCTTATCTAGTACAATTTACAAGATATACATAACATGATCACATATAAACTCATATAGATTTTTGGCCTTTTGCTCCAGAAAGGTGAAGATGCTAATTTTGCAAAGTTTGAAAGAGGAAAGAGGAAGAAGAAAAGGGGGTACTTCTCTTATTTTAGATTTGGGGATTGGATGGTCTCAGTTTGTCTTTTTTTTCCCAATGTCTAGTTTTTCAGAAAAACAAAAACAAAAACATTTTTCCTGGTTCACATAATCTTTGGACAGTCTCTGAATTGCTCTAGTTTTATTATCTTAGATGCTTGGGATATATTAAAATACATTTCATAGTGGAAACACCCCTTGGTGAATGTTTCCATGGGTTAACTGTCATCTTATGAACTCTGGCTGCCTACCACACAACATGGGCATTGAATCTTTTTTTTAAAGAAAAATTCCTTGAGGAACATGCAAAAAAAAAGATTCCAATAATCAAACTCCTATAAAAATCCAGAGTCATTTTCCATTCAATAAAAAAAAAAAAACTACTTCTTTTAAATCTTAAAAAAAATATTGCTTTTCTTTTAGAGACTCCCAGAACTCTGGTCCTTCCATTATATCTTCATCATCTTCCAATTTTCAAAAACTCAAAAGAATCCCACAAAATTCCTCCTGCTGAAAACAACTCTTCATAAATCTTTAGAAAGTAACCAGCTTCTAGGTGCTGAAAGAGAAATAATAGGTCAACATTCCAGGGTAGCATGCATCAGCCCAATCAGTATTATATTATAAAAAGGGACAGTTTCATAAAAAGAAATCATTTTAGTGATCCCATTTTTTCCTTTATAACTAGGCAAATAGGTCCCTTTCTCCAAAGCATAGCCTAGACCTTTACTACTTTCAATAACTGCCTTCAAAATTGTACTAAAACTAAAGTTTTAGGTACGGCAGTAGCAGCCAATGTCTAGTAAGGTGAAAGGAAATTTGTAGAAAGCAAATAGAAAGCAACAATTTATAGGACATGTCTATTCTCTGACTTTTGCTCCATACTATGTTTCATTATAATGAATGTTTTTTTTTAAAGTTGGGGGCCATATCCTCTTATTTTCTATAACAAATGGCATATGTACTTGCTAACAATAAGCATAATGATGTTATTATATTAATAATAATTGCCCTTAATAAATGTTGGTTGAAGACAACTTATTTGGTTTTGTTTTGCTGTTTCTTAGCACAATCTTCTTCAGTGGCTACATATAGGGTAATATCAATACTGCGGTTGTTGTTCATGATGTATATCACATTCATAAGGATTGGAGGACTAGGGATGAAGAAACTCCTTGCCCTCCCCTTCTACCTCTGCATAAAGTTTTCTATTCATAGCCAGACGTGGGGCAAGATTTTGACTTAGTTTTGTATGTATATACACACATACAAAATGATCTTACCAATATTTGTCATTGTTTAATAAATGAAAAAAAGTATTTTCAAGTTTTAGCTATAGAACAGAGGTGTAACTATATATATATATATATATATATATATATATATATATATGCCTACTTATTATATATATAGGAAATATTTTATCTATAATTATATTTAAATATCTATGTATACATATATAATTGGGAAATATAATTGAAAGATTTAAAAATAATAAGTAATAAAAATACAATAAAACACAATTAATGGTAACTTGTGACTTTCTAAATCAATACACAGTCTGCAGAGATCCTTATGTAAGTTTTAATTCTCCTTTTCTATTTCAATCTGACATTAATACTCTAGTCTCTGGAGGTGAAAATACAAGTTCAAAGAATGATAGCCCTTATTTTGAAGAAGCCTATATTCTAATTTAAAGAGACAACTAGAGTTCTATGTATTCTCTCAGTATTAGTGGATTTGTGATTAGATTGTTTATTGAATAAGTGTGGCCATACCTACTGAAGAGACTATTATGGATAGTGTTATCTATAAACCACATATCCTGAACATGGTACATCATTGATCAGGAAATTCCCTTCTTGTTTTAACAGCTATTTTTAGTCTAGCTGTTAAGTTTCTAGTTCTTAAGTCTAGTTCTAAGTTTCATTATACATTCCTTCCTCTATTCTGTATCCTGTGGTTCAGCTAGGGTGATTGCTCTCTTTGTTACAGTTTCTTAATAAAGAATTCCAACTCTCATCTTCAAACCCTTCCACTATCTCCACTAACATATACTCTCTTCATTTTTTTCACATCATAGAATCTCTCTTTTCTACTATAAGATGGAGCTCAAGAAGCATTTTCTACTTTTCTAAAGCATCTATGATATTATATAATACATAGAGTGCTGGAATAACTGAGTTCAAATCTGATCTTAAACACTTACTAGCTATGTGACCCTCTGCAAGTCTCCTTATGTTTTCCTCAGTATCCTCAATTATAAAATGGGGATAATTATAGCACCAACTCCTAGGCTTTTTTTGAGGAGCAAATGAGAAATGCTTAGCATGGTTCCTGGCACATAATAGGTATTTTACAAATGATTGTTAATTGATTATTTACCTGATACCTTCATTGGGTAATGATGAATTATCAAAGCAAAACTTCAAAAGAATGTGAAGTATAAAAATATTTATTTTTAATTTTTGTTATTCAAGGTTATGTTCTTATACTTTTTAGTCAGTCAGAGGCATTTGATAATAAGGGGTTCTCTTCTACTGAATTAAATTTAAATCAGTGAATATTAATTAAATGTAAAATTATGATGTGAAATAATAGGATTTTGAAAATTGATATAATTAAGTATGTATATAAATAATTGATGGATTAGAAAGAAAAAAATTCACAATTCAATTCTTGTTTACATTACCTTCTTATCCTACAACCTAATAGTTCTCTGAGGCTGGATTTCAATTTAGAATTTCCCAATGTTAGACTCAGAACAAATGAGTGAACAACACAATAAGTAATATATAAACATCCAAATATAAATATATGAATATGCATATGATTATTTTTTCTAACAAGGGCATCTAAGTAGTCCAGTGAATAAGGTAGAAAAAGGAAAAATTAAGTTCAAATAATGCCTCATCTTTCTTAGCTATCACTTTGGTCAAATCATTTCATCTTTTTCTTTTCTCATCTTGAAAATGCATTGGCTGAACTTGATGGTCTCTTAAGAATTTTCTATCTACAAATCCACTTTCCCACATGAGTCTTTTTTAAAAAGAGCACTTTATATTTTACCCAATTACATGTCAAGACAATTTTAATTTTTTTCTGAGGCAATTGGGTTAAATGACTTGCCCAAGGTCACATATCACATAGCTAGGAAATGTAGGAAATGGTAAGTGTCTGAGGTCAGATTTGAACTCAGGTCTTCCTGACTTTAGGACTGGTGCTCTAGCCACTGCACCACATAGCTATCCCTAGAATTAATTTTTACAAGATTTGAATTCCAGATTTTCCCTCCCTGCCTCCCCTCCCCTCCTCTAAAAATGATATGCGATTTGATATAGTTTATATATGTGCTATCATATAAAGAATATTTATATATTAGTTACATTGTGAAAGAAGATACAGATCAAAAGGAAAAAAAACATGAAAAAATTAAAGTTGAAAAATATGCTTTGTATTGAATTCAGACACCATCAGTACTTTGTCTGGATATGGGTAGTGTTTTCCTTCCTTCCTGGGTAGTTGTTACTGAGAATTGAGTCATTTATAGTTGATCATCACATGACACTGATGATTCTTTTTACAATGTTTTCCTAGTTCCTCTCATTTTACTTTGCATCAGTTTGTACACATCTTTTCAAGTTTTTCTTGAAATCTGCCTATTTATTAGTGCATAACATTCATTCTTGTTACACAATAATATTCCATTATATTCATATCCTATAGTTTGATCAGCAATTCCCCAACAGGTGGGCATATTCTCAGATTCTAATAATTAGCCAACATAAAAAGGTTTCTATTATTTTTCCAACATAAAAGTTCTTTTCCCTTTTTTATAATCTCTTTGGGATATAGACCATTTAATAATGGCATTGCTGGATCAAAGGGTATACAGAGTTTTATATCCCTTTGGACATAGTTCCAAATTGTTCATCTTCAGAATTGTTGGATCAATTTACAACTCCATCAGCATTGCATTAGTTTTACAATTTTCTCACATCCTCTCTGACATTTATCACTTTCTTTTATTGCCATATTGGTTATTCTCATAAGTATGAAGTGATATGTCAAAGTTGTATTAAATTTCATTTGTCTAACCAAAAAATAAGAGCAATTTTTCATATGCCCTTACTTAGCTTTAATTTTTTCATTTGAAAGCTACATATTTATATCATTTGATAAATTGGGGAATGATTTGTATTTTTATAAATTGTATGATTCTTTAATTTATATAAATAATTGCCATGGTATTCTTTAAAAATTCCATTTTCATAGGATGTTTATTTTAGAATTACATTTGTTGAGATTGACTCCATGGCCAATTATCCTGAATTATGCCTATTATGTAAAGTGAAAAGTTAGGATCAGAATATGCTCATATTTTTATTTGGTAGGCAATGGAGAGTGGCTCAGAATTTTGGATAGAGAAGTGGTATACTTGGTATATTAGGAAAATTATTTAGTCTTTAGCCTGAAGAGTAGAAGGGAGAAAAACTATTGAAAACTAGACTGTAAAGGAAACCATTACAATATTCTCAATGAGAAGAGATAAGAATCTGAACTAGACTGCATGTAGACATAGTAAAATGGAAACAAAAGATTCCTGAGATAGAATGCAATTAGAATTGACAAGTCTTGAAAAGTCATGATTGCATAGAGTGAGGGAAACAGTAAAGACAGAGATAAATGTGGGTCAGGCTTGGGTTACTAGGTAGAGTCATCAGTAGTTATAAAGAAATTACACAAAATGTCAGGGTTTGAGGAGATGAGTTCAGTTTTGGACATGGAAAAATTTCAGGTACTGGTAGACTTGCAGATCCTGTAGCTATCCAAAAAGCAAAAATTTTGCTAACTTCTTTTTTACTGCTCAACATAAAAAGAAGATTTTTTTAAAACCAAAAATCGTCCATCCTGCATCAGTGGAAGTCAACCGATTCATTGTGAGGGTAGTCTGCATCAGTGGAATTCATCCTTGAAGAGGTATCAAGGGACATATAGACTCAGGATCCCAAATTAAGTCTAATATTCCTGCAAATTCACAAGCTGATCAGGGAACTCTCAATTGATTTTCAGTAGTCTCTCCTTAAATCCATTTTTTATAATTTTTATGAATATAACTGGTATCCAGGAGCATTGATCCCATATTCTAGAAAGGTCTCTCAGATTAATAAATTATATAAACTCTTGATTTTATTCAATGTATAGTGCTACTTTTTATAGATTCCCCTTCTTATTGTTTTTTAACCATCATTCACATCCAGGGCACTCAGACTATTGTATATGTTATGTGTCACCCAGATTATTTAAGTCTTTTAATTGTTGTCTGCTTGTCTCAGTCCCTGCTTAGTCCAATTCCTCCACCAGTTGCCTAAATGTAGGTCTGATGTGCTTCCATTACTCACTAAATTCCAGTGGATCCTGAAAACCTACAGGTAAAATATAAAATCATTTGTTTAGCATTCACATCTCATCTCTACCATGACCCTTCTTACCTGTCTATTATTCTTATACTTGACTCTCTTTCTCCACATACTCTATTATTCATCCATGTTGGTTGACTTTCTGCTCCTCACCCTCATGAAGTATCATTATTCTATCTCCTACCTCTGTGCCTTTCAATAGTCTTTCTCATTTTCTCCCTTTAGAATCACTTGCTTACTTCAAGACTCAATTTAGAGGGTGGAGCCAAGATGGTGGAGAAGGCACACATGACTTTCTAAGCTCTTCTCTTACCCTCTTTATCAATATTATATCGAGCCTCAAAAATAGTATTGACAGCTACAATTCATAAAGATAAAAAGTATAACAACTCACCAGCCGAAGAAAATCTGCAGTCTCGCCAAAAAAGGTTTGTTCCGGGACTAGGGGGGCATAGACTGGGAGAGAAATTAGGTTCTGAGGAGAGCCTCAAACCAAAAGTGAGAACACAGATCTCAGATCTCAGCACAAGCTCGCAGCCCCAACCCACAATTCAGGGCTTTTCCTTGGGGCAGTTTCGAACCTGCACGGCACAGCTCAGGTTAGCCTCTAATCTGCGCAGTGGGGGACTCTGCTTGGGGCCATAGAGCTTTCGTAGGGCCGATTTGCATTGGGCAGAAACACTGGGGCAGAGTTCTGGGCAGAGTTCCAGTAGAATAGGTGGTCTGCGATCAGCTGCTAATACCCACAGCCCCACAAGAGGCTCCGGCCTGGGGCAGTGACAATTTCACCCCTTAGTCTCTAGCCTAGGGCAATCGCTAACCCACACAGCCCAACTGGGCATTTTGATAGCTCGGCCAGTGATGAATCCACCTCCTGTTGGGGGAAGGGAAAACTCTCACTCAAAGCACTCCCATACCTCAGAGGTGAAACCGGATTACATCTCTCCGGTTCTGCAGAGGAAGCTGGTAACACCCTTGCCTAGGAGGCATACCCTAAAGGCTTTAAAACATGAATAAAAAGATGAAAAGAATTATCTAAGGGAAAGATAATGCAGAATGTTGGAGGGGATGTGGGAAAACAGGGACACTGATACATTGTTGGTGGAATTGTGAATACATCAAGCCATTCTGGAGAGCAATTTGGAACTATGCCCAAAAAGTTATCAAACTGTGAATACCCTTTGATCCAGCAGTATCTCTACTGGGCTTATACCCCAAAGAGATACTAAAAAAGGGAAAGGGACCTGTATGTGCCAAAATGTTTGTGGCAGCCCTGTTTGTAGTGGCCAGAAGCTGGAAAATGAATGGATGCCCATCAATTGGAGAATGGTTGGGTAAATTGTGGTATATGAATGTTATGGAATCTTATTGTTCTGTAAGAAATGACCAACAGGACGAATACAGAGAGGATTGGCGAGACTTGCATGAACTGATGCTGAGTGAAATGAGCAGAACCAGGAAATCATTATATACCTCAACCGCTATACTGTATAAGGATGTATTCTGATGGAAGTGGATTTCTTCAACAAAGACAAGATCCAACTGAGTTTCAATTGATCAAGGATGGACAGAAGCAGCTACACCCAAAGAAAGAACACTAGTAAATGAATGTAAACTGTTTGCATTTTTGTTCTTCTTCCCAGGTTATTTATACCTTCTAAATCCAATTCTCCTTGAGCAACAAGAAAACTGTTCAGTTCTGCACACATATATTATATCCAAGATCCACTGCAATCTATTTAACATGTATAGGACTGCTTGCCATCTTTGGGGAGAAGGCGGAGGGAGGGAGGGGAAAAATCGGAACAGAAATGAGTGCAAGGGATAATGTTGTAAAAAACTACCCTGGCATAGGTTATGTCAATAAAAAGTTATTTAAAAAAAAAAAAGAAAAGAATTGTCTACAGCTTCTATGCAGAAAAAGAGCAGGTCAGCAAACCTGAAGAGACTAACAGCAAACAGGCACCAGACAATATCTGTCCCCTTTTACATGATGCTCTCATAGAAGAGACCATTAAAAGTCTCAAAAAAGAGTTAGAAGATAAATGGAGAAAGGAAAGAGAAGCCTTACAAGAGAGCAACAACTTCCTGAAATACAAATTGGAAAAGATAAAAAATTCCTAGGAAGTGCAGGGAAACAAAATTTGTGAATGGGAAAAAGTAAAAAAAACTCAGGAAAGTAAGAAATGTGAATTGGAAAAAATAAAGAATTCACTAGAAAGTAGGATCTGTGAATTGGAAAAAGAAAATAATTCACAAAAAAAAATTAGTGAATTGGAAAAAAATTCCACAGAGCAAAACAATACATTTAAAAACTCAATTGGACATATACAGAAAGAAGTAAAAAAGCTAATGAAGAAAATAATTCTTTAAAAATTAGAACTGAACAAATAGAAACTAATGATTCATTGAGACAGCAAGAATCAGTCAAGCAAAACCAAAAAAAAAATGACAAACTGGAAAAAACCATGAATTATCTACTTGCAAAAATGACTGACTTGGAAAATAGACCTAGGAGAGATAATCTGAGGATTATTGGACTTTCTGAAAATTATGATGGAAAAAAGACCCTAGATACTATTTTACAAGAAATCATAAGAGAGAACTGCCCAGATGTAATAGAATCAGAAGGTAAAATAGGCATTGAAAGAATTCATCAAACATCTGAAAGAGACCCTAAAATGAAAACCCCAAGGAATATTGTGGCCAAATTTCAGAACTATCAGATTAAGGAAAAAATTTTACAAGCAGCCAAAAAAAAAAAAACAAAAAACAATTTAAATACCGAGGTGCCACAATAAGGATCACCCAAGATCTGGCTGCCTCCACATTAAAGGATCGAAGGGCCTGGAATCTGATATTCCAAAAGGCAAAAGAACTTGGGATGCAGCCAAGAATAAACTACCTAGCTAAGCTGAGCATTTTCTTCCAGGGAAGAAGATGGACATTTAATGAAACAAATGAATTCCATTTGTTTCTAAGGAAAAAACCAGAACTAAACAAAAAATTTGATCTCCAATCGTGGACCTCTGGAGATGCAGAAAAGGTAAAAAAAAACTTGTGAGAATTGTATTTCTGTTGTGGATATACAAAAAGAATACATGTATAATTTGATTTTACTGATATAACATAAAAAAGGGAATTAGATATGGAAAAGGGATGATGGCAGAATAAGGTGGGAAGGAGGGATAAAAAGAGGGAAATCACATCCCATGAAGAGGCAAAGGAAACTTATCATATCTGAGGGAATTTAGAGAGGGGGAGGAACATTGTGTGAATCTTACTCTCATCAAAGTTGGCTCAAAGAAAAAATAATTGACATTTGTTTTAGAGAAAATTCTCTCTCGCCTCATTATAAAAGGGGTAGAGGAAAAGGGAAAAGAAAAAGAGTAATAAGGGAAGGAAGGGGAAAAGATTCAAAGGGAGGGAGGGAGTGATTCTAAAGAGGGTAAGCATCGTGATACAAGTGGGGTACATAAGTTCAAAAAGGGGAAGCATAATCTGGGGTTATTAGGATGGCAGGAAATACAGATTTAGTAATTCTAACTATAAATGTGAATGGGACGAACTCCCCATAAAGAGGGAGGCAGATAGCAGACTGGATCAAAAGTCAGAACCCTACAATATGTTGTTTACAAGAAACACATTTAAAGCAGGGAGATACATATAGAGTAAAGGTAAAAGGCTGGAGCAAAATCTATTATGCTTCAGGTGAAGTCAAAAAAGCAGGGGTAGCCATCCTTATCTCAGATCAAGCAAAAGCAAAAATTGATCTAATTAAAAGAGATAAGGAAGGAAACTACATCCTGCTAAAGGGTAGCATAAACAACGAAGCAATATCAATATTAAACATATATGCACCAAGTGGTATGGCATCCAACTTCCTAAAGGAGAAGTTAAGAGAGTTGCAAGAAGAAATAGACAACAAAACTGTAATAGTGGGAGATCTCAACCTTGCACTCTCAGAATTAGACAAATCAAACCACAAAACAAATAAGAAAGAAATTAAAGAAGTAAATAGAATATTAGAAAAATTAGGTATGTTAGCTCTTTGGAGAAAACTGAATGGAGATAGAAAGGAATATACTTTCTTCTCAGCAGTCCATGGAACCTATTCAAAAATTGACCATATATTAGGACATAAAGACCTCAAAATTAAATGCAAGAAAGCAGAAATAGTAAATGCTTTCTTTTCAGATCATGATGCAATAAAAACTACATTCAACAAAAAGTTAGGGGGAAATAGACCAAAAAGTAATTGGAAACTAAACAATCTCATCTTAAAGAATGATTGGGTGAAGCAGCAAATTATAGATACAATTAATAATTTCACTCAAGATAATGACAATGATGAGACATCATACCAAAATTTGTGGGATGCAGCCAAAGCGGTAATAAAAGGGAATTTTATATCCTTAGAAGCTTACTTGAATAAAACAGAGAAAGAAAAGATTAATGAATTGGGCTTGCAACTAAAAAAACTAAAAAAAGACCAAATTAAAAACCCCCAATCAAATACTAAATTGGAAATTCTAAAATTAAAAGGAGAAATTAAAAATATTGAAAGTAAAAAAACTATTGAACTAATTAATAAAACTAAGAGTTGGTTCTATGAAAAAGCCAATAAAATAGATAAGCCTTTGGTAAATCTGATTAGAAAAAGGAGGGAGGAAAATGAAATTAGTAGTCTTAAAAATGAAAAAGGAGAACTTTCCACCAATGAAGAGGAAATTAGAGAAATAATAAGGAGTTATTTTGCTCAACTTTATGCCAATTAATTTGATAACCTAAGTGAAATGGATGACTACCTCCAAAAATATAGACTTCCCAGACTAACAGAGGAGGAAGTAAATTGCTTGAATAGTCCCATTTCAGAAAAAGAAATAGAACAGGCAATTAAACAACTCCCTAAGAAAAAATCCCCAGGACCAGATGGACTTACATATGAATTCTACCAAACATTTAAAGAACAATTGGCCCCAATGCTATATAAATTATTTGATAAAATAGGGAATGAAGGAGTCCTACCAAATTCCTTCTGTGACACAGACATGGTACTGATACCTAAACCAGGTAGGCTGAAAACAGAGAAAGAAATTATAGACCAATCTCCTAATGAATATTGATGCAAAAATCTTAAATAAGATATTAGCAAAAAGACTACAGAAAATCATCTCCAGGATAATACACTATGATCAAGTAGGATTTATACCAGGAATGCAGGGCTGGTGCAATATTAGGAAAATTATCAATATAATTGGCCATATTAATAACCAAATTGACAAAAACCATATGATCATCTCAATAGATGCAGAAAAAGCATTTGACAAAATTCAACATCCATTCCTATTAAAAACACTTGAGAGTATAGGAATAAATGGAGTTTTCCTTAAAATAATCAGCAGAATCTATTTAAAACCATCAGTAAGCATCATATGTAATGGAGACAAACTGCAACCATTCCCAATAAGATCCGGAGTGAAACAAGGTTGCCCACTATCACCGTTACTATTTAATATTGTATTAGAAATGCTAGCTTTGGCAATAAGACCTGAGAAAGACATCAAAGGAATAAGAATAGGCAATGAGGAAACCAAATTATCACTCTTTGCTGATGATATGATGGTATACTTAGAAAACCCCAGAGATTCTACTAAAAAGTTATTAGAAATTATCCACAACTTTAGCAAAGTTGCTGGTTATAAAATAAACCCACATAAGTCATCAGCATTCTTATATATCACTAAAAAAATCCAACAGTCAGAGTTACAAAGAGAAATTCTATTTAAAGTAACTACTGATAATGTAAAATATTTAGGAATCTATCTGCCAAGGGAAAATCAGAAACTTTATGAGCAAAATTACCTATCACTTTTCACACAAATTAAGTCTGGTCTAACCAATTGGAAAAATATTAAATGTTCTTGGATAGGGCGAGCAAATATAATAAAGATGATAATATTACCTAAACTAATCTATTTATTTAGCGCTATACCAATCAGACTCCCAAAAAATTATTTTAATGACCTAGAAAAATAACAACAAAATTCATATGGAAAAACAAAGGTCAAGAATTTCAAGGGAATTAATGAAAAAAAAAATCAAATGAAGGTGGCTTAGCTGTACCATATATAAAATTATATTATAGAGCAGCAGTTACCATAACCATTTGGTATTGGTTAAGGAATAGATTAGTTGATCAGTGGAATAGGTTAGGTTCAAGGGACAAAACAGTCAACAACTATAGCAACCTAGTCTTTGACAAACCCAAAGACCCCAGCTTTGGGATAAGAACTTACCGTTTGATAAAAATTGCTGGGAAAATTGGAAACTAATATGGCAGAAACTAGGCATTGATCCACACTTAAAACCGTACATCAAGATAAGGTCAAAATGGGTTCATGACCTAGGCATAAAGAATGAAATTATTAATAAATTAGAGGAACACAGGATAGTTTACCTCTCAGACCTATGGAAGGGGAAGGACTTTATGACCAAAGAAGAACTAGAGATCATTACTGATCACAAAATAGAAAATTTCGATTATACCAAACTGAAAAGTTTTTGTACAAACAAAACTAATGCAGACAAGATTAGAAGGGAAGCAATAAACTGGGAAAATATTTTTACAGTCAAAGGTTCTGATAAGGCCTCATTTCCAAAACATATGAGAATTAACTCTAATTTATAAAAAATCAAGCCATTCTCCAATTGAAAATGGTCAAAGTGATATGAACAGACAATTCTCAGATGAAGAAATTGAAACTATTTCTAGTCATATGAAAAGATGCTCCAAGTCATTATCAATCAGAGAAATGCAAATTAAGACAACTCTAAGATACCACTACACACCTGTCAGATTGGCTAAGATGGCAGGAAAAAATAATGATGATTGTGGGAGGATGCGGGAAAATCGCGACATTGATGCATTTTGGTGGAGTGAACGAATCCAACCATTTTGAGAGTAGTTTGGAACTATGCTCAAAAAGTTATCAAACTATGCATACCCTTTGATCCAGCAGTGTTACTACTGGGCTTATATCCCAAAGAGATCATAAAGAAGCGAAAGTGACCTGTATGTGCACGAATGTTTGTGGCAGCCCTCTTTGCAGTGGCTAGAAACTGGAAACTGAGTGGATGTCCATCAGTTGGAGACTGGCTAAATAAATTGTGGTATATGAATATTATGGAATATTATTGTTCTGTAAGAAATGACCAACAGGATGATTTCAGAAAGGCCTAGAGAGACTTATATGAACTGATGCTGAGTGAAATGAGCAGGACCAGGAGATCATTATGTACTTCAACAACAATACTATATGATGACTAGTTCTGATGGATCTGGCCATCCTCAGCAATGAGATCAACCAAATCATTTCCAATGGAGCAGTAATGAACTGAACCAGATATGTCCAGAGAAAGAACTCTGGGTGATGACTAAAAACCATTACACTGAATTCCCAATCCCTATATTTAAGGCCACCTGCATTTTTGATTTCCTTCACAAGCTAATTGTACAATATTTCTTTTTGTACAGCAAAATAACGGTTTGGTCATGTATACTTATTGTGTATCTAATTTATATTTTAATATATTTAACATCTACTGGTCATCCTGCCATCTGGAGGAGGGGGTGGGGGATAAGAGGTGAAAAATTGGAACAAGAGGTTTGGCAATTGTTAATGCTGTAAAGTTACCCATACATATAACCTGTAAATAAAAGGCTATTAAATAAAAAAAAGACTCAATTTAAATGCCTTCTTCTGCATGTAGCTTTTCCTATTCTACACAGTTGCTAGAGCTTTCCCTTCTAAGCCATTCCATCTACTTTGTATATTTTTTGTTCATACCTATATAAATGTTGTCTTTACCATTAGAATTCAGACTTCTTGAGGACAAGAAATGTTTTTGCTTTTCTTTATATATCCAGCTTTTAGCACACACACACACACACACACACACACACACACATATATATATTCAAACAATGAACAAGCATATATATATACATATATATGATTCTTCATTGTTTGAATGCCTTGGAGTCTACAGCAATGTCCAGGATACACATTTTTTGGGCAAACTACCCAAATTGAGAATTTTATGTGAGAATGTGAACTTGCCACACCTCTTTTCTTTAGTTTACATTAAATTTTAATTCATAATTATATAGAATCCCCTCTAGGGTCAAGCTTCTTTAATTTTTTTGAGTCATGGATCCCTTTGGCAATTTGGTGAAACCCATAGATTTCACAATAATGTTTTGAAATTTATAAAATAAAATGTAAAGTCTTCAAAAGAAAACCAATTATGTTGAACTATAGTTATATGCATATATGTATATGTTTATACATACATATATATATTATATGTGTGTGTGTGTGTGTGTGTATGTGTGTGTGTGTGTGTGTGTATGTGTGTGTGTATAAAGCTCATGGGTTCCAGGCTAAGAATCCCTTGCTTTACATCTCTCTTTATCTTGTTGCATGTATCTTTCCCAACCCCCAAAAAATTGAATTTTAAAAGCGAATCTAAAACAATTTATTAATAATAGCCAAAGAAAGAGATAAAAGAAAAAAGACATTAAATTTCCTTCCAAAAGAAAAACACAGATTTTCTTGGTCTTTTAAAAAGCCCTTTGCTCTCAGTCAAACTTTGGAAATGTATTTGTGTAGTAAAATATTTTCTTAATAGGTTTTGTTGATGCCTTCTGTTATTACATTGTAATTATTTCTGAAATTGCAAATCCTTTCTCCTCTCCAGATTGAAACCTCTCCTGCAATGAAGAAAAACAATCAAGCAAAAATACTCAATTACAATGAATGTGTTAGTCTGTTAACCCCCCCCCCATTCTTCTTCAAGAAGGGATGCTCATTTTATCATCTGAGTTTTTTAATTTTTTTTTTTTGGGGGGGGGGAAACACCATTGGTCTTTCCTAGGATTTAACTTTCCCTAAGATTATCTCAGTATTGTTATTCTTACTGTGCATATTGTAACTTTGGTTCTTATTCTGTTCTGCATCAGTTCACATAAATATTCCCCTGTTTTCCTGAATTGATCATGAGTCATTTTTAAAAATATATAGTAATATTCCAGTACTTTAAAACATATATATATATATATATATATATATATATATGTGTGTGTGTGTGTGTGTGTATATATATATATATATAGTGCCATTTTGAGAAGTCTCTGCTAAATCATGCTAATTCCATGCTAGTAAAAAATATAGTTTTACTAAAACCCTAAATTAATTAGATATAGAGAAACAATTTTAATTCATTACTTCATTCTATGCTAGCAGTATAGAGGAATTCAATGATAATATGCTAACTTGAATGTCTGAGTCCAGGGAAGATTTTTTTTTTAATAAGTGAGACCCAATCATATTTAAAGATTAATGGGAAGAAACTAGTCATATAATAAATAATAATAATAACTAAAATTCTTATAATTCTTTAAAGTTTGTAAAATTCATTAAATATATTATCTGATTTGAGTTAAAGTAGAAAGATTAAAGATGCATGAGAGAAATTGGATGATTGATAAAACCAAAATAATTGAGAAGAAAGAAATAGAAGCTATCAGTGTTATTGATGGAGAAGTTAGCTTTGAGGAGGAAGACCACTTTATCTTTTATTTGAATATAGAAATTGGAGGAGCGGAGGGAGTTGAGGGAACGCATGTTGGTTGGCCTCAATCAAAAGATAGAGTTCAGGACAGAACAGAACAGAACAAAAGTGTTAGGAATAATCACCAAGGAAATAGCAATGTTATTCAGAGATGAATAAAAGCATTATTATGTACCATTGAGAGCGCATTTGTGGTTAAGTAAAGATGCTTATTTCACTTGCAGGAATACTTTGAAGAAAGTTATGAGTTTCATATATTTTGAACAAATCAACTTAGCACAATTTTGTACCTTCCTCTAGTGGCCTTTTGTTTTCTGAGGAATAGGAGTAGAATACAGGAATGGAGGTGGATGGTAAGAATAATTTAATATTGGAAGGGCAGAAATTTGAAAGGAAAGGATCCAAGGTCAGAATAGAGACCATTAATACAATAACTGAATAGTTAAAAACTGAGTAAAAGAGATAGTAAAACCAGAAAGGCAAGTGAGAATAATAATGGAATAAACTGTGACAGAGGTGCCAAAGTGATTAAGAAATATTAGAGATATTATTAGAATATATAGAGATATTATATATTATTATACATTATAGAAATATAGAGATATTAGAGATAGAGATAAAAGATTGGTAGATGATAGCAATAAGGATCAGGCAAGGGTAGTACAATCATGTTACTTGAAATTCAAAGGAGAAATGACTGAATGAACAGTCAAGGGATCTGGAAGTTCCAGTAAGGAAAAGGCAGTTTACCAAGTTTATTTTTTGACTGTGTGATAGGTTGTGGGAAAAGGATCCATTAGTAATGGGGCAAGTGATTAGATTTCAATGAACCCATGGAAGTTAAAAAAGGATAGGAGAAAAAGAGATGAAGAATGAGCCAGCATTTTTTTTTTAATTTTCAAAGGTTCCAAAGAGCACAGTGGATGCTGCCAGAATTGGGGGCATGAGATCTAAGAAAAGGTAGACCTGGAATACGTAAAAATACAGAAAATATAGAGAAATGTAGTAAGTTTTTGTAGGATTAAGTAACAAGAGATTGGGGCAGCAGGACATTGGAGAGTGAGATACAAGGAAAGGGAAAGTACAAGCCAGGAGAGATAGGGTTCAAAACTCAGAACTGAAGGGAGTAGGTGAGAGGGGAATGCTGTGGGGGATTATTGTTGGCATGTCAATCGATTTACAAACCTGAATGAAAAGGATTTGGGGTTTGGTCATTTCATCCTTCTTCCATCTCCCATTTGTAAAAAAACTCTGGGATGACAGACATATATTTTCTGGGCTATTTTAGCCAGACAGTATCTTTATTTGTGTATATGGTTTCTTTTGAATTAGACATTGTTGATCACATGAATTAAGTCACTTAGGAAATTCTCAGGATCCTTGAGGGCTTGAGTCTAGCCCTCATAATCAGAAGACTGAGCCACAATGGCACTTGTGGTCTAATAATTCTCAGAGGACCAGTGTTTAGCTAGTCTCAGTAATTTCAAATTCCAAGTGCCCCAATCCCCCAGTTTTACAACTTTTTATAAATCTTTATAGAAAACTCTTCAGTATGAAGTTTACTACTGGACCCACAGCTTCCAAAGTATATTATTGGTGTAATCCACAAATTTCTAAAGGCTCCATGAAGGCCACACAGTACCTTCCCAGAATACAATTTTTCTGAGAGAAATCATTGTTTCTGAGGAGAAACCTGTTTTCAATCTACAAATACACAATGGGACCCATTTTCCAGGTCACTAACCAGGACTACCCTTTGCTATCCTATTTTCTGAGTTAAGTGACTGTCTGGCCAGAATTGCGTATTCAATATATGCCATCCAGAAGTAAAAAGGGCAGTGAATGAGTAGTTAGCATCCTTGCATTGCTGAAGCCTAAGATAAAAAGCTGGAGATACATATGCTTATTGGCTCTTGACCTATTTTAATTTGGATTGTATCAAAAGAAAAAAAAATTGGCAAGAAATGACTAGATCTTTCTTTGGAGAAAGTGTACTCAAAGTTTTAGTACTAAATTTTCTTTGTGAATGCATAGCCTTTGATTTTTTTTTGGAACACAATGTATATTAGTTAATCTATTCAAAACTTATGATTTCTAGATGTTATCAAATAGTATCCTATGCTCAGAAGTATTGGATCCAAAATTAGGAAATCTGGCATTGATATATGTGTCAGATGGTAAATCACTTCAATTTTATTTGTTTTTACTTCATTCTCTTCATTTGTAAAATGAGTGTTGAACTAGATAATTTTCAAGTTCCCTTTTAGTTGTAAAATTCTTTTTGTGATTTATATACAAACTGAAAAATATTAAAAGGAAAACTTTTATCATCTATCTCTATTCTTTTTCTCTCCCATCTATAATCTATCTATCTATCTATTTATCTATCATCTGTCTGTCTGTAAGCTTTTCACATATTTGGAAGCAATTAAATTTTAAAATTAATTTTGTAGTTTTTATTTATATACTATGCTATTTATAAATATAGCCAGTGGCTTTTTCTATGCAATTAAAAACAAGGTTCAAAAGAAAAAATCTAATTAATCAACCATTTATTTGGGAAATATAACACAAAAGAATCAATTTGACTGTTTTGTGCACCAAGTCCCTTTTCAGCAACTTTTCCTTCTACCTTACCTTCCACTTTCAGCTTCTCTAATTTTCATTAGCCTGTATGATTAGATTATGTGTTTTCTCTTACCCTCTAATTTTCCTATCCCCTCATCCCTAACCACATTTTTTCAGGCTAAATATATTTCATTGAATTAGAAAGTGACTGAGGCCAAATTTGAACTCAAGTTTATCCTGATTTCAGACCCACCACTCTATTTACTGCTCCATTTAGCTTTCTCTATATTATTATTCTCCTGTTCTCATTCCATAATTGGCTCACTCTTTTCCAGTCATTCTTCTTTATGATGATATTCTTTATACAACTTTTTGCCCAGTTTTTTTATCATGCCAGAAGAGAACTTTTCCTTCTCTGAACTCATTTATTTAATATTTTTATTCTAAACTTAACCAAAACTAAATAAAATAATATTTCTATATAAGTAATATAAAAAGAAGAGGATTTTTACACTAAGCAGAAGCATACTCCTCTTATGTGAAGTATAAATTGAAATTTACTTTCTTTTTAATAAATAATAAAAGTCTACATGTAATCTTAGTTTCTCTCCTCACCTATGATTCTGATTTTTATTCTGTTATTTTCTGTCTTTTAAGGTGCTTCAAAGATACTTTTCTTTTTTCTCTTTTCCTGTTCCCCATTTCTGTCTCTCATTCAACTGGACAAAAAAAAAAAGCAATTTGACATATTTGACATATTCAAAAATGTATGTTTTTCTGCAGTTGGAATCCTTTGCTTCCCTCATTGGAGGTAGGTAAAGATATTTCATCTTTATTCCTTTGATATTTTCTCATTGTGCTTATTTCACTCTGCATCACTTTTCATATTTCTCTGGAATCATTATTTTGTCATTTCTTATAACAATGCGCCAGTAGTATTTTATCACATTTATGCACTATTGATTTGTTTAGCCATTCCTTCATTGATTGACACTCCATTAATTTTCAGTTTTTTATAACAAAAAAAGAACTGCTATAAATATTATTGTATATAAACGTCTTTTTCCTCTTTCACTAATCTCTCCGAATTTTTTGAACTTTCATAGAAAACTGTCCTTCTGTTCTTTATTTACCATATATATTTACCATATTACCTGTGATATAATTATTTACTCTCTAAATAATTAACAGATTATCCTCACATTTAATGCAAACTGCATAAATATATTTGTCATATCTTAAAGTATTTTCCAAGAGACTAATAATGCTTTATCAAAATGCTTCTACCCTTTTCTTTCCCCCAACCTCTTAATTCCCTACCTTGACCATTTTAATAAAATCTTATAGCTTTCTGACACTCAACAAAATTTTGAAGATTGATATGAAAATGATTAGTTATATCATTATCTTACATGATATTTTCTTCTATCTGTACACATTTTTAATAATTTCCATTCAATGACTTTATTAATATCTCTGATTGATAAAATACTTGTATTTAACCTAAGAATATTGAAATTTTATTTTGGAGTTGACTAGCAATATCATTATGAAATTTCTTCTTTATAACACTTTTCATTTGTCAATACTATGAAGATCATTTGTGGATTTTTTTTGTGTGTGTGTTTTCATACTTTAATCAGCTTGGACAATAAAATTAATACTGGTATAGGAATCATAGAATTTCAGAGTTGAACAATATCTCATGGTTATTTAGTGAAATTGGTAGTACCTTTTCCACAACATTCCCTAAAAGTACTCATCCAACCTTTTCTTGAAGATACCTGCTCAAAATAAACCTATGGCTTCCTGCAGTATGACATTTCACTTTGGGGTAGGAATTGGTAGGAAGTTTTTTCTTTCTTTCTTTCTTTCTTTCTTTCTTTCTTTCTTTCTTTCTTTCTTTCTTTCTTTCTGTGCTTTGGTTTTGTTTTTCACATCAGACTTAAGTCTTGTTGATATTAGCTAATAGCTCCAATTTTGTTTCCAAGCAGAACAGGCTCCATACTTCTTCCATATGTCAGACCTTCAAATGCTATTGGATTCAGAACCTATAAAATTGTGGAGAAAAATTAAAAAGAGCTTTGTGTAAGATTTTAAAAATGTAATCATTCTTTCTAGAAAAGGGAATAAATACTAATGAAGCCTTACTATGTGCCAGATATTGTACTTACCACTTTACAAATATGTCATTTGGTCCTCAGAACAATCCTTCAAAATTAGTGCTGTTATTATTCTTTTTATAAGTGAGGAAATGGAGGCTAACAGAGTTAAATGATCTGCCTAGTATCATACATCTAAGTTACATTTCTGATATCTGATTTTAATTCTTGTCTTTCATATTATTTGCCCAGAATTCTATCCACTGCATCATTTAGCTGCCTCTATCACATTCTCCTGTCTATCCCATAAAATAACTGTTTTTCTTTCTTCTTTCCATAATCTAACATTTCCTAACAAGGATTCTAAAATTCTAAAGAGTTGTTGGAAGATAATGATAACGAATGTACTCTCTTATCTCCAAATAAATAATATTTATAATTTGAAAACATGCTTTATTAATATTTTAACATATTTCCATCTTTGTGACCTTTCTCACCTGCCAACCAATTTATTTCATTTTATAATGATCAGATTTTTGGTTTAAAAACAAAGCTAAATTAAAAGATTTATTGAATTTTTCAATATGTTTTCCCAGAAAAATACATTTAATTCTTCAAAGTTTTATTCCTTTTTTCCCATTGTGAAAGTAAAACCAATTAAAAAATATGTGAGCCAATCTAGGCCAGCCTTCTTAGTGTTAGATTTGGGAAGTATTTCTGTCAAGAAATGGAGGAATTGTGAGAATTAGTATCGAAGCAACATAGTATAAGGGAAAGAGACTGGAAGATCTGAATTTGAATCCTTCATCCTATACTCCCTAGCATTGTGCTTCTAAATAAGTTACTTAAATTTTTTAGGGACTCAACTTCCACATTTACAAAATAATGGAGTTAGAATCAATGACTTCTAAATTCTTAATCTAGGATTCTATGATCCCAGAAAAGCAAGGGTAAGGAGAACAACTATCTATTTTTAACTGTTAAAACTTTTTGAGTTTAGCTTGAGAAAATATTCTAGAGGTCTAGCATCTCAGGAACTTTCAAAAGATGATGTGGCACACATTTTGTTTGAAAATTTATTTCTATTAAGTCATAAAAAGTATCCATTCAATGTTACAGAATATATAAAATTTTGTACAAAAATGAACCTGGCAAATAGCTTTAACTCCCATATTGCTAAAATTTCACAAAATTGATTTAAGAAGCATCTTCTTCCCATCTAAACAAAGCAACAACCCTGAGAACATATGCATTTAGGAAGAAGTAAGAGGGGCAGGGAACGTAGGAGATATTAAACACAATCCTTAAATCCAAATTGTCTGAATGTCAGCTACTCATGAGTCATCTATTCATTATATGATAAAAAATTGTCCACTGGCTTCAGTTAATGCTTTAGAAAAACATACCATATTAGATGACTATTGGATGTTGAACATTATGTTCCTATGAGAATCTGTGGCCATTATATATCAAAGGCTATGGAGCCTGGAAGTTATTGTTGAAATTTCTGGGTATTTTAGTAAGAACTTTCCATTTTCCAGCACTTTTTAGGGAATATATGACGTTTAAGGGAAAACAATTTAAACTTTTGTGAAATTCTGAATTGTCATTTATGCTAATTTTCTTAATCTAATGGATTAAATTTAAGATTAAGAAAACCTAGATTTTAATTTGCTTCTGATATCTATTAGCTTTGTGACCATGGGCAAATCCCTTAAACTCTTTATATCTCACTTCCTCATCTATAAAATGAGGGGGTTAGATTTGATAACTTTTAAATATTCTTCCAGCTATAATTCTATGAACATCAAAGGGATTTCAATCAGCAAAGTAAGGTATTTGTCACACCTTTCTCCCTAAACACTTCTTGGAAACTGATTGATTTATACAGAACTATTAGTTTTCCCCTTAGGATTGAAAGGGAAAATACCTCTTCTATACTTCTTTTTTTCAATGTATTATCTACTTTAGTATTTCACTACAGATAATACTATTTATCCTTCTCTCCTTTTTTTTTTCCTTAAGGAAATAAAATTTGGACTGCGATTATGGACTCAGATGTATATTACATGTATAATTAAATG
Source organism: Sarcophilus harrisii (assembly GCF_902635505.1). Lineage (NCBI taxonomy): Eukaryota > Metazoa > Chordata > Mammalia > Dasyuromorphia > Dasyuridae > Sarcophilus > Sarcophilus harrisii. Next base: position 234,888,196 of record NC_045429.1, on the reverse strand, counting down.
CATATGAAATGAAAATAAAATCATTGACATTTCAAATTTCACTAGTTTATTTTATATAGCTGAAACTCCTGTTACTTTTGATTGAATTTAATTATGTAGTTCTATATGACATGTACTTTCTACTAGTTAAGAAACAAAACAAAACAAAATACTTGATTTTTAAGAAAAGAATGTTGAAAGGGATACTGGAGGAGTAAAAATAACACAAATGTTCTAATTTATGATCTTGACTAGGGCTAATTTTATTTGTGGTTTCCAATGAAATGGAAGCTTGATCTTGAGTAGACTCTATATTAATTTGTCCTTAAATATAACTAAGTTTTAACAACTCAGACATTTGTTCTTTGCAAATAGTACAAATAAGAGGATTGTGAGAAATTATTACTCCTAAGCTAACATACTGAGGATATTCAAACATTCTCCCACCCACTTCTTCTGAAGTTCTTTTCTTTTGAAGGATATTACTGATAATGAAGACCACATTAATTCTCTTTAATCTTGGTCATATCCTACCCAACTGGCAAAAAAAAAATTAATCTAAGGTGGGGAAACCTACTGGGTTCTATTTAAACTGCAGGAAAGAGAGAGATCCTTATGTCTAGAAAGGTTCAGGCAAGAAATACTTTGGTATAGAGATATTTTCTCTGTTCAGGGACTGCATGATGATGGGGTGACATCAGCCATAATGGAAGGGTATTTAAACTGTTAGTCCACTGCCATGATTTAGCCTAAACGGGATGACCAAATAACCATCATTTTATTACTAACCTGCTGACTTTATTAATAAAATGAACAAATTACCCAGATATGATGCCTCTTTTTTAAATAGCACAGGACTCCAGAAATAGTTAATGGGACACTTAAAAGTCATTGGTTGAGTGAACCATTAATTATCTTTAATTTACCCAATAATATCTTTAATTAATTATTAAACTGTTTTTACCTGTTCTAATATTGGTTGAACTAGTCAAAGACGGGGGGATAATGATGTGGGAGGGCACAGAATATATTCTTTGTTGTTGTTCAGTCATTCTAGTTCTGTTCAATTCTTTCTAACCCCATTTAGGATTTTCTTACCAAAGAACCTGAAGCAATTTGCATTCCCTTCTCCAGCTCTCTTTATAGTTGAGGAAGACCAAGACAAAAAGGATTAAATGACTTGCCCTGCCAGGGTCATTCAGCTAGTGTCTGAGGCCAGATTTATATTTCTTGAACCCAGACCTGGTGCTGTATAACACTTTGCTGCATTTTTTTCCATTCCTTATTGTTGAGTAGCATTGTGAGGATGCCAAATATCAAGATGTCAGGTGTTGTTATTGTAGAAGTTTTGGATAATAAGAGTCATTACCAAATCCTTAACTTATTGTTTAATTGATTTCTTACTTCCATAACTGGGAAAGGGAAGATGAAAAAAAATTTGCAACTGGAAGTTTGGTTATTCCCAAATGAACAGATTTCCTCAGTGTGGTTAAGATCATGGATATACTACAACCTTTTCTTTGAATGTGTTGTCTTTTTTTAAACACATCCAAAAATTAATGACTTTATATCCTTATATGTGGATTTATAGGAAAAAAAAAAACATGGACAAAAAGCCATGGACAGTAAGATCTGTTCTCATTGAGGAACTACTCACATTGACAAGATCTTTGCTCCATTGAACCATTGTCTAATTTATTCTTAGAAAATAGGGACTGATTTTGTATTTTATATCTCTAGTTGTGTAGATCAATAATCAGCACATAAAATGTTTAATAAATGCTTCTTGAATTATTGATTAGCTATTTTAATTTTTTGTCAAAAGCCTTAACCCCTAAAAACATTTCTAATTTTCTTTTATTAATTTTCCCCATTACTTCATGCTTAAAGAACAAAAGTATCTGAAATTACATTTGTAGCATCCTTTGACTCTTGCTGTAAACCCATGGATATATTCAGTGGGCACTTCAGTCATGCACATGGAAATTTGGGGTGGTCCTACTTTTTGGTACGTATAAGTAGTCTTCCTTCCCTCTATCAGCAGCTCTCCATTTAAATAAGAAAAAATATTTTTATTGCTTCTTGTCAATGATGATAATTCAGGAGTTAGTACTGTGTCATGCAAAAAAAATCTTTTAACTGGATGCTGAGCTGGAACTCTGTGGGCATACTAAACAGGCAACTCTTGTTCTTCAGTCCTTTTTTATTTTGAACAGTTTATTTCTGTGACTACTTCTGTTATGACTAATCCTAGTACCTACTAACCTGCTGCTTGTCAAGAAACAGAAGATGCCATGTACTTTTCAAATCCCACAGTTCCTTCTATAAAAGGAAAGAAGGCAAAAGTGAAGTAGCTTCACCCTAGACACAGGTATGTCTAGGTGGTCTAAAATAGGGGTGGAGAGTGCATCCAATTACCACAATCTCTGGAGAGCTCAGTCTTTATTCACCTTTAAGGTGAATAGGAAGAAAAAGCCTGAGGAGTAGAGCTCAATCCAATAATATACTCTGAATTTCAGCTAAAAGGCTGTCATCATTGTTAACAAGAAAATCAGAGGCTATCTATCCTGTTCTGAAGTGTAAGTATATGTGTTTGTTGAGAATTGAGTGGGGGTGGGGGGAAGCTGAGGAGAGAAAAGTCCCTTCGTTGAATATACAAAGAAGCATGCCCATCCTAAACTATCATTTGCTTGTACTTGACAAGAAGATCATGGGGAGAGTGGAGACAAGGAAGTACTACACATTGGTAGAAATTTTTCCTCTACTGGCAGAGTACAATCTTTAGTAAATGGCATGTGAAATTTGTAGTAGCTAAAAAAAATCATTCTGAATTACATTAGTGATGAATTCTTTTGAACTTAGTGAGAGATTGGTCTTCAGACAGGACACATAATTTTTTACCTTGTCTGTATTTGAAGTCTTTCTAGGTCTTTCATCTCTAGACATGCCAAAATGGCATTGCCCTGATATAGCTATCAATAACTCAAAGAAACATGAACACCAGCACAGAGCATCAGAATAGGACATTAGGATCAGAGAAAAAGAAAAGTTAATTAGATGTTGATATTGCATGATATTTACTTTTCATGATTCAATCCCATAAATGTTGACGAGGAATGACAAGATTTGCTCATCTTTCAAAATATGATAACTTTTATAAGCAAATGGCTAAGCTAACAGCATTCATCTGGAATGCTGATGTTGAATTTGCTGTTAACCATCTTACCTAATACGGTAAACCACAGAGATCTGGTCTCTCAAACTGGGTTGGGAAAATGATTCCAGATTACATTCCCACTGCCAGAAGGCTTTGTCAAACCACAAGTAAAGGCTTACATTCATCAATAATGTGTTGCAGATCCAAGATGAAACGTGATCAGGATACACAAGAAAAATGTGTATGTTATACTTTTAAATTGTAGTGTTTCATTAGCAGCTATCTACTCCAAAGATTACTTAGGGTATTTCCCTATAAAGAACTATAATTTCACTTTTCTAATAGGTTAACAAATGTGGGTATATACATGAATAGTATATGTTTGTATTTTAGAGTAGAAGATAAAAATTTAATATCTAATGTAATTGGAAATGAATTAGTCTGAGGCATATTGTTAGAACACAGCTGTAAGGTGTAAAGAGGTAAATAAAGGTTAACCAGGCACTCACTATGGAAAAGAGCAGACAGAAATTGAATTCTAAACAGGATATACCCTAAACCTCATTGTAATCAATAAGGAATTGTTTTGGAAAGTTTATAGTATTATTGAAGTAAGAGGAAAGACACATTATTATTAGAGTATTAGAGTATTTAGAGTATTAGAGTATTTATTAGAGTATTACTAGAGTAATAGAGATCTGGATAAACACATAGCATAGGGAGGAAGAATGGTCCTAATAGAATGGAGGATAAAAAAAAAAGTAAAACAAAAGTCACCAACTCTTTTTGGTCTTTTTCATCCAGTACCTGTAGTTTTCATGGACTATGATCATGGTTGTAAGAAAGAGTTGAAAACTTTTTTCTTGTTCTTAATCAAATGAAAGTTTAGATAGATAAAAATAAGTCTCTTTCTCTCTAAGAATGTGCCAAATTACAAATCTAGATCAGCAGTTCTTAGAATAGAACAGAAATATCTAGACAAATAGTACAAAAAGCTATAGATACACACAGCAGATTTCAAGATGACGATATCACCAAAAGACATTGATAGCTTTGTAACATCATAAATATGGGTAGTCCTAACTACTTCTATATATGTTCACTATGTTGATATTGCTTAACACATCTTCTCTGACTTTATTTTCCCCATATATATGTCCTTCAAAATATATTTCTTGTTCATACATGTTCCTGGTGTGTCTTTTCCATTATTGGTAGTGTGATAAATTGTAGGAGATCATATTCCTATGAGTACAGAAAGGACAAAGATTCACCATAGTGTTTGATTAAACATGCATGCTTTGAATTAATGTATTCTCTGGTTGACCTAGCAAAATTAAACATATCAGTGGAAGATTGTTAGCTATAGTTTTGGGTGACTGCTGAAGATACTTTCTAGGATCACATTGTAAAGAAGCCCTCAAGTGTTATATAAGGGGAAAAAATGTCAAATCAACAAGCATAGTACCTATTGTGCACCATAACTAAGCTCTGAGGATATGAAGAAAGGAAAAATATAGTCTCTGCTCTCAGAGAGCTCACAGTCTCATGAGGGAAACAGTATGCAAAAAATTACATGTGGATAAAAAATTTTAAAAAGATAAATTGGAAGTAATCAGTAGAGATAAGGCACAAGCATTAAGAAGCGTTGGTGAATTGAATTGTATTGGTGTGAGTGTATATTGTATGAGGTGGAATTTACTCAGGTTGAATCAAATCGGAGAAGCTAAGAAGCAGAGATAAGGAGAGCATGGAGGGCAGAGCCAGTGAAAATGCCCAAGATTTGAAGATGGAGTTTTTGAAAAACAGTAAGGAAACCAGTGCCATAGGATCACTGACTATGTGGAACTGTAAGATATGCATGAAGACCAGAAACAAAATAGAGTTTAATCCCTCATGTTACAACTAAGAAAACTCAAGCCCACAGAGATTAAGTGAATTACTTTAAAATCATTCAAGTGATAAACATCAAAAGTGAGATTTTAATCCAGGTTCTCTGATTCCAAAGTTGTACTTTTTCAGTTGTATCCCTGTGTATATTAGGAGTCACATAAGAATATAAGAAGTCAGGTATGTCTTCCAGATTGAATTAGGGGCCACAGTCAACCAGACAATATAAGTTACAATAAAATAAGTGTTGTGGATACAGTCAAGAACAACTAGTTATACCTCTGCTAAAGATTAAGACACAGACAGAAAACAGTCTTCCAGCAATTAGTGCATTCAGATTTTAGCCAAGCTTCCTGGTACTTCAATATGTTCATGTGTGAGGGGCATGTATGCATACCACTGCACTTGGGGCATGTTTGGGAAAATATGTTGTCTATTTTAAGTGTTTCTCTTGGGCCATGATATCTGGATTCTCTGTGGCCTTCCATGGCTTTAATTTGGTTAAGATGGGGCTAAGAATTGGAGGTAGGGTAGAAGAAACAGTAGACCTATCATCACTTCAACAAGAAGTCTAAACATCTGAATACATGATGCTGGTAAAATAGGGCAAAATACTACCCAATTAAAGTATACTTAAAAGATAAAATATTCTTCCTACTAAGATATAAAGTTTTACAAGTGAGGCTTTTAAGAAGGCTCAAAAGAATGAAGAAATACAGCCATGAAGAAGAAAGAAAAGGTTGGAAGAGGAGAGACTTGTAATATCCAAGTATCAGAGATTTTTTAAATTTGTGTGTTTTTTTTCTATAGAGCATGGCTCTGTAACTTCATAAATAGCAGAACAAAAATGCAAAAATGCAAAATTCCTATCAGTTGGAATCATTTGTACCAGAAGATGAAAAATCCCTATTATGACTCTATCACCCTGTTATGGCATGGTTGCATCTATTCATTTGGTTAAAAAAAATAAAAAGCTCATCATTTTTAGTAAGACTAATGCTACTAACTATATAGTGTCATGATAAGTATAGGACTATTCAGTTTCGGTCAAACATCTCTTTTTGAGAGCCAGTTTATTGTAGTTTATAAGGAATCATATATGTGTTGAGGAACATCAGAATTCAAATTATTCCTCAGGATCATTCTAACTTTTTTGATCTTGGAAAAGATATTTTGTTTCTCTCAGATTAATTTTCCTCATTCTCAAAATGTATAAGTGAATGAATGAAAAAAGCTTTTATTAAGCACTATGCAAACACTGTATTAAGTGATGGGGATAGAAATAGAAAAACAAAATATAAAATCCTTGGTCTTAAGAATTTTCACACTGTGTAAACAAGTGTCCAGTGACAAGACAAATGCTAAGGTTTAATGATTCTTCGGGCATGTTGTTAACCCAGATAACAGTGCCCAGGGAATGGGGGGAGGTAAAAGTAAAGCAGATTGGCAGGAAAATTTTAGCACATAATGACAGAGGTATTGTGAGGATAAAAACGATTATATATGTAAAATATTTCACAAATATCAAAGCTATAAAAATGTTAGTTATTATTTTAACGTTTTTGTCTCCTGAACTGTTGAGTGAAAATTAATGAAAATATTTCTAACTGTATGATGGACATTACCTCTTTCATTTTCCAAATCAATTAATCAATTAATAGTACAGATACAACGATACTGGGAATATAAATAAAAAAGCAAAAACCATACCTGTTCTCAAAGAGCTTACATTCTAATCAAGGATCAGAATATGTAAAATAAATAGTAGATAGAAAGTAACCCTAGAGGGAATGACAATAGCAGGTGAGGGGACAAGGAAAGGCTTCCTGGATGATGTTGATCTTAAGAGAAGGTTAGTTTTGAGCTAAGATTTAAAGCCAGGTATTCTAAGAGTTGGAGGCGGGAAGGGAAGCATTTTAGTATATAGACAAGAAAATGAGAACTGGACTGTCACGTAGGATAAACAATAAGTACCTTAGTATGATTGAATCATAGAATCATCTTTTTATTGTACGGTATTATGAAAATGCTTGTTCTTTTCTGTGAATTGAAAATGAAATGTGCATATTTTTAATTGGTAAGTATGTTGTCTGGAAGTGAAAAAAAAGCATCATTTGGCAATCTGAACTGGATAACTGACTCCAGGGAGATTTTTAAAATGAGTTTGTTCTTCCTTTGCCTCAAACTTTCAACGAACAAAACTGTTCTGTAACTAGAAAGAAGTATGACTAGATTCCTTTCCATCATTACAGCAAGAATTTATACTAGAATAATTCTGCAAAGTATTAAAGACATACAAAAGAAAGAGTCTATGAAGGGAAAAAACTATTATATTGATGTCTTTGAGCTCTAAGCACAAAACTTTGCATGAAGGAGGTGCTAAATAAACTATTTAATTGATAAACTAAGCATTTCATACCAATATGAATTCTATAATGATCTGTTATTAAAAAATATCTATCATGGTCTATATAAGGCTTAAAATTATATCTTAGTCTTTGGTCAAGCCAGTAGCCACATGTTTTAGGAGACCTGGTTGGTTCAATTACAAGTTTGAATTCCAACTTTTTGTCACCACTGACAAGTCATTTACTTTTTTTTTTTCTCAATTTCTTTATCTGTAAAATAGACAGTTTGGACTGAAAAATGTCTAGAGCCTGTTTCAGCTTTAACATTCTATTATTCTTTGACTAAGAATACTCTTATTAAGGTCACTCTTCATGGGTTGAGTGCCCAGACTTTAAGACACTCTACATAGGAAAAAAAATTCTTCAAAAGAATTGTACTCATATTCATATATCTATATAGATAGATAGATAGATAGATATCTATTTATATATACATACATATTTATTTTTATATGAAGTCACACATAACTTGCATGATTTTTAACTAGGCCTAACTGAACACACATTATTTCTGCTTGAAATGATGTATTCCTGAGATATAATCATTTAAACATTTTAAGCTCAGTTTTCTTATTTCAAATAATTATAACATAAAATTATAATAATCTATAATAATAACCATATGTAAATAATAAATGTAGATATTAATGTTAACATCTGAGTATTAATTTAGAAAAAAATGTGAAAAGTTTGGTTGATGGAAGCTTGATCATCAGGTTATGAATTTTTTTTTTGTCTACTACAACTCATGAAAACCATTTAAAGTTTGACATTAATGGAAGAAGTAGATATACAGGTGAAATCATGACTCTCTTGGCAGTTTAAAGCAACTTTAACAATCAGCATTGTGTATTTCTTGTTGGGAATGGTGTATGATATTGCTACATATGTATGTGAGAAAATAAAAGTACAAAATAACTTTCATGGAAAAGATTTAGGAGCAAGGCACTAAATTTGGAGTTAGAACATCTATATTCAAATCTTACTTCTTCTTACTACTTGTGTGATCGGAGACAAGTCACTTTGCCTCCTTAGGCCTCAGCACTCTCACCAATGAAATGGGACTACTGATCTTAATGATCTTTAAAATATGTTTCATCTTTAAATCTTATGCTAAAAAATTACCTTGAGCAAATAAGCAACTTATCAAGATTTAATTCAAATAGTTAATCCATTTTTAGTACTCAAAGCTCTTGCCTCCCCAAACAGGAGAAGTCAAAACTTAGGATTCATCCTTTAGACTGTGGCTACATGATGCCAACACATCTGGATTAAAGATGAAAAGTTTGGTCAATAATCCAGATGTTCTATTACACAATGCCAAACATCTAGACATTTGAAAACATCCATATGATTGATTGGGTTTTTCACTTTTCATCTGGATGTTTGGCATTGTGTAGACAAAACCTTAGTCAGAATAATTTTAATTTGATGCTTGGATCACATACTACAATGAGGAAAACATTTTCCAAGGAGTTAGTTAAAAGAGATTAAAAAAAAAATGCATGCTAACATAAAGGATATCTGGTGACTTTCTTCCTAGCTCTGACCTAAGATCACAAAAGGGAAAACATCATTTTCTGCTCCCCAGTCCTTAATTATATAATCAAAGAATCACCCCCCCCCCAAACCCCGGTTGGAAGGGCAGGGGCATCAGATAGGTCAGGATCCTAGTGTGTTAGAGATAGAATGAGCCTTAGAAAATATATAGTCTAGTGTGTAGCATGATGAATATGTAAATATGTTTAGAAGAATTATGCATATTGAACTTATATTGGATTGCTTGTTGTCTAGGGGAGGGAGGAACATGAGAGGGAGGGAGAAAAATTTGGAACTCAAGGTTTTGCAAAGATGAATGTTGAAAACTATATTTTCATGTATTTGGAAAAATAAAAAGGTATCATTAAAAAAGAAAATACATAGTTTAGTCCCTCATTTTACAGAAAAAGTAATTGAACTTCAGAAAAGTTGTGTCATAATATTGCATGACTAATGTGTGAGATCAAGGACCAGAATGTATATCTTCTGATTATCAGTCGTTTTTGTTCAACATCCAACAAACATCCATTTAGGATCTACATGTATTGAATAATTTTATGTTAGGCAACTGCTGATAAGTTTCATAAGATTGATTAAGTTGCCCATTGCCACCCTTGCTAGTTCCTTTGGGAATTAGAACCAGAGGCAAATTCAGTTATTTATTAATTCATATATGAAGTGCTAAAGAAAATCTTATTTTTTGTTTATCACTATTGTTTGCTCCATCATAAGATACACTAGGATTGGGGGGGGAGGGGTAAGGTGAAAATGTAATTCCTCCATATTCTATCTCCCCAATGTATCACGATGAAATGCAGGAATGATATAAACAATAAGGAAAGAATCATGATAATACATGATGTATTTCTTATTTCAAACTTCCTTAACTCTACATGCTTCCTTAACTCTACATTCACTCATATGATTGGTAATTGAAACTTAGCAACTAATAAAACTGTACAACTCACCACTAAAATCCTACTACCATACTTTAGAATCCTTTATATACAGGTGGCTTTACAATCACCACAGTTTACAAAAAATAAAATGTTTATTATATTATATAATTATTGCTTTTATTTTATATATTTATTCTATATTGTTTATATTTTATTATTTATTATCTTACTAGATATTATATATTATCTTGTTATAAAATGTCATCATACATTACATCATATCACACTGTATTACAATTTATTCTATTTCTTATATTTCAATCATTTCAGTTGTTTCTAACTCTTTGTGACCCTATTTAGAATTTTCTAGAGCAAAAAAACTGGAGTGGTTTGCCAACAGCTCATTTTTGCAGACATGAAAACTGAGACAAAAAGAGTTACAGTGTCCCAGAATTAGTGAGTATTTGAGGCCAGATTTGAACTCAGGAAGAAGAGTTCTTCTGACCTGGGGCACAGCACTTCATCATTCACTGTACCACCCAGCGCGAATTTATTTATTTTGTTATGTTATATCATGTCACATTATATTATTTTGGATTATGGTATGTTATCTTATAGCATATGTCATATCAAAATATGTTATATAGCATATAATATTGTGTGTATATATAATGTATGTACATATATACATTTACTATTCATACAATCTGCCTATGTCTGCCTGACATTTTAAAATATTGTTCTTAAATTTCAACCAATCAGTTCATTTCTCTGCAATCAGGAGAGTTTTGGAGATATTTCCCAGAAAATAGTAGCCCTCTGATCTTTTTTTTTTTTTTTTTGCCTCACAGCCTAAAGATATTTTAACAACTAGATATGGTGTATTATCTGCCTTCAGAAAGTACTTTCCTTAAGATCTCAGAGACAATTTCTTTAATGGTTGTAACATACTTTAGCAAAGGAAGGAGTTCACCTCAATATCAGGCAACCTAACCAAATGAACTTTTCCTTGATGACCATAGTATGAATAAAGCTTGAACCCAATGTGAAAAGCCCTTTCACATAGGAAACCTTTTAAAAAGACCAAAATGAATTTTCTTCTTTAGTAGTATTTTTCAAAATTTTAATTCATTATTTTCACTGTTAAGTGGAATCATATTATTAAGTAACTGAGGCACAACTGGTAAATAGTTAGACATCTGTGCATAAATGGAAATATGGCATTTCTCTTAGAAGGACTTTCAACTGTAATTTTACATCAATTCTGACCTGGCAAATATTTTGAAGGAATATGAAAAAAGCACTATATAATTTTAAAAAAATATTTCCAGAGTAGAATATATAATTAATGAGAAGACATGCCATGATGGTCTATCTTTCAGAATGAGTTCATCTCTTGAATATGCATGATGTAATATTCAAGTCCCTGAAGCACATCCACCTTTTCTGTTCTCCCCTATCCATTCACATTCTTTTCTTTTCTCCCTTTCATCTTTCTCTGGCAGGACTAATATAGACGTGAATATGGGAATCATCTATGAAGTTTGAAGTAACAAGCATTTCAAGCCATTTTCCAGACCAATAACATTTTTCCATTTTATTTTTCTATTGAATAATATATTATTTGAGTTTCATTAACATATGAATATCCCCAACTCATTTCCTATTTTCTTGTTAAATGTCAAATCTAGAGGATTTTTTGGTAAGAATTAAAACAATTAGTTCTAGGAACTGGATGTAATTTTAAAAACATTTTACTCATCAGTTCTCAATAGAGATTGTATTCAACCCCTCAAAAATCCTCTCTTGGTTTGTCTCTTTTGTCTTGATTAATATGTATATATGTATGATTCTGAATTTGGGACTATAGCACAGGAGAAAAAGTGGATCATTAGATTGAAATTGTTAAATAAATTATTAGATATGCATATTTTGTGAATAGCAGTTCTCAATTATCTGGTTGAAAATTACTTATTTTGTAGATTATCTGGGATAGATTTTTTTTCCTTTTGGGGTGGGTTTACAGCCAGGATATTCCCAAGGTTGGCTATTGTTCCTTATGTCAGTTACCTATGTTCAGGGAATGAAAACCAATTTTCATATGATCCTATAATTAAAAAGAAAAATTTGTTACAATAAGAAATAGTATAGCTCAAAAAGGGATTTTATTGGATTATGCACTGTTTTCAGTTAGTCTTAATTAGGGTAGAAGATTATTCATTAAATGTATCTCATAAATTTTACACATTATTCTAATTATTCTAATGTTTGTAACACCCAAAGATTAAAAAAAGTGATAGTTTTCTTGTGAAAAAAAAAAAAAAAAGCTTTTATAGAGAAGAAAACTGAATATTCCTGCCCAGGAAATAATAAAAAAATTCTTCAATCTATATAAAAGTGTTGATTGCCAATGTTCACTGGTTGTTACATTATAATAATGTGCAGGAGTCTATGCAAAATTTTTGCATATATGAATTTTGCAAATATGGGTCAGTTTATATTTGCCCTCACTAGGTGATCCATTTTTAAAAATATACATTTAAGGACAGAGTTATGTCATAACTTTTGATCTATGTAAAGATACGATTGGTTGCTATATCTTTAATCAAATAAGTTTATCCTATTTAAAGTGATAAAATGTCTAATTAATCAATTTTTGACCACAGACCTTATTCTAAGTATGAAAAAGTTTTTGAAAGTCTTTTGATGAAGTGAAATGTTACCTGACAAAAAGTTGCTTCTGTTGTCTGAAAGATCTAATCAAATCCTATATGTCAAAGATAACATCATTCTGTTAGCAGAAATACGAAGATTTCAGAAATCAAAGTGAGCATGACTTTCCAATACATCCCTAAGTGCAAATCAACTGGGAGCAAGGGCAGAAAGATTCTTTGGATTAGTTTTGGATGAGGTCTTATCCCCCAATCTGTCTAGAGGAAGATCTTGTGAACTTTTTTGGATTTAAAATAGATTTTACATCTTTCCATTGGAATCTGTGAGGGTCCAAGTTGGGATAAGGAGACTTAAAGATTATATGGACTATATCTACCTAAGTATCTAACTTGGATTTAACTCCTGTATTTAAGAACAAACAGCATAATGAACAACAGAGTCATATTCTCTCCCTATAGTGACAATGGGGAATGTTGACATTCCTTATAGCAGAGTTAGTCTGTATTCAATTAAGAGATCATTCATGCTTTTCTACTAGGATTAAGATCTTAGAACTTATTACTTATCAGTATCTATCTATTGATCTATTAATATTATCAATAGTTATTTATGATAAGTAATGAATTAAAAAAAATAAATCACATAGGTGGCATAGTAGAAAAAGTGTAAGACTTGGAGGGAAGTATAAGACCTAGTCTCAGATACTTACTACTTGTGTGACTCAGGGCAAGTCATTTAACCTGTTTAACTCAATTTTACTCATCTATAAAATAAGCAGGATAAGAAAATGACAAACCACTTCAGTATCTTTGGGGTCATGATTGATGAGATTCAGCACAGGGCAGGGAGTTGTGGGAACCCCCTTCTGGTCAGTGCAGGTCCTTTGTAAATGAATTTATGAACCTATAAAGTTAAACTGGCAAAAGAAGTTTATTATTAGAACTGAGAAGTCAGTTTTTGCAGATTGACTTCCTTAGTGGCAGGTCCTGACAGAGAAGTAAAGATCTAGCAGAGAAATCCTCTAGCAGAGAAAGTGAATAGGTTCTGTTAGGGAAATAGGTGGGAAAGATAAAGAGGGAGTAATGCTTAAAGAGAATGTCTTTTCAGCGGGCAGAGGGTTGCAGCTATGCTAAGGGAAGAGAGAGGGTCCTTGGCATGATTTTGGCCCTCTGCAAGGGATTGAGCTGAAGGAAGCTTGTTTTATGAGCAGCTCTTGGTGGGGGCTGGGAGCAGTTTGAGCTGGAATCAGAATAGAGAATCTTGGAATTGAATGAGTAAGCCTAGACTAATCTCCAACTCAATAGACTTTAATAGAAATCTTGATCTCTAGCTAGGGATAAGTAGGAGTGGTCCTGGACTCAACCAGATAACAGAATGAAACCACTTTATCTTGATTCCCTGGGGAGGGTCTCTCAGGGGAGAGTTTCTCTGAGGGAGTTTCCCAAGCTTTCACCCCAAAGTCCAAGAGCGAGAGTGAGAGAGAGTTTTAGGGCTCCCCTCATCATTGACGAGTCAGAAAAGATTGAAAAATGATGAACAATAATAATAATAATAACAAAATCTCTATTATATTATAATAACTTCCTGTGTTCTAGGTAACTTTCAGGTAAAACTTGCGTACCTGCACTGGCTAGGTCGCATCTGAAATATTGATAAGTAATACTTTTCATTTATACAGTACTTAAAGGTTAGCAAAATGCTTTAGATGTACTGTCTCATTTTCACAACAATCCTAAGAAATTGGTGCTATTATTATCCCCATTTTAGAGATGAGAAAACTAAGACTAAAAGAGATTAAGTGACTGGCACCAGGTCACAAATCAAGTAAGTATCTGAAGTAGAATTTGAAGTCAAGCCTTTTTAATTTTGAGGCTAGCACTTAATTCACCATACCATTTAACTGTCTTTTAGGAAGGACATTAGGAAGAAGCATCTAGAAGGAGGTAACCAGTTCAGTGAAGGGCCTCAAATCAAGACATACAAAGATCCATAGAAGGAACTGGGTGTTTTTAGAATAGAGATGAAGACTTAGGTCAAATATAAATGAATATATATGAAATGGTATGTATAAGCTACTAAAAAAAGGCTTCTGAAAAAAAAAAAAGGGAAGAATGTGAAGGGGGTGGAGGTCAAGGAGAAAGTGGACTCTGTCCTCAGAGAAGCATAACTGGACCAAGCATTTTCCCTTCAATATTATTTTATCTTTCCAAATACATGTAAAGATAGTTTTCAACATTCATTTTGTAATTTTTGCATTACAAATTTTTCATCCTCTGTCCCTTACCTCCCCTCTTCCCAAAACAGCAAGCAATATGATATATTAAACATGTACAGTCCTTTTAAATATATTTCTATATTTGTCATGTTGTGCAAGAAAAATCAGACTAAAAGGGGAAAAGCCATGATAAAAAAGAGGCAAAAAAGATGAAAATACTATGCTTTGATCCACATTCAATCTCTGTAATTCTCTCTGAATGTTGGTGGCATTTTACATTTTAAGTCTATTAGAATTGTTTTGAATTGCCACATTGCAAAGAGTCAAATCCATCATAGTTGACCAT
This sequence comes from Sarcophilus harrisii, assembly GCF_902635505.1. NCBI lineage: Eukaryota > Metazoa > Chordata > Mammalia > Dasyuromorphia > Dasyuridae > Sarcophilus > Sarcophilus harrisii. The sequence goes on along the minus strand of NC_045429.1, from coordinate 234,873,090 downwards.
CACATAATCTTGTTACTATGTACAATGTTCTCTTGTTTATGCTCACCACTCAGCTAAGTTCACATTATGTCTTTCCAGAATTTTCTGAAACCATTCTGCTCATTATTTCTTAGAGAGCATTAGTATTCTATTACATTCATATGTCATAACTTATTCACCCATTCCTTGACTGGAAAAAGAGTACATTTTTGAACATGTGGCTGACAAATCTTAGTGAAAACTTCTACTTCATTTACTTTTCACAGAGTACAAGTAAGTGTTACTAACAAATGAAAATCAAAATGTAATCTTTCTTTTACAAATTATTTTAAAGCTAGACATTAGGATTTAGTCAGCAAGAACAGAGCAGTTCTTTCATGTTGAAAGACATAAAAAGGATGTTTCAGGAAGTTATATCAACTCCTTTTTATCAATATGTTCATTAACATTAATTTTCATTTGCATTTATTTTATAGTTCATTAAATATATTCATAAAATTATTGCATTTATTATTTTCAAGAACTCTGTGAGACAGTAAATATACTATTATTTCAAATTTATACTTGTGACTTATTCAAAGTTAAACACTTAGTAAATGGTTATCTTGGAACTCTGATAACTTTTTTTAGCAGAGTGTGTGTGTGTGTGTGTGTGTGTGTGTGTGTGTGTGTGATAATCTGGTTTACCAAAATTGGGGGCTTCTTTCACCAATAAGCTCCAAACACTTTTGGATTTAAAAATTATTTATAAGGAAAAATACAATCTTCTTAGCCTGACTAATTTAGCTAATTGATAATTAGCTAATATAGTTCCAATCCATTTTTCTAACCTTATCTCATACTCATCCCCTTCATGTAATTCTGTGATCTTGCCCTTCTTTTTCCTACTTTTACCCATTTCTCTGAGCCCTATCTGTTCATTTCCACCTGTTAAAATCCTTTTCCTTCAAAGTTTAATCTTTTCCATGTACATGCTACCTCTTCTATGGGTATATAAGGAGGTGTTCAGGGAAGGTTAGCATCTTTGATGTAAGGGCTTGTCAAACTCTTTTCAGAGTTGTTCATTCATTTTTGTATCCTCCTTTTACTTTCCTCTTGCCTGTGGCTCCAAGAAGTTATAGAATGTTCAATGTTTATACTCAAATAAACCATCTTGGTAGATGGGCTAAACCAGGTTGAGGATAACTGATAGGCCCCAAACCTATTGGTGAGTTAGGGAAATGTCTATATCAAACTTTTGAAAACTTCTGCTGGAATGGGTGGATGAGAATAATTTATTCCAACAGCTGTGAAGACAGCTGGAGCAGGCACCATGAAGTTCTTAGAGCTTGGTCAGACACTGAAGATACAAAGGTCATCCTGAGCCAGGACATCATCAATTATCCTGTCTTTTGTTGTGCTACTGGACTTTAATAACTGGAAGTGTAAGACTGATGACTTTGTGTAACTCAGCATCACTTAAATCCAATTCAACTGCAAGTCAAGTCATCACCTCATGATATCATTGGTCCTTAGAAATGAATAATGAACAACTTCCAAATTATTTTATTGTGCTAATTAGTAGGAAAGGAAAAGGAAATATAATCTGAGAACATAGCTAGAGAAGTTTCTTATTTTTCATTAAAAGACTAACTATTTTAGAACAGTAATTATTATATTTTTCTTTTTATCTCTACAATACCTTGAATATAGAAAATGTCCCTATCACAACTGGGAAGTCTAGGATCAGCCCAGTGTTGTTGTTAATTTAGTGGTATTCAGCTCTTTGTGACCCCATTTGGAATTTTCTTGGCGTGCATGCCATTTTCTTTTTCAGCTCATGTTACAGATGAGGAAAGAAATGAAGCAAATGTTTTAAAATGAGTCTTTGTGACTCTAAGCCCAGTGCTCTTTCCACTGCAACATCTAGTTGCTTATTTTCTTTTTTCCTGCATCATTTCTACTTCTGATTGGGAGGAAGCTGCCAGACCAGTTTTTGTCTGACAAATGATCACACATTCTTAGGGCCCTCCTATGGGAGGACATCAGCTCCCGGGGATGTGTTGTAAATGCTTAACAATCATTTCTCCAAATTTCATTCACATTGGCATTTTCTGTATTGCTTTCTTAAGCCAACAAAATGATAAAATCAGGACCTAATATTTTATAAATATTCACAATGAAAATTTAACTACAGGGTCCCAGGTAAAAAGAGGCAGATATTTGGGACAGTTAAATGGTACAAGGAATAGAGTGTCATACCTGAAGGCAAGAAGAACTGAGTTCAAATCTGACCTCAGACACTTGCAAACTGTGTGACCCTGGGTAAATCACTAAGCCCTGTTTGCCTCAGTTTCTTCAACTGTTTAATGAACTGGAGAAGGGAATGGGAAAACATCCCAATACTTTTGCCAAGAAAACCCCAAATGGGCTCACAAGGTATTGAAGTTGACTGAAATAAAAGACAAATCCAAGTATAAGCTGATTCCAATGTACAACTGACTCTTCTACATTTTTAAATATTCTGGGTAATAGTCTAGGCTAATTTAAATATCTTTACTCCTTTATTTGAGGTAGATTTGTGAGATTACTATATGAGAATTATGAATTCTTTGTTAAGCCTAGATAGTTTTAAACTTAGTGTTTATGAATGAATCTTATTAGAGATAAGAGAGTGGGGATGCAATGAGAGAATGACTTTGGATCTTATCTTCTGGGAGCTCTGCTTATAGGAGAAGTTAACTTGAGAGCTTTTGGGTGGACATGCCTGCTATGAGTCCCAAGAAATTTTGATTAACTGACTAAGGCAATAATATATTACCTGGGGACAAGGCTGCTCAAAAACTCAAAGAATTTTAAAGCTTTAGGGATCTTGGTATTCATCTGTTACAACTTCCTCATTATATAGATAAAGAAAAGGAAGCCCAGGAAACTGATTGTAATTGTTTTATATTCCTCAGGTAGTTTGTATTATATGGGATATATAGGGATATGAAACAGAATTCTCTGATTCTAGAGGTATCACTTTCCCCACTGTACTATGTTGCCTTTGTCCATATATAAAGGGCTCAATTGCTCAAGACCTTCCAAACACCCAAATTCCCATTCAGGTAGGCTTTCTCTCTCTCATGATCTTTCTGAAGTTGCTTGTTAAGTAGACATCAATTAACATCAGCAGATGATTCATGACTAAATGGAAAAATCTTTCTTTTTCAAGACAGAGGATATGGATTTAACACTTAATACCTAGGAGTGACACAATGGATATAAAGCCTTAGACTGGAGTGAGGAAGACTTACTCTTCAAATGTGTTCAAATGCGACTTCAGACAATTAATAGCTACATGATCTAGGCAAGACCTTGGGCAAACTTTCTGCAACAATTTTGTCATCTATAAAATCAGGATGATTATAATAGCCACTTTTCAGGGTGGTTGTGAAGATGAATGAGGTAATATTTGTAAATAACTGAAAATATTGATTGGCACATAGAAGGCACTTAAGAAATGCCATTTAACATGGATAACTCTGGTGCTTATCACTTATGTAACCTTGAGTTGGTTATTGAAACTCTATCAGATTCAGCTTCTTCATTTACAAAATAATTGATATGGACGAGGTAATATTGAACATCCCTTCCAATTTTAAATAGAGATTTTTTTATATTTAGATAATTACAGAGATACAATAACTAAACTCAGAATGGTTTCCTGACCTCTCTTGTTCCCCCATCTACTTCTTTACTTTCCTCTTATGCCAATTAAATCTTTTGTAATAAATTAATTTTCTGCATTATTTAAAACTGGTACATGGAATGGAATCAATGGAGGAAATGTGTCTAGGTGGAAACATTTCTACAATGTTGATTTGAGCCATATGGTATTCTATTAAGCAAGTTATAATTTGAAAGGCAAACATTATCCCATTGCCAAAGATGACAGAATAAAAGAGAACAAAACTGGGCAGAAATGGATGTTGTAGATTTTTTGTAGATAGTTTTCTAATATAATACTTTATTGTTATTTGGTAGGGGAGGCAAGAGGGTGAGGCAGGGTTATTTGTTTTACTTTAAATACGAAAATTAATTATATCTCCTTTTGAATAAAGAATTGTGAAGATTTAGAGTTGTAAGTACACAAAAGGATCAAAATAGAAGTAGATTAATGGTTTTCAATCCGTGGTAATGAAAAAGCTATTTTACTTATGAAAAAGTGATAGTATTCCAGAAGACTTTGCTGTATGCATATATATATATATATATATATACACATACATATATATACCCTTACATATATGTTTAAAAAACAACATATATAAAACATATGTATGTATATACATATATTCACAAAGATAGATACTAGAAAATGCTGTATTTTGCTAGGTATATTCTGCACAGTGTGCATGTTATTTTGATAAACAAAAACTACATTAACATAAAATTAAATTTCATAATATTATATTATATTAGAATTTGCATTGTATATGTTTTTCTTGATCAAAATTGATACTTTTCCATAAAGCTGAAAAATACATAGCATTACTTCCTAATTTGATGCAGTGGGACTTTTTCTAGAAAAATGTAGAATTTTCTAGAGATTGATAGCGAACTCTGCAATTATTATGTCTTTTCTGCCTTTTTGTACATGACAAAGCATTGGATTTGGGTTCAAATGATTGAGCTCCTTTCACATTCTCTTCTTATTGTATATGAGAATTTAGGCTCAGCATTTTACATCTCTGGGACACAGTTTCCTCACCTATAGAATGAAGAGATTAGATTAAGTTATCTCTAAGGTACCTCCAGCTCTCCTTATTCTGTAAAGAAGTGGAAATGATATTTAAGTAGATCATAGATAGGAGAGATCATGCAGTCCAACTTTCTCATTTTACAGATGAAGAACAGAGAGAATTTGGGTAAGTTAAGTGACTTGTCAAAAGTTTTTCTACCAAAAAATTTCCTCTTCTATTCTATCCTCCACTCTGGTAAATGGAACATCTAACCATGTCATCATCTCCTGATCCCTTTCTAAATATACTCCAATATCTTCTTACTACCTCTAATTTAAAATACAAAATATTTTAGCATTTGAAGTCTTTAATAAACTACTCCCTCCCACTTTTTCTGTCTTCTTACACCTTATATCCTGCCCATCCCATCCCAATGTAAAGAATCCAGTGACACTGATTTCCTGGCTATTCTTTCAACAAGACACCCCATTTCCTAGCTTGGGCCTTTTTTTCACTATTATTCTTGCCTGAAATGCTTCCCTTCTTCAACTCTCTCTATTTCTTCTCAGACTTCTTTCAAGTCTCACCTGCAATCCTACCTTTTCCAGAAATCTTTCCCAATTCATTCGAATTCTATTACTCTTTCTCTATTGATTATTGCTGGTTTATTCTTCATGTAACTTGATTGTACATCATTGTTTGTATGTTGTATTTCCTTTTAAATTATGAGCTTCTTGAGTACAGGCATTGCCTTTTGCCTCTCTTTGTGTCTCCAGAGCTTTGCACAGTGGTTGGTACAGAGGTGCTTATAAACATTTGTTGACTGATTGTAATATTCTCTTTAAAATGTAATATTCTCTTGTTGGGGTTTTCTTGGGGTCTCTGGAAGCAGTCTTCATTTCAAGTTCTGGCCCATAACATCTCCCACTTTCTTTTGTTTTTAGAACATAGGTGATCATGATCTCCCTGACTTCTCAAGGAGATGAGAACCCCAAAAAGGAAGTGAGCATGCCTTCCCTGACTGCTCAAAAAGGGGTGAAAACAGCATAAAAGGAGGTGATCGCACCCTCCCTGACTTCTCAAAAAGGGAGATGAAAACACCAAAGGAAATGGGAAATCAAATCAGATTCATGGGTTTCTGAAGGATTTCACTCTTAAAACAGGTATACATAAATCCATCAATATGAGAGGTATTACAGATAATTACATAAATTACATAAGCACATAGCAATATAACACAGGCTAGTAGTAATGTAACAAATAACATGAATCAACATGAGAATTTATACATGTCCTAGAAATAGTTCAAAAGGAATCTATTGTCCATTACTTTATGTGCCAGAAATCCAATAATTCCTGCAAGTTCTGAAGTCCTGCAATAGTCTTATCTTGTGTTAGGGAATCCAATGATCCCTGCAGATTTTGTTTTTAGGTCTTCTCCTTTGTTTTGAGGTTTTACTCTTTTTCTGTCTCTCTCCAGGTGCTTGTTGCCACCCATCTGATTCCTTCTCCATCTGTAGAAATATAAGTAAACCCTTTCTCCCAAGCAGTTAACCTATCTAGTCCCTTCTATTCACCACTTTCTAAATCTCTTCTCATCACCTGGCAATTACATTAGAGCTGCTCACACTGGACACTGCCCTTCTATTGGGTTAAAAAGCCTATATTCCCCCCCAATTGCAATCCCTTTTTCCCATATGATTGCTTTTCTGGATTGATCATGTAATCACTTTCTGCCATCTGATTGCTTTTCAGCTGATTGGTTCCATCAGAGTCCTCAACTTCTAAAGGTGTAACCTTGGCAGCCATGCCCCACTTATCTTTTGATTGAGGACTTTGGGCTGGGCCCCCACTCTCATTTCCCTAGATCAATCTACATTCTGAGGCCCAATGGAAACCTAGGTTGCATTTTGGACATAGGGTTTTTCCACACTGAAAACATTGGCGATTTTCTCCAGAAGTTCCTTGCCAAGAGGAACCCTGTCTTCCCATGTTCATCATAGTCTGGGTATAATAAGCATCTGTGCCCACTCTGGCACAGGACCTTATGATCTCCTCTAAAGGAGCATCTTTGTGTAGTCTCCATATAATTTTTCTGTAAATCTCATTAGCATTTTCCCTATCCAGTTGTCTTATCATAATTCTTGTAGCTGCATTTTCTCCAATAGTTCCTGTGTTAGCTGTTTGCAGACATCCCACAAAATCAGCAAAGGGTTCATTGGGACCTTGCTCTATTTTTGTGAAGGCTTCCCCTCGATCTTTTCCTGGGAGGGAACCCCAAGCTTTAATAGCAGCAGTAGCAATTTGTTCATAAGCTGCTATGGGGTAATTAATTTGTATTGAATTGTCTGCATACTGACCTTCACTTGATAGTTGGTCAAAGGTGATGTGTATGTTAACTCCAGTTTGCTTATTGCATTGGGCTTATATCCTGCATAATTCACTATATTCAGAAAGCCACAACAAATTTTGTCCAGTTTCTAAATACGTCCTTGCTATGGATTTCCAATCACTAAGGATTAAGATTTCATAAATCAAATTCTCTAGTAACATTTTAACATAAGATGATGTAGCCCCATAAAGAGTGCAACCCTTTTCCAAATCCTTAATTTTTTCCAGATCAAAAGGAGTGTATCTTTTCCTTTGTTGACTGGAAAAGTCAAGCTCTTCAATCATAGGGTATGTATTTATTAAATCAGATATATCCTCTCCTTTTTTTTTTGTTTTAACCAGTGCTTTTTGTAATCTTGTCATAGGCTGCTTCATAGGCAATGCTGATTGTGTTATTGCCTCTGCCCCTCCTCCTTCTCCTTCCACCCATGAAGGGTTAATTGAGGGAAGTAGGTCAGGGTATGGGGAATGCCCTTATGGCTTCTGCTGTGAAGTACTACACTCAGAATTGTACTTAACTCCATTCTTATCTGATTCTTCATCCTTTTCACCTAGTTTATTTGGATCCTCCCACTCCTGCTCTTTCTTCTTTTTCCTTATTCTATAAATTATATAATATCCTAAAGCAAATTGTATTAAATTATATGTATAAAGTGTTTCTTTGGAAATTGAGTCAGGTTCATAATCATTGTAGTATTGACATAGTTGCTCTCCTACTAATTTCCACTCCTCTAGATCCAATTCTTTTTCCTTAGAGAACCAAGGAGATATATACTGTATTAATTCTAAAAGTTCAACGATCTGCCCCTAAGTAACAATTAAACCTTGATTTTTTTTATTAGTCTGACCAAGCATTCAACACATTTTCCTTGAAGAGGAAAAGAAGGCTGTTTTCTAAATATCTGTCCCATTTTAGCTGGAGCACTACTTTAGCCCTTAACAAAGTTTCCTTATCTATTTTTGTACTCACCCTAATTTCTGGGCCACCAATGATGTTTCTTGGTGCCACTTTCTGGCGGCAAAATGTAATAATCTCTTTAAAATGTAATATTCTCTTGTTGGGGTTTGCTTGGGGTCTCTGGACGCAGCCTACATTTCAAGTTCTGGCCCATAACAACTGATGACACAAAAAATAATCATAGGATACACACAACTTCTTATTCCATAGCTAGTGATCTTTCCATTTTAGCAGTTGGGAAGAGTACTTCTACCTGGTCAGTGATTTAATAGAAAGAAGAAAAAAGTAACATCCTGGAAGAAGCATAAAATAACTCAGGATTTCAAAAAATTCAGCAAAGATTTTAAGTGTTTACAATGTCCAAGGTAGGAAAACAAATCTTGCCAGGTAGACCTGGATTCAAGTTGTGGCTCTGGCATTACTCAAATTGTTCCCTAGCAATTCTCTAAGAAGAAAAGGTGCAAAATATTGAGCTTTCTATGGTGAAAATATGAGCTACTCAGTCACTTGCCTATTCCATCATAATGGGGTAGTAGAAGCAGGACAAATATTTCCTCCATGAAAATTTCCCAAAATTATGACTTTGGCAATAACAGGACATAATAATTGTTTAAGAAACAGAAGAGTCAGTATTGGATAGAAGTTAGATTTAGGTTAGATTTGTTAACCTCTTCAAACCCAAAGAAATCTTAAACATTATAGGTAGGTAGAATTCAATTTCAGAATAACAGAAAACTTCCTAGGAAACAGAGCTTTCAAAGATGCAATTCCATAGAAGGAAAAAAAAAGTTCTTAATATCATCAATTTAGAGTTGGAAAAGAACTTGGAGGTCATCAAATCTGCTTTTCCATGTTTTATAAAGGGGAAATGAATGCCATTGAGGTGTCAAGACTATTTTACTATCAAGCTGGCAGTAAGTCATACAATAATAGATCTAGAGATGAAAGTGAACTTTCAAGCCATCAAATAGAACTTTTCATTTTACAGGTAAGGAAACTGACACACATAGGGGTTTAAGTGATTTGTACAAGGTCACACTGCTGATAAGTATTTGAGACAGAATTTGAATTCAAGATTTTTCTGAGGTCTAGCACTCTACTCTTTGTATCACTTAGCTGCTCCCTTCACTTAAGGTTTTAAAATAGAACTAGTATGATCATTTTTGAAAATGTTATAGGAAAGATTACTATTCAAATATGGGTTGAACTGGAGACTTTTGTGAAACTTTTCAAATTCGAGCTTTTGTGATTCTGAGTCTTTGTCTCCAACGAGGAGATGCTGGCATGGAGAACACAGTGTCATTGCATATAGACTTTTGAGGATTTACCATTTCTACTACTGAGCTTTTAGTGGATTCTTAGATTTAAGGAATCCTTCAACAAAGCTTTTTGATAAGTCCTTGTGGGATTTCAATCTAAGTTATTAAATATCATGGCCAAATATAGTTGAAGTAGCAGAAACCACTAGGATCAATATTTCCTACCTTGCTCCTCATTGCCTTTCTTTGTATCAAATGTTGATTTGAGTCAGCAAAGATTGTTTCTCATTTTTGAACAACTGCACACATAAGCCAAGTCCAGATTTTACATTCGATAAATTGCATATATGTGATCAGTGATGTTGTAATTCACTTAAGAGACATTATTTGAATGTGAAATAAGGAGTAAGGAGGAAATCCTTGAATTAAACTCAACAAGGATTTATTGGATGACTGAAATTTTTTGATTCCAATACCATTCAATTTATGGGTTCTAAATTTAGATTGATAGTCTTGTTTTTAAGAACTTCATTCAGATGATAACTGGGAAAACATGAAAATTTAAATGGAGTCTCAAAGAACAAAAGGTTTTCTTTTTTTAAATTTCTTGAATTGTTGAGAAAAAGGAAATATCACATATGTTTTCCCAGAAGAATTTTTTTCCTTAGTGTTTTACCACTTGCTTATTATGGAATTTTAAGTTTTATATAGCAACCTGACATAGGGGAAAGAGTACATCACAAGGTCTGAGATGGTGGCTTCTTGACAAAATGGACAGAGGGGCCAGAGAGACAAAATATTTTCTTTCTGGTCTTGATACTAACACTATTTAATTGTATGATCTTGAGAACATTGCTTATCTCTTTTTATTTTATTTTATTTATTTTTGACTGTAAAATGAAGAAATGGAATTTGATAAGTCTCTGGGTCCTTCTAGCTCTTGCACAGAATATTTCTATGAGTCATAGAGTTGGGATGTTCAAAGTGTGGAATTTGAATAGTTCAAAGATAAAGAACAATTACCTGTTTCTGAAGTGAAGGATAAATAAGAATGCAAAAACAGTTTGCATTTATTCTTTGTATGCTATTTTATTTCATTTTTGAAAACCATTCAATAAACAATTGTGGCACTTTTTGTTTATCCTTTTCCTACTATTATTGTTTATATCAGGGCCCATGATATTTATCTGGACCACCAGTCTAGAAGATAGTAAAGAGGTGTCATCACAATGAAAAGAGAGCTGCCTTTGTAGGAACAATTCAGAAAATGATTTTTTTTTCGCTCTGTTAATACAATCTGTGTGTTCATGGACAAGTCAAAATTCTGCTACTCATTTTACTCATCTGAAAAGAGATGGGATTATATATCCTATGAAATTCCTTTTAACTTTAAATCTATTAATCTGGGAATTTCCAAGTCTATGGTACTTGATAAGATTACCTGATTCTTCTTAGGGTTAGCAATTCACATACACTAATTTCACAAAAATCAACACATTCCCAAAGAAAATAGAAACAAGTTTCATTGTTGTAAGAGCCAAAATTTATTTCAGTGTAATAAAGAGTAAAACACTGAAAATATAAGATATAAAGAAAAAAAATTTAAGATGGTACCTACCTTTGCACTTACATCCATCAAGATGAAGGAGATTATACTTCAATGAAGCAATGTAATCATCAGAAATAAAGATATAGCAAGTGCAAGAACAAACAAGTACATACTAAACTTTTCAAATGTTTGTTAGGTAAGATTTTAATGAACTCTTCATGTAAAAGACCTTTTAAGCTCTGTGATCTGTTTAAATTAGATGCTTTTGTGATTAAACACTTTTTTTTAATAAGAAAGTTTTTATTTCTTTCATAAATACTTTCCAATTACTTTTCATAGCGAATGGAAACCAACTAGGAGGAATCACTTTAGAACATTATGTTCTGTAAGGATTTTCTTTTTAATGAAAGAATGTTTCATGTATCATGCATTTTGGCCAGGGTTTGGATCTAAAAGAACTTATATTACAACATAAGGTAATAGATGACAATTGATGTATCAGAATGTCACTGATACAGTTAGTCACTACATGTCTCAGACTGGTGTCTGCCCCAAGATTCTGTATGCCCCAAGTTCATGTCTTTCCTGTCACCCACCTCCCTATAAATGTTAGACCACAATGGAACTATTGATGCAAACTTTTCATTTAGCATACACCTGAACAACATGCAGGATACTCTTGAGACTTTGGGGAGTTGTGCTGCAAATTTAATTAAAATACAAAAAAAAATCATTTAATCAATTTCTACTTTGTTGTTGTTGTTCAAAAGTTTCAATCATGCCTGACACTGTGTGATGACCCCATTTGGGGTTTTCTTGGCAAATATACTGGAATTATTTGCCATTGTTTTTTCCAGTACATTTTAAAGATGAGGAAATTGAAGCAAACAAGTTTAATGATTTACCTTGGGTCACACAGCTACTGAGTGTCTGAGGCTAGATTTGAACTGAGGAAGAGGAAACTTCCTGATTACTAGCTGAGTGCTCTATGCATTGTACCATCTATCTGACTTTGTTCCTACTACACACAAATAGGGGTGGAGCTTAGATATGGAAAGTAGATGTGTCTTTATCTGAACTCTTCCTAGTCTCCTTCAGATAAACACCAGATCAAGCCTCTGAACTGATTTTGGAGAGACAGAATCCACAAATATTTGGAGTGCAACACATTTCCAGAAGAAGATACTTTGGAAGAACTTCAGAAAAGATCTGTTTCAATTGGGTAGGGGAAGAGACTGTAGAAGGCAGAAGCAGCATAAGAAGCCCAGGGCAGAGAATCAGAGCTTTGTGGCATCCCATACCTAGGAATCTATTGGGGGGGGCGGCTCTTAGGCTACTCTGTGCTGGTTACAAGCCAGTCAATGAGCAGATTAGATGTGAAACATCCTAAGGAAATACAAAAAGCAAATAATGAGTCTCTGAATCCCAGAAAAAAATGCTAGACTTGGTCATGCCTACCCAGCATCAAAGTTAGTTAGCAGCACTAGCCCTAGGGCAACTTAAAGTGGCTGCCCTCTCTTTGACTTAAAAGCAGAACTCAATCTTTAAAAAATGAGCAAAAAAGCAAAAAGAACACTGACCATAGATAGTTTCTTTGGAGAAAGAGAACAGACTTCAAACTTTGAGGATCCTAAAGACAAATCATCTCCAGATGAAGCCCCCAAGTTGACATAAGTTGGTCTCCATTTCACAAGTTTTTCTTGGAAAGATTTAAAAAAGGATCTTAAAAGAGAATTAGAAGAAAAATAGGGAAAGGAAATGACAACTTGATAAGAAAGTTTGGAAAAGAAAAAACTGAAATTATCTGAAGAAAACTCCTTAAAATTAGATTTGACAAAAAAGAAACAGCATACAATTCTTTATGAAATAGACATGATGAAATGAAAAAAACATATAAATCCTTACAAAATAATTATGGAAAAAACCCAATTCATTGAAAAACAGAATTTCTGAAATGGAAAAACAACTCAATGAACAAAACATCTTATTTAAAAGTTCAGTTGGCCAAATGCAAAAGAAAATAAAAAACTACCTGAAGAAAATGATCCATTAAAAACTAGAATTGAACAAATAGAAATGAATGACTCAATGATACTTCAAGAATAACTCAAACAAAACCAAAAAGAAAAGAAAAAATTAGAAGAAAATGTAAAATACCTCTTTAGAAAAACAACTGGCCTGGAAACTAGATCTAGGAGAGACAATCTAAGGATCATTGGACTTCTTGAAAAACAAGATGAAAAAAAAGAACCTAGACATCATCTTTCATGAAATCATCAAGGAAAACTGTCTGCATGTCCTAGAATCAGAGGGTAAAATAACCATTGAAAGAATTCACTGATCACCTTCTGAAAAACACCCCCAAATGAAAACTCTAAGGAACATTGTAGCTAAATTTCAGAATTATAAAGTCATGGGGAAAATATTGCAAGCAGCCAGAAGGAAACAATTCAAATATTGAAGAGTCACAATCAGGACTACCCAAAGCTGTAGAGGGCCAGAACTCTGAAAAGGTGTACTTTTATCAAGAACAGCAGGATGCTTATAGTTAAACACCTACTCAGTGTGAGATAATAATTCTCTAAACATATATTTAATGTGATGGTGATGTAATGGGCAGTTGGTGCATGCTCAGTGTAATTGTATTGAGGTATTTAAGGGAGCCAAAGACACAGAAAACTCTCTCAGCCACAGATACAGAAGAGTTACAGAGATACAGAGAAAATTCAGGACTCCATCTTTGACCAGCCTCATAGTGGCTGTCCTGGACTGTCCTGATACCCTCCAGAGAGCTAGCCTGGACATTACATTTTGGCACCTCTAAATGTGGGGCACCAAAAGAAGCACACTACATTTTGAGGCCCTAGATGTGAGGCCCTACATTCAGCAGCTCAACTGATGTGATTGTAAGTTTAGTGGATAAGTCCCTGTGACCTGGAAATAGGGTGAGTATAAAAATAGACAGCAGGAAACTTTGGTAAGGGCTAAATTAATCACTATCATTTTTCAGCTGAAATGGGGCAAATACTAGAAAAAAGCCTCCTCAATCCCAAGGGAAGTGTGTAGAATGCATAGTTAGGTTAATAAAAAAGCAAGGTTTGTTGGTAATTTGGAAGCAGATCACTGGACTCTTAGATACATTAGAGTGCACTTCTCCTTGGCTATTTAAGAAAGAAAAAATAGAACCAGATATGTGGGAAATAGTGGGAAAGCAACTAATCGAACATTACAAAACTAAGGGTTCTGATTCAATTCCTGAAGAAACATTCCTTATGTACAATATAATATAATTGGTTTTAAAGAATTCCACAAGTTCTAAAAAAAGAAAAGTTTTAAAGTGGACAGCCAGGCAAGGAAGTATGAAGAGAAAGAGCAGGAGAAGGGGAATGGTACTGACAAAACAGCTGAAAAGCATGGAAAATTGGATAAGAAAGGAGTTAAGTGCAGCACTGATGAATTTAAGGAATGTGGTGCTTCTTACTTTCACAGCTCAGTTAGCAGGTACCCTTAGGGCATTCCCCATCTCCTGTCCTTCCTCCCTCAATTTTGCCTTTGTGGGTGGGGGGAGGAGGAGGACAGGAAAGGGCAGTGACATCATCAGTACTACCCATGCAGCAGCAGTATGATAACACTAGTTAAAGCTAAAGAGGAAGGGCAGGATATATCTGATTTGAGAATAGAAGCATATCCTGTGACTGAAGATTTTGACTCTTCAGGTCAAGAAAAAAGAAGATACACTCCTTTTGATCTAGAAATTATCAAAGATCTGAAAAAGGGTTGCACTCTTTATGGGGCGACATTGTCTTATGTTAAGATGATTTTTAGAGAATTTGGCTTTTGAAACTTTAACTCTTAATGATTGGAAATCTATAGTAAGGACATGTTTAGAACCTGGACAAAACTTCAGAGTATAGTAAACTCTGTAGAATACAAGCTCAACAAAATAGGCAATCTGGAGTTAATATACCAATCACCTTTGACCAACTAACAGGTGTAGGTCCTTATGCAGACACTTTTGCAAAGATTAATTACACAGCATATGAACAAATTGCTTCTGCTGCTATTAAAGCATGGGGCACCATCCCAAAAAGACAAGATAGAGGGGAAGCCTTCACAAAAATAATGCAAGGTACAAATGAACCCTTTGCTGATTTCATGGGTCATCTGCAGACAGCTGTCATATGGACTATTGGCGAAAATGTAGCAACACAAATTATAAGACAACTTGCTAAGGAAAATGCTAATGAGGTTTGTCGAAGAATTATAATAGAACTACACAAGGGTGGGGTGCTCCTTTAGAGGAGATCATAAGACACTGTGCCAAAGTGGGCACAAATACCTTTTATATCCAGGCTATGATGAAGACTTTTCAAGATGTGAAAATGGGGACACAGGGTCCCTTTTGGCAAGGGACTTCCAGAGAGACTCGTCAATGCTTTCATTGTGGTAAAGTAGGTCATTTGAAAGCTCAATGTTGGCATAACATTCTCTCTATCATAAAGATAGAGAGAAAAAACAGGATGAGAGAACAAGACCCAAAAACCTATGTTTACTGATACAGTCTCCTAATAGGCAATCTGGTGATATTTGCCCAGATTTTGACTCCCAGCAACAGAATCCAGGAATTTTTTAGACTGCAGCTGTTATAGCTAACCATCCTATGCTTACTATCTATGTAAATGACATACTATTGAAAGGGTTGGTAGACATGGGTGCAGATTGTACAGTCATTAGAGGTAACAATTGGCCCAGAAATTGGCCAAAGTTTAAGGCAGACACCTATATGTCTGGCATAGGAAGATCAATAGCAGCTGAAATTAGTGCTACCCCTTTGAGATGGATATTTGAAGGTGAAACAGGAGTTTTTACTCCTTTTCATCATTTGGACTCTGAAATTATGGGTAATAATTACATTGATCAGATTTGCTCATTCTTTTAAAGTTATTTGCCTTTCCCAAATTGTTACCTTTGTATAAACTGCTCTCCTGCTTCTGTTCACTCTGCATCAATTCATACAAATCACCCAGAGTTTTCCTAAAATTCTCTCCATTACCACTTATTACAGCATAATAGTATTCAATTACATTTATATACCATAACTTTTAAATCCATTTCCCACTTTATGAATACCTCTTCATATTCCCATTTTGACACCTCAAATAGAAATATATATATCTTTGTATAACCTCTGAGTTTAAGACTAATATCTTCTTTAGTCTATCATCCCTTAGATTTTCTTTCTTATTTTTCACCTTTCTCTTGTTTTTCCTGTTGAACTCAAAATTTCTGTTGAATAAAAAATATTTCTCTACCACATTGGGTATATGTATGTGTATGTGTTCTTTATTTAAAGAACCAATTTCTCTATTTTTTAACAATTCATATGAGACTGAAGTCTCAGCTCTCTCTACACACTCCTCTATTTACATATTTGTTTTTTTTTTTTACTTTTGCTCTCTGATTAAGTGAAATATTTTCCCTAAAAGTTCTACTGACTTCTCTCTCGCTCATTCCCAAGTATAATCCTCTTTCTATTTTTATTCTTCTTTTAAGATCATCAAGCTATAACAGAATTGTTCCTTGGACTTTCTTGATTAGGCTATCTGACACCTGATGATAATACCTGCAGGGATACATGTATCATCTCTTCACATTTGAATGGTTTTTCCTTTATTTTTAGGTTCATTAATGCTGACATTTTAATGTTTCTGTTCACTCATATTTCATCCTCTTCCTAATGGATAAGACAGAGAAGTGTGAGCTAGTGTTCATAAATGTTTGCTAGTTAATTGATTAATTTGAAACTGATTGAATAGCCAGAAAAAAAGTCACTAATCACTTATTATCAACTCAGAAAAGAGATCTTTACTAGAGTGCCCCAAGGATGTCCATTGACCTTATGCTATGTACTATTTTTCTAAGTGAGTTGAATAAAGACATAGATAATATTTTTGTTAAATTTATTATTGACATAAAACCATGAGAAATAAGTAACATATTGTTGGATCCAGTATCCACAAATGATCTTATTAGGCTAGAACACCAGACAATCTAACAATAGTTAAATTTAATAGGAATATATATGTTTTTATCTTATACTAAGTAAAAGAAATTTACTCCACAATTTTAAGACTGGGTAGGCATAATTAGCCAAGATTTTGCCTGAAGAGTGCTTAGGGATTTTTGTTGTTGTTCAGTTATTTAATTATATCTAATCCTTTGTGACCCTGTTTGTGGTTTTCTTGGCAAAGGAATTGGAATGGTTTTTCATGTTCTTCTCCAGTGGATTAGTCATGTAAAATCAGGTAAACTAACTTGGCCAGGGTCACACAGCTAGTGCACATCTGAGGTTGGATTTGAAATGAGGTCTTTCTGACTCTAGTCCCAATGATCAGTCTATTGAGCCATCTATCTATTTCTGTTATGGATTTTTTGTTATTGTTCAGTCGTTTCAATTGCATCTGACTTTTCATGAACCTATTTAAAGTTTTCTTATTTAAAAATTATTTATTTTTAATGCACATTGCTTTTTGTATCATGTTGGGAGAGAAAAATAAGAGCAAAAATGAAAAATAATTTGAGAAAAAAATAGAAAAAAGAAGTGAACATAGCATATGTTGATTTAAATTCAATCTCTATAGTCCTTTTTCTGCATGCAGATAGCATTTTTTGTCCAAAATCTGTTGGGTTGCTTTGGATTACTGAACCATTGAGAAGAACAAGTCTTTCATATTTGATTATCACACATTCTTGCTGTTTTTGTGTACAATGTATTCCTGTTTTGCTTAGCATCAATTCATGTAAATCTGTCCAGACCTTTCTAAAATCAGCTTGTTTATACAACAATAGTATTCCATAACTTTCATATACCATAACTTATTCAGCCATTCCCCAATTGATGGTCATGCACTCCTTTTCCAATTTTTTGCTATCATAAAAAAGCTGTTACATACATTTTTGTACATGTGGGTCCTTTTCCATCCTTTATGATTTCCTTTGGATACAGACTCAGTAGTAGTACTCCTGGGACAAAAGGTTTGCCTAGTTTGATAGTCCTTGGAAATAGTTCCAGATTGTTCTTTAGAATGATTGGATCATTTCACATCTCTACCAACAATGCATTAGTGTCCCAATTTTCCTACATCCCCTCCAACATTTATTATTATCTTTTCCTGTCATCTTAGGCAACCTGCCTTTTAAATTTGCATTTCTCTAATCAACAGTAATAGAGAACATTTTTTTTTTCCATATGACTATGGATGGCTTTAATTTTGTCATCTGAAAATTGTTTATATTTTTGAGGACATTTTTGGTTTTCAATTGGGGACATTTAAGATTTTTTTTGACAAAGATATTGCAGTGATTTCCATTTCCTTCTTTCTCTCATTGTACAGATGAGAAAATGGAGACAAATTGGGTTAAGTGACTTTCCCAGGGGCACACAGATGGAAAGTATTTGAGGCCAGATTTGAACTCATGTAGATGATCCTTTCTGATTCTATCTACTGCATCATGTAGGTGCCTTTTTATTGATTTTAGTGAATTACAAATTCAACATAAATCAGCAGTGGAATGTAACATCTAATAAATTCATTTAAACTTGGATTACATTGAAAAGCATAGCTTACAGAAATAAATTGATAGTCCCACTGTGCCCTTGTAAAACTTCAGCTGGTGGTTGTTGTTTTCTTTCATAAAGATTTTAAAATATTTTTACTTATAGGTAGCACAGCTGTGCATTTAGAAAGTTTGTTATAGTATAAAATTGAAAAAGTCTGTCTAGTTCTTGGGGAATTGTTGAAGAAATTGGAGTACATTAATATTAAAGAATACTATTGTATCATAAAATATTGTGACTATGAAAACTAGAAAAATATGGAAAGAGAAGGAATTGTACAGAGCACAGAGTATTATTAGAAGCATCATATACATAAATAATACATATGCTTATATTTATATATTCTACATAACATATATGGAAGCATAATGCACAAGTATAACTATATTAAAATTTAATCCTATTAAATATAACTATTTATAAATATAAATATAAAAACTTCTTTAGGGACACTCATCCAAATTTGTACCTTTACTCACAAAGTGACTCCCCAGAAGGATGATTGTTCCCATAGGCTCTAGGGAGTAATCTCACAAGTGGGTGTGTGTATATATATATATATATATATATATATATATATATATATATATATAAACTTTAGAAACAGCCATGAGATAACTTCTCTTTAATGATGATCCAGTAAATTCCAGTAGCTTTTATCAAAAGATTTTACTCAAATATCAACTGAAGTTTTGTATTCAAGTTCTAGGAACTATGATGCAAGATGGGCATTGATAAAATGGAAATTAGCCAGAGAAGAGCAAGTAGAATTCTGAAGTTCTTGCCATATAAGGATTGGTAAAGCAAATTAGAGAAGCTGCAGGGAGACACAGTTTCTGACTTCAATTGTTTGAAGAGATGCCATATAATGGAAGGATTAGACTTTTGTTTGGTCACAGAGAAAAAAAAAAGTAAAAAATATTGTAATAAAAAAGCCCTTATAAAATTATCTAACAAGTAGAGTTAGGGTTGTTCTTGACATTTAGAGCTTTCTTTCTTAAAATAGTAAATTAAGTCATCCCTGGTCTTTATTCTTAGTTCATTCTCAATTATTGAACAGACATGGCCTCAGACAAAAAGAGACCTAGAAAGCATCTTAGTTTATTGTATTTGGGGGGTAAGCAATTGGGATTAATGTTCAGGATCACACAGCTATGAAATATTGTGTCTGAGGCAGAGTTTAAATGAAATCCTCCTGACTCTCAGGACAGTACTCTTATCCACTCCGCCATCTAGCTATCCCCAAATACCTTTATTTAGAAAGACCAAGATGACCCACTACATCATGGACCTTTGCTAGTCATTTTGACATTTGTCTTGTCATTGGACTTTGATAACTCTAGAAGAGAGAGTAAGCATGATGATTTTGCTCAGTTCTGCTCTACTCATATCCAATTCACCAGCAAGTCAAGATACTACCCTGGTGATGTCATTGGTCCTCTTCCAGAACAAAGGACAAAAAATAACAAAGAATAGAGCTGTCCAAAAATAGGCTTCCTAGGTTGTAGTAATTCCCATCTCATTAAAGATCATTAAACTAATGCTGAAAATACTACTTGTCAGGTATTGAAATGAGGAGGGTTTTTGTTTTTGTTTTTTTTTGTTTTGTTGTTTGCTTGAATCATATGGTCAATAAAGTCCTTTCCAGTGATGAAATTCGGTGATTTTGGGATGCTGTCCTATTCAATGCTTTACACACACCCAAATGGGCAAATATTGTTCCCTATACAGAGTAATGATTTCATGCAATTTTGGTTGGAAGAGGAAGAGTGCAAATTAGGGCTTGAGTTGGGATTTCAGTGCAAGCTATTGGGGTTTGGAATGTTCTGAGCTGTTGACATATCTAGGGTTTGGGGGGAACCATGAAAGTTGGCTGGAAGTCATAGATTTTGAGGGCTGCTGGTTCAGAGAAAGGAACAGATTTAATTTAAGTATTTAAGAGCAGATGTTTCCTTTTTTTCTAGATTGTACACAAAGTAAAAAGATTTTTTGGCCACAATTTTCTTGGCACCTGTCAAAAGAGTTTTCAGGGAGGTTTCTGTAGACACCTCAATGCTTATGAGATGGTAAAACATAATTATTTCTTCAAACTAGACCAGCCTGAGGAGAATAGGGCCTTCTACATGTTTTATATCTCTTTTATTTTCTTGGTTGGTAATGGTTGATTCTTTGTTGGTAAGGGAATTAGAGTGCTTTCTAAGAGTATGTGTTATTAATAATAGCAACCATCAAAGGTCACAGATACACAGTAGGTTTTTTCTAAATATTTGTTAATTGATTCATTGTTCTTATGAGGGCATGACTCAGAGAAGACACCTAAAGGTTATGTAATTCTTGATAAAAAAAACATTTTATATGTCCTTTTAAAACCTAAATATCTCAGCTGTTTCATTTTTATTTTTACTTCTGGATAATATATTTGAATAATAAATTGTTGCTTTATTCTGTGCTTTACATGATTTTATCCATTCTTTGAACTATTATATGTCTTGGAAACATAAATATTCAAGAGGATATTGTGGCTGACATCTCTACCCCACAGTCCCCCCAAAATAAGCGAATATCACTTTATGAAATTCTGTGCTAATTATATTGTCAGTGTAATTCTAGTTATTGCTTTAAATGTTTTGAATTTAGCATTAAAAACATGGTTGTGAATCAGAGTTCTGCTACTTTTATTTTTATCTTGAGCAGCTAAATTCATATCTTTGAGCCCCAGTTTCCTTATCCATAAAATGAATTGAGCTGGACTATATGAACTTTGAAGTGTTTCCTAGATATAATTATATAAATGTCACTTATACATGTACATATATATGTATATAAGATGACATAGGTGTAAATAGCTAAGAATATATATAATATATATATATATATATATATATAATATATATATATATATATATATATATAATATATATATGTATACACACACACACACACACACACAAACATATCCTTATAAGCAGAAAACCCACATTATCAAATATCCAACTAAAATGAAATGCCTGGTATTTCAGTCTTGGTTTAAATACCACATCCCACAAATTGTTCAACACTCTTAATGTTCTAGTTTTATTCAAAATCACATTTCAAGAGTGTGACTATATTTTCTGATCGCAAGAAAACAAGTCAGATTCTGAATGTCTAAAAGATTAGACTAAAGCTATTAGGATGCTTCAATATTTTGTTTTCTCTGATAGTCATGAATGGTTAGGTTAATATAGAATCTTACACTTTTGTGTTACTTGTATATCACTGACTGTTCCTTTGAAGAAATGCTTTATGATATATTAATATTTGACATTCAATAGAACATTTCATAGTGAAGAGTTTGAAAGCTGTCTGTTGTATAAATTAATTTTCCATATGTCACTCTGAAATGTGACTTCATATTTTGAAGATTAAGGAGTCATTCTATAAGAAAATATTTATTTCAGCTGGTAAAAGAACTTAGCTTACTAAATGTAAGTAGTTAACATTCAGAGCATTGGTGAAGTTTTTTTTTTTAAAGAAAATTATCTCAGGGGGCGGAGCCAAGATGGCGAAGAAGGCACACATGACTTTCTAAGCTCTTCTCTTACACTCTTTATCAATATTATATCGAGCCTCAAAAATAGTCTTGACTGCTACAATTCGTAAAGATAAGAAGTAGAACAACTCACCGGCCGAAGAAAATCTGCAGTCTCTCCAAAAAAAGGTTGGTTCCGGGGCCAGGAGGAAATCAGCGCAGACTGGGAGAGAAATTAGGTTCCGAGGAGAGCCTCAAACCGAAAGTGAAAGCACAGATCTCAGCTTAAGCTCGCAGCCCCAACCCGCAGTATGGGGCTTTTCCTTGGGGCAGTTGTGATCCTGCACGGCAGGAGGACGCAGCCCGGGTTAGCCTCCAATCTGCGCAGTGGGGAGCTCGGCTTGGGGCCATAGAGCTTTCCCAGGGTTGATTTGTAGGGCAGAGACGCTGGGACAGAGTTCCGGGCAGAGTTCGGTAGAATTAGCAGTCAGCAGTCAGCTGCTAATACTCACAGTCCCACAAGAGGCTCCGGCCTGGGGCAGTGACACTTTCACCCCTTAGTCTCTAGCCGAGGGCAATCGCTAACCCAAAGCTCTACTGGGCACCCTCGATAGCTCGGCAGTGCTGAATCCACTTCCGTTGGGGAAGGGAAAACTCCACCAGAGCACTCCCATACTGAGCCAGAAATCGGTTTACATCTCTCCTTGCTCTGCAGAGGAAGCTGGTAAAACCCCTTGCCTAGGAGACATACCCTAAAGGCATTAAAACATGAATAAAAAGATGAAAAGAACGATCCACAGCTTCTATGCAGAAAAAGAGCAGGTCAGCAAACCTGAAGAGACCTCAAACAGCAAAAAGTGCACGATGTCCTTTACAAGCCCTCAAGAAGAGACCATAAAAAAGTCTCAAAAAGAGAGAAGATAAATGGGGAAAGGAAAGAGAAGTTTTAAAGAGAGCAAAAACTTCCTGAAATACAAATTGAAAAGTTAAAATTCCCAGGAAGTGAGGGAACAAAATTTGGGAATTGAAAAAATAAAGAATTACAAAATAGGATCTGTGAATTGAAAAAAGTAATTCACTAAAAAAATAGTGAAATGGAAAAAATTAAGACCAAAAACAAAACATTTAAAACCAATTGGACATAACAGAAAAAAAGCTAATGAAGAAAAATAATTTTAAAAGTTAGAACTGAAAAATAGAAACTAATGATTCATTGAGACAGCAAGAACATCCAAAAACAAAAAAATGACAAACTGAAAAACCATGAATTATCTACTTGCAAAATGAAGACTTGAAAATAGATTAGGAGAGATAATCTGAGGATTATTGGATTTTCCAAAATTTGATGAAAAAAGAGCCTAGATACTATTTTAAAGAAATCACAAAGAAACTGCCAGATGTAATAGAACAAAGGAAAATACTTGAAAGAATTATCAACACCTTTCTGAAAGAAACCCAAAATAAACCCTGGAAATTGTGGCCAAATTTCAGAACATCAGATTAAGGAAAAAATTTTACAAGCAGCCAAAACCCTTTAAATACCGGCCAAAAATGATCACCCAAGATCTTTTGCCTTTACATTAAAGGAACAAAGGGCCTGAAATGATATTCAAAAGGCACAAGACCTTGGATGCGCCAAGAATAAACTACCCAGTAAGTGAGCATTTTCTTCCAGGGAAGAAGATGGATTTAATGAAACAAATGAATTCCATTTGTTTCAAGAAAACCAGAACTAAAAAAAAATTTGACTAACCAAGAACCAAGAATACAGAAAAAGGTAAAAAACCTTGAGAATTGTATTTCTGTTGTGGATATACAAAAAGAATACAGTATAATTTGATTAAAATTGATATAACATAAAAAAAGGGAAGAGATTGGAAAGGAGATGGCAGAAAAGGTGGAAGGAGGGATAAAAGAGGGAAACCAATCCCACAAAGAGGCAAAGGAAATTTATCAATCTGAGGGAATTTAGAGAGGGGAGGAACATTGTGTGAATCTTACTCCCTCAGAGTTGGCCAAAGAAAAAAATTGACATTTGTTTAGAGAAAATTTCCCCCCATTAAAATGGGGAGAGGAAAAGGAAAGGAAAAAGAGAAAAGGGAAGGAAGGGGAAAGACCGGGGGGGAGGGATAAAAAGAGGGTAAATTGAAAGAGGGGTACATGTTTAAAAGGGGAAAGAGGGTTGGGGAGGCAAGAATAAGTAAAGCATAATCTGGGATTAAGGGATGGCAGGAAACAGATTTAAAACCGAAAATGTGAATGGGATGAACTCCCAAAAGAGGGAGGCAGATAGCAGACTGGATCAAAGTCGAACCTACAAATGTTGTTTACAAGAAACACAATTTAAAGCAGGAGAACATAAGAGAAAGGTGGAGCAAAATCTATTATGCTCAGGAGGCCAAAAGGGGTAGCATCCTTATTAGATCAAGCAAAAAGCAAAAAATTGATCTAATTGAATAAGGAAGGAAACTACATCCTGCTAAAGGGCATAAACAACAAAAATCAATATTAAAATATATGCACCAAGTGGTATCATCCAACTTCCTAAAAGAAGTTAAGAGAGTTGCAAGAAGAAATAGACAACAAAATGTAATAGTGGGAGATCCAACCTTGCACCTGAATTAGAAAATCAAACCACAAAAGAAATAAGAAAGAAATTAAAGAAGTAAATAGAATATTAGAAAATTAGGTATGTTGGATCTTTGAGAAAATTGAATGGGAGATAGAAAGGAATATATTTCTTTCTCAGCATTTCATGGAACCTATTCAAAAATTAAATATTAAACATAAAACCTCAAATTAAATGAAGGAAAAATAAATGCTTTTTTTCGATCATGATGCAATAAAAAACTACATTCAAAAAAAAGTTAGGGGAAATAGACTAAAAAGTAATTGAAACTAAAAATCTCATCTTAAAGAATGATTGGGTGAAGCAGCAAATTATGATACAATTAATAATTTCAATTAAGATAATGAAAATGAGACATCATACCAAAATTTTGGGATGCAAAAGGGTAATAAGAGGGAATTTATATCCTTAGAAGCTTACTTGAATAAAACAGAGAAAGAAAAGATTAATGAATTTTTTGCAACTAAAAAAACTAAAAAGACCAAATTAAAAACCCCAATAAATACTAAATTGGAAATTTAAAATTAAAAGGAGAAATTAAAAATATTGAAAGTAAAAAAAAACTATTAACAATTAAAAAACTAAGAGTTGGTTCATGAAAAGCCAATAAAATAGATAAGCCTTTGGAAATCTGAAGAAAAGGAGGGAGGAAATGAAATTAGTAGTCTTAAAATGAAAAGGAGAACTTTCCACCAATGAAGAGGAAATTAGAAAAAATAAGAGTTATTTTTGCTAACTTAGCCAATAAATTTGAAATCTAAGGAAATGGATGACTACCCCAAAAATATAGACTTCCCAAAGAGGAGAAAGTAAATTGTTTGAATAGTCCCATTTGAAAAAAGAAATAGGGAATTTAAACAACTCCCCAAGAAAAAACCCCGGACCAGATGGATTTTAATGGAATTTTCCAAAATTTAAAAACTTCCCCAATGCTATATAAAATTATTTGAAAATAGGGAATGAAGGATTCCTACCAAATTCCCTTTCTAGACACAGACATGGTATGATACCAAACCATAGGCTAAAAGAGAAAAAAATTATAGACCAACTCCATGAATATTGATGCAAAAATCTTAAAAAGATATTAAAAAGACTACAGAAAAATATTCCCGGAAATACAATGATCAATAGGATTTATACCAGGAATCAGGGCTGGTCTATTAGAAAACATCAATATAATTGGCCATTTAATCCAAAAAAAACCATATGATCATCTCAATAGATGCAGAAAAAGCATTTGATAAAATCCAACATCCATTCCTATTAAAAACACTTGAGAATATAGGAATAAATGGATTTTTCCTTAAAAAATCAGCACTATTTAAACCATCAGTAAGCATCATATGTAAGGAGAAAACTGCAACCCCCAATAAGACTGGGAAAAGGTTGCCACTATCACCGTTATTTTAATATTGTATTAGAAACATAGTTTAGAATGAGAGTGGAAAGAGATTAAAGGAATAAGGTGGGCAATGAGGAAACCAAATTATCACTTTTGCAAGGACATGATGGTTACTTAGAGAACCCCAGAGATTCTACTAAAAAAGTTATTAGAAAAATCCCAACTTAACATCATATGTAATGGAGACAAATCAAATTATTCCCAATAAAGAATGAGGAAAAAGGTTGCCCACTAACCGATTATTTAATAGTATTAGAAACGCTAGCTTTAGAATAAGAGGGAAAGAGATTAAAGGAATAAGAATAGAATGAGGAAACCAAATTATCCTTTTCTGATGACATGATGGTTACTTAGAGAACCCTAGAGACTACTAAAAGTTATTGAAATAATCCACAACTTTAGAAAGTTGTGGTTAAAAAAAACCCAATAAGTCATCAGCATTCTTTATATCAATAAAAAAAAATCAAGAGTTACAAAGAGAAATTCCATGAAAGTAACCAATGATAAAAAAATATTTAGGAATCCATCTGCCAAGGAAAATCAGAAACTTTATGAGCAAAATTCGACCACTTTTCACACAAATTGTCTGATCTAACCAATTGAAAATATTAAATGCTTTGGATAGGGGAAAATGTTAAAGATGACAATATTACCTAAACTAATCTATTTATTTAAAACCAATGATCCCAAAAAACTATTTTAATGACCAGAAAAAAAAAAAAGCATGGAAAACAAAGGTCAAGAATTTCAGGGAATTAATGAAAAAATCAAATGAAGGTGGCTTAGTGTACCAGATCTAAAATTATATTATAGAGCAGCAGTTACCAAAACATTTGGTATTTAAGGAAATATTAGTTGATCAGTGGAATAATTAGGTTAAGGATAAAACAGTCAACAAAATAGCAACCTAGTTCTTTGACAAACCCAAAGATCACAGTTTTGGGATAAGAACTTACTGTTTGATAAAATTGGAAAATTGAAACAAATGGCAGAAACTAGCATTGATCCATACTTAAAATGAAACCAAGATAATCAAAATGGGTTCATCCCAGGATAAAGAATGAAATTATTAATTTAGAGGAACACAGGATAGTTTACCCTCCAGACCTTGGAAGGGGAATTTTATGACCAAAAAGAACTAGATTATTACTGATCACAAAATAGAAACTTTCGATTATACAAACTGAAAAGTTTTTGTACAAACAAAACTAATGAGACAAGATTAGAAGGGAAGCAATAAACTAAAATATTTTTACAGTCAAAGGTTTGATAAAGGCCTATTTCCAAATATATAGAGAATTAACTCTAATTTATAAAAAATCGCCATTCTCCAATTGAAAATGGTCAAAGGATATGAACAGACAATTTCAAATGAAGAAATTGAAACATTTCTAGTCATATGAAAAGATGTCCAAGTCATTATTAATCAGAGAAATGAAATTAAGACAACTCTAAGATACCCTAAACCGCGATTAAGATGAAGGAAAAAATAATGATGATTGTTGGGGGATGGGAAACGATATTGATGCATTTTGGTGGAGTTGTGAATGAATCCAACCATTTTGAGAGTAGTTTGGAAGTATGTCAAAAAGTTATCAAACGTATACCTGATCCAGAGGTTACTACTGGGATTATATCCCAAAGAGATTATAAAGAAGGGAAAGGGACCAGTAAGAAATGTTTGTGGCAGCCCTTTTGTAGTAGAAACTGAAACGAAGGATGTCCATCAGTTGAGAATGGCTGAATAAATTTGGGTTATGAATATTATGGAATATTAGTTCGGTAAGAAAGACCAACAGGATATTTAGAAAGGCCTGAGAGATTAACGAACTGATGCTGAGTGAAATGAGCTGGACCAGGACATCATTATATACTTCAACAACAATACTATATGATGACCAGTTCTGATGGACCAGGCCATCCTCAGCAAAGAGATCAACCAAATCATTTCTTATGGAGCAGTAATGAACTGAACCAGCTATGCCCAGAAAAAGAACTCTGGGAGATGACTACTAAAAACCATTACATTGAATTCACAATCCCTATATTTATGCACACCTGAATTTTTGATTTCCTTCACAAGCTAATTGTACAATATTTCAGAGTCTGATTCTTTTTGTACAGAAAAATAATGTTTTGGTCATGTATACTTATTGTGTATCTAATTTATATTTTAATATATTTAACATCTACTGGTCATCCTGCCATCTAGGGGAGGGGGTGGGGGGTTAAGAGGTGAAAAATTGGAACAAGAGGTTTGGCAATTGTTAATGCTGTAAAGTTACCCATGCCTATATCCTGTAAATAAAAGGCTATTAAATAAAAAAAAAAAGAAAAGAAAATTATTTCATGATGATCCAAATGCATATGAGACAGAACAGATAATTGATATAGTCAACTTAATTTTAAAATAAGTCAGTCAGTCTAAGAATCAGAGTAGCCTCTCAATTGAAGTGATCAATGAAGTCCAGTTAAAATGGTTTACTTTGAGATCCCAAATAGACAGAGCCTTTGTTTACCATGGTACCATGAGTCAAAATTTTCCTAAACATCAATATTTTTTTGGTAAGAAGAAATTTTGTTGTGTAGTTTGTTCAGTTGTTTTTAACTCTTTCTGATTTCTTTTGGAGGTTTTTTGGAAAATATATTGGAGTAGTTTCCTATTTCTTTCTTTAGCTCATTTTATAGATGATGAAACTAAGGCAAATATAATTAAATGATTACCTAGGATCACATAGGTAGAAAGTTCTGAGTCCAGATTTGAACCCAGGAAGATGAATCATAACTATGGCAGACTCTCTATCCAATGAACCATATAATTGTACTGAACAAGAAAAACCCTTACATTTACATTTATTTATTAATTATGGCATGATTGATCTGTTAAACTGTAAGACTGCAGAGTCAATAAGACAGAGAGCTTGCCTTTAGATTCTGGAAATGAACCTTTTTTCTGGTATATCATGTTCATGTGCCAATGGGCAAGTCACTTAACTTTTCAGTGTCTCCAATGTAGCAGTTTAAAGTCTAAATTGCAGAGAATGTCCCAATCGACATTAGTGGTGAATATTGTTCACCAGAAAGTCTCTTCTCCGATGAAATAACAGTTTGAATCCCAAAACAAAACAAAACAAAAAGTATTAGCCAGACTAATCAAATGGTTCGGAGAATAATGGTTTTGGAACTGGAGGAGACCTCACAATTTATCTAATCCAATTACCTCATTTTATTGGTGAGAAAATAGAAGGCCAGAGAGGTTATATGATTTGCCTAGTGTCAAATAGGTATTAAGTGGCAGATATAGATTGTGTAACTGGAATTTGAATGCAGATTATCCCATTCTCCAACATTCTTCCATTCTCCACAATGGAACTTTATAAACAAATATTTTCTCCCTAGTGAAATGGATTCATTCATAAATGCTGAAAGATATCTTTGAACCATAGTGAAAATGATAGTATCTTATCTGTCAAATATCAAAGATATGGACACTTCTTAAAAATACAATCCTGAACTAATAATTAAAAACATAAGCCAAAATAGTTATTTAGCAACTAAAACTGATCCTTATAAATGTTACCAAGGTATTCTGGGAAATACTGAAGGGCTGTATTTTAAAGCATAATACTTATATTGTCTGTCCTTTCAAAAAAGCTATATGAAAGTATAATCTAGAAGTCAGTCATGTTTTCTGATTGAAAGAATAAATTATTAAATATTTGATTAATGAAATTAGTGTTAATGATCTAATTCTTGTGAGATGGTTGAAAGAGTATTTAGATTCATTCAGAATTCCAGCTCTGACTTGACTTTTGTGACTATAGACAAGTCATATTACTTCTCTAGACCAATCCATAATTTCATCTAAACAATGAAGAGCTGGATTAAACTCTCTCTTAGATAGGATGCAAGATAGCAGGGTAGAGAGATCTGGACCTAAAGTCAGAAAGATTTAAATTATAATGTACACTCAGATGCTTACTAGATGAATGCTAGTAAGTGATCTAGTGACTAACCTATCTTCCTCAATTTCTTCATCTGTAAAAAGAAACTTACCTCCCAAGACTGTAACTAACCTTATCTGTTTTAGTTTCCTCATCTATAAAATTGAAATAGCAATAACACTAACATCCTAGAGTTTTTATAAGGATAAAATGCATTAATATTTATAAAGTGCTTTGTAAATTTTTTATGTACCTATCTATACATACATACATGCCTACATTCATATGTTATTATCTTAGATTCACATTCAGCTCTAAGATTCTATGATGCTATTTGACAGAACTGTTTTGTAACTCATTCTGAAAATGGCTTATAAAACTTTTCTGAAACTTATGTGAACTCAATATATATAAATATGCATACACACATACATACAAATATATATGTATGTAGGTAGTAGATAATATATGTACCTATCTCCATCTTTACATATACCTATCTCTATTTCTATATTTATTTATCTACTGTTATGACTTGCATGGTGCTGAAGCCTTTTATTGGATCCAGACCAGGATTTATAGAGATACTGTCTCAATAATACTCTATTATACAGATTATCATCATCTCTTTATCATCTTACCCGAGTGATTACTGACCATATTTTCCTATAAAATTTGTTCATAAGAGTTTAACAATGCAATTACATTGTTTTCATATTATTATGAGAATACCAACATGTCACTTAATTGTCCAATGATTTTATCAGATGACCTTTTCTACTCATGCATGGTCATACACTTTAAGAACATGAGGTTTTTCCATTTTCCTTGACTCATTTTTAAAATTTTCTTCTATTTTTAAAGTTTTTTTGTTTTGTTTGATTTTAGAAGTTTTATTGAATCATTCACTTCCATTTGTTCAATTCTAATTTATAGTATATTATTTTCTTTATTTCCTTTTTTTTAGCTCATTTTTTGTTTGGCCAATTGAATTTTTAAATGAGCTGTTTTGTTCATGCATTTGTTTTCCACTTCACAAATTCTGTTTTTCTACAAATTAGTTTCTTTTACATATCTATTTTTAAGGAGGTATATGCTTTTTCCACTTTATCAAATCTATTTTAAGTTTTCTTCAGAATTTCTGTTTTTCCTTTTCCATGCCCTCTTGCAAAGATCTCATTTCCTTTCCCCATTTTTCATATAGCTCTCTTTTAAAGTTCTTTTAAAAATCTTTCAAGAAAGACTTGAGAAATAGGGACCAGCTCAAATCTCCCTTTGGGGCTTCATCTGGACTTGATTTGCCTTTAGGAACTTCAAGGTTTGAGGTTTGTTATTCTGTTCATTAAAGCTGTCTATGGTCAGAATTCTTTTTGCTTTTTTGCTCATTTTTAAGGGTTGAAGTCTGCTTTTAAAGCAAAGAGGCAACAGCCACTTTAGTTTGTCTTGGGGCAATTCTGCTGACTGACTTCCAGAGCTGGGTATTTACAACCAGTTCCCATATTCTTCAGAAGCTCAGTGGCTTACAATTTGCCTTTTGTATTTGCTTTTGGGTGGTTTACAGCAAATCTGCTAACCATCAGCTTGCAAGCAGGGCAGAAAAATCTAAAAACCTCACAGAAGGTTGCTCCTTGTGCAGACACTGCAATGCTCTCACTCCTCATTCCAGCTCCTTGCCCGAGGCTCCCTACAGTGCAGTGTGGCCTTGGTAGCCTCTCCCCATGCCCAATTGAAACAGACCTTGAAGTTCTTTCAAAGTATTTTTTTTCTGAAAATGTGTTATACTCCAAATATTTGTGGATTGTGCCATTCCAAACCAGTTCAGAGCTTAATCTGTTGTTGGTTTGAGATAAGGTAAGAAGAGGTCACAGAAAGCCATATCTCCTCTTGGCTACCTTGGTTCTACCCCTCCTAGGCTCATTTAGTAATAATAATTCTTTTGAACTTGTGTACTAATTTAAAGTTATATGGCAAATTTGGAAGGATTTTTTAAAATGGTCTCTTGTACTGATAAGCAATTTTGGATAATTGAAAACAGCACAGTTTTACAATAACAATCTAGTTCAATTTTCTTTTGAAATCTAGAGCCAACTTATTCATTTTTAGTGTTAATTCAAGGTACATATGATATATTTATATGTATTTAGGCTTCAAAAATGGACACATGGCATAGACAAGGAAACATACATTTTTAATCCTTTTCTCTTTTCCATCATGAATAGTTTGACCAAATTGTTTTACATAGCTGTGTATCTCTTTGTAAAGGACTCAATGCAATTATTGAGACTTCCCCTTCAAAGAGGAGTAGTTGTAGAATCTCATCATCTATACAGTATTTTTTATTGTTATTAATATTATTGTCTCAGTGACAAACATTTATTGAACATATATCTTGAATGTCTTATCTTAGGTGAGCCATCAAAGTTGCATTTTTCCTTTTCTCTTTTTTTGTATTTTTTTTATTATTATAATAACTTTTTATCAACAGAACCCATGCCAGGGTAATGTTTTACAACTGTCCATCATTGATCAATTGAAACTGAGTTAGATCTTCTCTTTGTCAAAGAAATCCACTTCCATCAGAATACATCTTCATACAGTATCGTTGCAGAAGTGTACAATGATCTCCTGGTTCTGCTCATTTCACTCAGCATCAGTTCATATAAGTCTTACCAAGACTCTATGTATTCATCCTGCTGGTCATTTCTTACAATAATATTCCATAACGTTCATATACCACAATTTACCCAACCATTCTCCAATTGATGGGCATCTATTCATTTTCCAGTTTTTAACCACTACAAACAGGACTGCCATAAACATTTTGGCACATACAGGTCCCTTTCTCTTCTTTAGTATCTCTTTGAGGTATAAGCCCAGAAGTAGCACTGCTGGATCAAAGGATATGCACAGTTTGATAACTTTTTTGGGATAATTCCAGATTGCTCTTCAGAATGGTTGGATTCGTTCACAACTCCACCAACAATGCATCAGTGTCCCAGTTTTCACGCATCCCGTGCAATGTTCATCATTATTTTTTCCTGTCATCTTAGCCAATCTGACAGGTGTGTACTGGTATCTCAAAGTTGTCTTAATTTGCATTTCTCTGATCAATAGTGATTTGGAACACTCTTTCATATGAGTGGTAATAGTTTCAATTTCATCATCTGAATATTGTCTGTTCATATCCTTTGACCATTTATCAATTGAAGAATGGCTTGATTTCTTACAAATTAGAGTCAATTCTCTATATATTTTGGAAATGAGGCCTTTATCAGAACCTTTAACTGTGAAGATGTTTTCCCAGTTTCTCGACCTTTTATTCTTCCATATGAATGTTGTTGTTATTTTTTCTAGATCATTAAAATATTTTCTTGGAATGAAGTCTGATTGGTACAGCAGTAAATAAATAGATTAGTTTAGGGAGTATTGATAATTCAATACTTTATTAATTTTATAGTACTTATTTATAATACTTTATTATATTCGCTCGGCCTATCCAAGAGCACTTAATATTTTTCCAATTATTTAAATCTGACTCTATTTGCGTGGAAAGTGTTTTGTAATTTTGCTTATATAATTCCTGACTTTCCTTTGATAGATAGATTCCCAAAGATACTATCTACTTTCAGAGGAAAGAATGATGAATAAAAGTATGCATAGTATGGTTTCATACACAACACACACCTTAAATGGTGACCTTCTTTGTGTGAGATGTGGAGGGAAAAATGGCAATAGTTTGGTACTGTAAAAGAAACAAAAAATTAAAAGATTTTGGAGCATATTTTTAAATGTGCACCATTCAAACTTATAATTATGTAAGACATGGTAATTTATTTGCGTTCAGTGGAAATATACAGTGTAAGTTCAAATAATGGGACTGTTTCATGAGAAATATTGTTCACTCATTGGAACATAGTTTTCTTTCTTTTTTCTTTTTTTCTTTTCCTTTTTTTCCTTAGGCAATTGGAGTTAAGTGACTTGCCCAGGATCACATAGCTAGGAAATGTTAAGTGTCTGAGACCAGATTTGAACTCAGGTCCTTCTGACTTCAGGGCTGGTACTCTATCCACTGCACCACCTAGCTGCCCCTAGAACATAGAACATGATAAAGGATATAAAATCTTGCTTTGTTTCAAAGCAAGATTTTACATCCTTTATCATCCTTATCAAACATTAGAAACAGAACTTTTAGAGGAAGAAATTGGGAAGTCACCAAATCTCAGTTGTTACTAGAAGAAATTTATGAGAGAAGCAGTACATGGTACTCAGGGTTTAATTCTCAAGTTTTCCCAAAAAGAGAAGGATCCTATAAGAATGTGAAGAAACAAGAATAATATTTGTTTTCAAAACTAGAAATAAAAAAAAAAAACAAGGATACATAAGTAATTCATAATCTTTCTCTTCTATGTAAAATATATGAAAATAATCTTTGTATTCTTTGAGATCATCCTTTATTAAAATGTGAGAAGGCAATTGGCAGATTTTTACCAAGAATTTTCTATAACAAACCTTATCTTTAGAGTTATATAACTGTCAGAAGATTTAAATAATTTATTTACACTTAAATATTTCACAATGGACTCATTCTTCTCCCCACTCCCCATTCTCATTACACCCCAATGACAGATTACAATCTATCAAATAATTTCTTCTTTGGAATTGCTAAGCATGTCTTTTCATAATTTTTCTACTGAGTGTCCACCCAGAATAATGGGGGTGGAAGCGTTTCCTGCAAAGCTATTGATATTTATATTATTCCTATCTCTAGCTCAGAGGTTCTCAACCTTTGTTATGTCATGAAAACCTTTGACAGTCTAGTGAAAACTATAATATATTTACATATTAAAATACATGAAATTACAAAAGGAAACAAATTTAATAGTAAAACTTGTCAAAGTATTTAAAAACCAAATAAACAAATTCCATGTTAAGAATTCCTTACCTTGGAGAATCCTTATTCCATTTTGTCATCTTCTATGACTTCTATAGATATCATTTTTGGTGAACACTTATGTCTTGACTAGCATTATTAATCAGAGAATCATAAATTTTTTTATATCTTGGGTAGGTTATATCTATATATATATATATATAGATAGATAGATGTTATAGCTAGATAATTAGCTAGATAAATTGATGGAATATTCATAGATTCAATGCAGAGCAAAGACAATCATTTTTTATCAAAAGCTTTTTGAGTTTTATTTTATTGTTTATAAACATTTGCAAGTGTTATTTTAAAAAATACTTAGGATTATTTGAAGGTCCAAATTCTCTGATCTAGTAGTTTCTGGTTATCCGATGAATCAACATAACAAACAGGGAATTAATGCACAAGAAAGTTTCTAAAATATTAGTGATCATTTGAGAATTCAGGAAATTAAGATCAGTGCTTTGGATGTGCAAGGCACAACAAGGCAAAAGGCAGACAAGTAGGTTGGTGCAAACTTAAAGTCTGGTCTGCTCAGCTCAATAAGGACATAGGCCAACTTAAGCACCAACTGCTTGATTTCTTATTTAACCAATGTGCCAGTCCCAGCTGGAACCCACCCAAGAATCTTGTCTGGACTGAGTGATGTGAAGAAGGGTTTATTGTAGAAGAAAGGAAGCAATCTGCTGGGAGCCATTTCTGGCTACTAAAGCTATTTTACCATCCAGAACTTGTCTTTAGAATAATCACACATTCTCCAGTTTACTATCCCTCTGAAATAACTGCAGAACAATTGGGTTTTGAAAATGAACACCAAACATATCATTGATAAAGTCATATAATGGAGTTGATCTTTGGCTAGAATTAACAGCTTTGGTCTCCTACATGACCTTTACTATGCTATCAATTCTTTTGTTATGTTTAAATTTAGTTTTTATTTAAATAAAATTTTATCTTAGTGGTTTTCTATCTTCTTGAGCCTCTGCATAGTGCAGATTGCCCTGAAATTGGAGTTTCTGAGGATGAAACTAGAGTGGAGCCTGTAGATAATAGAATGGACCTACCTGCTGCCCATCACATTCTTTCACAGAATCTCTAACAATGCTTCATGGTGGTCAGGATTTGATGGATGATGGTTTGCAAATGACTTTTTTTTCAATATCTATGTTTTCCATCCCATTGCCTTCACTGTCAAATTCAAAGGATGTGATTTCTTCAGTAACCTCCATAGATTTTCATAGAAATCCTCATTCTCTCCTGTGTAGTATAAAAATTCCAGCACTTAGCACAGTTCCTTGAACATAGCAGACACTTATTAAATATTTACTAACGAATGAGAAATGAATAGATGAATGAAAATTTCCAGCACCTAGGATAGTGCTGGCATGTAGTAGAAACAATAAATTCTTATTAAGTGGATAGTTGATATGGGAAGATTAATTAATCAAAAGACTTTATGGATGTGACACTTTAATGTCATTATATATATATAATTAATGTTCATATAAAACAAAATGGGAACTTTCTGAATTTAATATTCTACTATTTAATATTGTACTTAATAGCTAAATCTAATTTGTTACTTATATAAATAAGAAATTGCCATTGATATTTGGTTTTCCATAATTTTCAAAATCTTAGTAATCCAAAGAGTGATTCATAAATAATGCTCCATGTATATATATATATATATATATATATATATATATATGTGAATAGAATGTTTAGAATAGAATGGATAGAATGTTTCATTGGTAGGAATTCTAAAAAGGGTGGTTGGAAAAAAACAGAAGTGGTAGAGGGGAGAAAATAACTGGTGATTCTGAGTTTCTCCATAACATTTTGTATTACATTTGGAAGTGAATGAGGCACTGAGGGTTTACTTTACTTTTTTTTTTTAATCTTCTAATGATCTTGCTTATTGTTGATAACTGGCACTAAAAATATTTTTTTTACTATATTAGAGCCTTTATTAAAGACATTGCTTTACAAGCCCTTATCTTTATATCTATATCTATCATATATATATTTAATTTTATTCATTTGTTTAATATTTTCCCCATTTACAATCAAAACAAAAATTTTACGTATGTTTTCAAACTTTGTGAATTCTGGGTTCTCTACCTTATTCCCACCCCCAATTAAGAAACCACACATGAAGATATGCAACACATTTCCATAAAAGTCAAGTTGTGAAAGAAAAAATAGGTCTCCCACCCTAATGAAAATAAAAAACCTAAAGAAAAAATAAGTTAGAGAGAGAGAGAGAAAAAAAGACACAGAGAGACACACACACACAGACAGTGAAAGAGAGAGAGAGAAAAAGGGGGAGAGAGAGAGAGAGAGAGAGAGAGAGAGAGAGAGAGAGAGAGAGAGAGAGAGAGAGAAAGAGAGAGAGAGAGAAAGCGCTTTAATTTGCATTCAGACAAAATTCCTTCTCTGAATATAGATAGGATTTTTCATTATAAGTCCTTTAGAGTTTTACTTTACTTTCGATAATGGAGGTAGCAATCATAATGGAGATATTGAATTTTGCCCCTATTCTTGGTTTGGTCATATATGTTATTTTTTTAAAGAAAATATTTTTAAATTTTTCCCAATTACTTATTAAAACAATTTTTAACATATATTTTTTTAGAATTTTGAGTTCCAAATTCTATTTATCTCTCCTCTGTCTTCTCTCCCCACCTCTGAAATGGTAAGCAAACAGATATGCATAATAAATGTTCATTTTGTAAAAAATTTCCATTTTAGTCATTTTATACAAAAAGTTACAACAAAAAATATATATACTTTCAGGTCCTTGGCAAATTTTGCCTCACCCCATTCTCACTGGCCAATTTTGGATTTCTTTTTTATCTATAAACTTTTAGTTTAGACCCAGATATTACAACACAACATCTTTTTTTTATTTTGAGGGGGGTCTGGTATCCGAGCCCAGGAAGACCGAGGGAGCCTCTTTTGATTAGGAACACTAGGTCCAACTGTGCTGAGAGGCAGCCCAAGGTGAGAAGGAGCCAGCACACCTGGTAAGTACAGAAGCAGTGGTACAGGGACATTGCTGGTTGCAGGCATTTGCAAGAGGGTGGAGTTTTTGGTTTGGGGTTCCAGGTCAGAGGAGAGAGCTGAAGTGAGGACAGAGACACATCTACCCTGATCCCAGAATTAGAAGTGCTTATGCTAATTCTTCTCATTAAAAAAAAATAAGCAGGCAAAGAAACCCAATATAGAAACTTACTATAGGAATAAGGAAGATCAAGGTTCATCTTCAGAGGAGAACAGAGGAGCTAAAAAAAGCCTCTTCTACCCCCAAAAGTAATGTTAAATGGCTACCTGCCCAGAAAAAATTTAGAGTAGAACTCAAAAAAGACTTTAAAAATCAAATGAGAGAAATTGAGGAAAAACTAGGAGAAAAAAGAACCATATAAGAAAACCAAAAACATTATGAAAATAAAGTCAACCAATAAGATAAAAGGAGAGTCTCTTATTTTTATTTTTAATATTTGTTTATTTAAGCTTTTTTAATTTTCAAAATATATGCATGGATAATTTTTCAACATTAACCCTTGCAAAATTTTCTGTTCCAGTTTTTTTCTCCCTTTCTCCTCACCCCCTCTCCTAGATGGCAAATAATCCAAAATATGTCAAACATGGTAAAAAAAAATATGGTAAATCCAATATTTTCATACATATTTATACTATTATCTTGCTGCACAAGAAAAATTAGATCAAAAAGAAAAAAAAATTAGAAAAAAAATAAAATGCAAGAATACAACCAAAGAGTGAAAATGCTATGTTGTGATCTTCACTCAGTTCCCACAGTCCTCCCTCTGCTTGGAGATGGCTCTCTTCATCACAAGATCATTTGAACTGGCCTGAAATATCTCATTGTTGAAAAGAGCTATGTCCATCAGAACTGATTCATGGTATAATCTTTTTTTTAAAATAGCTTTTTATTTACAAGTTATATGCATGGGTAATTTTACAGCACTGACAATTGCCAAACCTTTTGTTTCAATTTTCCCTCTCCTTCCCCCAACCCCCTCCCCTAGATGGCAGGATGACCAATATATGTTAAATATATGAAAGTATAAATTAAATACAAAATAACTATACATGACCAAACAATTATTTTGCTGTACAAAAAGAATAGGACTCTGAAATATTATACAATTAGTCTGTGAAGGAAATCAAAAATGCAGGCAGGCAAAAATATAGGGATTGGGAATTCAATGTAATGGTTCCTAGTCATCTCCCAGAGTTCATTACTGCTCCAATGGAACTGATTTGGCTCATCTCATTGCTGAAGATGGCCAGGTCCATCAGAATTGATCATCATATAGTATTGTTGATGAAGGATATAATGATCTCCTGGCCCTGCTCATTTCACTCAGCATCATTTTGTGTAAGTCTCTCCAGGTCTTTCTGAAATCATCGTATAATCTTGTTTCTATGTACAATGATCTCCTGGCTCTGCACACTTCACTTAGCATCAGTACACGTAAGTCTCCTCAGGATTCTCTGCAATCATCCTGATGATTGTTTCTTAAAGAACAATAATATAAAGGGACCTGTATGTGCCAAAATGTTTGTGGCAGCCCTGTTGTAGTGGCTAGAAACTGGAAAATGAATGGATGCCCATCAATTGGAGAATGGTTGGGTAAATTGTGGTATATGAATATTATGGAATATTATTGTTCTGTAAAAAAATGACCAGCAGGATGAATACAGAGAGACTTGGAGAGACTTACATGAACTGATGCTAAGTGAAATGAACAGAACCAGGAGATCATTATATACTTCAACAACGATACTGTATGAAGATGTATTCTGATGGAAGTGGATTTCTTTGACAAAGAGACTTAATTCGGTTTCAATTGATCAATGATGGACAGAAGCAGCCACACCCGAAGAAAGAACACTGGGAAATGAATGTAAACTGTTTGCATTTTTGTTTTTCTTCCCAGGTTATTTTTATCTTCTGAATCCAATTCTTCCTGTGCAACAAGAGAACTGTTTGGTTCTGCACACATATATTGTATCTAGGATATACTGCAACATATCCAACATATATAGGACTGCTTGCCATCTAGGACAGGGGATGAAGGGAGAGAGGGGAAAAATCGGAACAGAAGTGAGTGCAGGGATAATGTTGTAAAAATTATCCTGGCATGGGTTCTGTCAATAAAAAGTTATTTAAAAAAAAAGAAACTTAAAAAAAAGAATAATAATATCCCATAACATTCAGCCATATAACTTATTCAGCCATTCTCCAACTGATGGGCATCCACTCAGTTTTCAGTTTCTTGCCACAACAAAAAGGACTGCCACAAACAGTTTTGCATATGTGGGTCCCTTTCCCTCCTTTAAGATATCTTTGGGATATAAACGCAGTAGAAATAATGCTAGATCAAAGGGCATGTACGTTTTGATAGTCCTTTGGACATAGTTACAAATTGCTGTCCAGAAAGACTGGACCACTTCACAACTCCACCAACAATGTTTTAGTGTCCTAGTTTTCCCACATCCCCTCCAACATTTGTCTTTGTCTTTTCCTGTCATCTTAGCCAATCTGAGAGGTGTGTAGTGGTACCTCAGAATTGTCTTAATTTGCATTTTTAGGATCAATAGTGATTTAGAGCCCCTTTCATATGACTAGAAATGATTTTAATTTCCTCACCTGAAAATTGTTTGTTCATATCTTTTGATCATTTATCAACTGGAAAATGATTTGAATTCTTACAAATTTGAATCAATTCTCTTTATATTTTAAAAATGAGGCCTTCCTCAGAACCTTTGAATGTAAATTTGTTTTGCCAGTTTATTGCTTCCCTTTTAATCTTGTTTGCATTAGTTTTGTTTGTATAAAAACTTTTTAGCTTAATATAATCAAAATTATCTATTTTTGATAGATGATGATGATAGATAAATAATGAATTCTAATTCTTGTTTGGCCACAAATTTCTTCTGCAGAGAAACAGATCTGAGAGGTAAACTATCCTTTGTTCTTCTAATTTGCTTATAACACACTCTTTATGTCTAAACCATGAATTCATTTCGATCTTATCTTGATACACAGTGTTAGGTGTGGGTCAGTTCCTAGTTTCTGCCATATTAGTTTTCAATTTTCCCAGCGATTTTTGTCAAATAGTGAATTCTTTTCTCAAATGGTAGGGTCTTTGGATTTGTCCAACACTATATTACTATTGTCTTTTACTATTTTGTCCTGTGTACATAACATATTCCAATGATTTACTACTCTATTTCTTAGCCAGTACCAAATAGTTTTGATGAACACTGCTTTGTGATATTGCTTTAGGTCTAGCACAGCTAGACCACTTTCATTTGCATTTGTTTTCATTAATTCCCTTAAAATTCTTGACCTTTTGTTCTTCCAGAAGAACTTTGTTACTATTTTTTCTAGATCTGTAAAATAATTTCTTAGAAATTTGATTGGTATAGCACTGAATAAATAGATTAACTTAGGTAGTATTGGCATTTTTATTATATTTGCTTGGCCTTTCCATGAACACTTGATATTTTCCCAATTGATTAGATCTTATTTCATTTGTGTGGAAAGTGTTTTGTAATTGTGTTCATATAGTTCCTGATTTTGCCTTGGAAGGTAGATTCCCAAATATTTTGTATTATCAACAATTACTTTAAATGGAATTTCTCTTTGTAAGAAGATAGTCTTATAAAAGAAAATAATTTTTGAAAATTAGAATTGGGCAAGAGGAAGCTAATGGAGGTATAAGAGAGAAAGAAATAACAAAACAAAATACAGAACAAAAATATAATGTAAAACTTCTTATAAGAAAAATAACAAATAACAAAGCACAGATCATGAAGAAAAAATATAAGAATAATTGAACTATCTGAAAACTGACCCAAAAAAAGAACCTTGACACAATAATGTAAGAAATAATCAAAGAAAACTGTCCTGAAGTGATAAAAAAGAGGGGAAATTAGAAATAGGAAAAAAAGTTCATTAATCACCACCTCAAAGAGATCCTACAAAGAAAACACATTGCTAAATTTCAAAACTCCCAGATCAAAGAAAATAAGTCTACAACACATAAACAAAAAACAATTCAAATATTTTGAAGCTACCATTAGAATACAGATTTACAAATGAAGGTGGCTTAGCTGTACCAGATCTAAAATTATATTATACAGCAGCAGTTACCAAAACCATTTGGCATTGGCTAAGGAACAGATTAGTTGATCAGTGGAATAGGTTAGGTTCGAGGGACAAAACAATCAACAACTATAGCAACCTAGTGTTTGACAAACCCAAAGACTCCAACTTTTGGGATAAGAACTTACTGTTTGATAAAAATTGCTGGGAAAATTGGAAACTAATATGGCAGAAACTAGACACTGATCCACACTTAATACCGTACACCAAGATAAGGTCAAAATGGGTTCATGACCTAGGCATAAAGAATGAGATTATAAATAAATTAGAGGAACACAGGATAGTTTATCTCTCAGACCTGTGGAAGGGGAAGGAATTTATGACCAAAGAAGAACTAGAGATCATTACTGATCACAAAATAGAAAATTTCGACTATATCAAACTGAAAAGTTTTTGTATAAACAAAACTAATGCAGACAAGATTAGAAGGGAAGTAATAAACTGGGAAAACATTTTTACAGTCAAAGGTTCTGATAAAGGCCTCATTTCCAAAATATATAGAGAATTGACTCTAATTTATAAAAAATCAAGCCATTCTCCATTTGATAAATGGTCAAAGGATATGAACAGACAATTCTCAGATGAAGAAATTGAAACTATTTCTAACCATATGAAAAGATGCTCCAAGTCATTATTAATTAGAGAAATGCAAATTTAAGACAACTCTGAGATACCACTATATACCTGTCAGATTGGCTAGAATGACAGGGAAAGATAATGCAGAATGTTGGAGGGGATGTGGGAAAACAGGGACATTGATGCATTGTTGGTGGAGTTGTGAACGAATCCAACCATTTTGGAGAGTAGTTTGGAACTATGCTCAAAAAGTTATCAAACTGTGCATACCCTTTGATCCAGCAGTGTTACTACTGGGATTATATCCCAAAGAGATTATAAAGAAGGGAAAGGGACCTGTATGTGCACGAATGTTTGTGGCAGCCCTTTTTGTAGTGGCTAGAAACTGGAAACTGAATGGATGCCCATCAGTTGGAGAATGGCTGAATAAATTGTGGTATATGAATATTATGGAATATTATTGTTCTGTTAGAAATGACCAACAGGATGATTTCAGAAAGGCCTGGAGAGACTTACCCAAACTGTTGCTGAGTGAAATGAGCCAGACCAGGAGATCATTATATACTTCAACAATAATACCATATGATGACCAGTTCTGATGGACCAGGCCATCCTCAGCAACGAGATCAACCAAATCATTTCTAATGGAGCAGTAATGAACTGAACTAGCTATGCCCAGAAAAAGAACTCTGGGAGATGACTAAAAACCATTACATTGAATTCCCAATCCCTATATTTTTGCCCACCTGCATTTTTGATTTCCTTCACAAGCTAATTGTACAATATTTCAGAGTCTGATTCTTTTTGTACAGCAAAATAACAGTTTGGTCATGAATATTTATTGTGTATCTAATTTATATTTTAATATATTTAACATCTACTGGTCATCCTGCCATCTGGGGGAGAGGTGGGGGGTAAGAGGTGAAAAATTGGAACAAGAGATTTGGCAATTGTCAATGCTACCCATACATATAATCTGTAAATAAAAGGCTATTAAATAAAAATAAAATTTAAAAAAGGGAAAAAAATACAGATTTATCAGATGCTATAATAAAACACTGTGGTCTTGGAATAATATGTATCAACAATCACAATAACTAGACCTGTGTTCAAAAAATCATATCCAGCAAAATTAGCCATAAGATTGAACAGGAAAAAAAGAACATTGAACAAACTTGAAGATTTTCAGGACTTTGTCTCAACCTAACCTGAATTCAACAGAAAATTTGACATATAAGAGTCAAGAGTAAAGATTAATTTAATGGGATTCAACAAGGACATATTGTTTGTTGGTTTTTACATAGAACTGTAAATCATATGTTTACAATTGACATTAGTAATTGGGTATTTCAAAAGAAAGATTGAGGCAGAGCTGAATATTGTGTAATTCTAAAAAACAAAATTGTCTAGAAAAAGGTAAAAATAGTAATTATGCTATATGAATAAACTGCAGAAAAAGAACTGACACAAGTTTTAGGGGGAGAGGAATGGTGATAGTTCTGAAAACCTATTCACATCAGGAATGGATTAAATAGGAAACACTATATACTTACATTCATATATATATGACAC
This sequence comes from Sarcophilus harrisii, assembly GCF_902635505.1. Classification (NCBI taxonomy): domain Eukaryota; kingdom Metazoa; phylum Chordata; class Mammalia; order Dasyuromorphia; family Dasyuridae; genus Sarcophilus; species Sarcophilus harrisii. The sequence goes on along the minus strand of NC_045429.1, from coordinate 234,828,865 downwards.
ACATATATATATCATGAAGTATATAGCATCTTCCAAAATTTATTAAAAAAAATTAAGTACGGAGGGAATAGGATAAAATGGTCTATTGAAGACTGTTTAGATTTATGGATAGACAAAAAAAGAAAGAAACCAAACATAGAATCTCACTATGAAAACAGGGAAGATAAAAGTCCATTTTCAGAGGACAATGAATTAAAAAATAAAAGCCTTTTCAACCCCAAAGAGTAATCTTAGGGGCAGCAGCAGCCCTGCAGTCAGGAGGACCTGAGTTCAAATCTGACCTCAGACACTTAACACTTACTAGTTGAGTGACCCTGGGCAAGTCGCTTAACCCCAGTAGCCTCAAAAACAAACAAACAAAAAAAAGAGTAAATGGCTACCTACCCAGAAAGATTGATAGAAGAACTCAAAAAAGACTTTTAAAAGTGGGAAAAAGATCCAACAGTCAGAGTTACAAAGAGAAATTCCATTTAAAGTAACTAGTGATAATATAAAATATTTAGGAATCTATCTGCCAAGGGAAAATCAGAAACTTTATGAGCAAAATTACAGACCACTTTTCACACAAATTAAGTCTGATCTAACCAATTGGAAAAATATTAAATGCTCTTGGATAGGGCAAGCAAATATAATAAAGATGACAATATTACCTAAACTAATCTATTTATTTAGCGCTATACCAATCAGACTCCCAAAAAACTATTTTAATGACCTAGAAAAAATAACAACAAAGTTCATATGGAAAAACAAAAGGTCAAGAATTTCAAGGGAATTAATGAAAAAAAAATCAAATGATGGTGGCTTAGCTGTACCAGATCTAAAATTATATTATAGAGCAGCAGTTACCAAAACTATTTGGTATTGGCTAAGGAATAGATTAGTTGATCAGTGGAATAGATTAGGTTCAAGGGATAAAACAGTCAACAAATATAGCAACCTAGTCTTTGACAAACCCAAAGATCCCAGCTTTTGGGATAAGAACTTACTGTTTGATAAAAATTGCTGGGAAAATTGGAAACTAATATGGCAGAAACTAGGCATTGATCCATACTTAACGCCGTACACCAAGATAAGGTCAAAATGGGTTCATGACCTAGGCATAAAGAATGAAATTATTAATAAATTAGAGGAACATAGGATAGTTTACCTCTCAGACCTGTGGAAGGGGAAGGTCTTTATGACCAAAGCAGAACTAGAGATCATTACTGATCACAAAATAGAAAATTTCGATTATACCAAACTGAAAAGTTTTTGTACAAACAAAACTAATGCAGACAAGATTAGAAGGAAGCAATAAACTGGGAAAATATTTTACAGTCAAAGGTTCTGATAAAGGCCTCATTTCCAAAATATATAGAGAATTAACTCTAATCTATAAAAATCAAGCCATTCTCCAATTGAAAATGGTCAAAGGATATGAACAGACAATTCTCAGATGAAGAAATTGAAACTATTTCTAGTCATATGAAAAGATGCTCCAAGTCATTATTAATCAGAGAAATGCAAATTAAGACAACTCTAAGATACACTACACACCTGTCAGATTGGCTAAGATGACAGGAAAAATAATGATGATTGTTGGAGGGGATGTGGGAAAACAGGGACACTAATACATTGTTGGTGGAACTGTGAATACATCCAACCATTCTGGAGAGCAATTTGATACAATGCTCAAAAAGTTATCAAACTGTGCATATTTGGATCCAGCAGTGTTACTACTGGGCTTATATCCCAAAGAGATCATAAAGAAGAGAAAGGGACCTGTGTGTACATGAATGTTTGTGGCAGCCCTTTTTGTAGTGGCTAGAAACTGGAAACTGAGTGGATGCCCATCAATTGGAGAATGGTTGAATAAATTGTGGTATATGAAAATTATGGAATATTACTGTTCTGTAAGAAATGACCAACAGGATAATTTCAGAAAGGCCTGGAGAGACTTACATGAACTGATGCTGAGTGAAATGAGCAGGACCAGGAGATCATTATATACTTCAACAACAATACTATATGATGACCAGTTCTGATGGATCAGGCCATCCTCAGCAACGAGATCAACCAAATCATTTCTAATGGAGCAGTAATGAACGGAACTAGCTATGCCCAGAAAAAGAACTCTGGGAGATGACTAAAAACCATTACATTGAATTCCCAATCTCTATATGCAACCTGCATTTTTGATTTCCTTCACAAGCTAATTGTACAATATTTCAGAGTCTGATTCTTTTTCTACAGCAAAATAACGTTTTGGTCAGGTATACTTATTGTGTATCTAATTTATATTTTAATATATTTAATATCTACTGGTCATCCTGCCATCTAGGGGAGGGGGTGGGGGGGTAAGAGGTGAAAAATTGGAACAAGAGGTTTGGCAATTGTTAATGCTGTAAAGTTACCCATGTATATATCCTGTAAATAAAAGGCTATTAAATAAAAAAAATTTTTAAAAATTTAAAAAAAAAAGTGGGAAAAGGTATATAGATTAATGGGAAAGGGATTAAGGGGGGAAGAAAAGGTGAGAGGAGAAGAAAAGGGAGAGGTCCAAAAGTGGGGAGTGGTTATATAATAACAAGGAAATTAAGGAGTAGAATTAAAACAACTACATTTTTCGTTCAATCTTTAAAGCATCTGAATGGGAAAGGCAGGAAAGATATTATTCTTATTTCTCATATGATATGAGAAATTAAAAGAAAAAACTTACCCAAGATAATTATTCATAGATCTGGAGCTAGCATTCCACTCTTTTGACACCTTTTCTTACATTTTTTTCTACAACTCTGCTTTGAAAATAGCTTAAAACTCAGACCATATATCAAAACAAAACAAAACAAAACAAAACTGCAGAATCCTCTAGATCTTCTGCTTTCTTTATTTTCTCACTGGAAATTCTAAAGGGTCAAACCCTGAATAAAAAAATTGCTTCTTTTCCTTTCCCCCATTCTAAGCCTAAATAAATTCTAAATAGAATAAATAACGATTAGGGTTTCTGTGGGATCAAAATTCATTGCAAGTTTGGACTAGAAAATTAATACAAATAGTGGCAATTGCTGAAATATTTCTATTAGTATTCCTTGGGATCTGACCTTTTAGGAACTACAAACATTGACACTGTTAGAAGATCTGTAATTTTTATAGATATCTGAAGGACAAGTTGGATTACATCATTGTGATTATTCCTTAGTTAGATAGAAGAATGAAAATGATCCTGAAAGGAAATCTTTATGCATTTTAACTTTTCTTTTTGGACATCCATTGAATTTCTCAGTATATACTTTGTAACAAGGTCTCAGTTCAGGATGTCCAGTAGGTAAGTATGTCACTTTTACCTCAGTTTTATTTATTATTTCAGGTGGTTTAAATAGAAATTGTAAGAAGATGAGAGAATAAATAGTTGTTTGTAAACCATATACTTGGAACATGTATTTAATATGAGTAAAGTCATAATTTATACTCTAGATCTGCCAAAATTTTGAGGAGTTTGACATATAAATGCTGACTTCTCATTCAGTCTTAGTTCCCTTCTTTATTCCTTTTTACTGTTTCTAAACACTTAAAGAGTTCTATATTTCTTTAGCTATTTTCTTTAGCAATTGCAAAATGATAGCTTTGAATCAGTCTCCACCCACCTGAGCATACACCTCCAACCATCTTGACATACACAAACACAAACCCTACACATACACACACACACACACACACACACACACACACACACAGACACACACATACACACCCCCCCAAACACTCCTTAAAAGGACAATAAGTACTTAAAGATACTAAAGAAAGCAATGTGAAATGCTGGAAATGGAAAAATGGACAGAATGAAATTCTTAGAAAAGAGAGAATGAGGAAGAAGCAAAATTTGCATTCATACAATGCATGCCTGTATTTGAGACAATCTGGGGTGTTTGCTGGAGCAAACTTTAGCCAACTTTCAGAGCCCATAGTCAAATTTTTATTGTGAGCATTTGTACATCAGAAATCAGCAATCAGGACAAGAAAATTCTTGGCTTGATTTGTTATTTTATTGATTGCTTAGACTTAATAAAACAGATTAAACACATTTTTTCCTGACTGTTTAACATTTACCAGCACAATTCTATGTAGACTCATAAAAATTTTATGAGCTTAGTAAGACTATAATAGAAAAATTGATGGTGATGATGATGATAATAGTGATAATTCACATCTATATAAGATATTAAGGTTTGCAAAGTCCATTACATCTATAATCTGAGCATCACAAAACCCCTGAAGGCAGTAGTCTAATTTTTATCACTCTGAACCTCTGCTATCTTATCAGAGAGCATCAGAAGCTTACTTCTTTTGCTACACTTCTCTTGTTCTACATCTAACTGTACTTAAAGCCTTTCTCTTCAAAATTCATTTCCCAAGCCCCCACTGATGCAACATAGGAAGAGAACATATTGGACTGAGAGTTAGGATACAAGCTGTATAACTAACAATTTGAACAATCTCAGACAGGACCTACAATCCTTAGAATCTTCTTGTTGCTCATCTGGGAAAGGAAGGACATGGACAATATTATATTTAAGATTTCTATCAGCTCTTTAGAAATCTCATAATTCCACAATTCCATTCCATAAGTGAAAGACACTTTGGACAAAAATATCAGTATCTTTTCCATATATTGACAAAGAATATATGTATATCTATATGTGTATATATGTGTAAAGAAACAGACAGACACACAAAAAGTTGTGCTCACTTTTATTTTTATTTAGTAATGTCATTAATATGATTTGGAAGTCCAAAACAGCTAATTAAAACTTAGGGTCCACAGAGAGGTACATTATCATCAGCAACTACTTTCATTGTAGTTTATGCTGGTTAGGTAATAGATTAAATATTTTGTTTAATTCTGGGAACTTTTAAGAAGTACAAGTTGGATTGAGGCCAGTAGAAAGTTACAGGGAGTATATATATATATGTGTGTGTGTGTGTGTGTGTGTGTGTGTGTGTTGTAATGATGGTAGCATAACCTGAAGTAGGCTTCAGTTTTGAGGGTAATGACAGCTCTTGCCACCCTTGAGCAATACCCTTGAGCCAGTCAGAAAGATATTATAGGGAAGTCTTTGCTAGCACTAGACACACAGGGCCAGATGGTATTGGGCAAATATATTGCTTATATCTACTTCTGTATCATAGGACAAGGATTGAGAGAAGTATTCTCAGTCAAGAGGGAATGGGAACCCTTAGGAGCAATATTACTTTTGATCACAAAAAATCAGGGATCCTAAAAAAAGTACAATTTCTATTCTTGAGGAAGCAGTAGCCTTAAGGAGCTAACTGCTTTGGGGAGAGGGTTTGCTTGTATCTCTACAGGTGGAGAAGGAATCAGATGGGTGCCAACGAGCCATATTCGCCTTGTCCATCGCAGAGAGATGGAGCAGACACTTTGAAACAAAGGAGAAGACCAAGAAATATCGAGGTGGTGCTGTTGCTGATTGTGCTCACCATTGAAAGACGTGGCAGTTATAGGCGTTTGACTCCATGGACATCAAAGATTGTCAGACTTCAAAACCCTCAGGAATCATTGGATTCTCTGAGCCATAGGACTCAAAACCCTCAGGAATCATTGGATTCTACTGAGCCATAGGACTTGAAGAAACTCTCAGGAATCATTGGATTCTCTGAGCCCATAGAGACTTGAAACCCTCAGGAATCATTGGATTCTCTGAGACACAGAGACTTGAAAACTCTCAGGAATCATTGGATTCTCTGAGAAATGATAAGAACTATTACAACACTTCAAAATCTGCTGGAATCATTGGATTCCTAACACATAAAAGACTTTTCAGGACTTCAAAACTCAGGGGATCATTGGATTCCCTGACATGTGAAACAATGGACAGTAGATTGGTTTTGGACTATCTCTTGGCTGCTGAAGAAGGTGTATGTGTGACTGTTGTTTACATACCCACCTTCTAGGACTTCTAGTGATCTTTTCCAACACCATGTTGATTTATATTGTTTGCTATTCCGCTACTTGCAGTGTACAATTCATGTTTGTTACACCACATCGAGCCTGCACTGACTGAGGGAGGGTCATCCCTAATAACCTCTGCGTTATTGCTATGATGCTTGTGTAATACCTCCCATGCTGATGGGTTTGTGCATAATAAGACCCTTCAGCCCAGAAACCCACTAGCAACCCCATTTCCCTTTGGTGCTTTTCATCTCCCTTCCTGAGATGTCAGGTAGGCGTGATCATCTCCCTTTTAGTGCTTTCACCACCTTTTCTGAGAAGTCAGGGAGGCTGTGATCACCTCCTTTTCCAGGTGCTTTCACCTCCTTCCCTGAGAAGTTAGGGAGGCTGTGATCACCTCCCTTGAGGAGCTCTGACCTCCCTGAGGAGTCAGGGATGGCATGACCACCAGTGTTCTAAAATAAAAGAAAGCGGGAAATGTAATGGGCTGAGGTTTGAGCTGATGCACTGAGGTCCCAAGTACATGAGGCTAGATAGTAATTGGGCTATACTCTAGTTAATATACATGATTGGATAAGAATGGTCCCTGCCCACTCTCCGTGCAGGTCCTGATGTGTTGTATAGGAAATGACGATTTTGGTGGGTGGAGGCAGAGAGAGAGAGAAGACAAGCTGGGAGAGATTAGGCTGGGTTGAGACTCCAAGCTGCTGGTTGTGTGGCTGCTGGTCGAGCTAGCTTCTTGACTCAGCTGCACACATTGCTATCGCCGATTCTCTTCCACCTCCGATCCTTCTTTACTGAGAATAAAGACTGACGATTTTCCCCTAACCTGAATTCCTGACTCCTGTTGATTTAAAAATACACGATCTTCACATTTCTTCCCAGATACCACTTACTTGGAAACATTGAAAACTTCCAAATCTTAAGAAATAGGTCTTAAAACAATAGTGAAAAAAATACCCTGAAGTTTGATATACTCTCTCCTTGATGTGCCTCCCACATACTCTATGCCAAGAACAGAACCCAGATTTAACATAAAGCTCCAATCAAGATAAAAAATTGGGAAAATGAGGAAAAAACTTAACCACAAAAAAGACTCTTATAGTGATAAAGAAGATTAAACCACAGACTCAGAAGAAAACAATAAAGTCAAAGCATATATGAATAAAGTAAAATAAATAAAAAGATGAACTGAACATACATCTAACAAAATTAGTGGAAGAGCAAAATAAAGATGAGTAGAAGAAAAATTAAGTAAATAAATGAGAAAAGAGAAAAATATGAAAAGACAATTTAAAACTTAGTAAAAGAGGCACAAACTATAATGAAATTATAATGAAGAAAATGATATTTTAAAAACAGAACTGACTGAACTGAAAAAAATGTACAAAAGTTCACTGAAGAAGATAATTATTTAAAAATTAGAATGGGGCAAGTAAAAGCAATGATTCCAAGAAATATCAATGAACAATAAAACAAAATTTAAAAGTAAGGAGTGGGGGGGTTCATGATAAAAGACAATATAAAATATTCAGCAGTCTACTTTCTAAGACAAAGTCAAAGAATATATGAAGACAATTTGAAAACATTTCAGACATATAAAGATAGATCAAGAAGTGGAATTTTAAAAAATTTTTATGGGTAGATTGAACCATATCATAAAAATTACAATGTTATCTATCAATTTACTTATTCAATGACAAGTTAGTCAAACTATCAAAGCATTCTTTTATAGAGATAGAAAAAATAATAAAATTCTTCTGAAAGAACAAAAGTTCAAGTATATCAAGGAAATCAATGGAAAAAAATGAATGACGGTAGTTTAGCAGTATTAGATTTTAAAATTTATTATAAAATGTTAATCATCAAAACAAAATGGTACTGGTTTAGAAATAAAAGTGACAGATTAATAGAATAGATTAACAATACTATATACATTGCCAAATGGAAAAATTATTTAGAATCTGATAAGCCTACAAATCTAAGATTATTGTAGTAAGAATTCACCATTTGATAAAAATTGTTGAGAAAACTGGAAATTTTGACAGCAACTAAACATAGCCCAACATTTCACATAGTATACCAAGAGAAGGTTAAAAATGGATAAATAATGGGAACTATGGGAAAGTGTACATGTCAGAGCTAGAAATAAGAGAAGAGTTTATGACAAATGAGATAGGATGACAGAAAGTAAAATAGATAATTTTGATTACATGCAATTAAAAAGCTTTTGTACAAACAAAATTAATGCAGTCAAAATTAGAAGGAAAAGAAGAAAAAATATACCAAATTTCTTTGATAAAGGCCTCATTTTTGAAATACATAGGGAACTAAACAAAATTATAAAAATAAAAGTCATTCTCCAGAAGATAAATGGTCAAATTATATAAGCAGGCAATTTTGAAAGAAATCAAAGCTATCAATAGCCACATTAAAAAACACTCCAAATCACTACTGATTAGAAAAATACAAATTAAAATAACTCTGAGATGCCACTTAAAATCTCTCACATTGGCTAACAAGTGTTGATTGTAGTGTGTGTGTGTGTGTGTGTGTGTGTGTGTGTGTGTGTGTGTGTGTTAAAAATTGAAACACTAATGCTTCCTTGCAACAGTTAGTCCAACTGTTAGAATACACTGGAGAGTTGTTGGAATACATGGGAACCACCTGAGAGTGGTTGCTGGCGATCCAACCCAGAATAGATTTTCTCCTGTGAGAGGATGATCCAAGGAAACTGAGAGGCAGTTGCTGTCTCTGACCTCGCTGCTTGAGAGGCCGTTGCCTCTCTCCTCTTCCCTCTGCCTCCAACGTATCTCATTCCCAGTCTGCAACACCCATGTCAGCAAAGGCTGCCTTCCAACTCCTTCAGATGTTATGATCCACAGCTGCGGAGCTTCTCAGACAATTGACCTGCCCCTTAACAGTTCCCTGATTTTTGCTTTTTGCTGGTGGAGGCAAACTTTCAAATGGAGGACTGCAGTCAGAAGAAGGCATTTAAATCTCTCATCTGTCTCCTGGCTTGGCCCTTTGATGTGCTGGCCCATTTAATTACCCCGACTAAAAAAGTCTTACTGGGGCTCTTCTTCTTTAACTCTGGAAGGATCCTTAAAAACAGCTCTGGTTTTTCTTGCAATTCTTACCCCATGTTCAGGCACCATATGTTAGAATGCACAGAAGAGCTCTTGGAATACATGGGAGTCACCTGACGGTGGCTGCTGGAGATCCAACCCAGAACGGATCTCCTCTTGTGAGAGGATGATACAAGGAGACAGAGGCAGTTCTCTGACCTCTCCATTGAGAGGCAGTTACTGTTCTCTGACCACTGTTCTCTGATCTCTCTCATCTTCCCTCTGCCTCTAAGGTATCTCATTCACAGTCTGCAACAACTGTGTCAACAAAGGCTGCCTTGCAGCGCCTTCAGATATTATGATCAACAGCTGTGGAGGTTCTCAGAGAATTGACCTGCCTTTTAACACCCAACCATTCTAAAGAACAATTTGGAATTATGCCTAAATGATTATAAAACCTTACATACTCTTTAATCCAACAATACTGTTAGTAAGTCTGTAACCAAGAGAGATCAAGGAAAAGAAAAAAGGACCTATCTGAAGGCATTTTTATCAATTGAGAAACAGCTGAACAAATTATGTTACGTTATTTTACTGGAATAATTTAGAATACTATAAGAAATTATAATCAGCATGGTTTCATAAAACCCAGCAAAGTCTTATATGAAATCATGCAAAGTGAGGTGAACAGAACAAGGAAAATATTATACATAGTAGCAGTAATATTATGAGAATGTCTAATTATGAAAAACAGCCATTCTGATCAAGATAATAATAATCCAAAATAATTCCAAAGGACCAATAAGGAAAAATGCTATTCACTTTGCTTCTCCTTAATAGAATAAAAACAGTAATGTCATGCAAGAGACATTAGTTTCTTGGTAGACTCATAAAAGTTTCAATAAAAATAGGTTATGTATATTTCCATTCCCCCAAATTTCCCAATTCTAGATTCAAATCCTCTATCACATGTTGATTACCTCTTGCGTGCCAGGTACTGTACTGAACAATACAAATCTAAATAAATAATTATATTGCTCTCAAGAGGCTTACTTTTCACTGGGAATGTATGTATGAAGGAGGGTTATGGAAAAAAGCATATATACATATAAACAAATACAAAAAACAACATATTGAAATGATGGGAGTGAGCGAGAGGCATAGTAATTAGGAGAATCAAGAAGAACCCATTTGTAACAAGTGGAACTTGAGCTAAATCTTGAAGCTAAAATTTCTCAAAAGTATAAATTATGAAGAAGAGTAATCCTGTTGTGGAAAAAATAGACTATAACCTTTGCAAAGGTAGAGTCTGAAGATGGAATGCCATGTAGGGATATTCCCAAGTAGGCCAGTATGACTAAAATAAAGAATGTTCCCTCTCCATTACACTGCTCTCTATTCATTCAAAACCCTGTATGAATCTATATTCTGGGAATGTCTGGATCCAAAATTTGCCAGATTCAGATACTAGAAAGCATCACAAAAACTGGATTTAAATAGAAAGAAAAATTCAATCCTTCTAACATTCTGAAGTGGGAAATTTGAAGAAAGTTAATGTGAAAATGTTAAAAGCCATGAGGTAAATTTAAGTAAATTAATGCATCAGTCCAACAACAATCATTTATTAAGCTCCCACTAAGTACTAGTCATTGTACTTGGCACTAAAGATATTAATGCAAATGATGAAAAAAATTCCTATTGTTGAGTTCAAATAACACTGCATCTGAGATGCAGATGAAAGGGTTTAGATTTAGAATTAAAGGTCTTGAGCTGAAATTTTATTTGAGTTTTTCAACCTGTCAATTTTATTCATTTGTAAAATTCAAAAATTGGACTAGATAATGTTTAATTTTCAGCTTTAACTTAGTGAATCAATGATTCCTTCAACATAGGTTTTTATAGATTTATAGAATTTTAATTTTTTATAAAAGATTATAGTTTATTTTAGCACTTTAATATTTGGAAGATTTTTGAAGTTAAAACATATATTTAAATAATATACAATAAAATTAACTAAAGCAGTCACTATTTAAATTATTGGTTGTTCAGCTAAGATATCAAGTAAAGTCAAATAAAAATGTTGACACTTTATCATAAACATTATGCTATATCTCTTTACCATTGTTAATCCCAACTATATTTCATAATAGCATTTTATAAGATCAAATCCTCTCATATTCCTTAGCTTATAAAATTTTTTTCTTTTTTTTATTTATTTAATAGCCTTTTATTTACAGGATATATGCATGGGTAACTTTACAGCATTAACAATTGCCAAACCTCTTGTTCCAATTTTTCACCTCTTATCCCCCACCCCCTCCCCCAGATGGCAGGATGACCGGTAGATGTTAAATACATTAAAATATAAATTAGATACACAATAAGTATACATGACCAAAACGTTATTTTGCTGTACAAAAAGAATCAGACTCTGAAATATTGTACAATTAGCTTCTGAAGGAAATCAAAAATGCATGTGGGCATAAATATAGGGATTGGGAATTCAATGTAATGGTTTTTAGTCATCTCCCAGAGTTCTTTCTCTGGGCGTAGCTGATTCGGTTCATTACTGCTCCATTGGAAATGATTTGGTTGATCTCGTTGCTGAGGATGGCCAGGTCCATCACAACTGGTCATCATATAGTATTGTTGTTGAAGTATATAATGATCTCCTGGTCCTGCTCATTTCACTCAGCATCAGTTCGTGCTTATAAAATTTTTAAACGTAGGATCTAATGCAAGCTCCTCAATTTTTTGCATAGAAACATTTACAGAAGTTGATACACTCAAGGACACACAGTTCATTTAACTAGTCCAAGTCCTTTGAATCTAACCAAGCATGCTTTTTGATTTATTGCTTCTGAACTGGAAATATATGTAGTCTTGGAATAACAAATCATTCTAAATTTCTCCCCACTTCAGAATGCTAAAGGGACTAATTTTTTCTTTCTATTTAAATCCATTTTTGTGATGCTTCTAGCATCTGATTCTGGCACATCTTGAATCCAGAGTATAGATTGACACAAGGTTTCAAAGATTACCAACCACAGCAAGGAGATAGCTCCTTTGTTATCCTATAGAATTTTCTTTTGGTATGTTTCCAGGGAGGATGAAGTACCCTTTGTAGCTATGAAATAAGTAGAGGGTTTTAGATTTAAGACTACAATCTTTAAGCCTCCTCACATTGATAACTCTGGCCTTAGTAGCTATTGATAATGTCATCAATCCAATGCCATCTTTTATTTCTGGACTAGTCTATCATAAGTGTTAGGGAGGCAACCTAGAAGCAAGTTTTGGGCAGTTTGCAAGAGAATCACCTGATGAGTTTGAGAATGTATGTGTGGGAAGTCTGAAAGAATAGAGTAAAAATAAATCTCTACCCAAGCATGAAATCATGCTTAACTTTTTGGGGAAGAGGAAGTGAAATTGAGGAAGGTTCATGAAACTAACTTTGGAAGGCAAATGTAAAAATAATCCAAGATTACTGTTGTAATCTTGTAACTCATTAGCCAATGAAAATAACCTGTGATAAGTATGTGTGATCTACTGAAGGACTTGGCAAAAAAGCCTGATGGCTATTGCCATCTGTTTGCACCTAATCAGGAGTGTCATGCTTCTGTTTACAGTGTGGCTTGGTCCATTAAGAAGGAGAGTACAGACATCTTTTGGGGCTTACCCTCATTCTGTGAGAGACCATGAGTCATGTTTAGTTAGTTGGCCGACAGTGAATTTCAGCAATAAAGCATTCCTATCTACATGCTGCGCGTCCCAGAGGATTCTTGTGCAATACCAAACAGTAAAAACTGGAGCCAGACTGGCTACAACTAGGGCTCGATGAAAACCTTTACTCAACTCACATGATAAAGGTGAAGGAGTCAAGCCTCTGTGATCTAGCTGGCCAGCATCACCATTCCTGAAATAATTATAAGGCTAGATGTGGCCAGAATGCAAGAGCACAAAGGTATAGCAACCCCACTAGAAGGACCAAGTTTCAATTAGTCACAGGTATGTAGAGTTCAATTTCAAGTATTCAATGGAGATAACCTGATGAGGTAATCTTCACTTTATGCTCATCCTATTGTTCTTGTTCCCTTATTTCTTCTATGGGAGTTTATCTCTTTCAATTATCCACAGTTTCTTGATACTACCAATAAAAAACATTTAATGTGCATTACTTGTTAAGGATCTTCTGGAGTTCAATCCTGGTTTAGATACTTGCTAGCTATGTGGCTCTGAGTAAATCATTTAATCCTATTTGCCTCAGTTTTCTCATCTATAAAATGAGCTGGCAAAAGAAATGACAAACCACTACATTGTCTTTGTCAGGAAAGTCCTAAATAGAATCACAAGGATTTGGACATGATTGAAAATCAACTGCACAAGAAAAACTTGGTAGGATGCTAGAAGTATAAGTTGTGCAAACATTTATATTCAAACTTTTTACTTTTGTTTTTGTATCCTCAATATGTATGAGTGAAATTACAGATTTAATACCAAACTATTCCTTACATATCTCCAGGGTCTTGCCTGGTATCTGGAACTTAGTAAGAGAGCAATAAAACCATAGATTTAAGGCTCTCACAATGCAATATAGTCTGACCCTTTAATTTTCTAGGAAGAGAAATTAAGGTCCCAAATTCTTGTTGAATTTATTTGAAAGTATTGCTCCCAAATTATATTTTCAAACATTAAATGTGATGATTACTTTCTATTAGTATATTTAGTTCAAATAGAATAGAGAAAACTATGTGTTACTTAATATATGCATTTGTTTTGCGATAAACTTAAATAAAAGCATGGGATCTTCTGTCATTCTTCTATTGTTTTATGTTATAAATGTGAATTGAGACTCAGAAGGTTGCTAGCATAGTCCAGGTGTCTGTTATGTGATGGCTAGCTCCAGTTAAACAATTGGTATTGATTAGCCTTTTCAAAGAATATTTCCTTGGCTGGATTATCAGTAACTATCATTATTGTTGACCTTTCCGAAGTTATCATTTTTCTTGACTTCAGTGATAATCTTCACATGGCTGATTGTAGAGGGCTGAAACTCTTGAGTCGTTGCACTGAGGTCAGTTCAAGCACTTAGGGGTAATTACCAATTGGACAATACTCTATGGGCATGTGCTTGGGGAATGACCCTTCCCACTATTCTGTACTAGCTCGATAATTGGTGTATACAGAAAATTGTAGGAGGGACTAGGGGGTGGAGTAAAACTAGCCAGGGTCACTCTCTGGGCAGGAGATGAAGAAAGAAGGTTGCAGAGATTCTGCTTCCATCCAATTCAATCCTACCCCTAAAGACCAAGAATAAAGACTAAGGACTTTTGCTTATCTTGACTTCGACTGATTCTAAGATATACAGGGTGCTAATGCAGTCATCACGGTTGATCCTCCTCTTTTTAGTACTCTTTTCTCTCTGACCCTTAGTGCTTCTCTTACGTATCTGACCATTCCTTAATTTCTTTTGCATCTTCCCCCAGTCTCCCAATATTAGTGTTTCCAAGGTTCTGCCATTATGTTCTTTTTTATTCTTTATACTTCCTTAGAAATTTCTTCAGCTCTCTTGATTCTTATCTTTAAAGGATATCTTTGAAGTTGATTCTAACATATGAATCTGTTCATCCTCCAAATATTTTTATTTCATCTATGGATACAGCCAGGCTTTTAGTAAGCCAGGTTCATGATCTTAGTCATCTTTCCTCTCCATCATATGCCTTGTTCATTCCATTTCTGTGTTGTGTGAATTACATCTCCACAATATCTCTCCTCTATATTTCATTCACACATCCACTCTGCTGTTCAGCTGTCCTTATTTCAATTTCAATAGCTTCCTACTTAGTTTCTGTGTAATCTCCCCTTTTCAGTATACTTACTTTATTTTTATTTTTTTCTTATTTCTTGTTTCTTTTTTCAAATAAAAAATTAATAACTTTTTATTTTCAAAATGCATGCAGAAATAGTTTTCAACATTAACTCTTGTAAAACCTTGTGTTCCAAATTTTCCTCTCTCTTTTCCCCCCACTCCTTCCCCTAGACAACAAATAATCCAATATATATCAAACATGTGTAGTGTCTCTATACATATTTTTGGATTTATTGTGCTGCACAAGAAAAATCAGATCAAAAAGGAAAAAGAATGATAAACAAAAAACATAAGTAAGTAATGACAACAAAGGAGAAAATACTACATTGGGATCCACATTCAGTCCCCATAGTCCTCTTTCTGTTTTCAAATAGCTGTCTCCATCACAAGGCTATTGGAATTGCATCGAATCCCCTAATTGTTGAAAAGAGCCAAGTCCATCAGAATTGATCATCCCATAATATTGTTGTTGCTGTCTACAATGTTTTCTTGGTTTTACTCACTTCACTTAGCATCAGTTCATGTAAGTCTTTCCAGGTTTTTCTGACATCATTCTGCTGGATCATTTCTTATAGAACAATATAACAATAATGCTATAAGAAATAATGTTTCTAATAGAACAATGCTACAATCATTTTTACACATGTGGGTCTTTTCCCTTTTGTATGGTCTCTTTGGGATACAGACTCAGTAGAGACACTGCTGTATCAAAGGCTATGTATAGTTTGATAGCTTTTTGGGCTCTCCAGAATGGTTGGATCAGTTCATAATGCCTCCAAAAATGCATTAATGTCCCATTTTCCCCACATTCCCTCCAATATTCATCATTATCTTTTCCTGTAATCTTAACCAATCTGAGAGGTATAATCTACCTACTTTAGAATTTCAAAAACAGTTCCTTTAAAGCACACATCCCACTCTTTCACTTACTTCACTTAAAAATATTCAATGACTTACTTCAAAAATAACATCATTTTGATACTTAAAATCCTTGATGATCTGATTTGCTACTTTTCTAAACTTATTTAATATTACTCTAATATGCATACTAGGTTCCAGTCTAGTTGAAGTCCTTTATATTCTCAGTATTAATCATTTCTTCTTCTATATCTTTGATTTCTATAATTTGTTTCATAAGCCTGGAATACACACCCTCCTTACCTATTTTTCTTCAGCTCTTTAACTTCCTTTGAATCTCAGAGTTTGAGTGCCATCTTCCATGATATGCTTTCCTATCCTTCACCTACCTCTAGTTTTTAGTGATCTCTTCTATGTCAAATTACCATGCATTTTTTTGTTTTTGCTTGCAGAATGCTATACTAACCAATAGAAAATACATTCTTATATTCAGGTCTATTGTTTTTAAAGTTTGTTTTTATATTTCTAATGCTTAACAAAGTGTCTTGTATGTAATAATTAATGAGTGCTTGTTGAATTAAATAATTGAAGATGTTGCTTGCCTTTATTTTGTTACTACAAATTAACTGAGGTCAATTGCATTAAATATGCCCAATTTTCTTATTTTGCTGCCTATGCTATGTTAAAAGATTTTTCATGAACTCTTGATTTACAAAATGGCCAAAAGGAAGTTGTAGATGTTATTTAACTTATAATAGAACTGAATTATGACTCAGAGAGGTATTTGAGCTCCACAGGATACAGTAAGCACAAAATATGTATTTTTTTCTGAAACAAAATTTGAGAAACAAGGTACTATTGTCCATAAATGTCCTTTTCAGGTCTCTGCTTGATGAGGGCTTCGAAAAAGGCCAAGTAAAATACTGGAAGGAATTTGAACTTTAGTATTTAGTATTAGGGTTTCTAAACTAGATGATGGAAAGTGTTACACTCAACAGCCAAACCTGCAGCTGACCCATAACTAGCTTCAGAACAATACTGAACCTTTATCATAGGAAAAAAAATGTTCCTTTGGATGCCTCATTTCCAAAGATGGAATGTTAAATGTAATTCAGATTCAGATAATATAGAAAATGAAAGATCAAATATTACCCAGGAGAATTAGTAAAATAAAATGTGGTCAATCAAAGATAAGAATTTGTTAAATATATAATATGTCTTGTGTAAGGGTCTGGGATACAAAGATGAAAAATGGTGTATGTAGTCTTTTCCCTCAAGGACCACAAAGTTTATTAGTGATTATAAAATGGACAAATTTAGTACATTATAGGGCAAAATATAATAGGACAAAGGAGAATCAAGGCAGAATAGCAAGAAAATTTGAAAAAGGAAAAGAATAGTGGAAGTTTTTTGAAGTCTCTCATCATTTCTCATCTGAAGTAAGCAGGTATATTCTTTGGTCAGGAAGTATAAATAAGATGTATGTGTGTTGTTATGAATTTATTTAATTAGAATAGGTCTGAACCCTAATTCCATCCAACTTTGTTTTTCCTCTACTTACCACATTTCATATAACCTTAATCATATAATCTTACATTTTCCTAGGACAAAATACAACATAACTTCATAAAGCAGGTAGCACTTGAGATGAGTTTTGAAGTAAAATAATTTCAAGAAATGCAGGTGATATAAGTTTTCAGGGTGGAGCCAACGTGGCAAAGTTGCAGGATATAAAATAAACCCACACAAATCTTTAGCATTTCTATGTATTATTGACAAAGCCCATCAGCAAGAGATAAAAAGAGAATTCTTTAAATTTATTGTAAACAAAATAAAATACTTAGGTATTTACCTGCCACGGCAAACCCAAGAACTATATGAATCCAATTACAAACCACTTCACACAAATAAAGTCAGAGCCAAACAATTGAAAAAAAAGTATTAATTGCTCATGGGTAGGTCAAGCTAATATAATAAAAAATGACAATTTGGGTTAATTGGTCTACTTGTTCAGTGCCATACCAATTAAACTACCAAAATATTGTTTCATATAAATAGAAAAAATAATAACAAAATTCATCTGGAAGAACAAAAGGTCAAGAATATCAAGAAAATTATTGGATAAAATTACAAAGGATGTTGTCTTAGCAGTACCAAACAAAAACTATTATAAAACAGCAATCATAAACACTATTTGGTACTGGCTAAGAAACAGAATGGTGGATCAATAGAATAGATAAAATACACACAACAAAATAATCAAGACCTATAGTTATCTATTATTTGATAAGCCCCCAAACTCCAGCTTCTGGAATAAGAACTCATTATTTTACAAAAATTGATGGGAAAACTAGAAAATAATATCAAAAACTCGACATAGACTTTCATCTCACACCCTTATACCAAAATAAGGTCAAAATGAATAGGATACCATAAACAAATTAGGAGAACAAGGGATAATTTACCTATCAGATCTATGGAGAAGGCAGGAATTTATGGCTAAAGAAAAACTAGAAAACATTATGAAAGGCAAAATGGACAATTCGGATGACATTAAATAAAAATGTTTTGCACAAGCAAAACCAACAGAAACAAAATTAAAAGGGAAGAACAAAACTGGGAAAAAATCTTTACAGTTAGTGTTTCTGATGAAGGTCTCATTTCTAAACATATAAAGAACTGTGTTAAATTTACAAGAGTACAAGTCATTACCCAATTGATAAATGGTCAAAGGATATGAACAGACAATTTTCAGATGAAGAAATTAAAACCATTTCTAGTTATATGAAAAGTTGCTTTAAATCACTATTGATCAAAGAAATGCAATTAAGGCAACCTTGAGGTACTACTTCACACCTCTCAGATATGTAAACATGACAGGAAAGGAAAATGATAAATGTTGGAGGACATGTGGGAAACCTTGGACACTAATGCATTGTTAGTGGAGTTGTGAAATAGCCACCATTTTGCAATATAATCTGGAATTATGCCCAAAGGGCTATCAAACCGTGCATACTCTTTGACCCAGCATTGCCATTACTGGGTCTTTATTCCAAGGAAATCATAAAGGAGGAAAAATGACCCATATGGGCAAAAACAGTTGTAGCAACCCTTTTTGTAGTAGCAAAAAACTGGAAAAGGAGTGAATGCCCATAATTGGGGAATGACTGAACAAGTTGTGATACAGGAAGATAATGTAATATTTTTGTTCTATAAAAAATGAGAAACAAGCTGAAAGGCCTGGAAAGGCCTGAGCAACTGATGTTGAGCAAACAAGCAGAACCAGGAATACATTGTGCACACTAACAGCAAGAATGTGCAAAGATCAGCTATGAAAAACTTGGTTGTTCTTAGTGGTTCAGTGATTCAAACCATCCCTAATAGACTTTGGACAGAAAATGCCATCTGCATCTAGAATAAGAACTTAGGAGACTGAAAGCAAGTCAAAATATGCTATGTGCACTTGCTTTTTCTGTTTTTGTATCCCCATGGATTTTTTTCCCTTTTGATCTGATTTTTCTTTCCCAACATGATTCATAGAACAATGTATATTAAAAATAAATAAATTTACTACAATAAAAAATAGAGGAAAAGAAGTGAAGTTGTAGCACCCCTAATGTTCTTTCTGTCTCATGTGGAGTGTTAGGGAATTTTCTTGGAAAGGAAAAAGGAAATAAGCTGGGAACCAATCAAATGCAGCTAAGTAGAAAGGTAAAACAAGACAGGGGCAGGCTTCTTCCAGCAAAAGTCAACCATTTTATCTTCTCTTTTGCTCTATGAATCATAAGTTAGCTATGACAAAAAGGAGTTCAGATCCCTTACAGTGATACCCCAGCAGAGATCAAGGAAAGAAATAGCCATAGAAATGCCAAAGGACTGAAAGTTGAGGCCTTGTCCCAATGGTAGAAGAACCAAAGATTCTGCCATTTCTGAATTCTCACTTGATGACTAGGCTTACTAGATAAATGTTGAGTAGACATTTTTCATTGTGTTCTGTTGTCTAAACTCTTTTTGCCCTCTCATAGTAGGGCTAAACTCTGGGTGCTGCTTCCTTAGAACTCTTAGCTACTGCTAGAGTCTAAAAAAGGTTTGGGGTACAATCAAATAGTAGTTTCATAACTTATCATATGGATTGATGATATACCAACAGTGAAATAACAACATAGAACAGCTAAAAGCACTCTCTTCTTTTGTAGATAATTAATTTCATTATGCCAAGGTCATGTGCTTAGGGTTACATGAAATATAGCAAATTAGAGAAAAAATAGAATTTTGATGGAATTAGGGACTCAGAACTATTCTGATTTAATAAACCCAAAACAACAAACACACATGTTGCCTATACATCCTGATGAGAGAATATACCAGGTAAGAGGTTATAAGAGACTTCAGCTGAGTGTAGCTATATGGGTGAATACATATGAGAGATATGGAGAGAAGAAAGAATGCCTGATCACTTTTTTTAGTATCCATTTTTGTATAACCAAGACAGCTGCCTCTCTCCTATATGTTTTGGGGGGTGTCAAATACAAAGGTCCAAAAACTAACAGTATTTTTCCTCCCATTTACCTTCCACTTACTGATTTAGATTCATAAACTTGAAGTCATATTCAATTTTCCCTAGCCTTCATCCTTTATATCTAATCATTTACCAAATTCTGCCTCTTTTATAGTACCTTCACAATGTGTCATGTGTTGCCTCTTCTGTAAAGTCCTCCCTGATTTTCCCAGATTTTTGTACTTTCCTCTTTCTCACATTCCCTGTTATTTAGTCTTCTATATGCATACTATTTATTTTTGTCCCCCTAACTCATAATAGAATATAAAATCCTCAAATAGCCCAGTAATTCTGGGCTGTTTTTACCTTGGTATCTGTTCCCAGTGCTTGGCTCTTAGTGGTCTACTAAATGTTTATTGATCTCAATTAAATTGTCATGATTGTTGTCTTCAAATATATCAAGAGTTATTTTGTGGAAAAAGGTTAATTCTCATATTGCTTTGCTCTAGAAAGTAGAAAATTGCTCTATAGATAGGACAAATTTGGGATATATATATATATATATATATATGACTTTATTAGGACTGTCCAATTATGTATCTTGTACAAGAATGAATTTTCTGCTGCTGCATTAATGAATTTGATGAGTAACATTAGGGGGCATTATAGACAGAATTCATATTTAACCTATGGGGTTGAATATCTGAGCTTCTACAATTCTAGAATTATGATTTAACCAATGATTCACCTCATTATTACTAAAAATTAAAATATCCAGCTAATTCTCTTGCATATAGTTCCAGAATTTTTATAAACTTAGAATGAATGAATTCTATGCTTCTTCCATTATCCCCTTTTAGGCTCCACTGAACTCACTCTTCTCTCTATGTGGTCTGGTATATCACTTAAATAGGTAAATGGTCTAAAAGGAAGTAGAATTTTAAGTTCAGGGACAGCTCTTCATCTTACCTGTATCTCTCATCACTTTAAACTTTACAGTCATTATATTGACTTGGCAGAATATCTGACCAAATATCTAGAATGAGAGACTTCTATTAAAGTTTTTCCTCCATCTCATTCTTTCTAATAAGTCCTCTTAGATGATATGTTTTTAGCTAATAAAGTACTGGGGGAGAAAAAAGATTCTGGGGCTGTTTAAAATGATAGTTACATCTATATTATCCATCATGGCTTATTATTTTGATTCCTGATTAGTGTCAAAAAATTAATTATGCCAGAACTTCTGCTTACCTGATTACTTATGTAGATTTGTACAATGTGTATTGAAAGTTTACTGAACTCTGTACAGAAAGCCATTCATGCCTTCATTGTGTTGATCATCAAAATCCACACACATATATACCAGAGCAGACTTGTACCCTGAGTTATAAGAGAATAATTGAACATTATAAGAAAAAATGTTCTCCTCCTTCTACCAATAAACTGAAAGGAGATATGGAAGAAAATAGAAGCAAAGCATTTATTGTAGGTATGGTGAAAAGAACATTGAATTTATTATGAATAATCTGGATTTAAATCCTGCCTCTAATTTTTACTAGCTATGCAAATACAAGTAAATCTCTTAAACTCTTTGAGACTCAATTTCCTTAGCATTAAAATACCTCAGGGCTATTATGAGGATTAAATGAGATTATATATATATATATATATATATATATATATATATATATATATATGTTTGCAAAGATTTAAATATTGCAAAAACATCTAATGTCATATTATCTATTAAAAATAAAAAATTAGTCAAATAATATAAGCCTTATTAACAAAAAGATAATTTTTTTTGAATGGGTAAAAGAGGTCATTCTGTCTCAATTCTTACCTAGCCTTACTCGCTGAATGGACATTGCCTCAGTCAAACTAAAATCCATTAAAGACTTTAGCTTAAAAAGGGCCATTTCTAGTAATCCTGATCTATCTTGTCTCTGGATCCAGATGGCTCTGGGAGAGAAAGTGAAGTTGGTGAGTTTGCATAACTCACCCTTACTTAAATTCAGCTCCTTTGAATGTGCTTGCATCACCTTCCTGATTCATGGTCCTCTTTGAGAATGAAGGACAAATAACTACAAACTCTGGAAAATAGAGATGAGCTGCAATCTGTATCCATGAAAGGAGTGGGATCACAGTTCCACTGGAGTATCAGAGTATTAGAATATGGTAGCCCAGCCCTTATTACATTTTTGTTACTGAATATTAACTGATAATATTTAAGAAAAAAAAGGTACTAAATGAAGTAAAATAAAAACTTAAGGTCTACAAAGCAATTAAGGGTTGTTTTCACACGATGCACACAATAGCTATAAAGTAAGTATGGTAACCCATATTTTACTGATGAAAGCACTAAATTTCACGGAAGTTAATTAACTTGTTCATAGTCATGCAGCCATTATCATGGACAGAATTCATATCCAGGTCCCTCATGCTTTTAGGACCCATATCCTTTCTAATACAATGAAGTCGCTCACTAAAGAAGATAATATTAACATATTTGTTGTTATACCCAATTACAAAATCACCCCTGCCCCAACATTATTTACTATCTTTTAGAATCAACATCCTGTTTTTTTTGTATGGTAAAATGTTTATTATTAATGATTAATTTAATACAACTGCTAAAAAAAGGACGAAATTATCTCTTCATTTCAAATATATTGTTACAGTGTTGATATGTATGCATGTCTGTGTGTGTGTGTGTGTGTGTGTGTGTGTACAATTCTTTCTCTTCTTAATCATTAACTATAAATGTTTAATCAATCTTAATAGTGCTGTTTCTATTTGGGGCATTTATGAGGCATCATTTAAAAACAACCTTCAATTTTATGCCTTTCATGGTTGCTTTTATCTTTTCTAAATTGTCATAATGACAAATAAATACATTAACAATTTAACTGAGGAGTGAATAACACTTGAGAATGATCCATGGCTAAGCAGAAAATCATTTTGTTTTCTCAACTCTATAAACCTGAATATTATATTTGGAAGGAAGTAGGTTATTATCATCCAAAGCTAGATGGATTTCTCCTTTCAGAAGATAGGTAATGGACATGAAAAAAAAAGTGGACATTTCGAATTATTAATTTTTTTCCAATTTGAAACACTTTCAGTAAAGGATCTTGAATGTGAATTTCCCTTCCTTGATTCACTAACTTACATTATCTTTCCATAGCAGAATTTTTTTTTTACAGGAATCATCTTTGATTCAAGAATAACCTTGAAGATAATTCATTTTGCAAATATCTTCTGTTTGATCTGTGCAGTATGACAAAGGACTCATGTTGTTTAATTGACTACACTGGAAAGTTGAAAGAATTTTGTACATCCGTATCTTCTGGGTGAGCTGTGACCACACAGAATGCAGGGGAGGGCCCAGTGCATGAACTGTGGTGACCTCACCAGTTTTCCAAAGGCGCCTACATTCCTTCATTCCATGATGATGTCCTAACTATATCTCTAAGAACCATGTGTTGACAGCACTTGTCATAAAACTTTCAAATAGACTGTTGACTAAATAATCTCAGGCTTTCAGTGATGTTCTTTGCAAACTTAAAGTAGAGCAGACCTAGGACTGTTTTCATTCAAAACTTTATAAGATTTTATTTGGAAAGATTTCATATCTTGTTCTTATAGTCTGTGTTCTAATGTATCTTATGTGATAAGTTTTTTTTTAGTTTATCTTAGTTTATTTTTGGATAAAGTACAACATAGAAGCAATACTTTGTGAACTGATGTCCTAAAGTAGCTATAACTTGTCTTGTTCCTATTTTAGTAGCATAGACTCTTTTTATCTTAATTTTGGAGATATCAGAAGGTATTTAGTATGGAAATCTAAAGGCTCACATGAACATCATTCTAACATATCCTTGACCATTGACCATTTGGTCTTTGCTTTAAGACCTTCATAAAAGATCCTTAGAAACAAGACATTCAATTTCTGAATAGTGCAAATTGTTAGAAAGTTATTTTTTTCTCTTTTTTCCCCAAGCATAACTTCATAAAATTTATTCATTAATTTTAATTTTTGTCCATCATTTGATGACTCTCCCAACCTTTATTATGTGGGAACACATTTTATTAAATCAATCCATCAAAACTGGTGATGGAAATATTCTGATTGGGTGTTTTTTTTTATTACACTTTGAGATGCTTGTTGAAAGCAGGACTGAGTTCAGATTCAGAGAGAGATTTTGAAGGTTTGATCACAGAAAGGAAGGAGTAGGGATAGCTAGAACCGAGCCACAAAGAACCCAGAGTCTAGAAACAACTATCAAAAGGATAAAGAGAAAAATGGTAAACTATGACATAAAGAAATGTTAAAGGTAATCAATTGGCTTTATAGTCCTCTCAAAGCAAAATACTTGGGCTGATGTCATTAGCTGTATCACTTCCTCAAGGACTGAAGGCAATTTAAAGAAAAGGTGTGATTTCCCCCAATTTTCCTCTCCAGTTCTGGTTATTCATAGATAGTATAATATATTTGCTGCTTCTTTATCTAAATTTTTTTGATAACCTGAATTTGCCTCAACTTCAAAGAGGCCAGAAGTTAAAAAAAGATAGTTAAAAATGTAATTGAAGGCTAAGAATCAAATCTCTGAACTGAATATTTTTCTAATTAGGGATTCCTCTGGGACCGTGACTATAACTTAAATTTTTCATCTAACATAAAACTCCCTAAAGGCTCAGAGAAGGGAACCATATAGGAGAGCATTCTTGCTCTTGATCTTAAAACAGAATACTTATTTTTAACATTTTTTTAGACAGAAGAAATCTAATTACTTTTACCATTTGAATTCCCTTTAAATATTTGGTGATAATTTCTTCAGGATAAGGATTATTTTACTTTCATTCTTTGTATCTTCATTGATGAGGTCAGGGTAACAATAGTTAGTTCAAAATAAACATGTGACAAATTCACAATGGCTATTCTCTTCGCCAAAAAGAAGGTTTATTTAGGAAAAGAATTTACAGACAAAATAAAAAGTAAAAAAGGCACCAGGAATGACAAATTTGAAACAGAGTTGGGAGAGCATATGGTTAAACTAACCAGAGTTAACTAGAGTAAGAAGAAAGGCACCATTAAAGGGAAGGTACTATGAAGAAGAGAGGAAGTGTAATCTCATAGTAGGCTTAGTACTGAAAAGAATTTAGGAAAGATTTATCATAAGCAGATCCTGTAGGGGAAATATAGCTTTGGTGATTTCCTAGGAAGACCAGAGAAGTAAAGGTGGTAATTCAGAGGAAAGGTTAAAGAGAAAGGAAATGCCAGAGGTAAGGAATCAAGGAGCCAAATGGAATGCATTTTCAATATCCCTTTATGCAAAGATAAAATAACAAAATTATCGTATTTTAAGATTGTAAGGGATTTCAGAAGTCATCTACTTCAGGTTTCAACCAATCTCTTCTCTTCTGGTCAGCATAAGTCATTTAGAAAGATAATTGCCAGCAAAATATTTAAAATTTATTCTGTTAGCTTTAAAATAACTAATTTTAAGTCATTTAATTTTTGCAAAATTTTGCTTAATTCAGAGATAACTTTCCAATTTTCTGCATTTGGTAGACTTTTTATATATGTTTTGTTTATTTTAGATTAAACATACTAATCAATCAGTGACCATTTAAAAATAACTATTTGCCAAGCTTTGTACTGACATAAACTGAGATTTTTTGTAAGGCCCAGATATAAACTGTGCCCCCTTCAGGGGGACTCTCAGACCCTGGGAAAATCCTGGAAACTCCCAGCTAAGTAGTCTCATTCAATTGGAGATCTAGGACCTGTGTGCATTACCAACACTGACTCAAACTCCTAGTTAAGTAATCTCATTCAATTTTGAATTAAATTGAAGCCCCAGACAGCTAATAAAAGACAGCTCTGAATCCTGAAATATCACAGAAATACTAAACAGGATTATGGTTATCATGGAAGCTGTCTTTTTAGCAAGCTGTCCTGCCAGGACTTTTTACCCATTGAAGATATTCTCTTCTCTGGCCTCTTTGCTATCTTCCTAACAGGACCTTTTGCCGACTAAAAAGTCTATAATCCTAGCAATCTGGCTTCTCAGTCTAAACTCTGGTTTTACAAAACCAAAAATGAAACTACTACTGCTTCTTCTTCTTTCTTCTCCTCCTCCTCCTTCTTCTTCTTTGCAGTCATCTTCTTTCTTTTCCCTTTCTTTTTTCCTTCTCTTTTTTCTTTTTCTCATCCTCTTTTTATTTCTTCTCTTCTTTCTTCTCTTTTTCTTCCTTCATTTATTCAAAAAGCTGGGACAATTCTACTTTTTGTACTGCACAGTTTTCTTTTCTTTTCTTTTTTATTTCTGGAAATATGGCTTGGAAAAAATAGACTTTACAGAGCCCATTGTATTTTAAAGGGATCTACTTGACTAAGCCTATAAACCAAAATCACTTTGGCTTTCATTGAGTAACCAATAATAACCCCAAGCCAAGCTTCCTGAGACTCATTGTTTAGTTCTGATAGCTTAGAATGAGTGTAAATAATACTTGTTTTCTGTTCTGGAATGAAATTCTGAGGGTCTTCCCCTCCCAAGATTGATATCTTTGTGCTGGTAAATTGAGTAATATTTTGTCCCAACTTTTTACCTAGACTTTTGTCCTTGAATGAACATGACTTCAGACAAACTGAGAACTGGAAAAGACCTTACTTTAAAAATTCCAAAGTTACCCACTGCATGCTGGGGAATCACCCATTGTCATAACCTAGGCCTTGCCCCTGGACTAATGTTTTTGGAGGAAAAAATAAAGTTGACAACTTTGTGCAGCTCTGCTTCACAGTAAACGTAAGGGGTTAAGGAAGTCTAGCACCCATCCCATAGAGCAGCAAGAACCAAGACAAAATCAAAAAGAGTAAATGTTTTAGAAATAAATGATAATATAAATAAATTAGGGGAGCATGGAAAAACATACATGTTAAATCTATGGAAAAGAGAATTTATAACCAAACAACAGAGAGAAGGTAGTAGGAAGTAATTAGCTAATTTTATTATATGAAATTAAAAAGCTTTTGCATGAACAAAACTAATCCAGGCAAAATTAAAAGGAAAACAGACAATTGGGGGGAAAAGTTTTACAGCAAATATCTCCAATAAAAGCCTCATTTCAATTGAGCCCAATGTATAACAAAATGAGCCATTCTCTAGTAGATAAATAGTCAAAAGACATGAACAAAAAGTTTTCAGAGGAAAAAAAAAATCAAAGCTATCAATAGTCACATAAAAAATGCTCTAAATCTCTAATGATGAGAGAAATGCACATTAAAACATCTCTGAGATACCAACTCACATCTATCAGTTTGGTGACTAAACCAGAAAAAGAAAATGAGAAATTCCAGAGGGGATGTGGAAAAATTTGGAAGCTAATTCATTGTTAGTGAAGTTGTGAATTGGTCCAACATTCTGGAGAACAATTTGAACCTATGCCCAAAGAGCATATCCTTTGACCCAACAATACTAGTAATAGGGTAAAGAGAACAAAGAAAA
The DNA here is from genome assembly GCF_902635505.1 of Sarcophilus harrisii. Taxonomy (NCBI): domain Eukaryota; kingdom Metazoa; phylum Chordata; class Mammalia; order Dasyuromorphia; family Dasyuridae; genus Sarcophilus; species Sarcophilus harrisii. Next base: position 234,801,117 of record NC_045429.1, on the reverse strand, counting down.
GAAGAAAGGACCTATTTGTACAAAAATATTTATAGCAGCTTTTTTTGTGGTGACAAAGAATTTGAAATAGAGAGAATATCCATTAATTGGGGAATAACTGAGCAAGTTGTGGTATATGATTGTCATGGAATATTATTGTGCTATAAGAAATGATAAGTAGAATGGTTTCAGAAAAACCTTGGAAGTCTTCTATGAACTGATGCAAAATAAACTGAGCAGAGCCAGAAGATAAGCTTGCCTAGTAACAGCAAAATTGTATAATAAACAGTTGTAAATTACTTAGCTAAATCTCAGCAATACAATGATCGAAGAAAATTCCAAAGGACACATGCTAAATAATTTTTTCTATTGCCAGAGAGAAAACTGATGAACTAACTTTTTTGTTTTTTTCTTGTTTTATTCTTTGTTTTTGTGTTCTTTTATAATAAAGCAAATATGGAAATGTTTACATGACTTCACATGCATAAGTGAAATCAAATTGCTTCTTTTCTCAAGGTGGAGATGGGAGAGGATTTGGAACTCAAAACTTTCAAAAATAATTGTTAAAGTTTCTAAACGTGCAATTGGAGAATATTTAATGGAGAATAAAATGTATTAAAGAAAAAGAAAGAAAATGGAGGTAGGGCATAATTCCATCCATCATATTTTCCATTCTCTAATCTTTACTAATTCTTTAAATCTACCTTTTTAAACTTCACATTAGCCTATTCTAGAAGAGGAATTAGGTAATCACAACTGGAAAGATGATAATTTTATCCTTAAAAAAGAAAATAAACATGAAAGGGGCAAAAGATAATGAAAAACAGACAATTTTATATTAATATTTTTAAATGATTGAGACTTGGGAACACTCTGCCTGGCAAAGTGAGGAAGGGAATCTCACACTCTCTCAGTACTACTTTGAACAATGAGAAACCAAATTTAAAAAGAAAGAAAGAACAGGAGAACAAGTAACTTATTCTGTAATCTGAGTACCTGAATCAACAGTTGTGGATGTTTAAATGTGTAACTCAAGAAAGAAAAATACAAAGAAACTACATAAGAGGAGGCGCCTGTGGGCTATGTGGTTTGGATTGTCAACCAGATCAGAACTGGGCTCTAACCTCTGGGTGTTCTGAGCCAAACAGAACAAGCAAGAAATGGGAAAATCATGACACAAACAGAAGTTTAATTAATTTCAGGATGAGGAAAATGACATTTGCAAATATGAATCCCCACTCCTAAAGTAAGGGCTTATAGCTCCTATATACACAAAAGGGATTAGACCATAACACAAGCATTCTTAGATGTTGAAATAGTTCTCATGGTTGACATTTCTTGGGACAATATAGGCATTCTTAGGTCTTGTGGGAATAGTTGTTGTCTGAATCTTAGAGGTTGTGATTACTCTGTAGGGTATAGAAACCAGAGTTCTGTGATAGAAATAGGAGTACAGCACCTGGTAGTTACAAGGAACAGGGGTTATTAACATATAATGCATGGCCTTTGGAAATAGGGGGAGCTAAATTCCCTAGTGAACACCTGCTATTGGTCCAAGCAATATACTTTTCCAGAGGGTGAGATCATCCAGAGCACAAAGAATTATTGCTATGCCAAGTTCAGGCACAGCCTGCTTGTTGGGCATTAACTTTGGGAAATAGGATATCTCCAAAAGATTTTGACAGAATATTTTAAAAATCATACTTATTTGACCTTATTTTGAGCCTCTGTCAATGTACCTTATCCTTTTGTAGTACATATATCTTGATTTCTTTTTTCCCAAAGGGAGTACTCTTACATGTTCCCTTCAAGATTTCAGGAAATAACCCTGAAGAATTAGGGTTTTTTGGAAGGTAGCTAGTGGAAGAGTACTGGCCTTGAAGGAAAAAAGAACTGAAACGAAATGCAACTTCAGACATATACTGGTTGTATGACTCCTAGTAAGTCACTTCACTTTTGCTTCAGTTTGTCAAATTTAGAAATGAGTGTAATTTTCATATACAGGAAAAATATGGATTCCTCATGATGTACTTTAGACTATACATTGTACTATCAAACATTCATAAATGTTACCATTCTAGATAGCCCTTGATAAAAAATAGTAAGGGCTATTATTATCTTCATTTTATATTTGGGTAAATTGAGACAGATGGAGATTAAGTGACTGTCCCACAGCTGGTAAGCATCTGAGGTTTGATTTGAGCAGCAGTGCCCATCAAAGAACTTATCTTGTTTTTCTATGAATTTAGTGTTTAGAACTTTTCAATTGAAATATTCTTAGTTATAACAGTAGTGATGAGGTTTTGGGCAATTAGGTGGGGTTGGCTGAGAAACCTGAAATATTAATGAGATTATAATGCTCCCTGAGGCAATTAGGTAAGGACAATGCTGAGGATCAGTTACACCTTACAGTTCTACCCCTGAGGAGGTCTTGGGAAATTTCACCTTATTTTATCTAATCTGAAACCCAAGTTATGAGGTCAAACCCCCAAAGTTAAATTTCCCCTATAAATCTGTCTATGGTCTATGCCATTTTTGCTAAATTCCTTTTGGGATTAGCCCACCATGCTTCTACCTCATGGAGTCTTTCTCCTCTCCTCTTCCTCCATGCTTCATGCTGTCTTTCTCCTTATTATAGCCAACTAATTCTTTTAAGTCATTAAATTCCTCTGTGGATTTAGCCTACCAGTCAATGGCATACTCCCACCTCTTGGTGTATTCTGGAACTTGTCATTTCCCTTCTTAATTGTTAAAACCCCTTTCCTCATTAACTACATGGTCTTTTGAATCTATTTCATAATTACCACTCATGCTATCTATTTTATCTCTTCATTTTGTCTCTCCTAGTAAACATAGGTATCTTTTGGCAAAGAGAATGTCTTTGCAAATTCTCCACAAGTGCTTTGCACCTTGTGCCTCATATTTTGGACTAGCATTGTTACTCCAACCTCATCATTTTGTGCCCAACCTCATCAGTAAAAATATTTCATACTGACAAAGAAATAGCCTTAAAATATGCATACACATGCACAAGCACAGTACTGACCTCAAATAAATATATTATCCATTTATGTTGCCTAATTAGCATAATATGCTTCTACTTACTCATAGTAGTAAACTTAGAAAAATGAGGTATAATCCACTGAAAAGCTAAAGTATTCATTGTTCCTTGTGGAAGGGCATTAAAATTCAGGGACTGAAATTACACAGAGTTGATTTGGTGTTAAGGACAAAAGCTTCATATCAATTTGGAGAAGAAATCTTTAACTTATTAAATTTAAGGAATTAAATTAATTTGGATAGGAAAAATGCCTATTTTCAGTTATCTCTAATTGAATTTTAGCATTTTTTTCAATCATTTAAAAATATTACTCTGAAAAGGAGTTCATAGGGTTCACTAGCCTACCAAAAGAGTCTATGAAAAAAAAAAAGGTCAGAAACCCAACTTTTCTTCTGCTTTTTCTGACAGGACTACACAAAACAGAGACTTTGTTTAAAACAAACAAGAAAAAAGCTAGAATTACTGGTTAAATTAAAATAGAAATTGTTAGGTTCTCTCTAGTTCAGGCTCAGCAGAGTCTGGGAAAGAATTCTGTCTCTCTAGAAAAAGAGCAATGTATTGATTGAGGGAAGAAGTCATGTGGTCATGTCTATGGTTTAAGAAAATCTCTTTAGTATCTCTGTGGATGAAGGATTGTAGCAGTATATTTGATATAGGGAGACCATGTGAGGATGACACAGAGATTTCAGACCCTGGTTGTAGAGGGCTGGAACTATGCACTGAGTCGGGACTGCTGAGCACTTGAGGCTAACTTCTGATTGGACGATACTCTATGGGCATATGCTTGGAAAATGTTCCTTTCCACTATCCGTACTGGCTCAATAATTGGTGTATAGAGGATTGTAGGAGGGACTAGGGGATGGAGTAAACTAGCCAGAGACACATTCTCAGTGGTAGACAAGGGAAGGTGGTTGCTGAGATTCTGCTTCCATCCTATTCAATCCCACATCTGGGGACTGAGAATAAAGATTAAGGACTTTTGCTTATCCTGACTATGGCTGATTCTGGGGTGTCCTGGGTGCTAACACGGTTATTACACTGGTGGCCTGCATAATGATGTTCTTACCAGAAATAGGGAAGTTTGGAAGAGCTAATGATTTCTGCTTTTGATATATTGAGTTCAAGATGGGACATACATTTTGCTTTCAACACAGGATAAAGACTAGGAAAGAAAAAGCACAGTGAAATTAACTTCCAAATATAATTTCGCAACAACAAAGAGAAACATAAATTAGAAACCCATGGGGAAAAAGTAGCCACCAACTGCAAAAGTTGCATTTCCCTTTTTTAAGGTACAGTCAGCAACATAATATTGGAAAAGGGATACTAGCGTTGTGCTCAGATATATGAAATAGTCTGAATTTCCTTGGTGTGAGAAGATCCCTTTGGCAAAGGAAGTCTTGAAATTCAGAGCTGCTAATGTCTTACTTGGCTTCTATAATAAAGACTGTCTTCTCCTCCTAGCATAAAATACAAAGTCATGGATAATTACTGACAAAAAAAAAAGATAAATGATAACAGAATTGCATAAGAACAATGGGTATTCTTGATATTCTCACCAAAAAGAATACCTGGGTAATGAAAAAGAATCACATATATGGAGAGAGGTGAATTGATCAGTGGGTTTATCAAACTGATGAGTCTGTAGGAAAGTGGTTTATTTTAGGGACTTAGATTGTATGTCCTTTTGGAGGCTGTGTATCATAGGATCTTGGATTTATGGTTGGCAGAAACTTTAGAGTTTTTTAGAGTTTAGAGAAACTTTATCTCATTATATCTAAACTTTAGAGTTTAGAGAAACTTTATCTTATTCAATTTACAGAAGTAGAGACTGAGGCCCAAAAACATTCAGTGACTTGACCAAGATCACATCTGTAGTAAGTAGAAGTTAGATTTTGAACTCAAATACTCCAACTCCAAATTTAGCTTTCTTTTCACTCAAAATGTGAGAAATTCATTCATTCTTTTCAGCATACTGCCTTTCATGGAGGCAATTACTTGTTATTTCATAGGGAGAGCATTGCAGGTAATGAGACTTAATTGGTTAGCTCATATTGTTATTAGACTACCCTATTAAGAAAAGAGAAGTACATTTTTGTGTAGGTCCATTAAAAGGATATGACAAACTATCTTTTTTTTTTTTTTTGAGTTTTAGAAGAGCTAAAGTAGGACAAAATAGTGATGGCAGAGTATTTTTTCCTTCCTGCTCCCATTTCCACTTGAAGCTGTTAATGGTTGCTTTGGAGAAAAAAACAATAGGAACTAATGCTGATAACCATAAGACATCTATGGAGAAAAGAACTATGTGGGCAATTGCTCTAGAGATGACAATCTCTTGTATCAAGAAGTGGGACAATGGTGGATTATGGATAGTTAGGTTTTAGCTTTTAAGAGACAATGGTAGAAACAAAGATATGACCATCATTCTGAGAGGGACTTAATAGTCTGAGGTGTGAGTTCTTAAAATTTATCTTCTGGAGAAATATTAAAGGTGTATTCTCTCAAATCCTCAAGATTAAGGTTTCTAGTATCCATCATTCTATTAAAGAAGGGAGGAGCAAATACCTGAAAGTGATTGAAGAGTATAAGGCTGTAAAAATATTGTGCATTTGATCACAAATGGAGTGGTAGTAAAGAACTAAAGCTATAATAAAGAGAAGTAAGGATCTGGATTTTATATTCTTAGACACTTAAAGCTTAGGTGTGGGTTTGATGGGAACAACATTGACTTGTCTTTAGCAACTAAATTTGATTTTTTTTTCAAGAGGTATCCAAAATGATATTGTAAGGTTACATAGTAAAAATGGATTCACTGCAATGTTTAGATGTGATCTAATAGTCTCAAATGTATTTTCCTTTCTATGGAAGTATGCCATTCCTCTAAGCAATTAATTGATAAACATTTATTAAATACCTGCAAAGCATCGCACCCAAGCACTTGAGATAGAAAAAGAAGGAAAAAAAATCAGAACCTGACCTCAAGGAGCTTACAGTTGAATGGGGAAGATAAGAAAACAAATAAATACAAAATAAACTGTCTACATGATGAATAAGAAATAATTAACAGGGAGGTCACTAGAATTAGGACAGGCTAGGAAAGGATTTATGTCAAAGATGGTTATTTTTTTTAAATCAAAGAAGTAAGTAGGTAGTTAAAGAGGGAGAGTATTGTAGGCATGGGGATAATCAGAAAAAAAAAATGCCAGGAGCCAAGAGATGGAGTGTCTTGTTCATGGATCATTTAGGATACCAGCATCAGTAGATCAGAGTATGTGGTAGGGAGTAAGATGTGAGAAAATTGGAAAGATATTAAAAGATTTGGTTATAAAAGACTTTGAATATTCAGCACTTCTACCCCCATACACCATTTCTTCCCCCCTCTCAAGTTCTACAACTCTAAGGAATGATAAGCATTTTTTTCTCTTTAAAATTATTTATTTAAAATTTCCCCCCATTTACATTCAAATTTTTTTTTCTTTTTCTTGCTGAGGCAATTGATGTTAAGTGACTAGCCTAGGGTCACACAGCTAGGAAGTGTTAAGTGTCTGAGGCCAAATTTGAACTCAGGTCCTTCTGACTTCGGGGCTAGTATTCTATCCACTGGGCCACCAAGCTGCTCTTTTTCATTTATTTTTAAGATTTTTGAATTCTAGGTTCTGTCCCTTATCCCCACCCACAATTAAGAAACCACATGTGAAATTATGCAAAAAATTTCCATAAAAGTCAAGTTGTGAAAAAATATAGATCTCCCACCCTAATTAAAATAAAAACCCTCAAAAAATTAAAAAGAGAGATATAAATAGAGAAATAGAGAATTCTTTTATCTATATTCAAATCAAATTAGTTCCTTTTCCCCACATAGATAGGATTTTTCATTGTAAGTTTTTCAGAGTAGTTGTGGATGATTGTACTACTGAGAATAACAAAGTCATTTACATCTGGTCGTTCAAGACCATTGCTATTACTTTGTATATTGTATATTTCATTTTGTTCATGGAGGACTTTCCAGGTTTCATTTTTTTCCTGAGTGCATCTTGATCACTATCCAGATAGCAATAATATTCCGTCACAAACACATACCACAATTTATTGAGCCATTTTCCAATTGATGGGCATTCCCTCAATTTCTAATTTTTTTTTGTCCTGAGAAGAGAACTACTATGAATATTTTTCATATATATAGGTCATTTTCCTTTGTTTTTCTTGTTGTTTTTTCAAATTTCTTTAGTTATTCATGCTTAATAGTGGTGTTATTAAGTGACAGGATATGCATACATTTTCAGCCCTTGGGAACAGATCATATCTTTTGATCATTTATCAATTGGGGCATGGATCTTTTTTTTTTTTTTTTTTTTTTTGTAAATTTGACTCAGTTACCTGGGTAGTTGAGAAATGAGGCCTTATCAGAGATCTGTGCTTTGAAAATTTTTGATGACTATTATTGCTTTTTGTATTTTCCCCCATTTATTCTCTCTCTCCTTTCATCCTGTCCCTTCTCAAATGTTTTGCTACAGACCACTCTTTCCTCCAATATGCATTCTATTTTATCATCCTCCCCCCCTTCCCATGTCCCATTTCCTTCCTATTTTCCAACAGGGTAAAATAGATTTCTATACCTCTACTGAGTATATATGCTTTTGAGTCAAATCTGATGACAGTAAAGTCCACTCACTCACCCTTGGTATTTAATTGGAGGTTTTTAATTTGTTCTTTTTCTAGTTTAGTTGCTAGACTAATTAGTTGCATGACTAATTCATTGATCTCCTCTTTCATTATGTTATTCATGTACTCATTTAGAGATATAAAATTTCTCCTAAAAATTGCTTTGGCTGCATCCCATAGGTTTTGGTATATTGTCTCATTATTGTCATTCTCTTGAATGAAATCATGGATTGTTTCTATGATTTATTGTTTGACCCACTCATCCTTTAAAATTAGATTATTTAATTTCTGATTGGTTTTTAGTAATATAATTCTTACTACATTGTGATCTGAAAAGGAAGCTTTTATTATTTCTGTCTTTCTGCATTTGGTTGTGAAGTTTTCAGTGCCCTAATATATGGCCAATTTTTTGTGTAGACTACATTTACTCCTGAGAAAAAAGTTATATTCTTTTCTGTCCCTATTCAATGTTCTCCAGAGGTCTAGCATAATTAGGTTTTCTAGGATCCTATTAACCTCCATCTTTTCTTTCTTGTTTATTTTGTGGTCAGATATGTCTGATCTGGAGAGGTTGACGTCTCCCACTATTGTTTTGCTGTCTATTTCTTTCCATAACTGGCTTAAAAATATTTTCTAGGAATTTGGCTGCTCAACTAGTTGGTGCATAAACATTTAGTAGCGTTACTACTTCATTATTTATGGTACCCTTTATCAAGATGTACTTTCCTTCCTTGTCTCTTTTAATAATATCCATTTTAACTTTTGCTTTATCTATCAGAATTACTACTCCTGCTTTTTTTTAGCTGGTCCATAATCAATTGTGTTCCAGCATTTACCTTTATTCATATATGTCTCTCAATGTCAAATGTGTTTCTTGTAAACAACATATTTTAAGATTATGTTTTTCTAATCCACTCTGCTATTTGCTCCTGTTTTATGGGAGAGTTCATCCCATTCATATTCAGTTATGATTATCAGCTCTGAATTTCCCTCTATTCTATTTTTCCCCCGTATATACTTTTGTTCTTTCTATCCTGTCCTTAGTCATGTTTTTTTATCCACTCCACTCACTACCTTATCTCCTATCACCCCTCCCCTTTGTCTTACTAGTGTTTTTTACCACCCACCTACTATCTTATTCCTATCATCCCTCCTCCTTCTCTTAGTAGTGTTTTTAAACTATTCTACCTACTACCATATTATTTTCTATCAATCCTTGCCCTTTTCTCTTACCTTTTTACATTGTGTTTCTGCTCTATTTTCTATCTTGTCCTCTTTTCTTTTCTTCTTTCTTCTCCTACTTCTTTATAGGGTTAGATACTATATCCAATTGAATGATTAAGTTATTCAGTTTTAGAGCCAAAACTGATGAGATCGAGCTTCATTCAATGCTCATCCTCCTCCCTTCTTTCCCTCAATTATAATAGATCTTTTACAACTCTTCATGTATACTAATTTATCCCATTAAATCTTCTTTTTCCTCTTCATCCAGTACAGCTTTTTTACATTGCTTAATGTCTTTTTCTTTGATATTATTACATCAGAGTCCCTTCACAACCACATTCTCTGTCTATTTGATTCCCCCCTCTGTCTACCCCTGTAACAGATACAGTTCTCAATAGTTACACATATTTTCTCATCTAAGGACTTTCAGTATTCAGAAACTGTTTTTGTTTTCTGCTTATTTTCCAAGCCTATTATTCTACTTTTAACTCTTTGTTAAAGTGGGACTCTGTTTCCTGGGTGGAGAGTGCACTGTCCCAAGCTCCAGGGATTTTGTGCTGCTGTTTTCAGAAATCCTTCTAGGGATCTGACCACAAGTATTTTTTTTTTCTGCCAGAGAGATAAGTGTGTCTGCTCCATTTTACCTATAAAATTTAGTGTGCTGACTGGTTCTACTGGCCTGGGCTAAGCTGGGACTGCACACCAGACTTCCATCCTATTGTCACAGAACCTCTCTGCTGACCTTCCAAGTCTTTCCTGTTGTCCCTAAGCTGAGAGTTCAGAAGTCTCCAGCAATGCCACTGATTCAGAGGTCCTCACCTTGCTGAAACTGGGATGTTGGTCAGAGTTGGAGCTGGGGCCAGGCTTGCACGGAGATGGGGTGCTGGCCTCCCACTCTGGTTCTGCAGACTTTTTCTGCTGACCTACCAGGTCCTCCTTAGTGTTTCTGGGTTGAGAGATCTGGAAGCCACTAGTACTGCCACTGATTCAGGAGGCCTGGGCTGGAGCTAGGGCTTGGGCTGCCCTGGACATCCTGCACTGGAACTGAATGGTGGATTCCCACTCTGGTGTCACAGATCTTTCCTGCTGGTTGCTAAATTCTTTTTGGCTAGAAAATGTTTTAGTCTGTATTTTGGGGGTGTTGTGATGCTCCAAAATTTGTTTAGACTCATTATTTAAAGGAATTTAGAGTTTGGGGGAGAAGTTAGGCAAGCTTCTGCCTTTACTCTGCCATCTTGCTCTATCCTGCTGGTGATAAGCATTTTTATGGAAAGTAAGACTCAAAAGAATTCAGGGAATTGTACCTGTAATAATGCTAACTTTCCTTTCTTTCTGAGGAAAATGAATGCCAAAGGGTGACATTATGTGGCTGAAAGATGTTAGGATCTTGAAAAAAATAAGCTCAAAGGATAAAAAATTGTGTTCATAGTTTGTAGAATACTATGAGCCTTTTTCTATGCTTTGAGTTATTGTTTAAAGGCTGATATGATTTCTTTTATACATTTTATATTTTTTGTGGGATAGAAAAAAAAGGTGTCAATAGAAGCATTCTCTGTATTGTTATCCTGAATGCATATATAGAATTTGGAAGGTGTTTATAAATGCACCTTTGGAGACCCAGAAATAAACTCTTGAGTTTTTCTGAGTTTTTCAAACACTGTGGGTTTTGGAATAGCAAACTAAAAAACTAGTGATTTGGTAGACTGTCACTAAGATTGTACAAGGGCCACATAATCACAAAGCATAAGGATACTAGCTATAGGTTTCTCATATATTCATTAGATCTGTTGTCTAATTTTTCAATAGTTCTCCTATGTACAATTGGTTAAATTTTGGTTTGGTGCAATTTACTGTGAAATCAGAGGTCCTGTCAAAAAAAAAGACATACAGCATCCATTCATATTAAAAACATTAGTGTGCATAGGGATAAAGGGAGCTTTCCTTAAAATAATAAGCTGTATCTATCTAAAATCAATAACAAGCATTATTTGTAATGAAGAGAAGCTAAACACATTCCCAATAAGATCAGGGTGAAACTAGGATGCCTATTGTCACCACTATTATTCAACATTGTAACAGAAATATTGGGTTCAGCAATAAGAAAAGAAAAAGAAATTAAAGGAATTAAAATAGATAATGAGGAAATAAAACTCTCCCTCTTTGCAGATGATATAATGACATACTTAGAGAAATGTAGAAAATTATCCAAAAATGTACTGGAAACAATTCACAGCTTTAGCTAAGTTGCAGGATATAAAATAAACCCAGATAAATCATTAGTATTTCTACATATTACTGACAAAATCCATCAGCAAGAGATAAAGAAATTACATTTAAAATTACTGTGGAAAAAATAAAATACGTGGGGGTCTGCCTGCCATGACAAATGCAAGAACTATAAGAACACAATTACAAAACAAATAAAAGCAAATATAAACAACTAGAAAAATATTAATTGCTAATGGGTAGGCCAAGCTAATATAATAAAAATGACAATTTTGCCTAAATTGGTCCATTTGTTCAGTGCCGTGTCAGTCAAATTTGCCAAAAATTATTTTATAGAACTAGAAAAATAATAACAAAATTCATCTGGAAGAACAAAACATCAAGAATATAAAAGGAGTTAAATGAAAAAAAAAATAGAAGGGATGGTGGCTTAGCAGAACTAAGCTTAAAACTATGTTGTAAAGCAGCAATAATCAAAACCATTTGGTAAAGGCTAAGATTAGTGGAATAGAGTACATAGATATACATGACATAATAATCAAGGTCTAAAGTAATTTATTATTGGATAAACCCCCAAATTCTAGCTTCTAGGATAAAAACTCACTATTTGACAAAAGTTGTTGGAAAAGTTGGAAAATAATGTCAGAAACTTGATATAGACTGACATCTCACACCCCATACCAAAATAAGGTCAAAATGGATACATGATTTGGGCATAAAAGATGCTACCATAAAGGAATTTGTGACCAAGAGATCATTATTGATCACAAAATAGAAAATTTTAAGTTAAAAAGTTTTTGTACAAACAAAACTAATGCAGACTAGATTAGAAGGGAAGCAATAAACTAAGGAAAACATTTTTAATCAAAAGTTCTGATAAAGGCCTCATTTCCAAAATATATAGAGAATTGACTCAAATATATAAAAAATCAAGTCATTCTGCAACTGGTAAATGGTTAAAGGATATAAACAGACGATTTTCAGCTGAAGAAATTGAAACTATTTCTAGTCATATGAAGAGGTTCTCTAAATCAATATTGATCAGAAAAATGCAAATTTAGACTCTGAAACTCTGAAATACCACTACACCTCTCTCAGATTGGCTAAAATGACAGGAAAAGATAATGACAAATGTTGAAGAGGATGTGGGAAAAGTGGGACACTAATACATTGTTGGTGGAACTGTGAATGGATCCAACCATTTTGGACAGCAATTTGAAACTATGTTCAAAAAGTTATCAAACTGTGCATACCCTTTGATCCAGCAGTGTTTCTATTAGACTTATATCCCAAAGAGATCTTAAAGAATGGAAAATGTAAGGTTCTGATTGGTTTTCTGGAGATTTCTGCATCAGTTGTTGTTTTAGAAAAATAATCACCATGAGAATAGCCAGGGATAAAGTCCAAATTCTTTATTGTCTCCTTGCCTTGGGTCCGGGCTAGCTTTCTGGAGGCCTGTCAGATGGGCCTTGGTCTCAGTGGGGGAAGCAGGAGGACAGGCCAGCAACCAGGGTGGTATGAAATGGAGTGAATAAATCTGGCTGAATTTGTCCCACATTATATTCTCTATTACAGTTAAATTCATTCATCACACTGAGTATTAACCAATCATTATATCACTGGGGAACTATTATTTGTTGCAAGACTAAGTTGTGAAGATCGTGTATTTTTAAATCAGCAGGAGTCAGGAATTCAGGTTAGGGGAAAATCGTCAGTCTTTATTCTCAGTGAAGAAGGATCAGAGGTGGAAGAGAATCGGCGATAGCAATGTGTGCAGCTGAGACAAGAAGCTAGCTCGACCAGCAGCCACACAACCAGCAGCTCGGAGTCTCGAACCCAGGCCCAATCTCTCCAGCTTCTCTTCCTGTCTCTCTCTCTGCCTCCACCCACCAAAATCGTCATTTCCTATACAACACATCAGGACTTGCACGGAGAGTGGGCAGGGACCATTCTTTATCCAATCCTGTATATTAATAGAGTATAGCCCAATTACTATTTAGCCTAATGTACTTGGGACCTCAGTTGCATCAACTCAAACCTCAGCCCATTACATCTCCCTCTTTCTTTTATTTTAGAACACAGGTGGTCATGCCATCCCTGACTCCTCAGGAGGTCAGAGCCCCCAATGAGAGGTGATCACAGCCTCCCTAACTTCTCAGGGAAGGAGGTGAAAGCACCGAAAAGGAGGTGATCACAGCCTCCCTGACTTCTCAGGAAAGGCGGTGAAAGCACTAAAAAGGAGATGATCACGCCCTACCTGACATCTCAGGTGATGAGATGAAAAGCAACAAAGGGAAATGGGGGTTGCTAGCGGGTTTCTGGGCTGAAGGGTCTTATTATGCACAAACCCATCAGCATGGGAGGTACTACACAAGCACATAGCAATAACGCCAGAGGCTATTAGGATGACCCTCCCCTCCAGTCAGTGCAGGCATCGATGTGGTGTAACAAACATGAATTGTACACGCAAGTAGCAGAATAGCAAAGAATATAAATCAACATGGTGTTGGAAAAGATCACCAGAAGTCCTAGAAGGAGGGTATGTAAACAACAGTCACACATACACCTTCTTCAGCACAAGAGATAGTCCAAAACCAATCTATGTCCTTTGCTTCACATGGCAGGGAATCAATAGTCCCCTGAGTTTTTGAAGTCCTGCAAAGTATTTTTTATGTGTTAGGAATCCAATGATTCCAGCAGATTTTGAAGTCCTGTAACAGTCTTATCATTTCTCAGAGAATCCAATGATTCCTGAGATTTTCAAGTCCTATGTCTCAGAGTCAATGATTCCTGAGGGTTTTCGAGTCCTATGGCTCAGAGAATCCAATGATTCCTGAGGGTTTTGAGAGTCCAACAATCTTTGATGTCCATGAGTCAAGCCCATAACTGCCACACTCTTTCAATGGTGAGCACAATCAGCAACAGAACCACCGATATTTCTTGGGTCTTCTCCTTTGTTTCAAGGGTCTGCTCTGTCTCTCTGCACGGACAAAGGCGAATATGGCTCGTTGGCACCCATCTGATTCCTTCTCCACCTGTAGAGATACAAGCAAACCCTCTCCCCAAAGCAGTTAGCCTATCTGGTCCTTTCCATTCACTACTTTCTGGTCTCTCCACATCACCTGGCGATTATCTAAAGATAGTGGAGCTGCTTGCACTGGACACTGACCTTCCAGTGGGTTATAAAACCTGTCTGTCGGAGCCAGTGCATCTTTGTTAAAAATCAAGAAGTTAATAGTATAAAGAGCTAGATTTAGAAGTTCTCTAGGGTTACTGTGACTCCCCTTTCTTTTGTTTTGGAGGGCGTCTTAATATCTCTGTTTCTCCTCTCCACTATTGCCTGTCCTTGAGGATTAAAAGGTATGCCCGTGGTGTGTAAAAGTGTGCAAAATGTTTTGAAGTATAAGCAGGACCATTGTCTGTTTTTATTGCTTGTGGCACACCCATAATGTCAAATGCTTGTATGAGGAATTCAGTGACCACTCAGGCTGTCTCTTTTGCTGCTGGCATTGCAAAAGTGAATCCCGAAAAGGTGTCTACCACAACATGGATGAAAGACAGACGACCAAAAGATTTATAATGGGTCACATCCATTTGCCAGATTTCATTGGGTCTCAAACCACAAGGGTTCTTCCCTGGAGGCAGTGTAGGAGCGTGGAAAGGAAGGCAAGCCATACAGGCTTTTACTATGCTCCTAGCTTTCTCTCTTGTTATTCCAAATTGTAAACGTAAAGCTCGAGCAGCCTGATGAAATTTAGAATGAGATGCCTGGGCTTCCTGGAACAAAGGGGTATTGACCAACATAGTTAGAAGGCTATCTGCCTTTGAATTGCCATCAAATATGGGACCTGGAAGTCCACTATGAGAATGGACATGTAATATATAGATCTTACCTGGATGCTTTCTCACTTGCTCTTGAAGTTTCTTAAAGAGCTGATATATATTAGAGGCTGCAAATTTTATTTGGGCTGTGGCAATTCTTTGTACCACACCTACTGAATAGGCCGAATCAGATATTATATTTATGTCTCCTGGATAATAAGTAAGGGCTAGAATGATCGCGTACAATTCATTCTGCTGAGTGGACTGAAAAGGAGTTCTGACTACTCTCTTTATAGTTAGATCATGAGAGTACACAGCACAAATATTATGTTTGGATGCATCCGTGAAGATAGTTGGTCCTTTAAGAGGAACTTTAGAAACTTTTTCTTCAAGAATCCATCGCCAATTATGTAATAGTCTAGTTATCTTTAATGGAGACCCATGTATAAAATTTGGAGCCATGGCTAATAAAATTTGCCACTCTGGGATGGTCTCACAACACACATTAATTTGTGTATTGGTATAAAAGGTGTATATCTTGTCAGGTCTTGTCCCAGATAATTGTACTGCTCGCTTAGTGGCCTTTAATAAAATTCTAGCCACAAGCACTGGGTAGGGTGTAAGGCTTTGTTCTGGTTGTGCCGGGAGGTTCACCCACTCTATCACACTGTGTCCTTGATGAAGGACTGCTGTGGGTGCCTCTTGTGTGCAAAACTGATATCTCAAGGGTTTTGAGTGATTCTTTCAACCACATTGGATAAAGCCAGTTCAACTTCTCTCAAAGCCTCTTGAGCTTCTTTTGTAAGCTGGCGTGGTGAATTTAAAGCACTGTCTCCCCTTAAAATGTCATATAATGGTTGTAACTGATAGGTAGTCAAACCTAACACTGGTCGCATCCATTGGATATCTCCTATCAATTTCTGAAAATCATTCAATGTGTTTAGCTTTTCTGTTCTTAAGGAGAGTTTTTGAACTGTAAGCACCTTAGGGTATACTTCATATCCTAAATATTGAAAGGAGCATGTCTTTGAATTTTTTCTGGTGCTATGTATAATTTGTAATTCCTTAGTGTTTCTATGGTCTTTTGTAGACATGCCTCTAACATTTGTTCCTCAGGTGCACATCCCAAAATGTCATCCATGTAATGTAATAGCATAACTTTTGGGAATGCTTTTCTTACTGGAGCAAGAGCAGCAGCAACATACATTTGACACATAGTAGAGCTGTTTTTCATTCCCTGTGGCAAAACTGTCCATTAATATCTTTTATAAGGTTCAGCTAAATTAACGCTGGGCACTGAAAAGGCAAATCTTTTCATATCCTTCTTATCCAGAGGGATAGAATAGAAACAATCCTTAATATCTATGACCCAAAGAGGCCATTCTCTAGGCAACTGAGTAGGAGATGGAAGTCCAGGCTGAAGAGTTCCCATAGTTTCCATCTGTTCATTCACTTTTCTTAAATCTGTTAACATCCTCCATTTTCCAGATTTCTTTTCACAACAAACACTGGGAATTCCAAGGACTTAGAGAAGGTTTTAAGTGTCCTTGGTCAAGCTGCTCCTGTACTATATCTAATAAGGCCTGAATTTTATCTTTACTTAAGGGCCACTGTTCTATCCACACTGGTGTATCAGTTTTCCATTGGATAGGAACAGGTGAAAGTGTTGGCAGGCCTTCAACAGCAGCCCTGCTTAAAAACCAAGTACTCATTTTTAACCCTAATTGCTGTAAAGCGTCTCTTCCCCACAGATTGATGGGGATTTTTTCAACTATAAAAGGAGTAAAAACTCCTGTTTTGCCTTCAAAATCCATCTCATAGGGGCAGCACTAACTTCAGCTGCTATTGATCCTCCTATACCAGACATGTAGGTGTCTGCTTTAATCTTTGGCCAGTGACTGGGCCAGCTGGCACCTCTAATGACCGTCCGATCTGCACCAGTGTCTACCAATCCTTCCAATGGAAGGCCATTTATAGAGATTGTGAGCATAGGTCGGTCAGTTGATTCAACTGCTGTCCAGTAAATTGCTGGATTTTGTGATCTGGAATCAGAATCTGGGTGACTATCACCAGGCTGCTTATTAGGATTCTGTAGGTAAACCTAATGCTACTATTTCTCCTGGGTGATAAGTCACACATTGTCTGCCTATATTGGTGACTGGGATATTATCACATTCCCCAGTTTCCCACATCAGTATGTGGATGGACACTGTTTTGTATGTACTCTCAGGAGGTAAAATGGTCAAGCCTACTGTGCCTGGAGGCAAGGGATCCATAGGCTGGAGAGGAACAGATTTCCACCTCTCCAGGGGTATCTCAGTTGTCTCAGCTGCATACAACTCTAATCTCCCTAATTGTAATCCTTTCTCCCATCAGGTTGCTTCCTGGCTGATTGATTGTGTAATCCCTTTCTGCCATCATATGGCTTCCTGGCTGATTGGTCATATTGGGATATTGGCCGTCTAGACACTCTCTGGGTGCACCATTGGCTGCCATCATGCCCCAAGTGTTTTTTGCCTGGGGCCCTGGGGCTGGGCCTCTCATCCCGTTTCCCTGAACCTGTCTACATTCTGAAGCCCAATGGAAGCCTCTGTTGCATTTTGGACATGGGGTACTGGGTCTTGTTCTCCCACCCTGTTTTCTCACTCTGCCTCTATACCAACATTGAGCTTTCAGATGCCCTACTTTACCACACTGAAAGCATTGACGTGTCTCTCTAGAAGTCCC
This sequence comes from Sarcophilus harrisii, assembly GCF_902635505.1. NCBI lineage: Eukaryota > Metazoa > Chordata > Mammalia > Dasyuromorphia > Dasyuridae > Sarcophilus > Sarcophilus harrisii. The sequence goes on along the minus strand of NC_045429.1, from coordinate 234,783,416 downwards.
TTGCTGGAAGGGACCCTGTCTACCCATGTTGGGATCTTGTGAAGTCTGCATCATAGTCTGGCTATAAAAGGCATTTGTGCCCACTGTGGCACAGTGTCTTATGAACTCCTCTAAAGGAGCATCCTTGCGCAGTCCTAGTATAATCCTTCTGCAGACCTCATTAGCATTTTCCTTAGCAAGTTGCCTTATTAAAACATCTGATGATGTATTTTCCCCATTAGTTCTTGTGATAGCAGTCTGCAAACGTCCCACAAAGTCAGCAAAGGGTTCATCTGGCCCTTGTGTTATTTTTGTAAAGGTCTCACCTTTGTCATTTTTATTGCGAATCGAAGCCCATGCTTTGATAGCATTAGCAGCAATTTGCTCATATGCTGCTACTGAATAATTAATCTGTGCTGTGACGTCTGCATATGGACCTATACCTTGTAGTAGGTCATAGTTGATCGCAGCATGAACAGCATTTTGACTATTTTGTTGGGCTTGTATCCTACAGAACTCACTATATTCAGAAAGCCACATGTAATTTTGTCCAGATTCTAGGCATACCCTTGTTATAGATTTCCAGTCATCAGGAGTCAAGATTTCAAAAGCCAAATTCTGTAATAGCATCTTAACATAAGCTGATGTAGCCCCATAAAGAGTGCAAGCCTTTTTAAGATCTTTAATGATTTCTACATTAAAAGGGGTGTATCTTCGACTTTGTTGACCGGAGGCATTAAACTGGGAAATTACAGGAAACATAAGTGGCTGGAGCTCCCGGATGTCCACACCCTTTTCTTTGGCCTTCATTAAGCCCTCTTGCAGTCTACTCAAAATTGGTGCTGTCACTCCCCCCACTGTCCCTCCTCCCTCCATCCCAGAGGGTGGAGTTGGTGTTGGAGAGTCAATCTCTTGCTCCTGAGGTGGGGCTGAAGCTGCCTCCTGAGGTGGAAAGTCACCACACCCTTGCTCACTTAAGTCTCCATTCCCTGTGGGGATATGGTCATTAATCTCTTCATTGTCTTCCTCCTTAATATCATGGCTAATTTGAGAAGGAGCAGAAGGAGCCACAGGTTTTTTTCTTTCTTCTAGGGATAGGGTTTCTTAGTGCTAACTGAATTATATTGTATAAATTAAATGCCTTGTTGGAAATTGAATGAGGACCATTTTCTCTGAAATACATGGACATCTCTTGTCCAACCCGGGACCAGTTATCTCAAGAGATCTGCTCCTCTACGATCCAAGGGGAGATGCAGTTTAATATACCCACAAATCTCGCTATCTGTTCCCAAGTTATAAGTAACCCATGTATTTCTGTCAGCTTAATCATGCTTTCTATAGCACCACTCGGGTGGGGTTGGGGGCAGGGATGGAGAGTCTTTAGCTAGCATTTGTCCCATTTTAGCCAAAAAAAAAAAAAAAAAAAAATTACTGGTTTAGTTTTAAGAAAATAAGTTCCTTATTTGTCTATTAACAATACTCACCCAAGTTCCTGGTCACGGAGACTTTTTCAGTCCTTGGTTTCCCACTGTTGGAGCAAATGTGAAGATCGTATATTTTTAAATCAGCAGGAGTCAGGAATTCAGGTTAGGGGAAAATCGTCAGTCTTTATTCTCAGTGAAGAAGGATCAGAGGTGGAAGAGAATCGGCTATAGCAATGTGTGCAGCTGAGTCAAGAAGCTAGCTCGACCAGCAGCCACACAACCAGCAGCTCGGAGTCTCAAACCCAGGCCCAATCTCTCCCAGCTTCTCTTCCTGTCTCTCTCTCTGCCTCCACCCACCAAAATCGTCATTTTCTATACAACACATCAGGACTTGCACGGAGAGTGGGCAGGGACCATTCTTTATCCAATCATGTATATTAATAGAGTATAGCCCAATTACTATTTAGCCTCACGTACTTGGGACCTCAGTGCATCAACTCAAACCTCAGCCCATTACACTAAGTCAGTCCTACTGAACTAGAGAACTATTAATTACCATGCTAAACTAGATAACCATTGATTATCAATTCCACTTAGCACCTTTTAAGAATCCTTGTTTTAAGTACAGAGATCTGGTCCATAATAGCAAAGGGGCACATAAGCGCAAAAAATGTTTATGGCAGCCCTTTTTGTAGTGACTAGAAACTGGAAATTGAATGGATACCCATCAATTGGAGAATGGCTGAATAGATTGTGGTATATGAATGTTATGGAATATTATTGCTCTGTAAGAAATGACCAACAGGATGAATACAGAGTCTTGGAAAGACTTACATGAACTGATGCTAAGTGAAATGAGCAGAACCAGAAGATCATTCATTATACAGTTCAACAACAATACTATATGATGATCAATTCTGATGGATGTGGCTCTCTTCAACAATGAGATGATCCAAACCAGTTCCAACTGTTCAGTAATAAAGAGAATCAATTATCCCCAGAAGCAGAACGATGGGAAATAAGTGTGGACTACAACACAGCATTTCCACTCTCTGTTACTGTTTGTTTGTGATTTTGTTTTCCTTCTCAGGTTTTTTAACCTTTCTAGATCTGATCTTTCTCATGCAGCAAGATAACCGTATAAATATGTATACATATATTGTATTTAACATATACTTTAACATATTTGGACTACCTGCCATCTAGGAGAGGAGATGAGGGGGAAGGAGGGGAAAAGTTGGAACAGGTTTTGCAAAGGTCAATATTAAAAAATTACCCATGCATATTTTTTGTAAATAAAAAGCTATAATGGAAAAGATGCTACCATAAAGAAATTAGGAAAACAAGGAATATTTTTTTTTTTTGCCAAAGAGAAAAACTGATGACCAAAGAACCAGAGAACATTATAAAAGGCAAAATGGACAACTCTGATTACATTAAACTAAAAAGTTTTTGCACAAACAAAACTAGCATAAACAAGATTAAAAGGGAAGTAAGTACAAGCTGGGGAAAAGTCTTTACAGCCAGTGTTTCTGATAAAAATCTCATTTCTAAAATATTAAATAAAGAACTATCAAATTTATAAGAATACAAATAATTCTTCAATTGATAAATGGTCAAAGGATATGAACAGACAATTTTCAGATGATGAAATGAAAGACATCTATAGTCATGTGAAAAAATGTTCTAATTCACGATTGATTAGAGAAATGCAAATTAAAACAAGTATGAGATACCACCTCACACCTCTCATATTAACTAAGACAGGAAAAGAGAATGATAACTGTTGGAGGGAAAGTGGGAAAACTGGGATATTAATGCATTGTTGGTGAATTTGTGAAATGATCCAATCATCTGGAGAGCAATTTAGAACTATGCCCAAAGGGCTTTTAAACTATGTATACCCTTTGACCCAGCAGGGCCATTACTTTGTCTATATCCCAAGGAAATCATAAAAGAGGGAAAAGGACCCACTTGTGCAAAAATGTTTGTAGCATCTCTTTTTTATGGTAGCAAAGAATTGGAAAATGAATAGATATCCATCAGTTGGGGAATGGCTGAACAAACTGTGGTACATGAAGATAATGGAATATTATTGTTCTATTTAAAGAAATAATGAACAAGCTGATTTTAGAAAGACCTGGAAAGATTTACGTGAACTGATACTGAGTGAAACAAGCAGAACCAGGGATACATTACACAATAACACCAAGAATGTATGATGATCAACTATGAAAGACTTGGCTCTTCTCAGTGGTTCAGTGATTTAAATCATCCTAATAGACTGTGGACAGAAAATGCTATCTGCATCTAGGGAAAAGAACTAAGAATGTAAATCAAAATATGCTATGTGCACCTCTTTTTTCTGTTTTTTTATCTCTTCCATAGTTTCTCCCTTTTGCTTTAATTTTTCTCTCCTAACATGGTTCATAAAATAATGTGTATTAAAAATAAATAAATTTATGGGGGAAAAAAGAGTTAGGAAACTGCAGGTCTTTAAAACTGCCATGTCTCCCTGTACCAGATCTTTTTTCATCTTTAAAATGATATCTGCCTCTTCCCATTGTAAGTCATAGAGATGTTGGGAAGATGAATTGAAAGTAAGGCTGGTGAAGTGCTTTCAATTTTTTCTGAAAGAAGCACCGTTGAGGCATTTAGAAAGCAAGAAAGGGATTGCATGCAGTGACATTTTCCTTATGTGAAGTATATGTGCATCTTACTCTTCGAATTATTTTTATTGATTTAGACTTGTATTTTTCTCCTTTTGCAATATCTCCTATTATAAATGCAATGCTTTTCCATTGATGAAAGGAGAATTAAATGTACTTGAAAGGAATGTTATTAAATGAGAAAAATATACTGCAAAGAGCCTGGAGCTTTGAATCAGGTTCTAATCACAATTCTGTCCCATATTGGATTTAAAATGACTAATAGAGTGGTAAGAGATGAAAATACATAATTTAATAATGCATACAAAAACCAGAAACATATTCTGCATCAAATACATTTATCAATTTCAGATGGAAAGTGAACATCACCTTGTAGAAAAGAGATAAATGCTCAGTGCATGTACTTAGGTCAACTCATACCTCTAGACTATAGGTTTTGATACCTTTTGTTTCCCTCAGTAATTCACTGATAGATCAAGCTACTTCTCTGTTGGCTGCTCTGTCCAAGCTATTTTTCTGGGTTTCTCTGTTCTCCTTCATGGGACACACCTTTCCTGCTGGTTATTACGCTTAGGCCACCATCAGTGCTGTTAATGTTGTATTACATTATTTTAGCTAAAGCCAAAATCCCAAGCCTGGGATTTGCAAAATTTCTCTGGGTTTTATCCATTGTCTGGTTTCTGAAAGATTTCTACTTTTCAGACTGTAGGTATCAATGTAAGAGCTTAGCCTTTCTAGATTATCATTTATTACCTCTTTTGTGAGCCTTAAACTCCTATTATTTTACCTAGATTCATGGTTCAAAGGACTTTTTCACTAGTATTACTTATCTAATAGCAATAAATCAAAATACACATTTGTTCTCCTATGCCATAATTAGGAAGTATACCTTTCTCTCATAGTCACTGCATGGTTTTAGGAATCAAGATTTTACCTTAGAAATCAAGACTTTACCTTAAAGTCTTTGCATGTAAATTATAAGCTGGAAAATAAGATAGTTGGAATTCCACTTGGACTCCTGAACATATATTTTTTAATATGTGAAGCTCAATATTTCCATTTTTTCTCTATTCCTCCATCTTTCTATTAGTGAAACTATTGGTATCTTAAAGGCATACTAATAGTACATATCCATGAAATGAAAACAATAATATTATCTTTATTTGGTTCACAATATTTTTTAGTGATACCATAACTTAAAGAGTCAAGTTTCATTTTGATACCTATTTGCTCTTTTCCTTAGATCCTGTTAGGATGATAAATAAATGAATATCTAGGGTGGAATACACTTAGGAATTCCCAATTTGAAGCACTTAGTTGGGTGGAAACAGATGATACAAATTACAATCCAAAAAGTACCCCCCCAAATTTGAACCTTAAACTATATTAGTCCAGAAGAGTAGCATATGTTAGAGAACAATAAGATTTCTATTACCTTTCTCACAGAGTTCCTGAGGACAAATGAAAACAAATTTATATAAAATTTTTTGTATTGTAAAGCAAAATATGTATAAAATAAATATTATATTGATAAATATAAAATGAAATAAACTGAGATGAAGTTCTTTGAAAAGCTAAAATTAATATTTGATTAATTAGTGATCATTAATAATCATTTCTTAACAATAGGGCAGAGGATAATCCTATTGCCAAGTCAATTACTGTTAGAACAGAAAAGGAATTTTAAACAATACTTTCACAAATATTTAATTCATGCATTCTATGTGCTTAATCCTCTATATGTCTGTTCACTTTCTCTTTTCCCTATAGTCTCTTGTTATGTTTTTGACTAGAGTAAACAACATTTCTTCTGTGTTTAAGCCAGGATTTGTTTAAGGAAAATGTTTTCTTTCCTTCATTCCCCACAACCCCATGTAGTCCCCTCCCTTTCTTGGGTCCCATTTCTTCCCTCCACCCAAGTAAAACATTAGTTCTGAAGTGTGGAAGCAGGAATAGTTAAGATAAAGGAAACTTTGGGAGAGCCAAATGTCTGAGCTGGAGCATTCCATGGTGGCGAAAGGCCAAATGCCAAATCATGTCTTTAAAATACATTGACAGACCTCAAGGGCAATTTCTTCCTGAATGGAAAGCACAGGTTTCCAAAGCACACATTTCTGAACTGGGTTAAATTCTTTTGACGAAATCTCCATTTTTTTTTTTTTTCGTCTCTAAAATCATACATAGCCTGTACAAGAACAGAGGGCCCCAGCCAGTCTCAGGAAAACCCACTTCCACGTTTCTTCCATGAATTCAATTATTAGGACATTTTCATATACATGTTCTTTCTTTATATGGTCTCATGGTATTGCATTTGATAGTGGAAAATATTATCAGCATAGCATATTAGAACTGTTCTTCTGGCAAAGAGAATTTCCCTCACTGGTATTCAATTACATACTCAAAGCAAGATCTAGAGACTCACATCAGTTTCTTTTTTTCCTCTCATTCCCCCTGAGTCAGTCTGTCTGGCATTTCATAAATACATTCCCAAAAACATGATGAGGAGGGTAACCACAACAGTAGCAGAGACTGTACTCCCTGGGAGGAAACGCCTTTATCGAAAGAAGAAATAAGACACAAAGGAGGAACACTGACTCTCTTAGCTAGGTCAGACATCCACAATTAGAAGAATGTGGTTTTAGAATTCACCTTGTGAGCTTTTATCTGTCAGTTCTGGAATTCCATGAGCAACTACCTTAAATTGAATTTTAAAAACCAAAATCTTAACATAAGAACCAGAGAGAGAGCATTATTAAATATATTTCTATTTATTTGGCTAAATAGTTTTGAATTACATGTAAAATTTTTACCTTCATTTAAAAAATATTGAGTTCTAACTATTTTCCTTCCATCTTCCCTCTCCCAGAAGGCAAGCAATTTGACATTGATTATAATATGAAGTCATACAAAACATTTCCATACTAACTTGGTTGCAAAAGAAAACACAAGACCCTCCTCACATTCCCCCCAAAAGCCAGGAAAAATAAAGTGGTCTTTCATCTGTATTCAAAGCCCATGAACTTTCTCTATGAAGATAGATAGTAATTTTCATCATTAGTTCTTTTTAATTGTTTTGGATTTATTGTCTAGACCAGAGTAATTAAGTCCTTTTCACTTGATCATTTTTCTAATACTATTGTTAATGTATACAACATCCTCCTTGCTTTGTTCACTTCACTTTGTATGAGCTTATGTATTTCCAGGTTTTTCTGAAACCATTCTGCTCCCATTTCTAATAGCCTATTTTTATTCCTTAATTGTATTTTTCTTACAATTGCTATAAATAACATTTCTAGTGTAATACTGAAAAATAATGGTAATAATGGACATCTTTGTTTAACCTCTGATTTTATTGGGAAGGCTATGCTTTTGAGTATTTGTATTAGGAATGGGTGTTGTATTTTGTCAAAGGATTTTTTTCCTGAGGCAATTGGGGTTAAATGATTTGCCCAGGATCACACAATTAAGAAGTACTAAATGTCTGAGACCACATTTGAACTCAGGCCCTTCTGATTTCAGGGCTAGTGGATAGAGCACAGTGGTGTGCCACCTAGCTGCCCCCTTTTTTCTGCACCTATCAGCCACCTCATTAAAAAAAGGCCCAAAAAGGGGAAATGAATTGCCCAAAGTCACACATGGGAGTAGGATTAGGACTCAAGTTTCCTGGGATCACAGCTTTGATTCTTCAATTATATTCTTCTGCCTCCTAATGAAGAAAGAATTAGAAATATCAATAGGAAATATTTATCTTATTCTATTATGTCAACTATGTCTCATAAACATTGCTGTGCTAATAAATGTTTAACAGTTGAATTTCTGAAAAAAATAATGTAAGATAAGCACACTTTTAAATTTAATCTGAATATTGACATTTTCCTTATAATTTTTCTTAAAATTTGAAAATTTGAAAAAATCAATCAAGTCCAGTGATAATATGAATTTTATCAGGTAAACCTTTAAATAAGAGGCATCTAGGTGGCACATAATAGAATATTGAATCTAGAAATATTTAAATTCAAAAAGAACTTCCAATACTTTCATACTGCTTATCTATCATGTTATCATTTCATGTCTGAGATTTATTCCCAACTGATTCCCATCTCTTATAATCTCTTATTTTGGGGGGGGAACTTTACTCAACTGGCATCTTCTATATGAAGCCTCTTCTCATCCTCCTGGAGGCTAGTACATTAACCAACTAAAGTTTTTATCTTGTTTGGACTTATTTATGTACATGTTCTCTCCCCTAACAAAGTACAAACTCCTTCAGTGCATGACTAAATTTATAACTTCCTAACTTACTTTATAACCACAGAACCTAATAAAATACTTGGCACATTATAGATGCCTTACAAATTTGGTTCTATGTGTAGTGTTATTCAAATTTCTTCTAATCTCCAGTATAGTTGGTAGAATACTGAAGATGGAGTCAAGAAGACACTGTCTCAGATACTGACTAGTTATATGAGTCTGGAAAATGACTTGTCTACTCAAGGCCTCATGTTCCTAATCTCAAAAAAAAAAAATGGACTTGATTATTTTTCTGGTCCTTCTCAGATTTAAATCTATAATCTAGATAAGGACTTTTAGTTAAATTGTTCTATTCATGTTACTTTGCTGCTTCCTTGGAAAAATAGCATTTCACATTCTTCATATATACAATGAAAGTAGAACTGTTTCCCTTATAGACTAATTGCAAAGTAAAAAAGGACGGCTCTTTTCCTGAAGGATAGCACTGCCACACGGGGAGGAAAATAGATGATAATAGGAAATAACATAGGTATGTATCCATTTCCTCTCAACCTTCTCTAGTTCTATAGGGAGTCTAGTAACTCAGACATGTAGTAATATTCATATTCTGATTCAAGGTTCCGGACTGCTCAGTAACAAGTACAGTTTTGTGTGACACTAATAGGAGACTGTCCACTGAAAGCAAGGAAAGGCAGTTTGATAGTCTGAACCATTGAAATAATATTTTTGAATTACCTAATAAGGAATAAGGAATAATGGACAAGGACTTAGGAAACAACTATAACTCTGATACAGTAAGGAAGTAACTGGGTGGGTAACATCTAGTTTCTGGGTCAATTCATTTTTAGTATACATACATTCTGGGAGTTAAGCCATACCATTTAAAACAGACTTCATTGGCTCACAGTAACTAAAAGAGAGAAAGATATACAGAAAGAGAAAAAAACAGAGAAGGAGAGAGACTGACAGAGAGAGAGAGAGAAAGAGAGAGAGAGAGAGAGAGAGAGAGAGAGAGAGAGAGAGAGAGAAAGCACATTTTAAAAATTATGGTAGAATCACAGAATTTCAGCATTGAAAGGGACCTAAAAAGCTTATCCTTCAAAAAAAGGAATGCCTAATACAATATAACTAACAGACTGATAACCAGCTTTTGCTTGAAGAAACTCATTGAAGAAGAACCTACTATATCTTGAAGTAGTTTATTCTATTTAAATAATTAAGTAGTTTTTTCCTTATATCAAGTTTAAAATTTGCCTCTTCTAATCTTCTTTCCATGATTTAAGTTCTCACTTCTAGGGCAAAGAAGAAATAATCAATATATATTCGTTAAGTACTTATAACATGCCAGGCTCTGTGTCAAATGCTGGACAAACCTAATCCCTCTTCTCCATAACAGACTTTGAAATACTGGAATACTGCTAACATATTTCCACCAAATCTTTACTCCAGAATACATACCTTTAGTTCCTTCCACTTATCTTTATCAAAATTAGACTCAAGTCCATTCATTATTCTTGTTGCTCTCCTCTACACATTTTCTGTCTTAATCCATGTCTTTCAAAGAATGTTTTCAGAACAGAGCAAAGTACTTCAGATGTGATCTGATCAAGGCAAAATACAGTAAGTCTATCTGTTCCCTCGTACATGGATTCTTCACCTCTCTTAATGCAGTGCAGGAGAATTCCCTAGATAGACAAAGGATATCTCCTGGATAAAAAATACTTAAATGGGCAGATACTTCTATCCTAGTATCCCTTTTCTCTGAGCATAGTAGATTGGTGCCAAATTTTTGCAAGGAGGTCTTTTAGAGAATATGATTGGGGTTTAAGTTAACTTTTGATTGCTTTGTCATTGGAGGGGGGGGACAAGGAGGACTCCAAGTTCCATACCTGAGATGATCCTTTTTCCCACCAAATACAAGTTCCACAATGATCACATATAGAGAATAACAAAGAAGCCTCATTTAGTCAAACTGTAGCCAGAAATCAGAGAAATTATACATACAAGCCATATATCAGACAAATTAGAATGAGACTACTCCACCATAGAGTGCCAGTGAAAATTACTGTTGAACTTATTGAAATCTTTAAAGAGTTTCTGTCTGTCTGAGTTAAGAAGGAATGAAGCAATTAGCTGAGAAGTTTTCTCTCCTTTTGGAAGAGGAACTTGAAGTAGTTCTGGGAGATTTCCAAGCAATGAACTCTGTGGTCAAAGTAATTCTATGAGGCAAAGTGAAATGAGAGATTTCTCTCTTTTTGGCCCTTTCCTCTTTCTATATCCATTGTCTTTGGCATGTAGCACAGGAATAATAGACACTTCATCTATGAGGTTCAATAGTCTGAGAGAATTCAAACCACAGTTGAGGGAGCAGAGCAAACTCCCAACAGGCACAAACATGGGGAGACAATCATTCAAAAAAAGAAGTTGTTTCAAAGATCATGAAACCTGGTAATCTAACTTTGGATCAGGCTGAGGAGCAGATCCTGGGAACTCAGTATTTTGACATAATGAGGGCAGAGGGGATTTCCAAATATTGTATTTCCAGGTATTATGGATTGCTTTTGCTATCTATGTATATTTATGTGTGCCTGATTTGTACTATACTATAATTTGAGCACACTCTTCCTGTAGATACTTTTTATTGTGTGCTTTTGTTATAGAATATGGTCCAGCTTAAGAAGGGAAACTTGTAGCAATTGTTCATTCTATATTATCTTATTAAATGTCTTTGCTAAGAAAATGCAAGAAATAATTGACTGATTGTTAATATGATCAACATTCCTGGCAGTTTGAGAACTATGTGGTAGGAATTGCCACTCCTAAGTTCACCCTTAAAACCTCAAGGTAGTTGCCACATGGAGAATCCATTTATGAATTCAAGTGCAAATGCTATTATAGTTCAAAGAAGTGATATAAAAATTTTCCCTATTATTGTAATAGTAACAAACGGACAACATGAGTAATAATTTATTTAAGTTAGGTGCTTTTAATGAGATCATATATCTAGAGGTGGAAGGAAAAAGATAGTGTAATTCAATTTAATCCTTTTATAGATAAGGAAAGTGAAGGAGATACAAAGAGGTTAAATAATTTGTCCAAGATCATATTAGTAATACCAGAGGTGGGATCTTAACCCAGGTTTTCTGGTTCCATGGAGCTCTTTTACCATATTGTTTCCCAATCATTGTAATACTACATATTAATAATATTCTGAATGAAAAATATAGGCTCTATCTCTATATTGGTCCTGTTTATTTTTTGGGCTTCTTTTATGTATGATTTTCTCTTGCTTTTTGGAAACAATCTTTATATGCTTGATTCAAAACCAAGCATAAAAAACGTTTCTTTAAAGTTTTTGAAGAGAAATTCACATATACCAATAGAGGTGAAACTGAGGTCACATTATCTAAACAAATGGAATTTGGACACATTTTGAATATTTCCCCCTTCTAGTTACTGTCTCTTGATAATGATTTTAAGAAATTATTCTTTCTCAATTCAAATGAAGTATATGTGAACCTTACTGGCAATTACAGACCTTGAACACTCTAGTGTAAAACTAAATAAACATACATACATATATACACACATGTATTTATTGTTTCTGTCTCCATCTCTGTCTCTTTCTCTCTCTCTTCTTCACTCCCTCTCTCTATCTAAAAAGAATAGTCAGATTTTTGCAAGCAATTTTCTTAGTATATTTCATCATACAAATGACCAAAATTCAATCTCTTAGTGATTTTTTAAATAAAATAAAAAAAAATTTAAATATAAATTTGGTGTAGTAGAATGCAGGCTTAAAGACTCTCTTTCAACATACAGATTTTTTACACACAAGTTAAAATCATAGAAGAGTCTGAACTAGGAATACATTGTATATAATAACAAGAAGAATGTGCAATGATCAATTATGAAAATTTTGTTATTTTCAGTGGTTCAGTGATTCAGAACAATCCCAATAGTCTTTGGACAGAAAATGTCATCTGCACCCAGAAAAAGAACTGTGGAGATTGAATGTAAATCAACACATGCTTGTTCACTTCTTTTTTTCTGTTTTAGTCTCTCTTATGGTTTTTCCCTTTTGCTCGATTTTTCTCTCCCAACATGATTCATAAAGCAATGTGTATTAAAAATATTTTCAAAAGGAGTCATAATAGAGAAAGTCTGAAATAGAACCATCTAAAGAAAAATGAGACAAACCTGGTTTAGGTTTCCTCATTAAGTGAATATTCCAGGAAGAATCACCTAATTAGAGGGGAAAGACCTCAAGAACAAAGGGCTCTTCTTCCTTTGTGTAAATTACAGGTCCAAAATGAACATCAGGATGAAGAGTTGAGGTAGATAAAGGAAGCCCAGAGTGCAGCCTGGAAATGAATGAAAAGTAGATTAAATATATGAAGTAGTATAGAATGAAAAAATGAAAAGAAAAATAACAAGATAAACAATGACCATGAATAAATAAAGACAGATACAAATGCCAAGAAGAGTTAGATCAAGAGCAGTAGCTACTTGGGTACTCATTAAAATAAAAGTACACAATCTTCCATTTTAACAAGTCTTGAATTAATAAATTAAAGTTCAAGGTTGTGTAAGCTGTCTTCATTCTTTTATTCTGTTTTCCTTAGCTTTTCTGGGATCACTTTTGGAGAACTTAATTATGTCTGTTGGTACTTGTTTGCTCTGTTGAAATATGTTTTTTTCAATAGAAAAAATAAAACGATATGAAGGACTAGGTAATCGGAGCACACAACCATTTATAGGATGCCTAAGATTGCATTTTAGGCTAGAATCAAGATTTCTAGTTGGATAAAGATATTAACATTGATAATGTGGGTCATGCCATTTTAGTGGAACTCAAGAAAAATTATTGCAAATGTACTTTTTTTCGGTTGGTGGGCAATAAATGGCACTGATATTCTATATAAAACAGTTTTGTTATCATTCATTTCCTTCTGTGATATTGTTTTAGAAATAGACTCAAAACAGCTTTCTTTATTTCATATAATTGGTAAGCAAACTGTGAACTGCATTCCTAGGGCTTGTTAACCTGTACCAATCCACCTCCTTTATTTGTTTTCCCAATTTTCTCAGGTTCACCTCTAGAGGAACCTGATCTCTCTTCAGGATAATGTTCAATGTTCAATGACTTTATCCAGCTACTCCAAGTACAATCTATTTTTGTCTCTTATCTTAGGTTTTTTTCTAACACAGAACAGGGGAAAGAGTAAAAATGGTCCCAAGTGTTAAATCAGGCATATACTAGATGATTTAGTCTTTTTCTATTATACTTTATTGGGAAATGAGATAATTTTTTACAAAGTTATTAGTTAGCCAGTTCACATTTTGCCTCTACTGAGGACAGTCTGATTAAAAACTAATCTTGATCTTCTATCAAAGGTTCTCCTCCAACCTTGTTATCTGCCTCATTTGGCTCCTATATCAGTACTCTCTCCACATTGTTTTAGTGTGAGAGGACAGAAATATGCCTGTTGCTACAATCTCCTCCTGCCTTTTATTCTTATAAAATCACTGTTAAAGGAAGAAAACACACAATGGGGCAAGCAGACAGCATTTTTGATATAAGCTTAGCTAGTTGACTATATTCTACTTGGAGAGCAATAATCCTTGGCTACCATTATTTTGGAGATAGAAAATGATTATCCTTTTCCATACCTTGCTGGATTTTTCCATCCAAGAGAGAAGAACCTGCTTTCTTTTGTATATGTTTAGTATATATAAACACATGTCCATCTAAAGGTGTATATGTATCCGTGTATATACATATGTAAGCACTAGCAAAACTTTTTGATAATTTCATAATCTAAAAATCTTTGATTAGCTTCATATCCTAAATACTCAACAATTGGACCATGTAATATAATCTCATTAAATCTAAGATTTGTTCATGCTGAAAGAAGTTTGCTTCTTTTATTCCCTCCCCTTTGTAATTGCCACTATGGCCAATTTTCCATTTCAGTGTTTGGAGAATGAATGACATGCTTTTGACTGAACAGAAACCACGATGTCAAAAAACCTTTTATTTTCAGATCCATTTCCCTAAGAAATTGCATTAGTAACATACAGGGCTTTTTTTTTTTTTTTTTTGCTACTACAAGAGATTCAAAAGTTCATTTATCCAGAACAAGTAGTCTCTCCTCTAACAAAGATATGGCTTAACTGATGCCAGGAAGTAGGATAATTTAATGCACTTGGCTGAAAATAGAGAGGAACTGTTTTTTGTCTTCTTGCTAAGTTCAGCCAAGTCTTTTGACCATGTCAATTGGGAATATTTATCTTTTGTCCTTATGTGGTTTCGACCTAGAGAAGTTTTTTTCACTCAGTATTTAGTTGTAATTTCCATTTTGCTTACTTTTGTATTGGCCACATTTTAACTTTGGAATTTTTAATTTCTTTTGAAAATTTTTTCATTCCTTTAGAAAACCTGAAATGTAAGCATTTTGATTCAGGAAGAAGAAACTTCACAGGATCTGTGAAACTAAATGCAGTATATCTTCAATTAACCAAAATGTTTGGGAGAATGATTTGTTCTGGCTGATTTAAATTTGTGAGTGAATAAAGATTAAAATTAAGAAAATTCTTGCTTTTTTTCCTTCATGTAACATTGATCAGTTTATGTTAATTTTATCCTCTATTATTATTCATTATTTGTTGGAGAACAAAAAAGCTCTTTTTAAAGACCACGATTATTAAAGTGATATCAACCAGAATAGCTATTGCCATTTTGTAAGATTGTAGGAGACTGAACAAACCATGGGATCATGGCTAGGGACTGCCTTCAGAGTTATTTTTGATTGCATGTTTCATTAAGAGATAACATGGTATAATAGAAGAGTCTTGGATTTGGAGGTAGTGATCTTGGTTTTGAATTTTTGTTTTGGTACTTAACAACTTAAGTGACTCTGAGAAAACTGCTTAATTTCTTTGAACTTCGGTACCCTCATAAGTGAAATGAATATGCTAATAATGCATTGGCTGGATATTTTAAAAATCTGATAAAAAATTTAAATGAAAAACAATGTGGGAAGGAAAAAATTGCCTATACATATATGTGAGTGTGGACACATATTTGTACATGTATATACATAGATAGGTAGATAGAATATAAAAGATATAATTAACTTACAGAATATGAATGTTTGCTTTTTTTTTTAAAGATTTTTATTATTGTTGCTGTTCATCCTTCATTCTCAAAGAGGAACAATGTCATCACAAGGGCATTTGTGATTACTTGTGATAACAAATCTTTTCTACTTAATCTCCAATTTAAACTCATATCAAGTAAAAAATTAGCAAAATTTTAATAATTATATTTCAATGCCCTTTGCAATTTTATATATTTTATTCTATGAATTTAAAATATTATTCTGTAAAGGGTTCCATAGACTTCACTAATTTTCTGAGGGGTAGATAACACAAAAAGATTAAGAGAAAGCAAATATAATGAAGGAGAAATAATAATGAGTTCACAGGAGTCAAAACAAAACAAAAGCTAATAATTTTAATTTTTTAAAAAATATATTTAAAATAAATAACATTTTATAATAAATTTTTAAAAAGGCTCAGAAATCTATATGTATACTCTCAAAGTTTACATAATAAGAAAGAGAAACAGTAATTTACAACACAAAGATATTCATTTGACATTATAGATTTAACTCATACTTGGTAAGTTAAAACTCATGAGTGATATATTGCTCTGATCATCTTATTCAAAAGAAACAGCATAGTGAAGGGTGGGGAAAGTGTATTTTTGTAAATTTTAAAATATATATATATCTACTAACATGAAGAAAACAAGGAATCACAAGAGTAAAGCATGGCAGAGAGCATTTGAGTGAAGATCAACAGAGAGAAAAAACATAAATGATTTTTGACTCTCAAATATAGTAGAAATCACCTGAACAGAAAGAAAAAAACATGAGCCTTGGAAAATACATCACAAGTCTAACACAGTGTTCAAGACTGTGTTAACACAGTGTTCAAGAGACCATTTGTCTTTTATCTCAGTGTCTGAATTCTTTCTCTTTATAGCCCATAGAAAACACTCATTTTAGGATCTTCCCCTTGGGCAATTCACAAACTAGAGTGGGATTTGTTCTCTGCTATGGTTATCACCTGCAGCTAGGTAGCACAATGAATAGAATGCTGGGCCTGGAATGAAGTAGACTCATCTTCCTGAAATCAAATCAACTGTGGGGTCCTAGTCCAGGCGTCCTCAAACTACGGCCTGTAAGACAGGTGTAGCAGCTGAGGACGTGTATCCCCCTCACCCAGGGCTATAAAGTTTCTTTATTTAAAGGCCCATAAAACAAAGTTTTTGTTTTTACTATAGTCTGGCCCTCCAACAGTCTGAGGGACAGTAAACTAACTCCCCCCCCCATTTAAAAAGTTTGATTCCTCATCTTCAAAATGATATGGAGAGAAAAATGACCAACCACGCTAATGCCTGTGCCAAAAAACCAAAGTGGGGTTCAGAAGAGTGTATATAACTGAAATATGTGAACAAAAACAATATGGCTATGATAGACCACCACCGACATTTCCCACCGAACTGATTACCTTTGGATTTCTCCTTCATACCTCAGGAATGTCTTCATCTTGCAAGATTGCATTAACCTTAAAACTCACACATCAATATCCTATACTACTGGGGCCCCTCTTAGTGGAAGGGATAGTGGAGAATTTGTTATAGAACCTTCATGGAAATCTCCCAGACCAGTTATCTTTTCATGTCCTGTCCTTCCAATTTTTCCATCTCTACTATAACTTATACTAGGAAATTACCCCCTTTCTCATTTCTCTTTTCTTTTTGATTTTTACCCATTTAATGGCAAACTCTTAGAAGGTAGAAACCTCATATTTGTATCCTAAGGGCTTAGCACAGTGTCTGACAATATATTTTATTGACTGGCTGAATAACTGTATATTGGCATTCATTCTGCATTAGGTCTGTTGCAACTTCAGATTATCTAGAGATATGATGATTTGAGGCTTTCTGGAAGGCATTAGGATGCTTCACCTACCTCTTCTCAAAATAGCAGTAGCCTGGAAAAATATTAGGAGTCTTAAGGAATCCCATGAGAAGTTTCCTAGGTCCCCTGCTATCTCCCTGTCTTTGCATAACAATCCCTGGCATATTGTGTTGGCTTTTCCCCTTCTTTGACAAACCATGGCCACGATTCTATGAGATTCAGGCCCTGTATATCAATTATGATTGTTAGTTTAAGAATCTCTCCCATCGTATACCCCTAACTAGATAGAAATTTTTGTTGTTGTTGTTTCTGGCTGTAGACTAATGTTCTTATGCATTCCTGGACTGAATGGAAGAAACTACTGGTGTCTTCCCTTGGTTTTATTCATCCCTGATTTATCTGATAACATTTTTCATTTTTTAATTGAGTTTTTTGGAGAATCTTGATTTGGTTATAACACTTTATAACTTCATTTTGATTCAATCAGTCAATACATATTTTCTTAAGCACTTACCACATGCCAGATATTGTGGTAAGAACTAAGAATATAAAGAAAGATTTTTACTTTTGCCAAGACAAAAGATATTTTGAAAATATTTTGTCTATTCCCTGTAATACTTGTTAGAGATATAGTGCCAAACCAGGAAATATATATGTGGTAGACTGATGAGGTTTTTTCCTGGCCAGTAATCTTAGAGATATTACCAGTCAAAGACCTATAATCATCTGGGCAGGACAAAATTACAGCAGAGGTCACCCTAATTTCTAGTATCAATTCATTCAGATGACTATACTCTTCTATTCCTTTGGTTAAAGCCATAACCTTGTGGTTTCTAACTGATGTTTTCACCCAGAAAAGTGATGAGTGTTCATGAATATCAATGCGTCTTTTCCCACAAACACCTTGAAAGACTAAATTGAAATGCTACCCTACATTATAAAAGAGTTTTTTTCCTTATGCTTCTTATCTTGCTCTTTGGGACCAAACAAACCCTCTTCTGTTCGACAATCCTTCAAATCCTATAATAGGCCTATCATTCCCCTTTGTCTATACCCCTAGCTTCTTTTCACCATCTTAATTATCTCAAGTTCCCTCAATTAAAACTCATATGATTTAGGATCAAAACCTAATTGTCTTCTTCAAGTTATACTCCAATTTACTTCTAAATTTTGGCACTGATAACTGAGCATAACACTCTCAATGCAATATGACAAGGATTGAATACACAGGGTCTATACCATCTTTTACCTAGAATCTATGACTATCAGTGAGTGATACCTAATGTTGCATGATATTTATTTGACTGCCACATCATATTGCTTACTTATCTCTTATCTTGGCTTTACAGTATTCTAAACCCACCAAATATCTTTTAAACAATTCATTATCTAACAAACACTTTCTCAAATTAGTTCCTCAAAATCCTCATGATTGTAGGTAGCATATTTTCTTAAGCACCAAACTCTATTATACTAATGTCTTTTCAGTGAGCTCAGTGATCACTCAAAAGTCAGTTTGAGGAATCCTTATAGAAAACAAAGAATTAATGAAAAATTCCTGGAGTTTCAGGGGTGAGCCAAGATAGCAGAATAATCTCAGGAAACTGGTCATGCTTTCCTAGTTTCCCTCAAAAAAACACACAAAGTCAAGCCTCTGAACAAAGTATGACAGAATCAAAGCACTCTCTAGCTCAAGATAGATGAAAAAAATTCAAGAAAGATCAGTCTGACGGGAAGCAGTAGGGAAGGGAAGGGGAAGAAAGGTATTCAGCTTGGGTCAGATAGACTCTGGAAAACTGGTGAGAGCAAATCAGCAACTAAAGCCCCCAGTCCTACCTCAGGAGAAGAGTAAATCAGGGCAACTTCTAGTCCCAACTCAGAAGACAAAATCTGGGACAGTACGCTGTTTCCTCAACAAAGCAGGCAAAGCTACATACTACAAGGGGCCTGTGCTCAAAGCCAAGGCTCAGAGCTGCAACAGGAAGCTTGGGACAGCACAACCTTCATCCCAGGAGTAGATGGGATGTAAAGTAAAAGTAAACCTTAAAAGTAAAAAAAGGAAATACCAAAGAAAAGGAAATAAAATGAACAAGTCAACAAGATTGACCATAGAAAGTTACTATGGTGATAGGACAGACCAAAACACAATCTCAGAGGAGGACAAAATGTCCACAGAAAAAAATCTTAAAAGAGTGAAATAAATTGCTTTTAATCCCAAAAAAGCTTCTGGGAAATGCTGATATAAAACTTCAAAAGGCAAATAAGAGAGATAGAACTAAAAATGATAAAAGAAATGAGAGGTATGCACGAGAGTCAGCAGTATGGAAGTGGAAGGGAAATAATCATCTGAAACAACTAACCAAATGGAAAAATAAATACAAAAGATAACTGAAGAAAATCATGCATTAAAAACTAGAACAGGGAAAAATGAAGCCAATGATTTTGTGAGACAGCAAGAATCAATAAAAAAAAAAAAAAAGAATGAAAAAGAAAAAATGGAAGAAAATGTGAAATGCCTCATGGGAAAAACAGGTGACCTAGAAAACTGATCCAGAAGAAACAACTTAAAAAATTATTGGCTTACCTGAAAACCATGACTAAAAAAAGATCCTGGGAAGCATTCTTCAAGAGATTACCAAAGAAAACTGACCCGATATTCTAGAAATAGAGGGAGAAATACTCCATTGATCATCTCTGGAAAGAGATATCACAAGGAAAACCCCAAGGAACAAAAGTATAATTAAAAGGAAAATATACTTCAAGCTACCAGAAAAAACAATTCAAATATCAAGGAGCAACAATCAGAATTACTCAGGATCTGGAAGCTTCTACAATAATGGATTGGAGGGTCTGGAATGTCATATTCTGGAAGACAAAGGATCTGGTGTAACAACCAAAAATTAACAACACAACTATACTGAGCATCATCATTCAGAGAAGGAGATGGAGCTTCAATGGAATAATAGAGTTTCAATTGTTTCTATTGAACAAAGCAGAGCTAAACAGAAAATTTAATCTATAAACACAGTACTCAAGAGAACCATAGAAAGGTAAATAGGAGAAAAAGATATATTTAAAGGTTAAAATATTTGCATACCTAGATGAGAAAACAGTATCTGTAATTCTTTTAAAAAATTTTAATAGCTCTTTATTTACAAGTTGTATGCATGGGTAATTTTATAGCATTGACAATTGCCAAACCTTTTATTCCAATTTTCCCCCTGCTTTCCCCCAGCCCCTCCCCTAGATGACAGGATGACCAATACATATTGAATAGTATCTGTAATTCTTAAGAACTGTATCTGTTACTGTGGCAGACAAAGGCATCACATGGATGGAGGGTGTAATTGTGAATGTACTCTGCTGTGATCACATCAAAGAAAAAAGACATTAAGGGATGGAAAAAGATCTATTCTGGAAAAATAAGAAAGGGGAGGTATAATGGCACAATTAATTCATACCAAGAAGTTCAAAACTCCCATTATAATCCAAGGAAAAAGGGGAGGGGAATCAGCACTGACTGAAATTTAATCTCATCAGTTTTAGCTCTAAGAGGGAATAAATCATTCAATTAGGTAGAGAAATTCATCTAATCCTATAAAGAAGTAGAAGGAGAAAGAGTAAAAGAAAAGGGAGGAATAGGATAGAAGGGAAGACAGAAACACTAGGGAAAAGGGTAAAAGAAGGGAGAAAGGTTGATGGAAAACAGAGTTTTGGAGTGGGTTTAAAAAAGCCACACCACAAAGAACAGGGTGGAAAGAGAGAACAAAAGTATATACAGAAGCTAAAATACAATGAAGGCGAACACAGAGTTGATAATCACAACTTTTAATGTGAATGGCATGAACTCTCATAAAACATAAGAAATAGCAGAGTGGATTAAAAATTTAAAATGTTGTTTACAGAAAACACATTTGACAGACAGATACATACAGAGTAAAGATAAAAGGCTTGAACAGAATTTATTATGCTTTACCTGAAATAAAAAAAGCAGAGGTAGCAATTCTGATCTCAGGTAAAGCAAAAGTAAAATAGATCTTATTAAAAGAGATAAGGAAAGAAAGTACATCTTCATAAAGGATACTGTAAATAATGAAATAACAATGGTACTAAATGTGTATGCACCAAATGGTAGAGCAGGCAAATTGCAATAGAAGATTTTAAGTCTGTTACAGGAAGAAATAGATAGCAAACTATTCTAGTGGAGAATCTCAACCATCCTCTATCAGAATCATACATATCTAACTACAAAATAAATAGGAAAGAAACAAGGGAGGTTAATAGGATCCTAGAAAACCTGGTTATGATAGAATTCCAGAGAAAATTGAATAGGGACAGAAAGGAATGCACTTTTTTCTTGCCAGTACATGGCACCTACACAAAAATCAACCATATATTAGGGCATAAAAACCTTCCAATCAAATGTAAAAAGGCAGAAATTGTAAATGCTTCCTTTTTAGATCACAATGCAATAAAAGTTATATTCAATAAAGGGACAGGAAAAGATAGACTAAAAACCAAATGGAAATCAAGTAATCTAATTCTATGGAATGAGTGGGTTGAACAACAAATCACAGAAACAATTCATAATTTTACCCAAGAAAATGACAATAATGAAACAACACAACAAAACCTATGGGATGCAGCCAAAGCAGTTCTTAGGGGAAATTTATATTTTTAAATGTCTATATAAATAAAAAAGTGAAAGAGATCAAATGAACTAGGTATGCAACTGAAAAAGCTAGAAAAAAAGAAATTAAAAACACTCAATTAAATACCAAATTAGAAATTCTGAAAGTCAAAGGAGAAATTAATAACATAAATACTAAGAAAACTATTGGACTAATAAATAAAATGAAGAGTTGGTTTTATGAAAAAACTAATAAAATAGATAAACCTTTACTTAATTTGATTAGAAAAAAGGTAGGAAAAAAAAAACAAATCACCAACATCAAAAATGAAAGGGGTAAACTGACCATTAATGGCAAAGAAATAAAAGCAATAATTAGGAGCTATTTTGCCCAACTGTGTGGTAGCAAGTCTGATAATCTAACCCAAAATGGATGAATATTTTCAAAAATATAAATTGTTCAGGTTAGCAGAAGATGAAATAAAAAATTTAAATAGTCCCATTTTAGAAAAGTAAATTGAACAAGCCATTAACAAACTCCTTAAGAAAAATGCTACAGGGCCAGATGAATTCACAAGTGACTTCTACCAAACATTTAAGAATAGTTGTTTCCACACTATGGAAAGTATTTTCAAAAATAGGTGAAAAAAGAGTACTGCCAAATTCCTACTATACTATAGTATATTATAGTTTACTATATTCATACATACTATACTATAGAACTATACTATACTATAGTATACTATATTATATTATAACACTATGTGGCCCTATACTATACTATACTATAGTACTATAGTATACTAAACTATATAGTATAACTATACTATAGTATACTCTAACTACTATACTATAGTATACTATACTATACTATATACACTATATATACTATAACACAAATATGGCCCTATTTGGCCTAAAGCAGGAAGGGCCAAAATAGAGAAACAAATTACAGATCACTCTTCCTAATGAATATTGATGCAAAAAATTATATATATATATATATATATATATATATATACACACACACACACACACACACACACACACACGTGTGTGTGTGTGTGTGTGTGTGTGTGTGTATTAGTGGGGCAACTAAGTACTACAGTGGATAGAGCACTAGCCCTGAAGTCAGGAGGACCTGAGTTCAAATCTAGCCTCAGATACTTAATACTTCCTAGCTGTGTGACCCTGGGCAAATCACTTAACTTCAATTGCCTCAGCAAAAAATAAATAAATAAATAAATAATAACTATCTATCTATCTATCTGTATGTATGTATATATATATATATAAATAAATTTTAAATAAATAAATAAAATTAATTAATAAATAAATAATGAAAAATAAATTGATGAATAAATAAAATAAATAAATTTAAATAAATATAAATAAATAAATAAATTATATCTATCTATCTATCTATATGTATGTATATATATTTATATATACAACTTTTATATATATATATATATATATACACAACTTGTAAATATATATATATATATATATATATATATATATATATATATATATACAAAGCAACTTTTCAGCAGAATAATATACTAAGCCCAAGTAGGATTTATGCCAGAAATGCAAGGCTAGTTCAATATTGGGAAAACTCTTACCATAATCAACCATATAAATAAGAAAACCAATAGATATCATATGTTAATAGCAATAGATGAAAAAAAGTTTTGACAGTATACAGCACCCATTCTTATTAAAAACACTAGAAAGTATAGGAATAAAGGGAGCTTTCCTTACAATAATAAGCTGTATCTATGAGAAACCAATAGCAAGTAGTATTTGTAATGTACTGGACATATTCCCAATAAGATCAGGTATGAAACAAGGGGTGAAAATTATCACCACTTATTATTCAACATTGTGCCAGAAATGTTGGCTTTAGGAATAAGAAAAGAAAAAGAAAATAAAGGAATTAGAATAGGTGATGAGGAAATAAACTTATCACTCTGCAGATGATATAATTAGAGAATCCTAAAAAAATCATCTAAAAACCTGTTTGCAATGATTAACAGCTTTAGCAAAGTTGCAGGATATAAAATAAACCCATAGAAATCATCATATTTCTATATTACTGATAAAGCCTATCATCAAGAAATAGAAAGAGAAATTCCATTTAAAATAACTGTAGATAAAATAAAAATTTGGGTGTCTACTTTCTTAGACACATGCAATAGCAATATGAACATAATTACAAAACACTTTTCACACAAATAAAATCAGATTTAAACAACTGGAAAAATATCAATTAATTGTGTGTAGGCTAAGTTAGTATAATAAAAATTGTTTTGTTCAGTGCCATACCAATCAAACATTCAAAAATTATTTTATAATACTAGGAAAATAATAGCAAAATTTATCTGGAAGAACAAAAGTTCAAGAATAGTAAGGGAATTAATAGAAAAAGTATAAAGGCTGGTGGCTTAACAATATGAAACCTAAAACTATCATAAAGCAGAAGTCATCAAAATCATTTGGTACTGGCTAAGACATAAGAGTAGTAAATCAATGGGGTAGATTAGATACACAAGCCAAATAACTAAGGTCTATAATAATCTAGTATTTGATCAATCCTCATACTCCAGTTTATAGTAATCTAGTATTTGATAAACCCTCAAACTTCAGCTTCTGGGATAAAAACTTATTATTTGAGAAAAACTGGGAAAACTGGAAAATAATACAGAAATTTGGCATAAACCTACATCTCAAAATTTGGGAATAAAGGATGATGCTGTAGATAAAGTAGCAGAGCAAAGGATAATTTTCCTATCATATCTTTAGAGAAGGAAGGACTTTATGCCCAAAGAAGAAATAGAGAATAGTATGAAAGGAAAAATAAATGACTTTGATCACATAAATTAAAAAGTTTTTGCACAAACGAAACCAACAGAAATAAGATTAAAAGGAAAGTATAAAACTGGGGGAAAATCTTTACCATCAGTGTTTCTGATAAAGATCTCATTTCTAAAATATATAAAGGACTGTGTCAAATTTATAAGAATACAAATCATTCCTTGCCTGGACCTCTTCACTAGAGGATTTTGGTACCAGCCCAAATCCTGATCCTGGATAAGGAATGAAGGGGCTGAACTCACAAAGATGGTCAAACAGGAGTCTATTTATTCAAAATTTTCTCAGTATTATATACTTTAAAAAACTTACATAACTATAGTACACTGCACATGCACATATACTGAAAATGCAGGGAGACATAAACAACCTTCTATTGTGTTCCACTTTAGTATAACTCTGCTTTAATCACAACACAGGTTGTCATGCCCCCTGACTTTTCAGGAAGGCTGAGATGCCCCTAGGAGGGATGGGGAGCCAAACCAGACATGCCAGCAGATTCCTTTTACTGGTCTAAAGGGTCTTTTACCTTTCCAACGGTTCCTTACTATCTGTGACCCTCTACAACTTTCCAATTGAGAAATGGTCAAAGGATATAAACAGATAATTTTTAGATGATGAAATTAAAGCCATTTATAGTTATATGAAAAAATGCTTGAAATCACTATTCATTAAAGAAATGCAAATGAGCACAACTCTGAGGTACCATCTCAAACCTCTCAGTTTAGCTAAGATGAAAGAAAAAGCTAAATGTTGGAGGGGATGTGGGAAAACTGGGACACTAATTTATTGGTGGTAGAGTTGTGAAATGATCCAACTTTTCTGGAGAGCAATCTGTAACTATGCCCAAAGAATTATCAAACTGTGCATATCAATTGACCCAGCAGTGCCATTACTGGGTCTGTATCCTGAGGAAATTACAAATGAGGGAAAAGGATCCACATCTGCAAAAATGTTTGTATGAGCTTTTTGTGGTAGCAAAGAATTGGAAAAGGAGTGGATGCCCATCTGCTGGGGAATGGCTGAACAAACTGTGGTACATAAAGGTAATGGAATATTACTGTTCTATAAAAAATGATGAACAAGTTGATTATAAAAAAGCCTGGAAAGATTTACATGGACTGATGCTGAGTAAAACAAGCAGAACCAGGAATACATTGTGCACAATAACAGCAAGAATATGTGATGATCAACTATGAAGCTTCGGTTCTTCTCAGTGGTTCAGTGATGCAAAGCAGTCCCAATAGACTTTGGACAGAAATTGTTATTTCAAAAACATCTAAGGAGACTGAATGTAAATGAACACATACCACGTTCACTTCTTTTTTTCTGTTTTTTAATCACTTCCATAATTTTTCCCTTTTGCACTGATTTTTCTCTTCTAACATGATTCATAATGCAATGTGAGTTAAAAACAAATAAACTTGCTGCAATTAAAAAAAAAAAGAAAAATTCCTATTGTCCAGACTATGACATAAAAAACATTCCATGAATACATATATTTTCACAGGTACTATTGAGGATTAAATTGAATAAGAGGGGATAATGAGTTATTTTGCCCAATTATATGCCAATAAATGTAAGTTTAAATGAAATGGAAGAATATTTATAAAAGTATAAATTGTTTAGATTAATATAAGAGGAAGGAGAATATCTAAATAAACCTATTTTTTTTAAAATGTTGAATAAGCCACCAATGAACTAAGATAAAAACACCAGGACCATATATATTTACAAGTAATACTATCAACTTTTGAAGATAAACTCAGTCTAATATTAAGCAAATTATTTGGATTAATAATTAAAGAAAAATTCTACCAAAATCCTTTAAGGAAATAAATATAATACTAATACCTAAGCCAGGAAGGATTAAAAACAAACAAATAAAATCGCACACCAATTTCATTAATAATTATGCATACAAAAACCCTAAATAAAATATTAGCTAAAATTTTGCAATATATTACAAGGATTATACTTTATGGTTAAGTGAAATTTATACCAAGAATATAGTATGGTTTCATATAAGGGAAACTATTAACATAATTGATTACATCAGCAATAACATTTTAAAAATCATATGGTTACATCAATAAATGTAGAAAAAGTTTTGGATAAAGTTCACCATTCATTTTTATTAAAAAAAACTTGAAAGTTTTGATATCAATGGACTTTTCCTTAAATTATTAAAAAATCATTTATCTGAAATTATCAGCAAGCATTCTTTGTAATGAAGATAAGCTAGAAGCCTTCTGAGTAATATTAGGTGTGAAACAAGGTGCTGTACTGTTACCAATATTATTCAATTTTGTATTGGAAATTCTAGCAATTCTAGCAAGATTCCAGCAAGAGAAGAAAAGGAAAATGAAAGAATCAGTACAGGGAATGAGGTAATAAAATTATTTCTTTTTTTGCAGACCATATGATGATATTCTTGGAAATTTCCAAAGTCTCAACCAGAAAGTTAGTTAAAACAATTTAACATTAGCAAAACAAAAAGATGAAGAAGAAAAGGTGAAGAACAAAAGTAAATTCACATAAATCATTAGCATTCACACAT
Source organism: Sarcophilus harrisii (assembly GCF_902635505.1). Taxonomy (NCBI): domain Eukaryota; kingdom Metazoa; phylum Chordata; class Mammalia; order Dasyuromorphia; family Dasyuridae; genus Sarcophilus; species Sarcophilus harrisii. The sequence continues at coordinate 234,756,033 of NC_045429.1, read as the reverse complement.
ATCACAAATAAAACTGCAATAAAACTCTGGGAGATAAGTAAAAAAATACCTTATCTAAAAGTACTCTAAACAGTAGGAATAACTAATACTACACCTGCCAAAACAAATCCAGGAACATTATAAATGAAATTATGTTTTTAAAATTTTATGCAAGTTTAATCAGATTTATATAATTGGAGAAATATTAATTGTTCATGGGTACAAAAGGCCAATATAATAAAGATAAAAACTTTTATCCAAACTAATTTATATATTGAATGTCATTACAATTAAATGATAAAAAAAATGACTGAAATAGAAAAAATAATGAAATTCATTTGGAAAAAGAAAAAAAATGAAGAATATTAAAGGAAATGATGATGCTGGGGAGGATTCTGGGAAGGCAGTGGAGGAGCTTGGTAAATTTCAAGCTCTCTCAGTTTCCTCCATAAATTGAATAAATTTGTGGTCAGGACAAAATAGACTGGTGAAAAACCAAGAACACTTGGGGCAGAACAGGGGTCCTTTTGGTACAACTGGACAAAATCTGAAGAAAGACGCTGGGTCAGGATTAACCCATCTGAAGTACAAGTCCCTCTAGGCTACCTCTCCAGAAACATCAAGTGGGAATCCCTCAGGCTATCTGGTCAAGGCTAGAGCCTCTGAGGGAACTACAGGGATTTTCACCTCTAGGACTATTATGAGTGGGGGATTTGTATCTGGGAAGACAAGGTGAAGCTTGGGAGCACTAAATATAGCTGTGCTGCTGAGCTGAAGCTCTGAGCAAGAAGAAACCAGCCTCTGATGCAGAAGCAGCAGGGCAGGAGCACTGTTTGTTGTGGGTACTTGCAGAAGGGGGCAGCTCTTGATTTGGGGTGCTGGTCAGAGTGAAGAACTGAAGGAAAGCCCCATCCCATAACTAAAAGTGCTTACACTAATCCCTGTTATTTAGGGAAAAAAATGAACAAAGAAGAATCCCACCACTGAAACATATTATGGAAACAGGGAAGTCCAGCATTCATCTTCATAAAGGACACTGTAGTGAAAAAAGCTTCTACCCCAAAGAGTAACATGAAACGGCTCCTTACCCAGAGAGAATTTAAAGAACACAAAAAAGAATTCAAAAATCAAATGAGAAACATTGAGGAAAAACTAAAGAAAAAAATTAAACCCATCAAAGAAAAACAAGATTATGAAAAAAAAAAGTTTACCAATTAGAAAAGGAGGTGCAGAGTCTCATAGATGAAAATAACTCTTTGAAAATTAGAATCAGGCAAGGGAAAGCCAGTGAAGCTATAAGAGATGAAGAAAACAGATTATAAAGAATGAGAAAATAGAACAGAATGTGAAACATCTCATAAGAAAAACACACAGTGGGGGACTCGGCCTGGGGCAATAGAACTTCCCCAATGGGACTGTGCTTCCCTGGGCAGAGACACTTCGGGTCCCTGCAAATCCATTCACTGCTCTACTGCTAATACCCACAGCCTCAGGGCAGGATCTGGCTTGGAATAGTGAAACTCTCACTGCTCAGCACCTAGCCCCAGGGCAGTCATTATCTCACACAGCAGGGGTTCTTTGCAGGGCACTTTCCCAGCTCTGCCCTGCAGGCCTGAGTTACTTCCTTGTTGGGGAACTCTTTCACAGAGCACTCCAGTACCTCAATGCTTTTTGCAGCCGGCTAACAGGACAGCTACCCGTCCATACACCTTTCACTGCTCTGCAGAGGAAGCTGGTAACCTCCTAGCCTTGAAGGCAGACCCTACAGGCTTTAACAAAATGAGTAAGAAAATCAAAAGGACACTTGATAGTTTCTATTCAGAAAGAGAACAGCTTTTCAACCCTGAAGAGACTAATAGCAGACAGTCTCCAGACAGTTGTTGGTCCCCAATACAAAAGGCTTTCCTAGAAGAGACTATTAAAAACCTTAAAAGAGAACTAGAAGAAAAATGGGGAAAGGAAAGAGAAGCTATGCAAGAGAGTACAGAAAAGGCATATAACTCACTAAAAGAAAAATTTGATAAAATGGGAAAAGAAAACAACTTCCTAAAATGTGAATTGGAAAAGGTAAAAAAAAAAAAAAAAAAAACCTCCCAAAGTGCAGGGAAACAGAATTTGTGAATTGGAGAAAGAAAATAACTCACTAAAAAAAAAAAATTAGTGAAATGGAAAAAAAAATTCCATAGAGCAAAACGACTCATTTAAAAACTCAATTGGACATATGCAAAAAGAAGGGAAAAAAGCTAATGAAGAAAATAACTCACTAAAAATCAGAACTGAACAAATAGAAATGACTGATTCATTGAGACAGGAAGAATCAGTCAAGCAAAACCAAAAAAATTAAAGATTGGAAAAAAATGTCAAATATTTACTTGGAAAAACAACAGACCTGGAAAATAGATCTAGGAGAAATAACCTAAGGATCATCGGAATACCCGAAAATTATGATGATAAAAAGAGCCTAGATATTATTTTACAGGAAATCATTAAAGAGAACTATTCAGAAGTAATAGAACTGGAAGGTAAAATAGGCGTTGAAAGAATCCATCGAGCATCTTCTGAAAAAGACCCTAAAATAAAGACTCCAAGGAATATTGTGGCCAAACATCAGAATTTTCAGACAACAGAAAAAATTCTACAAGCAGGCAGGAAAAAACAGTTCAAATACCAAGATGCCACAATTAGGCTCACACAAGATCTGGCTGCCTCAACATTAAAGGATCGAAGGGCCTGGAATTTGATATTCTGAAAGGCAAAAGAACTTGGAATGCAGACAAGAATAAACTACCCAGCTAAGATGAGCATTTTTTTCCATGGAAGAAGATAGCCATTTAATGAAACAGAGGAATTCCATCTGTTTCTAAAGAAAAAAAACAGACTTAAAAAATCTGATCTCCAAAAACAGGACTCAAGACAAGTAGAAAAAGGTAAAAGGAACTCTTGAGAACTGTATTTCTGTTGTGGATATACATAAAAACGACATGTATAATTTGGTTTTACTGATATAGCATAAAAAAGGGAAGTAGAAATGGAAAGGGGATAGTGTCAGAAAAAGGGAAAAGGGGAGATAAAAAGAGGGGAGCTACATGTGATGATGAGGCAAAGGAAACCTATCATATCTGAGGGAACTTAGAGAGGAGGAGGAACATTGTACAAATCTTACTCTCATCAGAGTAAGCTCAAAGAGGAAATAATTTACACATTTGTTTTACAGAGAATCTTCTCTCACCTCATTAAAAAGTGGGAGAGGAAAAGAGAAAAGGAAAAAGAATAAGGGAAGGCTACAAGAAAGGGGAAGGGATTCAAATGGAGGAGGGAGGGATACTAAATAGGAAGAGCTGGGTGACACAAGTGGGACCAATAAGTTTAATAATAACGAAGGTGGTAAGGGTGAGCAAGAAAAGGAAAAGCATAATCTGGGGATATTAGGATGGCAGGAAATACAGAATTAGTTATTTTAACCATAAATGTGAATGGCATGAACTCCCCCATAAAGAGGAGGCAGATAGCAGACTGGATCAAGTCAGAACCCTACAATATGTTGTTTACAGGAAACACATTTAAAACATGGAGATACATACAAAGTAAAGATAAAAGGCTGGAGCAGAATCTATTATGCTTCAGGTGAAGTCAAAAAAGCAGGGTTAGCCATTCTTATCTCAGATCAAGCAAAAGGAAAAATTGATCTAATTAAAAGAGATAAGGAAGGAAACTATATCTTGCTAAAAGGTACTATAGGCAATGAAGCAATATCAGCATTAAAAATGCACCAACTGGTATAGCATCTCACTTCCTAAAGGAAAAGTTAAGAGAGTTACGAGAAAGACAGCAAAACTATAATTAATGAAAAGAAAATCAAATGAAGGTGGTTTAGCTGTACCAGATCTAAAATTATATTATAGAGCAGCAGTTACTAAAACTGTTTGGTATTGGCCAAGAAATAGATGAGTTGATCAGTGGAATAGGTTAGGTTCAAGGGACAAAACAGTCAACAACTATAGCAACCTAGTGTTTGACAAACCCAAAGACCCCAGCTTTTGGGATAAGGACTTACTGTTTGACAAAAATTGCTGAGAAAATTGGAAACTAATATGGCAGAAACTAGGCATTGATCCACACTTAACACCATACACCAAGTTAAGGTCAAAATGGGTTCATGACCTAGGCATAAAGAATGAAATTATTAATAAATTAGAGGAACACAGGATAGTTTACCTCTCAGACCTGTGAAAGCAGAACAAATTTATGACCAAAGAAGAACTAGAGATCTTTACTGATCACAAGATAGAAAATTTCGACTATACCAAACTGAAAAGTTTTTGTACAAACAAAACTAATGCAGACAAGATTAGAAGGGAAGCAATAAACTGGGAAAATATTTTTACAGTCAAAGGTTCTGATAAAGGCCTCATTTCCAAAATATATAGAGAATTAACTCTAATTTATAAAAAATCAAGCCATTCTCCAATTGATAAATGGTCAACAGATATGAACAGACAATTCTCAGATGAGGAAATTGAAACTATTTCTAGTCATATGAAAAGATGCTCCAAGTCATTATTAATCAGAGAAATGCAAATTAAGACAATCTGAAATACCACTACACACCTGTCAGACTGGCTAGAATGACAGGAAAAGATAATGCGGAATGTTGGAGGGGATGTTGGAAAACAGAGACACTAATACATTGTTGGTGGAACTGTGAATATATCCAACCATTCTGGAGAGCAATTTCGAACTATGCTCAAAAAGTTATCAAACTGTGCATACCCCTTGATCCAGCAGTGTTACTACTGGGCTTATATCCCAAAGAAATCATAAAGAAGGGAAAGGGACCTGTATGTGCACGAATGTTTGTGGCAGCCCTCTTTGTAGTGGCCACAAACTGGAAACTGAGTGGATGCCCATCAATTGGAGAATGGCTGAATAAAATTGTGGTATATGAATATTATGGAATATTATTGTTCTGTAAGAAATGACCAACATGATGATTTCAGAAAGGACTGGAGAGACTTACATGAACTGATGCTGAGTGAAACAAGCAGGGCCAAGAGATCATTATATACTTCAACAACAATACTATATGATGACCAATTCTGATGGACTTGGCCATCCTCAGCAATGAGATCAACCAAATCATTTCCAATAGAGCAGCAATGAACTGAACCAGCTACGCCCAGCAAAAGAACTCTGGGAGATGACTAAAAACCATTACATTGAATTCCCAGTCCCTATATTTTTGCCCACAGGCATTTTTGATTTCCTTCACAGGCTAATTGTACAATATTTCAGAGTCCGATTCTTTTTGTACATCAAAATAACAGTTTGGTCATGTATACTTATTGTGTATCTAATTTATATTTTAATATATTTAACATCTACTGGTCATCCTGCCATCTGGGGGAGGGGGTGGAGGGAAGGAGGGGAAAAATTGGAACAAGAGGTTTGGCAATTGTCAATGCTGTAAAGTTACTCATACATATAACTTGTAAATAAAAGGCCATTAAATTAAAAAAAAAATCATTATCTAATTCTTTACTTGTGTTTCGCTTACCAAATGTTATAATTGGGAGGATAATTATAATATGTAATAACTAATTATTATAGCCACTACCCAAACTCTAGTCATTAAAATTTTTTTCTGGTTATACATGTATGTTAATTTTTTAAATATACATTTCTTTATGAATCATATTGAAAGAGAAAAATAAGAACAAAAGGGAAAACCACAGGAGAGAAAAAAAATGAAAACAGAAGTGAACATAGCACGTGGTGTTTTACATTCAATCTTCGTAGTTCTCTTTCTGGATGCAGATGACATTTTCTATCCAAAGTTTATTTGAATTGCCTTCAATCACTGAATCACTGGGAAGAACAAAGTCTTTCATATGAACTCTATCTTTTCTTCAAACATTCCAGTCCAATCTATATATATATTCCTCAAATTAATGTTACCACAGCAATATTTCCACAATTTTATTCCTCTACCCAAAAACTTTTAATGGTATGTTTTATTCTGGAAAATTCTTAATCTAGTAGATCAGGTCAGGTTTCTTTACTCATTGTTTATCTTTAACTTTATCTTACATCACTCCTTTTCATGCATATTTTCCTCCAATTCAACTGAATTAGTCACTATTATAAGCATGGTTTTTACTTTTAAGCCTCAAAGGTTTTTCCTTTACTTCATCCATGTTTGTTGAAATTCTGACCAAGTTCAATCCTTATCTTTTGTATCAAAAAAGAAATAAAAAGAAAAAAAAAAACAGATAAACATACATCCAAAAAAAAAAAAAAAACTTTTTACATTACTCAAGCTCATAAGTCTCCCTTTCCTTTGAACTTATTTATTTTTCTTTCTTTAAAAAAAAGTATCATCACTGAATCTCAGCAATAGATAGGACTGATACCTGAATTAGTCATAACAAAGTTCAGTTTCCCTTTAGTCCTATATTGATTTTATATTATTGCAATAATTTTGTATGCTATTATCTTGGTTCTGCTTTTTTCACTTTGAATCAAATCATACATCTATTCATATATTTCTCTAAACCACTTAGATTCATGACTTCTTAGTGCAAAATAATTTTCCATTGCTCTCATTTGCCACAATTTAGTCAGTCATTTTCCACACTATGGTCATTTACTTTTTTTGCAATTTTTGTTACCACTAAAAATGCTGTGATATTCCGCTTTTAACCTTCTTTGAGTCTGTGCCCAGAAGTGGGTTTTGTGAGTCCAAAGTATGAATAGTTTACTGACTTTTCTTTTACAATTCCAAATTGTTTTGTAGAATGCCTGAACTGCTAAGCCTTTTTCACAGCTGTAGTAATAATATCTCTCCCATTTTGTAACTGGTAATTAGTTTTTTTTTTTAATCTAATTCATCCACAGTAAACATTAAATTCCTTTCATTGCTTTAATTTGTTGTGATCTTCTAGGATCCTGAGTCATTTATTCAGCATATTATCTATCATTACCAGTTTCAGGTCATCTGAACATTTGATAAACAAACCATTTCTGTATTTATCAAAATCACTGACACCTATGTTTAAAAAAAATAAAGTCAAGAACAGCTTTCTGTTGCTATGGGAGAATTTCCTTTAGGTTGACCAGTAATTGTTCATTCATGATCATGAGCTAGTCCTATATCCATCAAACCATACGAAGATCTGATTCACATGATCACCAAATTGTTGTGAAAGACTTTGTAAAATGTCTTTCAGGAATATGTCTATGGTATTTCCTTAATATACCTATCTCTTAGTAACCTATTGTTGAAAAATTAATGCTAGCTTTACTACATGTCATTTTCTAAAGTACCATGGTACATTTAACATAATATTCTACTTATAGTACAATACCTTCCATGTAGATAATAGCTTTTTGTATTATTGAATCTGTTGAATAACATTAATAATTTCTTAATACCATTCTCTTCCCTATTTATAACATTATGCAACATACAGTTAGTGTGATAAGATAATCAATCAATCAATTGTAGATCTTAGACTACATTTGAAAAAAATCCTTGAAAGCCATTTGATGAAATGAGAGAGATTTCTGTTCTAATTAATGAAAGGATTTCATTATATATATTACATATCCTGTGTATACATATATAATTTATATATATATATATATATATATATATATATATATATATCTTCATATATATATATATATATATATATATATATATATATCTCCCTGTATAAATATATTGATGTAGATGTAGAATTTCAGAAAATGCATCAAGGGTGTTTTTTTTTCAGCTCTACCTTGAAGAGAAACATCTTGTACGAGGAAAGTAGAGGAAAAGCTCCTTCTGATTTGACCTTGTTTATCTTCACTCTACACCGTCCCTCCAATTGGACCAGAGATGGACTTTTAAAACTTATTTTTTGACTTCCTATATTCTCATCTGTGTCCTAACATTATCTCAGGATCAATAGATGACAATGTTCCCTTAGAGAATTAAATACAGATTGGACTTGCAGCTCTACAAGTAATCCAGCAAAGAAAATAGCAATGCCTTAGAAAAACAACTTGAGTACTGTACAAGTAAGAGAAAAGGATTTCTGGTAACTAGAAATTCTTAGTTAGCCCTTTGCTAAATTTCCTCTTTAAGCCCAAGACTACTTCCCCCTAGACTCTGCATTTATGGGGAAAATAACAGGCTTTTGTGGAGATGGGTGTACAACCATCCTATTGCCTCTCATGGTAGCTTGGGTTAGGTAGCATTAGAAACCTTAAGGAAAGATGAAGCCAACCTAGATCTAGGATTTTTTCTCATTTATTCATTAAACTCACTCGAGTTTAAAACTTTTATTAAATTACTAAAGCTTAAAACTACACAAAGACTTTTGGAACACAGTATATGTATGTATTGTGTTTCCTATTATACACCCATAAGTTCCTTGAACACAGGATCTATCTCATATTTGCCTTTGTATTCTCTGTGCCTTGCATGTAGAAAATAGTTAATATATTCATCCATCCCTCCATTTCTTACCATCCTTAATCCTTTAGGTTGATCCTTTCCTTGAGTGAACTCTCTATATTCTTTCCTTTATTAACCTTATTGATCCCTTAAAACTTCAACTGCTATCTCTCTATAAACTCATTTTTGTTTAGAAACTAGAGCATTGGTCTAAGAATGAAAACTTAAGTTCAAGCCTTTAATTATATCATGCTTTGCTTTATGATCCCAAGCAAGTCACTTAAATAGTTTTGTTTTAAGTTTCTTCAAATGAAAAAAATAAAAGGACTGAACTAAATGATCTTAAGGTTTTCTTCTAATCTAAGTTCTGTGACTCTGTAGGGTAACTCAAATATATTTTTCTAACTCTATTTTCTCCAGACCTGTGTTTCCACTTTATACTAGGCTATTTTTGTTAACTTTCCTTTTCTGTTCCTCTACCATCAGGTGGCTACTAATCATCTAAACATGTAGACTAAAAATGCTTTAACTTCTACATTTTTAAATATTGATTAAAAAACTGGAATGTGACTGCTCTATATCTAGTTGCCTATTTTTGACAGGTTTCTAATCTATCCAATAAATATACATATTTTAATACTTTCCTATCTAATAGAAATCATTATTTGTTTTTTCACTTCTGTTTTTTTTTTATAAAGTATTTTTATTTTCTTACATCAGCCTACTCATGTTCCTGTTATAAATTTAAGTATCCCTCTTCACTTTAAGGCTTTATCATTATGTTAAAAGACCTGAATAAGAGTTCTGACAAATTCTTGGTTCAAATTTATTGAGCCAAGACATTAGGCCCCAATTCCAAAAAAATACATGCTACAAACCACTGTGGTCCGCTAGTTGCTCTTCTGGAATACAGAGTAGGTCATTTAAAAGAAATATTTTTGGGAAAAATACCACAAAATGAAAAGTGCCTAGAACTAAGCAAAACAACTTCTAAACATATCCAAAATCTTGGAAAGAAATTAAAGAGAAATCTATTTGGAGGTAAGTAGTATTCATTTATTAGTGTGAAGCACATTCTTGTGCTTCAAAAATCTTTGAGTTTTAAGTTGCATTGATCCAATTGACTGTCAATAGACTATATTTATGTAGTAACTCTTATTGCCCTCTCGGTAGACTCAAAATAAAGGATCAAGACACACTTTGTTTAGGTAGTTGTACCATGAACAGAGCATTAGGCCTGAAGCCAAAAGAACCTGAATTCAAATCCAGATACCTGTTTGACCCTGGTGCAAGTCAACTAATTTTTATCTGTCTCAACTTCCCCCAGCTATAAATTGGTAGAAATAATAGCACCTATTCCACAGGGTTGTTGTAACTACCAAATCAGATAATATCACATTGTTTAAGAGCTCAATAAATACTTGTTTTCTTCTTGCTATAGTTGAAAAATAGTCAATAAATACAACATGCAAAAAAGATGACAGATTTGGAGCTGAAAAGGACAATAGATATCATCTAGTCCAACCCTCTTATTCTAAAAATGAGATATTGATATGTAGAAAAATGAATAAAATTTATAAAATAGAAGTCATTTCCCAATGGAAATCAAAAGATATGAACATGTAGTTTTCAGACAGACAATTCAGTCATGTAAGAGTGTTTCAGATCACTATTGATTAGAAAAATGCAAAGTAAACCCATTCTGGGATGCTATCTCATACCTATCAGATGGACTAATATGACAGAAAATAAAAATTATAAATGTTGGAAAAATGATTATTAAATAACCAATTATATATATATATATATATCTAGGATTTTTTCCCTTCCAATTTTCTCATGCTCTACTATGTCAACCCCACTTCTAAATGATCTTGTTGATTATGAGATTGAATTAACTCTCTTCTTAATCTTGTTCAGACCCCACTCATGTGGGGAAACCCATTGTGTTCTATTTAGGCTCAAATGGGGAATGGGAAGGTGGGGTAGATACTTTGTCTAGATTGCCAAAGTTCCCATTCCCTCATTAGAATCCATCAATCAACAAACAAGTATCAGTTATGTGGCAAATACTATGCTAAGTCTAGACATGCTAAAACAGAATGAAACATCCCCTACTTCATGTAGTTTATATTGTGTTGGGAGACATAGGATATACAAATAAGTGTATACAGATATAAATATGAGAAACCTATGTAGCATAATGGTTAGAGTACTGGACTTGGAATCAATAAGACCTGCCACAGGCATTTAACTGGGTTACTCTGGAGAAGCTTTTAAGCTTTTTTAATTTCATTTTTCACATTTGTGAAATGGAGAATAATAGCAGCATCTACCTCATAGGGCTGTTATGAAAATCAAATGAGTTTATATTTATATGAAGCTTTTTGCAAAGGTTATTTTTTTTTTTTTTACAAATTGTCATTTCTTAAGTGTTGACTTAATGTTTAATAAGTGAACAAATCATTCCCTGTGACAACTCCAAAACTGAATCTCATTTTTCATTTATGCCTTCAAAGGGTTTGGTATCCTTTCAATTGGAGAAACATAAAATCTTCTCTGGGAGCCAGGTAGCACAGTGAGAAGAGAGCTGGGGTTGGAGTGGGGAAGACTTATATTCCTTAGTTTACATCTGGCCTCTAACATCGCTAACTGTGTGTTCCTAAGCAAATCACTTAACCTTTCCCCTCTCACTTTTCTCATTTGTAAAAGAACTGGAGAAGGAAATGGCAAACCACTCTAGTACCTTTGCCAAGAAAACCCCAAAATATTACAGAGTCAAACATAACTGAAATGGCTGAACAACAAATAGCCTTCTATATGATAATGAAGCTCATTAAGATAATGGCTGTGAAAGAGATAAATGAGCCAATTGAAGATAGTACATTTCATGCTGTATAAGCATCTGGGTAGTCTGAGTATTGTCCAGGTATTCCTGAAAGGCCTAGGAAGTGTTGGGGGAAAAAGGTTACCCAAACCTTTTTCCAAATCAAACCTTAACCAAACCAAAAGAATTCTAGATATAGATAGACATATTCTGAAATCATTGAATTTATTTATTCATTGATTCCAAGCAGGGATCTCACCTCTATTATTTGCTTTTGCAAACAACATACAGATCTTCACAGAGTAAAGCTCTCTTGTCATTTATTCATACTGAGAGCCAAAAATTTAATTTGTTTCATCCCACTGTTTCATAGCAACTGCCACAAAGGAGCCCTTATTTCTTTTGTCCTTATTAGGTCTATTACACCTGTGATTGATTGTTCCTCATATGTTGGCTGTTCACAAAGACCATCTGCAAGATTGTAAATTAGATCAGAGTTGATTGTCAGGAATGTTGGGACTTTCCTGGAGTATGCACCAAACATTCACCATCTTTTACTTCTTAGTTAACTAAGATTCTACTTAAGCTTACTCTTATGCACACTCAACATTTCAGTATTTTTAAACTATAATACATCACTAACCAGACTTGATCCTCTAAATACATATAATTTCTACATAAAACTATATTAGTTTTTAAAAGATCTTATCATATCTACTGAAACTAGAACCTAAAAAAGCAAATCTCATGGATTGAGATGAGGACATGTCAAAGAGCTCCCATTCCATTTCATCCTTTTTTAAAAAGTTTTTTTCCCTTATGTTACACTTTTAATATTGGATATACTGATTTCATACCATATGCTTTTTCATCTGCTCACAGTCTCTGATAGGCAAATGGAAGCCAAGGGTTAGTTTTAGACTGGCTTGGTTCCCAGAGCAGAGGCAAACTGACGATTTAGAGCCCAAGCAGGAATGTGAAAATAAAGGTCTGGATTACAATAGGGCTTCCCTGATACAGGAAAAGTTTTTTTTTAGCAATGGAAATTTTTATTGACAGGGATACAGGAGGGATAGTGAGGAAGGGAAATGATTATCAGAGAATAAAGAAATTTCCTCAAAATTTTTAAATATGACTAAGTGGCAGTTAGTTCTCATGGAAACTGTGGGAACTCACTGATATGAATGACTCTTCAATGAAGCAGATACAACCCATCTATACCTGTCTTCTGACTCTCTTATCCATGTCTTCTCATAAGTTTGTCAAAGTGAGACTACACAATTCTGGGTAACTTCTAACAATGTGAAAAGACTACTAATAGAGCAGAGTCCATTCATTGATTAACCTTGGTTTTTACTATCCTCAATAATACATGAAATCTTTTATGGTTCCAATTCCCTAACCCCAGACACTATTTCTCCCCTTTTCCAATTTGCTTTCTGTTTATTGCGGACAGATTTTGTATATGACTATATAACAAACTGTTATATGTTTGTTACATTTATGTGTACATTTTTTCATCTCCCATGGAATGTAATTTTCCAGAAACAGGGACTTTTGCTCTTGTCTTTGTATTCCCAGGGCCCTACACAATACTTAGCACATAATAGCTGTTTAATAGATGCTTGTTGATTGAATGTTTGGCTCAAGATCAGCACATTTCTTTTGTGCATATATCTCTTTGATAACATCTTTTATTTTCTTCTTCTTCACAGTTGTCCAGGTTCATGATTAGTAGCTTCCAAAGGCCCAAATTGAATTTAGATCTTATTTCTAACACTGGTTATGGTAGTGAAGTGAATAGAGTACTGGATCTAAAGTCAGGAAAACTAATCTTCCTGAATTCAAATCTGGCTTCACTAGGTGTCTGACCCTTAACACAAATTCCCTTAACCATATTTTTCTCAGTTCATCTGAAAAATATGCTGGGGGAAGAAATGGCAAACAATTCCAGTATCTTTGTCAAGAAAACCCCAAATGAAGTCAAAAAGAGTTGGCCACAACTAAAATAACTCAACTAAAATAATAAAACAATCTAGCATTCTAACTATTATACCCTTGGTTTTCAAGTATAGTACACGGAACACTAGGGATCCCTGAGACCTTGTCAGAGGGTCAATTTTTTTCATAATATTAATTTCATGATATTAAGACCCTTTTATTATTAAATATTCATAGATATAACCAGAATAATAAAAGCTATTTAGGGGATCCTCAATTTTTGAATATTAAAACCATAAAGTTTGAGAACCGCTACCCTGTGCTATGTTGTACATCAGTAGTATCAAATTCAAATAGAAACAAGGGACACCAAATCGTACATAAAGATCTCTGTAGGTCACATTTTAACTTTAAAAACCACACATTTTAAATTAATACAACATATTAAAATCAGATAGAAACTACATTTTAATCTGGTTCAAACACATGGCAGTATTGTGGGCTGCATGCAAGTATTGGTTATACATGACAGATATCGTCAAGTATTTAAGCATTTGTTTATTATAGAAAGATGAAATATTTATTAAGCACATACTATGTGCCAGACACTGGGCTAAAAATATCATTTTATCTCTTCATAACAAAGGTAGGTTACTATTATTATCCCCATTTTTAAAGTTGGGAAAACTGAGGCATAGAGAGGTTAAATAACTTAGGTGACACAAACTTGGGTGACAATAAGGATGTGAGATTGGATTTGAATTTAGGTCTTCCTGACTCCAGATGCAGAAGTCTAGAAACTGTGATACCTTGAGCATTACTTGGACTATTAGTACACAACACAAGAGTAAGGCTAATGACTTTGCCCAGCTCTGACTCACAATTCATGTGCACAAGTCAAGACAATGTTTCATGAGGTCAATGGTCTTCTTTGAAAATGAAGAATGAAAAACAACCATCAATTAGCCTATGTGGACTCTTATTCTCTTTCAACTCCATAGTTCTGTGAGTCTGGATAAGGGAAAGAAATGATGTGTGCAAAGTAGGGCACTGAGAGATCACAAGTTTACCTGTTTAATTCTGTTACCAAGTTTAAACCAGTTTATGTGGAATATGTAGGAAAGAAGTAGTAAAATTGCAAAAGTAGTTAGGAGTGAGATTTAGAAAGATCAATTTAAGAAGTAAAAATCAAATATTTATTGAATTGAATTGAATTGCTCTTGTAAATAGCCATAAAGAATTATGAAGTAGAAGAATGAATTTCACATAATCCTCATTCCTGAACTTCCTTAAAATAATCTTCATTCTTCCTAAGCAATCTTCTTGCTTTTCCTAGTCATTTTCTTGACATGAACATCTACCAATAATCCACAATAATTCCTCTCTACCTCTCAGTCCCTTCATCTTTAAAATGAGGTAAATAGCAGACTAGAGAATTTCTACTATCTCTTTAGTTCTAATTCCTGCAATTCTTTTCTGATGTGATATGTAAAAAATAACTTCATAAAATAGCATCATAGGAGAATTTGTATGACATTATCAATAAATTTTAAAGGAATTGTGGTCAGAGGCATTGGCAAAATCATTCACTATTTAAACAAGCATATTAAGAGACATGTTAGGTACAATAACATCTTATGTCATCTTCTTGCAAGTATCAAGATTTGTAGAAATAATGGTGGAATGCTTCTACTTAAATACCTCTCATTCATTTTGGCCTTTCTAAAGAATAGACAGACAAGACATTTCCTTTTTTCTTGTTTTTTTTCTTTTTTTAATCTTGGAGACTCAAAAATTGATCTATTACCTTCCCTATTGGAATTCACTGCTTCTCTGGAAGAAATGGATTCTCTTTTATATTTTTATGGGCTTAGAGATTAAGACTTGGAAAGTCATGCCTGGATTTAGATTTTTGTAAGATTTTTAATTCCAATTTTTTTCTCCCTCCCTTACCCCATTCCAAGAGAGCAAGCAACCTGCTTGTACATACATAACTATATGTACAATCATTTTAATATTTCCATATTATTCATGCTGTAAAAGAAAAATCAGAACAAATAGAAAAATACCATGAGAAATAAAAAGCAAGCAAAAAAGAGGTGAAAATAGTATCCTTTGATCCTAATTCAGTCTCCATAATTCTTTTTCTGGATAGGGATAGCATTTTCCATCCAAAGTTTATTGAAATTGTCTAGGATCACTGTATTGCTGAAAAGAACTAAGTCTATCATGGTTGATCACCACATAATCTTGCTGTTCCTTTGTACATGGTTCTGCTCACTTCACTTAGCATTAGTTCTTGAAAATCTTTCCAGATGTTTCTGAAATCAGCCTGCTCATCATTTTTATAGAGTAAACAATATTCCATTACATTCATATACTGTAACTTATTCAGCCATTCCCCAGTTGATGGGCATCTACTCAAGTGCAATTTTCTTGCATAAAAACCATCTCTGCAGGGAGAGCTTTGCTACAGGATTGAATACTTTGCCCTGGCAGCAAGTCAGTAGCCCAACAGAGAAACTAAAAACACCAGGGCTGAAGAATACAACCCCCAACAGCTGGAGTTTCTCCAGACCTGGCCACCCCTCCCCCACAGCATCTCAGCACGCTCTCAGAGTCTCGGAGTGCAGGTGCAGCACAGACCTGCTAGTGCCTCACTGCTGCCCCCCGAAATCTGTAGAGGAAGCTCGGTAACACCACCCAGGCCCTCCCCCCAAAAAAGCAGATTCCATTTGGGTTTTTTTTTTTCTTTGCTAGTTTGTCTCTGATTCTTCTCTGACAAAATGAGCAAAAAATTGAAAAGGACCTTAACGACTGACAGCTTTTATACGGACAGAGAGCAGACTCTAAACTCTGAGGAGACTAAAAACAGACTGTCTCCAGGTGAATCCCCACAGGGAGAAATCATCTGTTCCTCAGCCAGATGAATCTCATAGAATAAATTAAAAAGGCTCTCACAAGAGAGCTAGAAGAAAAATGGGAAAAGGAGAGGGAGACTTGGCAAGATAGTCTGGAGAAGTCATCCCACTCACTTAAAGACAGAATGGATAAAGAAATCAAATCCTTGAAAAATAGGATTAGTGAACTAGAAACAGAAAATAGCTCTCTAAAAATAAAATTGGTGAAATGGAAAAAAAATTCCATAGAACAAAACAACACAATTGGACAATTAGAAAAAGATATAAAAAAGTGAGTGAAGAAAACACTTTATTGAAAATCAGAATAGAATAAATGGAATTGAATGACTTGAGGAGACAACAAGAATCAGTCAAGCAAAACCAAAAAAATCAAACAATGGAGAAAAATGTGAAATACATTCTTGGGAAAACAATAGACCTGGAAAATAAGTCTAGGAGAGACAATGTGAGAATTATTGGACTCCCAGAAAAATATGATGAAAAAAAGAGCCTGGACATTATTTTCCAGGAAATTATCAAAGAGAACTGCCCAGAAGTCATAGAAACAGAGGGGAAAATAGACATTGAAAGAATTCATCAATCACCTACTGAAAGGGATCCTAAAATCAAAACACCAAGAAATATAGTGGCCAAATGCCAGAACCCTCAAACGAAGGAAAAAATACTCCAAGTGGCTAGAAAAACCCAATTCAAATATAGAGGAGCCACAATAAGGATCTCACAGCCTCCACATTAAAAGATCGAAGGGCCTGGAATATGATATTCCAAAAGGCTAAGGAACTCGGTATGCAACCAAAAATAATTTACCCTGCCAGAATGAGCGTCTTTTTCCAGGGAAGAAGATGGTCATTCAATGAAAAAAGCAAATTTCACCTATTTTTGATGAAAAAACCAGAACTTAACAAGAAGTTTGATGTACAAATATAGAACTTAAGAGAAACCTAAAAAGGTAAAAAGAATCTTGGGAATTGTATTTCTGCTGTAAAAATGTATAAAGAATACATGTATACCTTGTTCTAGAAACTAGAGGTGGAAAGGACATTGTACCAGAAAAAGGGTAAAGTGGGGGTGCCTCATGAAGAGGCAAAGGAAACCTATTATATTTGAGAGAAAGAATGGAGGGGGATGAATATAATGGGTATCTTACTGCCATCAGAATTGACTTTAAGAGAAAAATTGTAGACATATTCAAATTATGGTGAAACTTCTCCCACTTCATTGAAAAGTGGGAAGGGAAAAGTGAAAAGGGAAGGAACAAGCTAAGCAGAAGGGAATACAGAAACTGTGAGGGAAAGGAGTAAGATAGGGGGAGGAACTCTACGGCGGGGGGGGGAGGGATACTAAAAAGGGAGGGCTATGAGAAGCAAGTGGTGGTCATAAGTTTAATATTGGGAAGCGGGGAAAGGGGAAAAAAGGGAGAAAAGCATAAACGGGGGTTAACAAGATGGCAAGTAATTCAGAATTGATAATTTTTACCATAAAAGTGAATGGGGTAAACTCCCCCATAAAGAGGAAGCGGTTAGCAGAATGGATTAAAAGCCAGAATCCTACAATATGTTGTTTACAGGAAACACACCTGAAGCAGGGAGATACATGCAGAGTAAAGGTAAAAGGTTGGAGCAAAATCTACTATGCTTCAAGTGAAGTCAAAAAAGCAGGGGTAGTCATCCTGATCTCAAATCAAGCAAAAACAAAAGTTGATCTAATTAAAAGAGATAAGGAAGGGCACTATATCTTGCTAAAGGGTAGCATAAATAATGAAGCATTATCAATATTAAACATATATGCACCAAGTGGTGCAGCATCTAAATTCTTAAAAGAGAAGTTAAGAGAACTGCAAGAAGAAATAGACAGCAAAACTATAATAGTGGGAAATCTCAACCTCGCATTCTCAGAATTAGATAAATCAAACCACAAAATAAATAAGAAAGAAGTCAAAGAGGTAAATAGAATACTAGAAAAGTTAGATATGATAGATCTCTGGAGAAAACAAAATGGAGAATGAAATAAGTACACTTTCTTTGCAGCAGTTCACGGAACCTATACAAAAAATAGACCCTATATTAGTACATAAAAACCTCAAACTCAAATGCAGTAAGGCAGAAATAGTAAATGCAGACCACGATGAAATGAAATTCACTTTTCAGACGACGATGCAATAAAAATTACATTCAACAAAAAGCTAGGGTAAAATAGACCAAAAATAATTGGAAACTAAATAATCTCATAGTAAAGAATGATTGTGTGAAACAGCAAATCATAGACATAATAACTTCACCCAAGAAAACTACAATAATGAGACATCATACCAAAATGTGTGGGAAGCAGCCGAAATGGTAATAAAGGGAAATTTCACATCTCTAGAGGCCTACTTGCATAAAATAGAGAAAGAGAAGGTCAACAAATTGGGCTTGCAACTAAAAATGCTAGAAAAGGAACAAATTTAAAAAACCCCAATGTTGTGATCTTCTTCTTTAAAATAATAATAGGAGTTCTCTCTGGGAGAGAGGGTTTCTTGGAGAGGTTTTCTGGAGGCAGCTTTAGTTTCAGTTACAAGTAAATAATTACCCAAAATCGCAGCCAGCTGATAAAAGTTCAGATCTTTTATTGTGTCCCTCAATATAGCCCAGTTAGCTCAAAGGCCTATCTCTCTACTTGGTTCTAAGAGCTTTTGTAGCTTTGTCCTTGGCTTCTGCCTCTGCTTTCTTCAGCCTCCAGCCAACACCAAGGTGGAAGATGCAATGAATCTCTCTTGCCTTGAAGAGAGGGCTTGTGGGCTTCCTCCCAGAGTGTTCCTCTTCGACCCAAATCAATGTTCCGGAGAAATTCTCTCAAGCTCTAAGAGCTTCCTGTATGTGTGTGTGTATATATATATATATATATATATATATATATATATATATATATAATCTCCCAAAGGTTAATTTCTCCTTTTGGAGGCAAGGCTTAAGGGAGGTGTAAATTCAGATATCTCATACTAAATCTGAAATCTCCCAAAGGTGTGAACTCCATTGAGTACTTAAATACTTATGAGCTCTCTAAGGGTGTGAACACAAGCATTATTGTCTATCAGTTGTACTTAGTACCTTGTTTTAAGTTCTGGCCCAAAATATCTCCTTCTAAGATCAAATCAATCATATTGAACCATGCTAAATTAGATAATGATTATCTCTATCAACTCTAATGGCTTAACAGTTTGTAAAGATTCCAACACCCCAATCAAACACTAAACTTGAAATTCTAAAAATAAAAGGAGAGATCAATAAAATTGAAAGTAAAAAAAAAAACTATTGAATTAATTAATAAAACTAAGAGTTGGTTCTATGAAAAAAACAACAAAATAGACAAACCCATAGTAAATCTGATTAAAAAAAGGAAAGAGGAAAATCAAATTAGTCTTAAAAATGAAAAGTTAGAACTCACCACTAACGAAGAGGAAATTAGAGCAATAATTAGGAATTACTTTGCCCAACTTTATGGCAATAAATTCGACAACTTAAATGACATGGAAGAATACCTTCAAAATATAGCTTGCCCAGATTAACAGAGGAAGAAGTAAATATCCTAAACAGTCCCATCTTAGAAAAAGAAATAGAACAAGCTATTAACCAACTCCCTAAGAAAAAAATCCCCAGGACCAGATGGATTTACATGTGAATTCTACCAAACATTTAAAGAACAATTAACTCCAATGCTATATAAACTATTTGAAAAAATAGGGATTGAAGGAGTTCTACCAAACTCCTTTTACAACACAGACATGGTACTGATACCTAAACCAGGTAGGCTGAAAACAGAGAAAGAAAATTATAGACCAATCTCCCTAATGAATATTGATGCTAAAATCTTAAACAAAATATTAGCAAAAAGATTACAGAAAATCATCCCCAGGATAATACACTATGACCAAGTAGGATTTATATTGGGAATGCAGGGCTGGTTCAATATTAGGAAAACTATTAGCATAATTGACTATATCAATAACCAAAATAACAAAAACCAAATGATCATCTCAATAGATGCAGAAAAAGCATTTGATAAAATCCAACATCCATTCCTAATAAAAACACTTGAGAGTATAGCAATAAATGGACTTTTTCTAAAAATAGTCAGGAGCATATATTTAAAACCATCAGTAAGCATCATATGCAATGGGGAAAAATTGGAACCTTTCCCAGTAAGATTTGGAGTGAAGCAAGGTTGCCCACTATCACCATTATTATTCAGTATTGTATTAGAAACACTAGCCTGGGCAATAAGAGATGAGAAAGAGATTAAAGGAATTAAAGTAGGCAATGAGGAAATCAAATTATCACTCTTTGCAGATGATATGATGGTATACTTAGAGAACCCCAGAGATTCTACTAAAAAGCTATTAGAAATAATTCATAACATTAGCAAAGTTGGAGGGTATAAAATAAATCCCCATATATCTTCAGCATTTTTATACATCACCAACAAAATCCAACAGCAAGAGATATAAAAAGAAATTCCATTCAAAATAACTGTTGACAGCATAAAATATTTGGAAATCTATCTACCAAAGGAAAGTCGGGAATTATATGAGCAAAATTATAAAAAACTTTCCATACAAATAAAGTCAGACTTAAATAATTGGAAAAATATTAAGTGCTCTTGGATAGGCTGAGTGAATATAATAAAGATGATAATACTCCCTAATCTATTTATTTAGTGCTATACCAATCAGACTTCCAAGAAAAAATTTTAATGATCTAGAAAAAATAACAACAAAATTCATATGGAATAATAAAAGATCTAGAATCTCAAGGGAATTAATGAAAAGAAAAAGAAAATCAAATGAAGGTGGCCTAGCTGTACCTGATCTAAAACTATATTATAAAGCAGCTGTCACCAAAACCATTTGGTATTAGCTAAGAAATAGATTAGTTGATCAGTGGAACAGGTTAGGTTCACAAGACAGAATAGTCAACTATAGCAATCTAGTGTTTGACAAACCCAAAGATCCTAACTTTTGGGATAAGAATTCATTATTTGACAAAAACTGCTGGGAGAACTAGAATCTAGTATGGCAGAAATTAGGCATGGACCCACACTTAACACCATATACCAAGATAAGATCAAAATGGGTCCATGATTTAGGCATAAAGAACGAAATTATAAATAAATTGGAGGAACATAGGATAGTTTATCTCTCAGACTTGTGGAGGAGGAAGAAATTTGTGACCAAAGATGAACTAGAGACCATTATTGATCACAAAATAGAAAATTTTGATTACATCAAATTAAAAAGCTTTTGTACAAACAAAACTAATGCAAACAAGATTAGAAGGGAAGCAACAAACTGGGAAAACATCTTCACAGTTAAAGGTTCTGATAAAGGCCTCATTTCCATAATATATAGAGAATTGACTCTAATTTATAAGAAACCAAGCCATTCTCCAATTGATAAACGGTCAAAGGATATGAACAATTTTCAGATGATGAAATTGAAACTATTACCTCTCATATGAAAGAGTGTTCCAAATCACCATTAATCAGAGAAATGCAAATTAAGACAACTCTGAGATACCACTACACACCTGTCAGATTGGCTAAGATGACAGGAAAAAATAATGTTGAATGTTGGAGGGGATGCAGGAAAACTGGGACACTGATGCATTGTTGGTGGAGTTGTGAATGAATCCAACCATTCTGGAGAGCAATCTGGGATTATGCCCAAAAAGTTATCAAACTGTGCATATCCTTTGATCCAGCAGTGCTACTACTGGGCTTATATCCCAAAGAGATTATAAAGAAGGGAAAGGGACCTGTATGTGCACGAATGTTTGTGGCAGCCCTTTTTGTAGTGGCTAGAAACTGGAAACTGAATGGATGTCCATCAGTTGGAGAATGGCTGAATAAATAATGGTATATGAATGTTATGGAATATTATTGTTCTGTAAGAAATGACCAGTAGGATGAATACAGAGAGGCTTGGAGAGACTTACATGAACTGATGCTAAGTGAAATGAGCAGAACCAGGAGATCATTATATACTTCAACAACTATACTGTATGAAGATGTATTCTGATGGAAGTGGATTTCTTTGACAAACAGACCTAATTCAGTTTCAGTTGATCAGTGATGGACAGAAGCAGCTACACCTAAAGAAAGAACACTGGGAAATGAATGTAAACTGTTTACATTTTTGTTTTTCTTTCTGGGTTATTTTTACCTTCTGAATCCAATTCTCCCTGTGCAACAAGAGAACTGTTTGGTTCTACACACATATATTGTATCTAAGATATACTGCGATATATTCAACATATATAGGACTGCTTGCCATCTAGGAGAGGGGGTGGAGGGAGAGAGGAGAAAAATCGGAACAGAAGTGAGTGCAAGGGATAATGTTGTAAAAATTATCCTGGCATGGGTTCTGTCAATAAAAAGTTATTATAATAAAAAAATTAATTTAAAAAAATTAAAAATAAATAAAATAAAATTGTCTTAACTTCAAATTTAAAAAACAACAAAAAAAGAAAGATTACTAATTTGTGCCAAGGAAAATTGTTATTTTGTTTACTTAACATATTCAAGGCATAACCAAATACTCTCAGCACTTTTAAAGATGATATTAGACTTACTGTCATAGATTTAATATAATATGTATATATATGCATACACACACATATATATTATATATAATATATTTATTATATTTCTACTCATATTTTATATTATAACACAATAAAAGGATATGCAGTTTCAACATAACAATTCTAATAATGATGTTGAAAAGAGGCAAAGACAATGAAAACAATTAGAAATTAGAGAAAAATAGAAAAATGTTACTTTTCACAATGATGGGTAATTAACAAAATAATAAAGGTGAATCTCAAATAAACAAAAATAAATTTTGACTACCTGAATTTTTAAAAAATTTTCATAAATAAAATACATTTAGAATGAAAATAAAAATCTATCAACTGGAGAAACATCTTTAAATTAAACATATTTTATAATGCTCTGATATCTAAGATATTTATATGCATATTTGAAAAACCCTTTGCATAATAAATTGATAAAATAATATGAATAGGAAATTTATAAAAGAAATACAAACCATCAATTATAATAGCAAAGTCACTAAGTAATCACTAAAAGTAATCATTAACCAAATAACTAATAAGAGAAACAAACATTAAGATGACATTAAAATAACTTTCTTATGTCCATGAAATTAAAAGAATAAAATGCCCAATATTGGTGATTGTGTGAGAAGACAAGAACCCTAATACACTGTTAGTGGGATTGTGGATTGAACAAACTGATCTGGAAATATTTTTAGAACTATGTAAAAAACAAGAAAAACATCACCATTCTCTTTGCCTCAGGAATACTTTTAAAGGGCCAAGGAGGTAAAACTTAAAGTCCCATGAACCTATACTTTTTTGCACTGGCAAAAATATTTTATTGGATCTTTCTTTTCCTCCTGTTCTTTCTTCTCCCTTTCACTAATAATCTTCATCTTTTTCTTCCCTGTGATCATGCCTGAGGCTTAATGTTAGTACTTAGTAGAACTGTATGTATTACTTAACTTCAGTTTCATCAATGTGACTCAAAAGATAGCTGGCTTTTGACTAGATAATGCATACTTAAATAACTGATGTGAGGTAGCAGAATGAGAACCAGTATTAGTAAGGAAGATTTGGATTTTAATTCTACTTCTGATATGAACTGTCTATGTGAATTTAGGCAAATGATTTAACTTCACATCAGCTTCAACAAGTTTTTAATGACTCTAAATTATGGAGGGTATGTCAATCTATTTTGATAGAGGCACATTCCCCAATACAATTTTGCTATCCCAGTGCAATTACAGAACTAATCAAAAAGAAATATAATTGTATTAAGTGATAATTTAATATCTACATATTTTAAAAGTTTTCAAGTCAAGTATCTGGCATTCTTTGGCCTCTGAAAATTAAATTGCATTTGTTCTGATATTTAATATTTTAATGAGCATATTTTTCACTGACTAAGATTACACATGCTCATTCTTAAGATCAATCAATGCCAATAAAAATTCTTATGTTACCTTAGTACTTTTTGCAAATTTTACTCTCTGACAAACTTCACTTATTTTAGGAAAATAGGCATCTACTACAAGCAAACATCATAAGTTTGGCTAGAAACACTGGTTACACTCAAGAAGTATTTAAAAGGAAAATTTTAATTTTTGAAAGAAAACATTGGTGTGAGGTAGAACTGGCATAAAGAGCCTCAAGTCTTAGGATCAAAGATTTCAAAGGGACCTCAGAGTCATAAATTCAAACTGATTTCACAGACCAGGAAACTGAGGCCGGGTCAAGTTAGGTACATTGTTCACAAAGGCACAGCTAATAATCATCCAAGATGGGATATAAATTTAAATTTTCTGTGTCCAGTGTATAAATGATCTTTTCATGGCACTAATACTTCTCTTCACCCCGTGTTACTCAATTTTGGTTTTTGAGAACACAAGGAAAGGGACAAATGTACCTATAAAGTGAATCATTTCTAAATGTTCAATTTTCCATTTATTCTTCTATGTGGTGGGCAGTTTTTATACCTTTCACTGAAATTGTGAGAAAACTGAAACCGAGTGTGGCTTTTTTCAAAGCCACATAGCAAGTCAATAATGATGCCAGGAATCTAATGTGGAGCTTCTGTTTGCTAGGCTTGCCATCAAACCAATATTGGTAAAGGTCTTTAAAATCATTTTGGCCAAGACAAACAGATGCTGGAAATGTTTCAAAAATGGATGTTCTCCATTGATTTCCAAACCCTAGGTATGTTCTCATAGTAAGCAATGGAAAAAAAATTTAATGAGCTCTCCTTAAAAAACATCCAAGACACAGGAAGTTTAAAAACTCCATGAAATCAAGGATACTTTTTATATCTTTGTCTTAAAAATACTATTTTCCTTGTTTTAATACCAGAACATTGACGAAGAGTAGACATCCTCATTCCCCAGATGGAATTGTCTCTTAAAATTCGTCAGGATGAGAGAGTAGCCTGGAGCATCACCAGATTCCCAAATAGTTTCTGAAGATCCACAACATAGTCTAGGTCTGAAGGATTAAAATAAGTATTGTGAAAGACATTCCTCTGGTCTTGCACACATCCTGTTTTCAGCTGTCATCTGATGAGCCTGAAATATACCTAAAATGGCTTTCCCAGAGGGGCCCATTTAGTTTAAATGCAAATTGATGATAATGGGGGAAAATATTTAAATCAGTCATCAAATCCAGTTGTGGGTTTCTGCTATCCCTGGCTAACCATGGAATTCCCTTTTTGAAGTCAATAGGAATTCCATGTAAAGGTCATTTCTATATGTACCATAAAGAAGGCAGTTGTCAAAGTGGATAGAATTCTGGGTCTTGAGTTAGGAAGACTTGAGTTCAAATTTGGCCTTAGACACTTACTAGCCATGTAATGCCAGACAACTCACTTAACCTCTATTTGACTTAATCCAGTGGAGAATAAACAGGATGGACAGAATGGAAAGAGAGAACAAAAGTATATAAATATACAGGGGGAAAATAGAATGGAGGGAAATACAGAGGTTATGCTTATTACCTCTGCTTATTACCTATGCATATTACCTATGCTTATTAAGCATAACTGTGAATTTGAATGGGATGAACTCTCCCATAAAATGGAAGCAAATAGTGGATTGGATTAAAAAAACAGAATACTACAATATATTCTTTATAAGAAACACATTTTAGACATAGAGCTACATACAGAATAAAGGCAAATGACTGCAGAATTATTATGCTTCAGTTGAAGCAAAAAAGGAAAGGTAGTAATTATATCAGATAAAACAAAAGTAAAATCGATTTAAATTAAAATAGATAAGGTAGGAAAGTACATCTTGTTAAGGGGTACTGTAAATAATGATGTAGTAATGATATTAAATTAAATGTACTAAGTGTTAAATATCTAAAATTCCTAGAAAAGATATTAAGCCAGTTACAGGAAGAAATTGACGGAAAAACTCTATTAGTGGGGAACCTCAACCTTCCTCTCTCAGAATCAGAGCCGTTTAATCATAAAATAAACAAGAAAGAAACTAGGGAGGCTTAATGGAATCCTAGAAAACCTATATATGATAGATTTCTAAAGAAAATTGAATAGAGAAGAAAGGAATACACTTTTTTCTTGGCAATATATAGCACCTACACAAAAATTGACTAAGAAATAGAGTTGTGGATCAGTGCAAAAGCTTAGACTCAAATACCACAATAATCAATGACTGTAGTACTCTAATATTTGATAATTCTCAAACTCCACCCTCTGGGATAAGACTTCACTAATTTACAAAAATTACTATAAAAACTGGAATATTATATCTCAGAAAGTAGCTTAAACCTCCATCTCACATCCCATAGCAAAATAAGGTCAAAATGAACTCATGATTTGGACATAAGGTGATACCTAAGCAAACTAAGAAATCAAAGGATAATTTACCTATCAGATCTTTGGAGAAGGGAGGAATTTATGACCAAAGAACCAGACAACATTATGAGAGGCAAAATGGACAATTTGATTATATTAAATTAAAATGTTTTTGCACAAATAAAACTAACAGAAGATTAAAAGGGAAGGATAAATCTGGAAAAAATTCTTACAGTTGTGTTTCTGATAAAGATTTCATTTCAAAAATATATAAAGAATTATGTCAAATTTATAAGATGAGTCATTTCCCAATTGATAAATGTTCAAAGGGTATGAACAGACAATGATAATAAAATCGCCAATAATCACATGAAAAAAAATACTCCAAATCATTATTTATTAGAAAAATGCAAATTAAAACAACTCTGAAGTATCATCTCATATCAATCAGATTGACCAAGATGACAGGAAAAGACAATAATAAATATTGGAGAGTATGTGTGAAAAGTGGGACGCTAATGTATTCTTGGTGGAGTTGTGAACTGATCTAAGCATTCTGGAAAACAGTTTGGAACTATACCCAAATAGCTATAAACTATATATGTTCTTTCATCCTTCAGTGCCAGTAGGGGTCTGTATTTCTAGGAAATTATAAAGGAGGGAAAAGGATCCATATGTGCAAAAATATTTGTAGCAAATCTTTTTTTTTGTGGTAGCAATGAACTGGAAAATGAGTAGATGCCCATCAATCGAGGAATGACTGAATAAGTTATGATATATGAAAATAATGGATTATTGTTCTCTTAAAAGTGATGAAGAAGCTGGTTTAGAAAAATCTAAAAAAGATTTCTATGAACTGATGCTAAGCAAAACAGGCAGAACCATTTGTGTACAATAACAGCAAGAATATGGGATGATTAAATATGAAAGACCTGATTCTTCTCAGAGATTTAGTGATCCAAGGCAATGTCAATAAACTTTGAATAGAAAATGCCATCTGCATCCAGAAAAACTGTGGAGACTGAATGTAAATCAGCACATACAAAGTTGACTTCTTTTATTTTGTTTTTCCCCCTCTCCTGTACTTTTTCCCTTTTGTTCTGATTTTTCCCTGCCAACAATATTTATAAAGAAATAGGTATTTTAAAAATAAAACTTTAAAAAAGAATTGAGCAAGCAGAATCTAGTGCCTCGAGGCATCAAGAAACTATAAAACCAAACTTATTTGACTTATTTTCATCACTGTCATTTCTTTTGTGATTTTTTCCTATTTATTTGATTTTAAAATTTTCTTTTGAATTCTTCCCAGGCCTGAGACCTATTCACATTCTTCTTTAA
Organism: Sarcophilus harrisii; assembly: GCF_902635505.1. NCBI lineage: Eukaryota > Metazoa > Chordata > Mammalia > Dasyuromorphia > Dasyuridae > Sarcophilus > Sarcophilus harrisii. Next base: position 234,728,180 of record NC_045429.1, on the reverse strand, counting down.
GGCCTTGCATAAAGCTGCTCTGATTCTATTATCCTGAGTTTGTGTTTTGAAATTTCCTGTCACCATAATAGCTTTCAGTGGTCAGACTCTTTTTTCTTAGTAGCTCATTTTTTCCAGCCTATTTCTTGATTTTTAATTTTGTGTTAAAGTTATGCTCTACTCTTGGGAGTGCAGTGGTGGTGGGAATTGTCCCAAGCTTCAGTTTTTTGTGCTGCTGTGCTCCAAGACCGTATTCAGATAATGTAACACAGTTTTGTTCCCCATACCAGCAAAGGTTCTCATGTAATCTCTTTCTGATCAGTTGCCCAACCCCCTTATTGTCTGTGAGCTGAGAACTCCAGAAGCTGCTCCTGCTACAGAATAATTCACAACCAAGGCCTACTGTTCACTTGCTAGAGTGTGATCTGCTTTGGTATTGTATGGGCTCCATTGTATTCCACACTCAACCCAGTGAGTCATCCCTATCATTCTGACCTAAGTTTTCTTGTATTAGCTAGAAAATTGTTTGTCCCTGTCCTTTTGTTGGCTCTACCAACAATAATTCATTTTGAGGTGCTACTTTAATATTGTTTAGATTAGAATTTGGAAGTGTTCAGGGAAGTCCCTGTTTTTACTTCACCATCTTGGCTCTACCTATCACTTCTTCATTTGATCCTGGCAGCTCAGTGGATCTTCTCTTCTCAGTTTGACACTTTGGTGATGGTAAGGTAGGCCATCTTTGTTGCAACTCTTACCTAGCCCTTAGTCATTGAATGAACATTGCCTCTGACATATTGAGAGCTAGGAAGATCTTAATTTAAAATGTCACCCACTGGGTCATTGCCACTTGTCTATTGTCTTGCCATTGGACTTTGATTCCTATGGAGCAAAGAATGAAGGTGATGAGTATGTGTGGCTCTATCTCCCTACAATTCCATACAAGTCAAGAAATCACTCCTATCATTGCTATCATCAGTCTCTACGAGAATGAACTACACACACACAAACTTCATAGAGACTGAAGAAAGAGGAAAAGGATCTATGTGTACAAAAGCATTCATAGATTCACTTTTTGTTGTGGCCAAGAATTGGAAACTGAAAGTATAGCTATCAATTGTGGAGTGGCTGAAAATATTATGGTATAAGAATGCAATGGAATATCACTGTACTCTAAGAAGCTTTGAAGGGGGTAGTTTAAAAAACTGGAAAGACTTGAATAAACTAACACATGATAACTAAATAGATAAATGAATAAATATGAAGTGAACAGAACTAGCAAAATAAATAGTAACAGAAATATTATGAAGATAATTAACTTTGAAAGATTTTGTAATTGATCAACACAATCACCAATCAAAATTCAAAAGGATTTATGTTAAAATATTTCCTTGGTTAAAATGGTCTCCATTTCCTTCCTTCTTTCCTTACTTCCTTTCTTCCTTCTTTCCTTCCTTCTTCCCTCACTCCCTCCTTTCCTTCTGTCTTTGTTTTTTCATTTTTGTTCTCTCCTTTCGTTCTCTCTTCTTTTTCTCTCTCTTTCTTTCTCTCTTTTTTTGTCTCTTCCTTCCTTCCCTCTTCTCTCCCTCTCTCCCTCCCTTTTTCCTTCCCTCCTCTCTCCCTCCCTTCCTCCCTCCCTCTCTTTCTCCTTCCTTCCTTTTTTCTTTCCTTCCTTCCTTCCTTCCTTCCTTTTTTCTCAGTTATAGAATTTTCATAGGAAGAAGTCTTGCAAATGGGAAAGATATAGATTTTCATTCGAACATAATAATTTCTTTTTTTTTACTGCCAATAGGAGACTCTCTTCTGTCAGTTACATGAGTAAAAAGTAATCCAGACCATCTACTGTTTTTCCATAAGGGAAATTAATGTAATAAAGTAAATGAATCAAGTCATTCTGGTGTTATTCACAACCACCCTTTTGTTGGCAAGGACTAAAATTATTAAATATACAGCCATGATATTTCCACTTTTGCTGCTTTACTTTTTTGCTTTTTTCATAAGAGAACCCAGCATATACTTTTGCTCTGCTGGCTTCTGCTTTTGGTAGCTCATGAAAAATGATCTGTAGGTGGTTAGTATCCTTTTGCCAGAATCAATATACTTTCTGTTCTGAAAACTTGAAGATTCAAAAAAAATTTTCCCCCTCATAAAGATTTAGTCAACGATTTATATATCCTGGAAAACTTGGCTCCAGCTATATTATTCTTCCATATTTTTGGAAATATGTGTTTAAAATAACATGCTGTACTACCAAAAAGCAAATTTATGTTGAAATAAGTTCATCTAACCTTCTAAGCTACTTTTACCCCTGTAAACTTCCGTTGAGTAAAAAGTAGATCTCTCTCCCTCTCTCTCTCTCTCTCTCTCTCTCTCTCTCTCTCTCTCTCTCTCTATATATATATATATATATATATATGTATATAAATATTATATATATATATGTCATATATGTCTACTTGCATAACATTGCATAACATCCCAATTTTTCAATGGGACTGTTCCTACATGTTTAATGTCTTTTAATCTTTCACTTTCTAAGTACAACCCAATTTAAATGAAGAATTTTCTCTTTGTTGTAACTATTACTTTTTCACAATTTTTAATGTACTATCCTTTTGGTATCAGAAGAATTTGAAATATACATGATTTGAGGAAGAATAATAGTTGAAGCTGGAAAATTATTTTTTAAAAATAGAAAATAAGGAAAGTGGAGAAAGTATAATGGATAGGGACAAAAGATATAACTATAGAAATGAAAGACATGGAGTCATAGAATTTTAGAAAAAAGTCTCAGTTACAAGCATTTCTTAGATACCTACTTTCAACTAAAGGAACTTAAATCCTCCTAAGTAGGAGTTTTAGAAAACACTTGATTCAACCTTTGCCTAGAACTCCAATGATTCATTTTATGGATTGGGAAATTTATAATCTGTAATGATGCATTAATTAATTAATCAATCAATAAGCATTTAGTAAGTGCCTATTATGTTCTAAACACTGTGCTAACTCCTGGTTTTTCTTTTAATACTCTCAATTTTCAAATCTTTTTTAAAATCAGTTTTTAATTCTTCTTGAATTCTCTATAGATTTTGACAATCATCTTTTTGAGACTTAATCTTTTCTATATATTTGAGACAAATCTCCCCTTCATTCTCTGACCATTCCTACTCAGTTTCCTTTGCTGCATCTTCATTTAGGTCACACTTACCCTGTTTGGGCTCCCAAGATTCTGTATTGCTCTATCTTTTTTTCTCTATACTATCAAAGTCTAGCTTTGTTTCTTTTTTATTTTATTCCATTTCTTCCATTCTATAATTTATATAATCCAGTGACAATGACCTCTTTGGTGTTTCTAGCATATGACAGTCCCCTTCCTTTTGCTGTTTTTTTTCCCTTTAACTGTCTCATATGCCTGGAACTCTCCTTACCTCTACATTTGGCTTCCCCAACTTTCTTTTATTTTTTTTAATTTTACATTTTTTTTTGGGGGGGAGGATTTGCTGAGGCAATTGGGTTTAAGTGACTTGCTCAAGGTCATACAGCTAGGAAGGGTTAAGTGTCTGAAACCAGATTTGAACTCAGATCCTCTGACTTTAGAGCTGGCATTCTATCCACTGTGCCACCTAGTTGCCCTCCTGGCTTTCTTTTAAATGAAGTTCAAATCCTACCTTCTAGAGAAAGCCTTTTTAAATCTTTTCCACTGTTAGCACTTTCCTTTGAAATTAGTTTTCTCTACTTGGCCGTTTTTACTTTGCTCTCAGAAGTCAGAGTAGCAGCAGAAGATTTAGTAGCACTGAAGTCAAAAATGGTAAGGGCACATGATCATTGGTCAGAAATAGGTTATAGCGTTTGCTTAAGCTTGAATTAGACATAGAAACAGATGCTATTTGGAAGCTTTATTGCTTATACCCCCATTTGTAGGTCATAGTTCAACATAGAGAGGAGCAATTTCTATTAAGAGTGAATAGAAGCTCTGAGGGGCAGTATAACTTTCCATCCTAAGAAATCAGGGACCCTGAGGAACAGCAACAGTTCTTGTTCTAAAGGAGCAGAGACCTTGAGGATATGTATCACTTCCATTCTTGAAAGATCAAGGGACTTCCCTGAGAAAGGATTAGACTGCAGACCAAGAAATCAATGACCATACTTCTTCCCAGATCACACCACCCTGTAAATACTGAAAATTTCCAGATCCCCATAACTAGTTCAGAAGGAGAATAAACCAAATTTAACATAAACTTAAAAAATAACATAAACTCAAAAAGTAGGTTAGAAAAAAGGAGCACCCAACAACAACAACAAAAACTAACCGTAGAATGTTTCTGTGGTCACAGGAAAGATTAAAACACAAACTCAGAAGACAGTGAAATCAAAGCAGCTATATGTAATGCATCAAAGAAGAATGTGAAATTGGTATTAGGTCTTAGAAGAACCCAAAAAAGAAAAATTGGAGAAAACATGACATTGATTCAAGAAAATTATTTTTTAAAAAAGCCAAGTCGACAGTTTGTAAGAGATCCCCTCAAAATGTTGAAGAAAACAAGACTTTAAATAACACAATATGTCAACTGGTAAAAGAGGCATAAAATCCATTAAAGAGAACTCCTTAATAATAGAATTGGCCAAATGGAAATGGAGGTGTGAAAGTTTCCTGAAGAAATTGCTTTCTTAAAAATTAGAATTGGGAAAGTCTGTAGCTAATGACTTCATGAGAGATCAAGAAACAATAAAACAAAATCCAAAGAAGGAAAACATAGAAGAAAATTTGAAATATCTCATTGGAAAAACAACTTACCTGAAAAATAAATTGACAAGAAATCATTTAAGAATATTTTTACTTAAAAGCTATGGTGCTCTTCCAAAAAAGAAACATTAGTTATTGTCTTTCAAGGGATTACCAAAGAAAACTGCCATGATAATCTAGAGTCAGAGGGCAAAATAGAAATTGAAAAAAACTTACTGAATACTTCCTGAAAGAAATCCCAAAATGAAAATTTCTGAGAGTATTATAACCTAATTCCAGAGCTTTCAAGTCAAGGAGAAAATATTGCAAATAGCTAGAAGAAAACAATTCAAATATAATGAAGGCACAGTAAGGATATTACAATATTTAGTAGCTTCTATATTAAGGGATTGGAGAGCTTAGAATATGATATTCCAAAGGACAAAGGAGCCAAAATTACAAACAACAATCACTTGTGCAACAAAACTGAGTATTCCCCTTCTGGGAAAAATAGACATTTAATGAAATAGAGAACTTTCAAGATTTCATAATGAGAAAATCAGAACTGAATAGAAAACTTGACTTTCAAATACAATACTCAAGAGAATCATAAAAAGATAAACATAAGGAAAAAGTTATCACGAGATATTCAATAAGGATAAACAGTTTACATTCCTATATTAAAAGATGATTCTTGAATCTCCTAAAAAACATTTTTTAAAAATCATTATTAGGATAGTTAGAATGAATGTGCACAGACAGAAGATATCAAAGTGATTTGAATAAAATGAGAAGATTTGAAAAAAAAAGGCATGGGAAAAAGGATACACTGGAAGAAAAGGGAAAGAAGAGATAGAACAGAATAAATTGTTCCCCATAAAACAGGTTCAAAAACCTTTTATAATAAAAGAGAAGATGGGGAGATGGTAGCCAATGCTTGAATCTTAATTTTTATAATTGGTTCAAAGAGGGAATAACATATACCTTCAATTTAGTATTAATATCTATCATACTTTATAGGGAATGGGAAGGCAGGAGAATTAGAGAAGTGGGGTGATAGAATGAAGGGCAAATTGCCAAAGGTGGTCATCAGGAACAAAATATTTTCAAGGAGGGACAGAGTAAAAGAAGAGAGAGAGACAGAGACACAGAGAGAAAGAGAGGTAAAGAGAACAGATGGGGAGATAGAATGGAGAGAAATGCACAATTAGTAATCATAACTGAAAATGTGATTGGAATGAATTCACCCATGAAATGGAAGCAAAGAGTAGACTGAATTAAAAACTAGAATCTTACAATATTTTCTTTACAAGAAATACACTTGTTTCAAAGAGATGCATATAAAGTAAAGGTAAGGGGTGGGAACAGAATCTATTATTCTTCAGTTGAAACTAAAAAGCAAAACAAAACAGTGGAAACATCAAGATCTCAGAGAAACAAAAGCAAAAGAAAAGGAATCAATTAAAAGGCATAAAAAGGAAAACTACATTTTGCTAAAATAAATATGGACAATAAAGTAACAAACGCTTTTTTCCCTTTCTTTTACTTTTTTTTATTAAAGCTTTGTTATTTTCAAAATATAGGCATAGATAATTTTCAGCATTTACCCTTGCAAAACATTGTATTCCTTTTTTTTTCCTTTCTTCTCTCCATCCCTTCTCCTAGATGGCAAGTATCCAATGTATGTTAAACATGTGCAATTTTTCTATACTGCACAAGAATTATCATGCTGCACAAGAAAAATATTTTCCCAAAGAAAAAAAAAGAGAAAGGAAATAAAATTCAAGGAAACCAAAACAACAAAAGTGAAAATATTATGTTGTGAAAAGTAATATAAACTATAAATAGATATAGACTAAATGTTTAGCATCCAAATTCTTTTTTTTTTATTTAATAGCTTTGTATTTACAGGTTATATGTATGGGTAACTTTACAGCATTGACAACTGCCAAACCTCTTATTCCAATTTTTCCCCTCTTTCCCCCAACTCCTCCTCCAGATGACAGGATGACCAGTAGATGTTAAATATATTAAAATGTAAATTAGATAAACAATAAGTATACATGACCAAACCGTTATTTTCTGTACAAAAAGAATCAAACTCTGAAATATTGTACAATTAGCCTGTGAAAGAAATCAAAAATGCAGGTAGGCAAAAATATAAGGATTGGGAATTCAATGTAATAGTTCCTAGTCATCTCCCAGAGTTCTTTTGCTGCGCGTAACTGGTTCGTTTCATTACTGCTCTATAAGAAATGATTTGGTTGATCACATTGCTGAGGATGTCCAAGTCCATCAGAATTGGTCATCATTGTTAATGCTATAAAGTTACCCATGCATATAACCTGTAAATAAAAGGCTATTAAATAATAAAAAAAAGAATTGGTCATCATATAGTATTGTTGTTGAAGTATATAATGATCTCTTGGCCCTGCTTGTTTCACTCAGCATCAGTTCATGTAAGTCTCTCCAGGCCTTTCTGAAATCATCCTGTTGATCATTTCTTACAGAACAATAATATTCCATAATATTCATATACCACAATTTATTCAGCCATTCTCCAACTGATGGGTATCCACTCAGTTTCCAGTTTATAGCCACTACAAAGAGGGCTGCCATAAACATTCATGCACATTTCCCTTCTTTATGATCTCTTTGGGATATAAGCCCAGTAGTAACACTGCTAGATCAAAGGGTATGCACAGTTTGATAACTTTTTGAGCATAGTTCGAAATTGCTCTCCAGAATGGTTGGATGCATTCACAGATTCAACAACAATGTCTTAGTGTCCCTGTTTTCCCACATCCCCTCCAACATTCCACATTATCTTTCCCTGTCATTCTAGCCAATCTGACAGGTATGTAGTGATATCTCAGAGTTGTCTTAGTTTGCATTTCTCTGATTAATAATGACTGGGAGCATCTTTTCATATGACTAGAAATAGTTTCAATTTCTTCATCTGAGAATTGTCTGTTCATATCCTTTGACTATCAATTGGAGAATCGCTTGATTTTTTATAAATTAGAGTTAATTCTCTATATATTTTGGAAATGAGGCCTTTATCAGAACCTTTGACTGTAAAAATATTTTCCCAGTTTATTGCTTCCCTTCTAATCTTGTCTGCATTAGTTTTGTGTGTACAAAAATTTTTCAGTTTGGTAATAGTCGATATTTTCTATTTTGTGATCAGTAATGATCTCTAGTTCTGATTTGGTCATAAAGTCCTTCCTCTTCCACAGGTCTGAGAGGTAAACTATTCTGTGTTCCTCTAATTTATTAATAATTTCATTTTTATGCCTAGGTCATGAACTCATTTTGACCTTATCTTGGTGTATGGTGTTAAGTGAGGATCAATGCATAGTTTCTACCATATTAGTTTCCAATTTTCCCAGCAATTTTTGTCAAACAGTAAGTTCTTATCCCAAAAGTTGGGGTCTTTGGGTTTATCAAACACTAGGTTGCTATAGTTGTTGATTGTTTTGTCCCTTGAACCTAACCTATTCCACTGATCAACTAACCTATTCCTTAGCCAATATCAAATGGTTTTGGTAACTGCTGCTCTATAATATAATTTTAGATCTGGTATATCTAAGCCACCTTCATGTGATTTTTTTTTTCATTAATGCCTTTGAAATTCTTGACCTTTTGTTTTTCCATATGAATATTGTTTTGTTTTTTTTATTTAATAGCCTTTTATTTACAGGATATATACATGGGTAACTTTACAGCATTAACAATTGCCAAACCTCTTGTTCCAATTTTTCACCTCTTACCCCCACCCCTCCCTAGATGGCAGGATGACCAGTAGATGTTAAATATATTAAAATATAAATTAGATACACAATAAGTATACCTGACCAAAACGTTATTTTGCTGTAGAAAAAGAATCAGACTCTGAAATATTGTACAATTAGCTTGTGAAGGAAATCAAAAATGCAGGTGTGCATAAATATAGGGATTAGGGAATTCAATGTAATGGTTTTAGTCATCTCCCAGAGTTCTTTTTCTGGGCATAGCTAGTTCAGTTCATTACTGCTCCATTAGAAATGATTTGGTTGATCTCGTTGCTGAGGATGGCCTGATCCATCAGAATTGGTCATCATATAGTATTGTTGTTGAAGTATATAATGATCTCTTGGCCCTGCTTGTTTCACTCAGCATCAGTTCATGTAAGTCTCTCCAGGCCTTTCTGAAATCATCCTGTTGATCATTTCTTACACAACAATAATATTCCATAATATTCATATACCACAATTTATTCAGCCATTCTCAACTTGATGGGTATCCACTCAGTTTCAGTTTATAAACCACTACAAAGGGGCTGCCATAACATTCATGCACATTTCCCTTCTTTATGATCTCTTTGGGATATAATCCCAGTAGTAACACTCTGGATCAAAGGGTATACAGTTTGATAACTTTTTGAGCATGTTTAAATACTCTCCAAAATGGTTGGTTTTCACAACTCAACAATGCATCAATTCCCAGTTTTCCTGCATCCCTCAACATTCATCATTATTTTCCTGTCATCTTAGCCAATGTGACAGGTGTGTAAGGTATCAAGTTGTCTTAATTTGCATTTCTCTGATTATGTGACTTGGAGCATCTTTTCATATGACTAGAAATAGTTTCAATTTCTTCATCTGAGAATTGTCTGTTCATATCCTTTGACCATTTTTCAATTGGAGAATGGCTTGATTTTTTATAAATTAGAGTTAATTCTCTATATATTTTTGGAAATGAGGCCTTTATCAGAACCTTTGACTGTAAAAATATTTTCCCAGTTTATTGCTTCCTTCTAATCTTGTCTGCATTAGTTTTGTTTGTACAAAACTTTTCAGTTTGTATAATCGATATTTTCTATTTTGTGATCGTAATGATCTCTAGTTCTGCTTTGGTCATAAAGACCTTCCCCTTCCACAGGTCTGGAGGTAAACTATCCTGTGTTCCTCTAATTTATTAATAATTTCATTCTTTATGCCTAGGTCATGAACCCATTTTGACCTTATCTTGGTGTGCGCGTTAAGTATGGATCAATGCCTAGTTTCTGCCATAGTTTCCAATTTTCCCACAATTTTTATCAAACAATAAGTTCTTATCCCAAAGCTGGGATCTTTGGGTTTGTCAAGACTAGGTTGCTTATATTTGTTGACTGTTTTATCCCTTGAACCTAATCTATTCCACTGATCAACTAATCTATTCCTTAGCCAATACCAAATAGTTTTGGTAACTGCTCTCTATAATATAATTTTAGATCTGGTACAAAACCACCATCATTTGATTTTTTCATTAATTCCTTGAAATTCTTGACCTTTTGTTTTTCCATATGAACTTTGTTGTTATTTTTCTAGGTCATTAAAATAGTTTTGGAGTCTGATTGGTATAGCGCTAAATAAATAGATTAGTTTAGGTAATATTGTCATGTTTATTATATTTGCTCGCCCTATCCAAAGAGCATTTAATATTTTTCAATTGGTTAGATCAGACTTAATTTGTGTGAAAAGTGGTCTGTAATTTTGCTCATAAAGTTTCTGATTTTCCCTTGGCAGATAGATTCCTAAATATTTTATATTATCAGTAGTTACTTTTAAATGGAATTTCTCTTTGTAACTCTGACTGTTGGATTTTATTGTGATATATAAGAATGCTGATGACTTATGTGGGTTTATTTATAACCAACAACTTTCCTAAAGTTGTGGATTATTTCTAATAACTTTTTAGCAGAATCTCTGGGGTTCTCTAAGTATACCATCATGCATCGGCAAGAGATAATTTGGCTTCCTCATTGCTATTCTTATTCCTTTAATCTCTTTCTCAGCTCTTATTGCTTAGCTAGCATTTCCTAATACAATATTAAATAGTAATGGTGATAGTGGGCAACCTTGTTCCTCGGATCTTTTGGAATGTTGGTTTGTCTCCATTACATATGTACTGGTTTTAAATAGATGCTGCTGATTATTTTAAGGAAAAGTCCATTTATTCCTATACTCTCAAGTGTTTTTAATAGGAATGGATGTTGGATTTTATCAAATCCTTTTTCTGCATCTATTGAGATGATCATCCATATGAATATTGTTGTTATTTTTTCTAGGTCATTAAGATAGTTTTTGGGAAGTCTGATTGGTATAGCACTAAAGAAATAGAGTAGTTTAAGTAGTATTGTCATCTTTATTATATTTGCTTGCCCTATCCAAGAGCATTTAATATTTTTCCAGTTGGTTAGATCAGACTTAATTTGTGTGAAAAGTGGTCTGTAATTTTGCTCATAAAGTTTCTGATTTTCCCTTGGCAGATAGATTCCTAAATATTTTATATTATCGGTAGTTACTTTAAATGGAATTTCTCTTTGTAACTCTGACTGTTGGATTTTGTTAGTGATATATAAAATGCTGATGACTTATGTGGGTTTATTTTTATAACCAGCAACTTTGTTAAAGTGGTGGATTATTTCTAATAACTTTTTAGTAGAATCTCTGAGGGTTCTTTAAGTATACCATCATATCATCAACAAAGAATGATAATTTGGTTTCCTCACTGCCTATTCTTATTCCTTTAATCTCTTTCTCAGCTCTTATTGCCAAAGCTAGCATTTCTAATATAATATTGAATAGTAACGGTAATAGTGGGCAACCTTGTTTCACTCTGGATCTTATTGGGAATGGTTGCAGTTTGTCCCCATTACATATTATGCTTATTGATGGTTTTAAATAAATGCTGCTGATTATTTTAAGGAAAAGTCCAGTTATTCTTATACTCTGAAGTGTTTTTAATAGGAATGGATGTTGGATTTTATCAAATGCTTTTTTCTGCATCTATTGAGATGATCATATGGTTTTTGTTAATTTGGTTATTAATATGGCCAATTATATTGATAGTTTTCCTAATATTGAACCAGCCCTGCATTTCTGGTATTAATCCTACTTGATCACAGTGTATTATCCTGGGGATGATTTTTTGTAGTCTTTTTGCTAATATCTTATTTAAGATTTTAGCATCAATATTCTTTAGGGAGATTGGTCTATAATTTTCTTTTCTTTTCAACCTACCTGGTTTAGAGTATCAATTACCATGTCTGTGTCATAAAAGGAATTTGGTAGGACTCCTTCATTCCCTATTTTATCAAATAATTTATATAGCATTGGGGCCAATTTTCTTTAAATGTTTGGTAGAATTCACATGTAAATCCATCTGGCCCTGGGGATTTTTTCTTAGGGAGTTGTTCAATAGCCTGTTCTATTTCTATTTCTTTTTCTGAAATGGGACTATTCAAGTAATTTACTTCCTCCTGTGTTAGTCTGGGAAGTCTATATTTTTGGAGGTAGTCATCCATTTCACTTAGGTTGTCAAATTTATTGGCATAAAGTTGGGCAAAATAACTCCTTATTATTTCTCTAATTTCCTCTTCATTGGTGGAAAGGTTCTCCCTTTTCATTTTAAGACTACTAATTTCATTTTTTCCCTCCTTTTTCTAATGAGATTTACCAAAGGCTTATCTATTTTATTGGCTTTTTCATAGAACCAACTCTTAGTTTTATTAATTAGTTCAATAGTTTTTTTAACTTTCAATATTTTGATTTCTCCTTTTAATTTTAGAATTTCCTTTAATATTTGATTGGGGATTTTTTAATTTGGTCTTTTTTAGTTTTTAGTTGCAAACCCAATTCATTAATCTTTTCTATCTCTATTTTTTATTCAAGTAAGCCTCTAAGGATATAAAATTTCCCTCTTATTACCACTTTGGCTGCATCCACAAATTTTGGTTGGTCTCATCATTGTCATTATATTAGGTGAAATTATTAATTTGTATCTATTTTGCTGCACAATCATTCTTTAAGATGAAGTTGTTTTGGTTTCAATTACTTTTTGGTCCTATTTACCCTAACTTTTGTTGAATGTGGTTTTTATTGCATCATGATCAAAACAAAGCATTTACTATTTCTACTTTCTTGCATTTAATTTTTGGGGTCTTTGGTCTTATTGGTCAATTTTTGGCTGCATGAACTGGGGAAAGAAAGTATATTCCTTTCTTCTCCATTCAATTTTCTCCAAAGATCTAACATACCTAATTTTCTAATATTCTGTTTTTCTTCTTTAATTTCTTTCTTATTTCTTTTGTTTGATTTGTCTAATTCTGAGGGGTTAAAGTTGAGGATCCCCACTATTAAGTTTTGTTTCTTTTCTTCTTGCAACTCTTTAATTCTCCTTTGGATTTGGGATGCTACGATTTTGCATATATGTTTATATTGATTTTTCATTTTTTTTTCCCTTTAAAGATGTAGTTTCCTTCCTTATCTTTTTAATTAGATCAATTTTTGCTTTTTGCTTGATCTGAGATAAGGATGACTACCTCTTTTTGACTTCCCTGAAGCATAATAGATTTTTGCCACCTTTTACCTTTACTCTGTTTATCTCACTGCTTTTGTGTTTCTTTAAACATCATATTGAGGGTTCTGACTTTTGATCCAGTCTGCTATCCCTCCTCTTTATGGGGAGTTCATCCCATTCACATTTATAATTAAATTACTAATTCTGTTTTCCTCCCATCCTAATATCCCAGATTAGCTTTATTTTTTCTTGCCCCCCCCTTTCCCTTTTTAAACTTATTCCCTACTTGTTCACAGCACCCTCTTTAGAATCCCTCCCTCCCCCACCTTTGAATCTTTTCCCTTCCCTTATTCTCTTTTTTCTTTTCCCTTTTCTCTCCCCTTTTTAATGGGGGAGAATTTTCTCAAACAAATATGTCAATTATTTTCTCTTTTGCCAACTCAAATTAAGATTACACAATGTTTCTCCCCCTCTAAATTCCCCTCAGATTGATGTTTTTTGCCTCTTTTGGGATTGGTTTCCCTCTTTTTATCCCTCCTTCCCACCTTTTTTCCCATCCCTTTTCCTATCTACTTCCCTTTTTATGTTTATCATAAAATCAAATTATACATGTAGTCTTTTTGTATATCCACAACAAAATAAAATTTAAAAAATTCTTTTTACCTTTCCACTCTTAGTCCTATGGTTGGAGAAAATTTTTGTTTTGGTTTTTTTCCTTAGAAACAAATGGAATTTATTTGTTTCATTAAATTCCTCTTCTTCCCTGGAAGAAAATGCTCCAATTGGGTGTTTATTCTTGGCTGCATTCCAAGTTCTTTTGCCTTTCAGGATATCAGATTCGGGCCCTTTGATCCTTTTGTGGGGCAACCAGATTTGGGTGATCCTTATTTGGCACCCATTATTTAAATTGGGTTTTGGCTGCTTGTAAAATTTTTTTAATCATAGTTTGAAATTTGCTCAATATCCAGGGGTTTTTTTTAGGGTCTTTTTCAGAAGGTGTTCAATAATTCTTTCAACCTATTTTCCTTCTGATTCTATTTTATCTGGCTTCTCTTTGATGATTTCTTGAAAATAGTATCAGGCTCTTTTTCATAATTTTTGGAAAGTTTAAAAATCCTCAATTATCTCTCTAGATCTATTTTCCAAGTCTGTCATTTTGCAATGTAATTCATGGTTTTTTCCAGTTTGTCATTTTTTTGGTTTCTTGACTGATTCTTGCTGTCTCAGTGAATCATTGTTTCTATTTGTTCAGTTCTGATTTTTTAATGAATTTTTTTTTCTTCATTAGCTTTTTTTTTTTTTTTTTTTTTTACTTCTTTCTGTATATGTCCAATTGAGTTTTTAAATGAATTGTTTTTCTCTATGGAATTTTTTTCCATTTCATTAATTTTTTTTTTAGTGAATTATTTTCTTTTTCAATTCACAGATCCTACTTTCTTCAAGTTCTTTTCTTTTCAATTCACAAATCTTACTTTCAGAATTTTTTACTTCCAAAATTTTGTTTCCCTACTTCCTGGGAATTTTTTTTTTTTCAATTCATATTTCAGGAAGTTGTTGCTCTCTTGTAAATCTTCTCTTTCCTTTCCCCATTTTTTTTTTTTCTTCTAACTCTCTTTTGGCTTTTTAATGGTCTCTTCTAGGGATCGTAAAGGGGCTAGGTGACATTCCCTTTGGGTTTTCTTGCCTATTGCTAAAGTCTCTTCAGGTTTTCCCGACCCTTTTTCTGTATAAAGCTGTGTTTTCTTTTCATTTTTTTTATTCATGTTTTAAACCTTTAGGGGTATGGGCAAGGGGTTTCCATTTCCTCCAGCGGGAGAATGTAACTGGCCTAGCTCGGGGTATGGGGTCTCTGGTGAGAGTTTTCCCTTCCCCAACCAGAGGTGGATTCAGCACTGGCTGAGCTATTGAAGTGCCCAGATGAGCTTGTTGTTGCTCTAAGGCTAAGACTAAGTGGTGAAAGTGGCCACCCCCAGGCCAGGCCGGGGCTGTGGGTTTACAGCGACAAGCAAATGCCGGCTCTGGGAAGTCTACTTGGAAGTCTCTGCCCAGATGTCTTTGCCCCATGCAAATCGGCCCTGTGAAAGCTCTATTGCCCCAAGCCAAGCCCCACTCTGTGCAGATTAGAGGCTAATCTGGGCTGTGCCCTCCTGCTGTGCAGGTTCGCAACTGCCCCAAGGAAAAGCCCCATACTGTGGGCTGGGGCTGCGAGCTTATGCTGGGATCTGTGCTCTCACTTCCAGTTTGAGGCTCTTCTCAGAGTCTAGTTCTCTCCCTGCCTGTGTTGATTTCCCCCAGGCCCTGGGACAAATCTTTTTTGGTGAGACTGCAGATTTTCTTTGGTTGGTGAGTTGTTATACTTCTTATCTTTATGAATTGTAGCAGTCAAGATTATTTTTGAGGCTTGATATAATATTGATAAAGAGGGTAAGAGAAGAGCTTAGAAAGTCACGTGTGCTTTCTCCACCGTCTTGGCTCCACCCCTAGCATCCAAATTCTTAAAGAATTACAGAATAAATGAGTTACAGGAATAAATAGATAGGAAATTATATTTCCCTCTCAGAATTTGATAATCTAACCACAGGGGGAAAAGATAGACAAGTAAGAAGAAGATAAATAGAATTTTAGTAATGTTAAATAAAAAAGACTTCTGGAAAAAACTGAATGGCAATAGAAAAGAATATACATTTTTTCACACCTGCATATAGTGTCTACACCATATAAGAAATCATTAAACTAATAAAACTAGAAGCTCTTTTTGGGTATAGAGGGAAACCAACAAAATACATTAAATGTGTTAGCTTGATTTTTACATAGAGAGAAGAAAACTAAGTTGCTCATATCAAAAATGAAGAGGGTGAAATTAATATAATTAGGAGCTACTTTACCTATTAAATTGCCAATAAATCTAATGACCTAACTAAAATGGATGCATATTTATAGAAACAAATTTCTCATATTAACAGAAGAGAAAATAGAATACTTAAATAGAATTAGCTTTAAAAAAGTTATCAAACAAGCCATCAATGTGTCATCAACAAACTCTCTAAGAAAAATTTCTGGAGACCAGAAAGAGACACAAGAGAATTTTACCAAACAGTTAAGGAAAAATTAATCCCAGTACCACATAAAACATTTTTAAAAAAATAAGTAAAGAATTAATCCCACCAAATTCTTTTTATGAAGCAGAAATGGTTTTGATATCTAAATTAGGGAGAACAAAAACAGAGAGACAAAAATGGATAGACTATTTTCTTTAATGAATATCAATAAAACTTTTTTTTAAAGTACTAGCAAGGAGATTATATTAATATATTGCAAACTTCATACACTGTAATCAGTTGGGATTTACACTGGGAATACAGGGCTGGTTCATATTAGGAAAACTATCATAATAACTGACCATATCAATAACAATAATAATAAAAATCCTTATTTGTAATGTTGGGGCTAGCTTTCTGGAGGGCCTTGGGACCAGGCTTGGTCTCAGCAGAATAATCACCACGAGAATAGTCAGGTATAAACTTAAGAGTCTTATTGTCTCCTTCAGTATCCCAGTATGCACCAGCAGTCTCAGTCAGTCAGCCAGTCTACAGTCTCTTGTCTACTCCAGTCAGACTGTCAGACAGTCATCAATTCATCATACTGAGTATAAGGCAATCTATATCATTAGCGAACCATTATCTCATCAATTCCACTGAGTTAATATCTTATTGTAAGATTACATCAATCATACTGAGTCTTAAATATACCGTTTCAGAGTTCCTGCCCTCTACACTTGCTATATTAAGGAATACAAAAAAAGCCTTTGACAAAACACAATATTCATTTCTATTAAAACACAAGAAAGCATAGCAATCAATGAAGTGTTTCTCATAATGATAAGTAGCTTCTATCCAAAACAAAAAGTAAATATTATCTATAGTATTTATCCCCATCTGTAATAAGGATAAACTTGGAGCCTTCCCAATAAGATCAGAAATGAAGCATTATTCATTATCATTATCACCACTACTATTTAATATTATACTAGAAATACTTACTATAGAAATAAGACAAGAAAAATAAAGTAAAGGAATAAAAATAGGTGATAAGGAAACAAAATTGTTATTCTCTGAAAATGATATGATGGTATACTTAGAGAATACGAAGTGAACAATTTACAATTTCAGAAAAGTTGTGAGATATAAAACAAAAACCATATATATCATCAGTATTTATATATACATTTACATATACATATACATACCCTGCAGTGAGAGATGGAAAGAAAAATTGCATTCAAAAAATTGTGGACATTATAAAATACTGGAGAGTTTCCCTGCCAAGACAATCACTGGTACTATAGGAACAAAATTAAAAAAAAAACTTTTACATAAATAATTATATATATGAAAATTGTAGAAATATTAATTGCTCATTGATAGGTTAAGCCAATATCATGAAAATGATAATTCTACCTAAGTTAATTTATTTATTCTGTCTCTTACCAACCAAACTATGAAAGATGTATTTTTTAGTTGGAAAAAAATAGAAACAAAATTCATGTGAAAACAATAAAAGAAAAAGAATATAAAAGAAAAAGAATGAAAAAATAAGGAAGGCAGACTTGTAGTTCCAAATTTCAATCTATATTTCAAAGAGGTAATCATCAAGACAACACTGAATGAGCCATCTCCAAAATTGATAAATGATCAAAGAATGTGAACAGTTTTCAGAAGAAATCAAGGCTATCAGTAGTCACATGAAAAAAAAATGTTCTAAAACACTACTGATTCGTTAAATGCAAATTAAAAACTCACACATATCAGGTTGACTAACATAACAAAAAAGGAAAATAACAAATGTGGAGGAGATGTGGGAAAAAATGGGCAATAAGGCATTAATTTCACTGATTAGTCAAATCATTCTATTGAATAATTTACAACTACACCTAAAGGCTAAAAATCTGCATATTCTTTTACCCAGCAATACTACTGCTAAGTTTGTATTCCAAGGAGACCAAAGAATAGGGGAAAGGACCTATTTGTCCAAAAAGATCTATAACAGCTCTTTTTGTGTTAGCAAAGGTTTGGGAAATGAGATTTCCATCAATTGGTTGAATGGCTAACCAAATTAACTGTATATGATTGTGATGAAATACCATTTGCACTATACTTTTTTAAAAATGATAAACAGAATGCTCTCAGCAAAACCTGGGAAGACTTAAATAAACTGATGTGAAGTGAAGTGATAAGAATCAGGTGAACCTTGTACACAGTAACAATATTATAAGAATGATCAGTTGTAAAAGATTGAGCAACTCTAATCCAATACTCTAATCTAAATGACCAATTTCAGAGAGAACTAATGGACTCTGAATACAGATTGAAGCATAGTTTTTAAAAAATCCTTTTCTTTATTGCTTTATTTTATTTGTGTTTTCTTGTGCAACCTGGCTACTGTGAAAATATTTTTGTATGACTTCACATGTATAGTCAAAATCAAATGATTGCTATCTTCTACAGGAAGTCTTCCTGATTCACTCAGCTTCTAGTGCTTTTCTCTCTGAATCACTTCTATCTATTTTTTGTATATCTAAATGGTGACATGTTTATTTACACATAGATTCTAACTCAACTTGTCCTTATTTTTGCTAGTTACCTTGTCTCCTATATTAAAGACCATGCCCCAGGAATTTGAGGCTTCTCACTTTTAGAATACCTATATTAGGGCAACACTCTCCTGCTTCATAGTGATCTGCTATATTAAAGCTGTCTGTAGCCAAGACTCACTTTCTTCTTGAGACATCTATCATCATCTGACTATCCACGACTATATAATCTCTCTCTGATTAATTTCTTTCCTTTTTTTCAGGTCTGAAACCACAGCAAATCAATAGTTTTGTAAAATGTATGTCAATCTACTTGTATGACTTGATTTAGAATCCTTAAAATTTCTTAAACTAAAATATCTCTTTCTGACCACTTTTCACTATTAGAATGTCTGCTCCTTGAGGGAAGGGACTGATTTTGATTTGTTTGTATTTTTTTAAATACTATGGTGCTTAGCACATGGAAAGGATTGTCATGGTGATGGTTCTTCTCTTTCTTCTTCACCATCATCATCTTAAATGAATGAACAGAAAAGTATTTATTAAACATGTATTTTGTGCAAAATATACTCTTAATTACTGGAGATACTAATTCAAATACAAGAAAATTTCTGATCTAAAGGATTTTAACTTCTAATAGAAGAGAAAGAATATTTAGGAATTTCAGCTGCAAATCAGATGGAAAGGCCCCAAGATCTTTATGGTACAATAGCAAAATGTTATATTCACTAGGAAAACAATAATGCTTTCCGAATTTGAACCACTTCATAACATTAAGAACTTTCGTGATATTTTTTTTCCAGATTTTTGGAAAAGATTACTAGGTATTTAGTCATCATGGCTTATGTGGGAAAACAGGTTATAGAACCTGCAAAGGTAGGTGCTATGCAACATAATAGTCATTAACATCACCTTTATTATCATCATCTATATAGTACTTAAAGATTTGCTCTATAAGTCATTTCATTTGATCTTCAAAAGAACCATTTTGGAAAGAGACCATTATTATAGTCTATTTTATAGATAAAGAAACTGAATCTAAGAAAGGTTAAGTAATTTTTCCAGGGCTGTTTCCTTCAGTGCTGGATTTGGAGCATACTGCAGAATCCTCAATGACAGTGATTGTTTCATTTTCCTCTTCATATCGCTGCACTTCAAACTCTGGTTTGCAACAGGTAATTAATGAATATTTGTTTATAGATTGAAAATTCTTTATTTTATGTGACATTGAACATTTCACAATTGTGAAATGTTTCCATTAATAAAAATATTGCATATGATTTATTCTGTTGGATGATTGTTTTTTGTTAAAACATTGAAAGCAGATAGGGACACCTACAAATATGTGTGATACATTGTCCTATCCCCTGAGAATACACAGATGAAAAAATGTCATAGTAGTAAATTTTAAGGAATTGATAACCTAGTAAAACATAGATATATTGAGCATTATGAAGCCAGGAATAAGAATCTAGGATATATTTAAATCAGGAGCAATTGCAAATGATAGGAAAATACTATTATGGCAGCCTTTGGTAAAAGATATTTTTCCTAGGCTTTCTGGTTACCTTCATGATGTAAGTATATACAACATAAATAGTAATGGTTTTTACTATGCTCTACTTTGTTTTAATTTGGGTTCTGCTAAAATCTGCAGAGCTTACAACATTGTACATATGTTTACAGGAGAGATAATTAGCCCTGTGACCTGGGCTCAGTGCCACTGACTCTTCCATTCTCACATAAACATTTGAACCCTGTACAAGGAGGTTTTTAATTTCTCTCTTGATTAAATTAGTTTTTGCTTCATACATTAAGTATTTTGCTCTTTTTAAGGAAAAAGACATATAAGACTTTTCCAGCTAGTATTATGTAAGCATCATCTTGAAGCCAGACTTTAAATGGTTTTTAGAAATCTGTCAGAGCAACTCTAATGGAATTTACATTGGACCACAAATGTCAATTCATATACTATTCATTTAAAGAAAGACACCAACTGTGAGACTCCAGAATCAGAACTATATATACTGATCTACTGGGAGTCAGGTTTCCCATCCATCTCTAAGAATGAAAAATGCATATTATCTTGTTCTATCTGTGTGCAGTAGAGGTATAAATAATGAAATGACCATCTCCATCTTCAAGAAACTCAGAATTTCAGATACAAGTCATAATTTAGAATGGGAAAATTCCTTCCTCACTCTTCCCAAGAATTTGATTCAGTACCATATGGGCAACCAGGAATCTATTGACAAAATAAATACATAAAATGGTATACAATCAAACTCAGTATTAACAAAGTCTTGGCTCATGTTTTCAAAAACGATCAAATAAATCTTTACATAGCTTTATAGATACATATTTACCATTCCCAAGCTTCAGTCTCTTCCTATTATTTCCTTCCACATTTCCTTTAAACAGACTCTAATCTTACTCATCCTTAAAAAAAGTAAAAGAAAAAAATACTTACAAGATTTAACTATCCTCACTAGCTGTTATCTTATAACGCTTTCTTTTCCCTGACAAATTCCTTAAAAATAAACATCTACAGTGAGTGTATTGCACTCTCTCTCCTTTAACTAAATCCTCTTTAGTATGGCACATAATCCCATTCAATGGAAATTGCTCATTCCAAAATTCTCTTAAGTCTGTTTCATCTTCCACTCTAAATTTTTAATCACTCCATACATTCAATCAGTTCCCAAGTTTTATCATTTCTCTCTCCAATCTTTTCCTTTTATTCACTTAACACAGCTAACAGCTTAGTTTAGATCCTTTTAAGTTCACTTCTGTACTATTGCAATATCCCATCATTTAATTTCCTTGACTCAGATTTCTGCCAACTCCAATCTTGATCATTATCAATTCATTGAAAAATCTCATGATCTCTTCTCAATTCCCATCTTTCTGACTTCTCTATAGTACTCAATGCAGTTAAGTGTCTTTTCCTCCTGAATTCTCTGTCAATTTGAGTTTTTGTGACATTGCTTTCTCTTTTTATGTTTCACATCGTTTTATTCTCCTACCTTTTTTCTACCTGATAATTTGTTTAGCTTCCTTCACTGGATCATCATCCATGTCACACAAACTAATTGGGCATATCCCAAGACTCTATCCTGGATCCCCTTCCCCCCCCACCCCCGCTCCCAAGTATTATCTCACTTATTGACCTCATCAGAAACTAGGAGTTTAAGAATCATTTCTGTAAATGACATCTATGTCAATATTTCCAGCCCTATTCTCTCTTCTGAAATTTAGTCCTGAATCACATATTGCCTATGAGACAGTTTGAACTGATGAGCCTTAAATATCTCAAACTCACCATATTCAGATATAACTCATTCTCTTTCCACCAAAATTCCACCCTTTTTCTAAACCTTCCTATTTCTGTCAGTTGGTATCATTATTATTTGAATGATTTATATTTACAAACTTTGTTTCATCTTTTATTCTTGATCCTTTTTTATTATTGTTGTCTTAAAATCTCTTTTAACTTATTAAATATTTTATTTTTAATTTTATTTAGTTTATTATATATAACATATTATCTATAATAATGATACTTATTTTTATTATTAAATATTTCCCAATTATATTTAAAATTTTTAAAGATTTTAAGTTCCAAATATATTCTTTACTTCCCATGCCTCTCCAACAACTTGAAGAGGAAAGAAACATGATGTCAATTATAAATGAAAAATTGCAAAAACATATTTCTATATTAAGCATGTTGCAAAAAAATTAACCCACAAATACACAAAAATAAGAATAAAGAGAGTGAAAAAATACAACAATTTGTTTTCCAAGTTCTATCTCTGGAAATGGACAGCACTATTCATCATGGATCCTTTGGAATTCTTTTTAGTCATTGTCTTGATTATAGTACCTTTCATGGTTAGTCATACCTACAATATTGTTATTGTGTACATTGTTGTCCTTGTTCTGCTCATTTTATTTTATAGCAGTTCTTCTAAGACTTCCCAGTCTTTCAATCTGTTCATCATTTATTATGTAATAATATTCCCTCACAATCATGTAACAGTGTGTTCAGCCATTCCCCAAGTAATGGACATCTTCTCAGTTTCCAATTTTTTGCAACCATAAAAAGAGATACTATAGATATTTTTGGACAAATATATTGTTTTCCCATTTTAAAAAAATCTCATTGTGATGTAGACTGTTGGGTTAGAGCATATGCATAGTTTCATACCTTTGTTGGCATAGTTCCAAATTATTCTACAGAATGTTCACAACCAACAGTGCATTACTATCCCAGTTGTTCCACATTCTCTCCAGCATTTATCATTCTCCTTTTCTGTCATATTGTCAATCTAATAAGTGTGAAGTACTATCTCAAAGTTATCTTAATTTGCATTCCTCTAATCAGTAGTGATTTGGTACATTTTTTTTCATGTAGCTAATGATAACTTTGTTTTCTTCCTCTGAAAATTGCTTATTCATATTATTTTGACCATTTATCAATTGAGAAATTGCTCATGCTTTTACAAATTTGACTCAGTTTCCAATATTTTTGAGGTTTTTATAAGAGAAATTTGCTATAAACATTTCCCAGTTCATTGTTGCATTGTTGGTGGAGTTGTGAACGAATCCAACCATTTTGGAGAGTAGTTGGGAACTATGCTCAAAAAGTTATCAAACTGTGCATACCCTTTGATCCAGCAGTGTTACTACTGGGCTTATATCCCAAAGAGATTATAAAGAAGGGAAAGGGACCTGTATGTGCACGAATGTTTGTGGCAGCCCTCTTTGTAGTGGCTAGAAACTGGAAACTGAATGGATGCCCATCAGTTGGAAAATGGCTGAATAAATTGTGGTATATGAATATTATGGAATATTATTGTTCTGTAAGAAATGACTAACAGGATGATTTCAGAAAGGCCTGGAAAGACTTACACGAACTGATGCTGAGTGAAATGAGCAGGACCAGGAGATCATTATATATTTCAACAACAATACTATATGATGACCAGTTCTGATGGAACTGGCCATCCTCAGCAAGGAGATCAACCAAAACATTTCCAATGGAGCAGTAATGAACTGAACCAGCTACGCCCAGAGAAAGAACTCTGGGTGATGAATAAAAACCATTACATTGAACTCCCAATCCCTATATTTATGCCCACCTGCATTTTTTATTTCCTTCACAAGCTAATTGTACAATATTTCAGAGTCTGATTCTTTTTGTACAGCAAAATAACAGTTTGGTCAGTATACTTATTGTCTATCTAATTTATATCTTAATATATTTAACATCTACTAGTCATCCTGCCATCTAGGGGAGGGGGTGGGGGGGGTAAGAGGTGAAAAATTGGAACAAGAGGTTTGGCAATTGTTAATGCTGTTACCCATGCATATAACATGTAAATAAAAGGTTATTAAATAAAAAAAATAAAAATAAAATAAAAAAATATTTCCCAGTTTCCCATTTTTTGTTAGTTTTTCTACATTAGTTTTGCCTGGTTTTTCTACCTTGCTTTCCAATTTCAACATTTTTTTAAAAATTATGACTTAATCCCAAAAGCTTGGATGTTTGAATTTATCAAACACTAAATTACTTTGGTCATTTACTACTATGATGGTGTAATGTTCTTGGTTCAGGTTTTCTGGAGGTCTTTGGGGCAGCTTTCATTTCAGTTCAGTAATCACCACAAGAGTAGCCAGGGGTTAAAGTCCAAATCCTTTATTATCTCTTTTAAAGTCTTATCTCCTTTCCTGGGGCCTGGTTAACTTTCTTAAAGGCCTTCTCGAGTCTTCAGTGCAGAAAATGAAGGAAGACAAACTGCCACCAACATGGTGTGAGATGGGATGAATGACTCTGAGTCCAAGGGCTTATGTTTCAGCTTCCAGTCCACTTGTCTTCCCTAGCTCTGAATCCAAGCTCTCTCAGTCCCCCAGGAGAGCCACCAGGAGCCTGACTGAAGGTAGAAATAAATCTCTCTCCTTGGCTCTGAGAGCTTGGCTTATATGCTCTACAATGAGTATAAACCAATCATTATATCACTAGGAAACCATTATTTGTTGTAAGATTAAATCAATCATACTCAACTTAGAGAACTATTAAGCACCATGCTAAACTAGATAACCATTGTGTCATCAATTCCATTTAGTTAGTACCTTGTAATAATCCTTGTTTCAAGTT
This sequence comes from Sarcophilus harrisii, assembly GCF_902635505.1. Classification (NCBI taxonomy): domain Eukaryota; kingdom Metazoa; phylum Chordata; class Mammalia; order Dasyuromorphia; family Dasyuridae; genus Sarcophilus; species Sarcophilus harrisii. The sequence goes on along the minus strand of NC_045429.1, from coordinate 234,703,406 downwards.
CAGAGTTCTGGCCCATAACACTATGCTCTTGGCAACTCTCCAAGATTGTAATTTACACATTATTGTAAACTGAGAATTGTAAAGGTTAGTTTCCTCATCTGAAAGTTTCATATATTAATGGAACCACAGGTCCAGTTTCTATTCCTATTTGTCTCATGTGAGCCACACAACTTTGTGAGATTAGCACCACAGATATCATTTTATTCATTTTACAAATGAGGAAACTAAGCCTCATAGTAGTGAAGTGACTTGTACATGATCACATATTTGTAAAGTGCTGGAGACATGGTTTTTTACTTTTGATTCCAAATTCAACACTTCTACTATATCATGCTGCTCAATATCAGTCTAGTGTTTGTTTGTATTTTTATTCATTCATCCAACAAATGCATATGGAATGCTTAATAAATACCAGGTTAGGCTCTAAGCAAAACAAGAAAGAATGATGTCAGGATTTACAGTTTTATAAGGGAACTAAAACAAAAATATAAATAACAGATACAAGGCAGAAAACCATAAATGTCGAGAGTTAAGAGTTCTAAGTTCTAAGTTCAGAAGAGAAATACTTCTGATTGGGGATAAAGAGAGATGTTCAGGAGGATTTAATGGAGGAGATAACAGGCAGGGACAGAAGCAAAGGTTAAAAGAGAGAATTCCAAGTTGTGAAAAGAGTCTCAACAAAGGTACAGAGGCAGGAAAATATCACTAAATATTACAACAATATTTGCTAGTTATTTAATTTCCACATCTTACTTTGGTGGCAAAGAATGATGAAGTCAGAAAATAAAAAGATTAGAGATTAGAAACTTTGAAATCAAAATTAGAAAAAAGAGTGTTACATAAAGAAATGAAAGAAAATTAATCTAGCAATGGGGAATTGTATAAGTTGCTGTGGAGAAAGAATAATGACATAAAGAGTGGTTAGGAAGTGATTTCAATAAAACTAGTGAGATGTAATGAAATCATGAAATAAGGAGAAAAAAATGGTAGTAGCAAATATCAAAGATACAACAGGCATCAAGGAAGTAGCATGAGTAAATTTTTGCAATTAATGCAATGTGAGGGAGCAAAGAAGAAAACAATGTTAAATCTAGCATTTATCACTTAAAGGATTGGGGTTTAGTGGCATGGTATCACTAACAGAAAAAGCAAAGTCCAAATGGGGTCCTTGAAATAGTTTTTCACTATTTTTGTTGATAGCATTATATCATTTCCTTCCTAATTTTCCCCAAAGGAATCCCAAAATCTCATTCTTGTCTTTAATCTTTTTATATTTAATATCTTATGGACAATTTCATAGGTTTATAAAATAACTGCTATTTTGTAATTGAAAGTGTTGTTTTTTAGTTATTTTTCAGTCTCGTCCTACTCTTCTTGATAACATTTGAGGTTTTCTTGGCAAAATTACTGGAATGGTTTGCCTTTTCCTTCTCCAGATCATTTTATAGATAAGGAAACTACAGCAAATATTAAGTGACTTGCCTAGGGTCACACAGTTAGTAAATGTGTGAGGCCAGATTTGATTTCAGGAAGATGAGTCTTTAGGACTCCAGGCCTGGAACTCTGCTCCATGCACTATATAGGTTTGCCGTATAATAGGTTATAAACATATCCTCTGTAGATTCAATGAAAGGACCTCTGTGGTAACTCTAGAGTATAAAAGATGATGGAGATTCTCCTTTCCATACACTCTTGATTTCTTTGGCTAGGTTTTCTAACCTAAGTCCTTACCCTTCTTATCCAATACACCACCAAATCTTACTGATTCTAACTCCTCTATAGTTTTTGAATCTGCCCCTTTCTCTCCGTTCATATATGGACACCACAGCAGTTTAGCCCCTCAAAACTTCTCTCCTGGACTACAGAAAAAGTTTCTTCATTGGTTTCCCTGATTCAAATCTCTCCCTTCCCATCTATCTTCCACACAGTTACCAAAGTGAAATCCCTTAATTCAGATCTGACCATGTCACTTTCCTATTCATTAAATTCTAATGGCTCTGTATTACCCATTGGGTAACCTGGAAACTTCTCTTTTTAACATTTAAAACTCTATATATTCTAACTCCAGCCTCTTTCTAGATCTATTGGAGTTAGTCATCTTTGCACACTCTGTGATTCAGACAGACTTGGTTGTTTGCTGTTCCTTCTGCAACACATTCATATTTTAATAACTATGCCTTTGCCTAAGCTTTCCTTCATTCTGGCATGTTCTCCTTCCTTATTTCTTAGTCTAAGAAGATACAGTGGTTTCCTATTAATAGGTGGCAGAGGGTATTGAGTGATATAGTATTGAGTTTAAAAAAGAGTTCAGGCCTTTACTAGCTATGCGATGCTTTTGAATAGTTCATTTAATCTTCCTAGGTCTCAGTTTAATCATCTATAAAATAAGGATAATAATGGAACTTATCTCTCAAGGTTGTTGTGAGTATATAATGAGACTATATATGTAGAAGGTTTTTCCAAACCTAAAACCTTTCCAAAACCTCTTACTACCACTGCCTACCATTATCTTATATATATATATATATATACTTTTTATGTATCTTATGAACATATATGTATACATGTATAAATTTTCTAACTATAGTACAACCTCCTAGAAGATAGACTTCCCTATTTTTGTTTTTATATCTCTCATCCATATTACACAGTCACTAACATATAGCACTTGCTAAAAATTGTTAGTCAATGTAAGTCATATGGAGAAATGATAAGTAATAAAAGTTACTTCATGGTTAACTTGATAAATTAATCTGTCACATAAGGCAAATTACATATAATTTCCACAGGGGTAATAAACCTTAAGTATTTAGTCAATGTTCATTTGGCTTTTTTAACTTTAGGGAAATCCAGTATATTCTTCTATATCTACCAGTTGAGGAGAGTGTAATGGTCAATATATCCAACAAAATATGACTTCTGTCATGTTCTCATTCCTTGGCATTATCAAATTGATATTTACAGGTTAAGTATCTTTACAGAAAGGTGGCTTAACTCAAACCACAAATGGAAAACTATAACAACTCTATATCAAATTGTATTTTTTCTCATTAAAGATGAATCCACAAATTGACTTGAGAAGTCTTTAGTTGTGCATGCAAATTTGACATGAAGTTAAGAGCCAACACATTTCGCATTTGCAATAAAGAGTGGGCCTCAGGAAACATCTAGCATCTTTCAGAAGACATTGGTGACATAGTATGACTCCATTTCTTCTCTTCATTTGCTATGTTCCAAGTACTCTACTTTTTCTACAAAGTGCGTGAGTAGCTTTTTAGTTGTCTCACTCTTTGGGACCCCATATAGGTTTTTCTTGGCAAAGGTACTAGAGTGGTTTGGTTTACCATTTCTTTCTCCAGATCATTTTATAGGTAAGGAAATTGAGGCAATTAGAGTTCAGTGACTTGCCCAGGGTCACATAACTGGTAAATATGTATATTTAAACCTAGGAAGAGGAGTCTTCATGACCAATGACTCTGTGAAAAGAAATCTACTGCACAGTATATTTTAATGTTTGATTGCAATATTAACATTTTTCATCACTTTCATAAGTCTAGACCATCAACAAAATAATTTGTAGCTCTATTTTGTAATTTGAAGCAATTGTCAATTTCCGAATTACAAATTTCCACATTGAAAATTTAACAATTGTTTCTCAGGAGCCCACTCAGGCTGGTCCTAGTACACTCCTTATATAAATTTTAAATATACAGATTTTCAATGAATCTGTGACTTGGTAATTAATAATTTTGTCCTCTCACAGTAGGCTTATCATACCCCATTTATGAGTTCCTCTAATGCACAAGCCTTTTTTTCATGTTCATCCAAAAGTTCATCCTGGAGTAGGGGTGGGAGATTTGCCCAACATACATAGACACATATCTTTGCATGTAAACATAGCTGGACCTTTGCTTTTATTAGAAACTAGGATTAGTAAATGTGCTTTGCAGTTTTTAAAAAACAATTCAACTTGCTCTCTTGTTTTACAATTCTGAACTCAGTTTATAGCCCATAAACATCACATGTACCAGACATACATATTTTTAAACAAATTCTATAGAATATTTATTGGAGAGATGACTTCAATGCTAGTATAATTCAAATTCAGATGCAGTATTGAGATGAAATGAAGCACTTGAAAGTCAATGAACATTTAACACAAGGAGGTTTACTTTACCCTAACAAAACAAAGGTATGCCACAAGGATATAGCAACAGTTCCCCCTTTTTCTATGAAAATTTTAATAGCCAGCAGGCCATAATAAAGTTACTTGAATGGACTTCAAGAATTCACTAAGTCTGAGGGCTTAGACCCATGTAACTAGAACCTTTTAATGCTATTAGATGACCAGGAAGTGGAATCAAGGAAAGTGAAGCCAATTAAATTCCAGGATAACTTAATTTTAGGTCCACTCCATGTTGCTGGGAGCAAGAGAGGTGAGAGTGGGTTACAAAAGGAGTTTGGAAGCCAAGGTTATCAAATCCTGGGAGAAGCTATGTCTTCTCTTAGAGAAAATCCTACCAAATTGTTTGTGGAAAGAAAGAACTTGTTTCAGAGAACCACTAGTTCTATCATAGTATTCAGTTACATGCATGTTGGATGGAATCTAGGGATTGACCTTTATTTAGTTTTTCCTATGTGAGTTGACAGTTCAAAATTCTGATTTTTTATCACAGGTCTCTTCCAGCAAGTTGTATAATGTTTTTTTGTGTTAAACACAATCAACATAGTATTATCCATAATCATAGTGTCAAACTCACATGAAATAGATTCTTATGGGCTGAATATGAATTTAGAAAACCATAAATTAACATTATCTATGTTGCATTATGTTTTATTTATTTTGCTAAGAATTTTTCAATAACATTTTAATCTGTTTCAGGAAACATTGGGGAGTCACACTCCTAGAATTTGATACCTCTGATTCATATAAAATTTATCTATACACAAATTATGGGTGTCCTCAATGAATTTGTTAGTAGTGAATAAGAAGACCTTTAAAGGCAGCATTCAATATGGAATCTCATCTTTTCTACTTTGCAAATTACTGAATGATATAAAAAATATAATATCTTATTGTGCATATTTGTAGATGATGATGAAAATGAACTTGATTAAGAACAAAACTGAACAGTGTATATATAATGGGAATAAGCTAGTGATCTTTGTAATAAAAGCAGGGGTAAAGTAAGGACATCCATTGTTTCCATTATTTGATACAAAAATGAAATTGAGGGAATATGCACAGAAAAAGAGGGAACAAAATTGTTACTTTTGCAGGTGAATGGTTATTTATTTATAGAATAACTAGAGAATCAACTATAAAAAGAAAAAATTGATGGTTAATAAAATGTCATTTTAAATCTCTTGTAATAATATATATTACAACTAAATATCATATACATTATACATTTTACATTTTATAAAAAAATACTTACTTTACCACAAATCTTATAATAAAGAATATATGTATATGTAATATATATATATATATATATATATATATATATATACATACATACATACATACACACACACACACACACATATATATATATATATATATATATATATATATATATTCAGGAAAGGTGGCAGAGTAGGTCAGAAAATTTCCAAAGTGCTCCAGATTCTCCCACAAAACAGAAAATAATTACATATCAGGGTGAACATACACCAGTGGAAAACAAATAAAAAAAAAGACTCTGTGATCTGAGTCCAAGAAGTATGAATTTAAACCACTCCAGGCTGGCTCCATAGACACTGCAAGCTGGAAGCTTTGAGACTAGTTGGCTTCAGCTGGAGCCTCAGCCCAAAACACAGAAACTTTCACTGAGTAGACAGTGAGGGAAGTTAGGGGTCTGAGCCTGGAAAGCCCAAGGAAATCTCTGTCCACAAGAAATTCCAGGCCCAGCTGTGTTGCAGAGATGGACCCTGAATGAGAAGGAAGCAGTACACCCAGTGAATTCAGAGGCAGTGGGGCAAGAATGTCACTGACTGTGGACACTTATAGGAAGATGCAGCTTTTAGTTTGGGGTTCCAGGCCAGAAGGAAGAACTGAAGAGAAGCTAGAGGCACCAACCCCCTTATTCCATGATTAGAAATGTTTACACGAATAGTTCTCATTTTTAAAAAAATGAACAAGCAAAGAAGAAAGAAGCTAACCATAGAAACTTGCTATGGGAATAGGGGAAACTGCGGTCTATCTTCAGAGGAGGACTATAAGGTTTTTTAAAAAAAGCCTTTTATACCCCAAAGAATAATATTAGCTATCTGTCCAGAAAAAAATTTATAGAAGAATAAAAAAACTTCAAAAATCAAATGAGAGAAGTTAAGGAAAAACTAAAATAAATAAATAAGAACCATCTAAGAAAAACAAGAGGATTTTTTTGGGGGGGAGGAGGTAATCACTTAGAAAAGGAGGTACAGAGTCTTAAAGAAGAAAATAATTCTTTGAAAATCAGAATTGGGCAAAGGGAAGCCAGTGAAGCTAAAAAAGACCAAGAAATAACAAAACAAAATATAAGAATGAAAAAAAACAACAGATCTGGAGAGCAGATCAAGAAGAGAACATGAAAGCTGTGACCAAAAAAGTTGCAATATTTGATGCAATTATTGATGCAATAATGCAAGGAATAATCAAAGAAAATTGTTCTGGAGTGATAGAACAAGATGGGAAAGTAGAAATAGAAAAAAATTAGTGATCACCACCTCAAAGAGATCTTACATTGAAAACACATAGGAATATTATTGATAAATTTTTTTTTTAAATATCAAAGAGAAAATTCTTCAAGAAACAAATAGAAAATAAAAAAAAATTCACATATACTGGAGTTACAACTGGAATTATACAGGATTAATAAGCAGCCACAATAAAAGACTTCAGGCTCTGGAATAATATGTATCAACTCAAAATAACTAGACCTGTGACTAAAAATATTATAAATGGCAATATTAACTATGATATTAAACAACAGCAACAAAATGGAAATTCATCAAAGGCAGTTTTTCTGGACTTTGTCTCAGTAAAACCTGAACTTAATAGAAAATTGAACATACAAGAGTCAACATCAAAGATTAATTTCAAGGGACTTAACAAGGACATATTATATTTATGTTTGTTACATTGGAATGTGTACCCACATATTTAAGATTTGTTTTTTGTTATTTTTAATTCATATTGCTTTCTGAAACATTTTGTGAAAGAAAATCAAGACAAAAGTGAAATACCATAGGAGAATTTAAAAAAAAAAACAGAAAAACAAAATGAACATAGAATGATTTACATTTAATCTCCATAGTTCTTTTTCTGGATGCAAATGACATTTTCTTGCCTTTTGGGATTGCCTTGGATCACTGAATTACTTTTCATAGTTTATCATAGCACATACTTGATGTTACTTTCTACAATGTATTCCTGATTCTGCTTGTTTCCCTCATCAGTGTAAAGGGCTGAAACTCTTGAGTTGATGCACTGAGGTCGGACAACCAATTTCTTAAGGCTAACTACCAAGTGAACAATACTCTATTAGCATATGCTTAGAAAATGGCCCTTCTCACTATTCCATGCTGGTTCAATCTTTTGGTGTATACAGAGAATTGTGGGAAGGATTAGGAGGTAGAGTAAGACAAGACAGAGTCACAGGGGTTCTGGAGGTAGAAAAGGAAGGTCACGGAGATCCTGTGTCCATTCCCTTCACTTCTACCCCTAAAGACGAAGAATAAAGACCAAGGATTTTTGCTTATTCTGAGTCCAGCTGATTCTAAGGTATCCAGGGTGCTAACTTGGTCTTCATACATCTTTCCAGTAAATCTTTTGTTTGTGTAAATCTTTCCAGGCTTTCTAAAATCAACCTGTTCATCATTTTTTAGAGAATAGTAATATTTCATTACTTCATATATCAAAAGTTGTTTATCTATTATCCAATTAATGGGCATTTACTCATTTTCCAGTTCCTTGCTACCATAAAAAGGACTGCCACTAACATTTTTGCACATGTGGATCTGTTTCCATCCTTTATGATTTTCTTGGGATATGGACCCAGTAGTGGCATGGCTGGATCAAAGGGTATGCATAATTTTATAGCCCTTTGGGCATAGTTCCAGATTGCTCTCTAAAATGATTGAATTATTTTACAACTCCACCAATGCATCATACCACATTCTTTCCAACATTTATCATCCTCTTTTCTTGTCATCTTAGCCAATCTGAGAATTGTTTCAATTTGTATTTCTCTAATCAATAGTTATTTAGAGCATTTTTCTTATGAATATAAAGAGCTTTAATTTTGTCACCTGAAAATTGTCAGTTCACATCCTTTGACCATTTGTCAATTGTGAAATGACTTGTATTTTTATTAGTTTGAAAGTTTTTAAATTTATTTTAGAAATGAGACCTTTATCAGAAACACTAGCTGTAGAGATTTTTCCCCAGCTTGTACTTCCTTTTTAATTTTCTGTTAGTTTTGTTTATGAAAAAAAATTTAATTTAATATAATCAAAGTTGATCATTTTGCCTTTCCCAATGTTTTTTAGTTCTTCTTTGGTAATAAATTCCTCCCTTCTCTATAGATCTGATAGGTAAATTATTCCTTGCTCTCCTAATTCACTTATGGTATCATCTTTTGTGCTCAAACCATGTATCAATTTTGATCTTATTTTTGTATGGATTGTGAAATACAGGTGTATACTAAATTTCTGACATATCATTTTCCAGGTTTCCAAGAAATTTTTGTCAAATAATGAGTTCTTAAAGCTGGAGTTGGGGGAGGTGGTTATCAAATACTAAATTACCATAGGCCTTGATTATTGTGTTGTGTGCATCTAATCCACATCATTGATCCACCAGTCTATTTCTTAGCCAGTACCAAATGTCTTTGATGACTATTGCTTTATAACATAGTTTTAAATCTGGTACTGCTAAGTTACCTTTGTATTTTTTTCATTAATGTCCTTGATATTGTTGACATTTTGTTCTTCCAGGGAAATTTGTTATTATTTTTTCTAGCTCTATAAAATATTTTTTGGCAGTTTGATTAGTATGGCACTAAACAAGTAGATCAATTTAGGCAGAATTGCCATTTTTTATATCAGCTTGGCCTACCCATGAGCAATTGCTATTTTTCTAATTGTTTAGTTCTGATTTTATTTGTGTGAGAAATGTTTTGTAATAGTGTTCATATAGTTCTTGGGTTTGTCTTAGCAGGTAGATATACAAATATTTTATTTTGTCTATAATTATTTTGAATGGAATTTTTCTTTCTCTTGCTGCTGGGCTTTGTCAGTAATATATAGAAATTCTGATGATTTGTATGGATTTATTTTATATCCTGTAACTCTGCTAAAGCTTTGAATTGTTTCCAGTAGGTTTTTGGATGATTTTCTAAGATTCTCTAAATATATCATCATCTCTAAATATAAATATATTGTCTGAATGTGATGTTTCATTTCCTCATTGCCTATTGCAATTCCTTTAATTTCTTTTACTTTTCTTGTTGCTAAACCCAACATTGGAGTACAATGTTGAATAATATTGGTCATCATTGGCATCCGTATTTCACCTTTGAACTTAGTAATACATCTAGCTTCTCTCCATTACAAATAATGCATGCTGTTAGTTTTTAGATAGATTATTTTAAGGAGAGCTGCCTTTATCCCTATGCTCTCTAGGGGTTTTAATAGGAATCAATGTTTTATTTTGTCAAAAGCTTTTTTGATTGAGATTATCATATAATTTCTATTGGTTTTGTGATTGATATATTTGATTATGATAATAGTTTTCCTGATATTGAACCAGCCCCACTTGGTCATGTGGCTCATACACATAAATTACTATGATCTCTTTGATAATATTTTATTTAAAATTTTTGCATCAATATTCATTAAGGAAATTGGTCTGTAAATTTCTATCTTTATTTTGGCTCTTCCTAGTTTATATTTCTTTCTTTTTTCTCCTCTTAATTTTATGGGTTTTTATTTTTGGTTATGAAGTTTTTATATACTAAACAGAATGATTAAATTATTATATCTTTGAGCTCAAATTGATGAGATCAAGCTTCAAACAATGCTCAACCCCCTCCCTTTTTTCCCCTCTATTGCAATAGGTCTTTTGTGCCTCTTCATGTGATCTTTGTCCCACCTCTTTCCTTTTCTCCAAGTACAGTCTTTTTTCCACTCATTAATGTCTTTTTCTTTGATATCATCACATCAGAGTACATTCAAAATCACACTCTACTTCCATATGATCACTACCTCTATTTATCCCAGTAACAGATACCATTTTCAAGAGTTATAGATGACATTTTCCCATCTTGGCACATAAACGGTTTAACCTTTTAATAATGTTTTCCCCTATTTGCCTTTTTATGCTTCTTTTGAGTCCTGTGTTTCCAGATTAAATTTTTGTTTAGTTCTAGTTCTTTCAATAGGAATGATTGAAAGTCCCTTGCTTCATTAAAGATCTATCACTTCTCCTGGAAGATGATGCTCAGTCTCACTGGGAAGTTAAATCTTAGTTGTAACCCTAGGTTCTTTAACTTCTGGAATATGGTATTCCAGGCCCTCTGATTCTTTTTTGTAGAAGCTGCCAGATTCTGGTTAATCCTGACTATTGCTCCTCAATACTTGAATTGTTTTTGTCTAGTTGCTTGGTGTATCCATCGGTGAGAAGTTGAATATTAGCTAGACATGTTAAGAAGTAGAATTACAGTAGAAATGTTCATAGGAATAGGAAATATGAGATAGTCACAAACATAATAACATAAGCATGAGGAGTGGAATTCATTAGAAAAGTAGAGTAGTCATTGATTTCAAAGTCAAGCTCAAAGTCTTAAGAGAGAAATCTTTATTATATGCCAGCCATATTAATATTATCTTAGATACATGTCTACTATATATAAATACATATGTATATGTATGGGGATGTATATAGATATATGTATGCATATGAGTATGTATCTATGTATAAATATAAATATGTATGTGTGAGTATGCATAAATATATTTCCTCATTTGGAATGTTAGAATGGGTCCTTTCCAGCTTCAAACATATGATCCTATTGTCCTGAAGAACAACTTTTATGGAGATCAGCTTTAAGATTTAAAGGTAAATATGATGGCTGTATATGTTAAAGAGCTTGAAGCAAAGAGAAATCATTAATTGTTTAATGGAAGATCGAAGGTAGCTACTTAGAAATTGTCCCAAATCTCTGTAGGAGATTTCATATTTTTAATAAATTTGATGAATGCATATATAATGGGCATACTTATTAAATTGCTATTTAGGTATTAAATTTGCAAAAGACAGAAAGCTAGGTAGAAAAACTAACATAGCATAAGACTAAGTAGAGTCCAACAACACCTCATGGATCAAATCTAGTAAGATTAAATTTAATAGAGATAAATACAAACTTTTATATTTGATTTCAAAAAAATGGACTAGATGACAACAGTGGAAAATGTATCTTGATTCTGGAGAGCTCAATTAACTGCAAACTTATTATTGTCATGTGGCCAGAATGCAAGCTAAGGCAACCCAATCCACTCTTCCCTGCCCTAGTTAGACCACATTTAAAAAATTGAAGAGCACTAGAATTGTGGCATATTGAAAAAGTCATCTAGTCCTAGATGTAGTCCTTATTTTACAGATAAGGAATCTGAAGCCCTAAGAGATCAATAGCAATTTTCTCAACATCTTATGCTATTTGAGAAAGTTGTTAATATTCTAAAGACAATACTAAGCAGGGCAAATGATGGTGAAGCCTCAATTTCATACCATACCAGGACTGACCCTCCTATTAACTACCTATGTGATCTTGAACAAATCTCTCTTGGCTACAGTTTCCTCATATATAAATAAGAGTGTTGGACTAGATCATCCTGGGGTCCTTTCCAGCTTCAAACATATGATCCTATTGTCCTAGGAACTTATGATAGTTTGAAAAAATAAGAGTGTTTCACTTGGAGTAGAGAAGACTTGGGGAGAATATGATAGCTATATTCAAATATTTTTAAAGTTGCCAGATGAAGAGAAGGATTAGACTTGCCCTTGGCCTCAGAGGATTGAGAAAATTACAACTGGTAGAAATTGCAAAAAGGCAAATCTGAGCTTGTTGTCTGGAAAAACAATAAAAATTAGAGGCATTCCAAAGTTACATGGACTTTCTTAAGAGAAAGTGATTTTCTCTTACCAGATGTTTTTAAACAAAGGTTGGCTGGCCATTAGCTGGATATGTTATAGAAGGGATTTTTATTCATGTTATATTTCATGGTTCTTCTATGTAAGTCCCTTGACAGGTCAATGGAAGGTCCCTTCCAATTCAGGAAATTCAAGATTGTTAATAGAATAGAAGTAGACACTGAATTATGACATGATGCTGCCTCTATAGTGTAATGCCTTTGAATCTGAAGATCGTAGTTAACTGCATGCTTAATATCAGTAATTCTATATTGGGGGAAACAAACAAGCTAAGGCAATCCATCCCACTATTACTTGTCCTCATCAGATAACATTTTGAGAATTGAATAGCACATAGCTTTCAAGACAGTAAGACATATGACCGGTTATCTAGTCTTACTCCCTTATTTCACAGATAAAGAATGTTATGCCCAAAGAGATTTACTTAATTTAGAGTTAAATTTCTAAAAATTATAGCAACACAATAATAGCAAGAGACTTCAATGTTACTTTCTGACTGTTACAAATCTAATGGAAAGATAAACAGAAAGGGTGATATGTAATTGAATACAGAGAGGTATGCCATAGACAATTCATACCAGCTCACAGCAGACAATCATTAAATTTTCAATGTGAATATTTATACCTCAGAAATCAGCAAAGATTACAAATAAGAACTTGATTATTTTTGTTGATTTTCTAAATTTAGGAATATGATATAGAAAATGTTAATAATGTCAATTAATTTTAAATTGTACCATATGTACTTTTATGTGCTTTTTATACTCATAGAAGCAGTTAAACATTTACCAATACATCCCTGAAAACAAATAGTAAAATCAAAAAAACACAGACCTAAAAGGAGACTTGGGATGGGGAAAGGTTTACTTTATTTTTATTTCATTATAAGTAATTTCCTTTATAATCTTGCATATTTTATTGCATTTTCTAAAGAAATATATATTTTCAATTCCAAATTCTTTTTTCCCTTCAACCTCTTTTTTGCCCTTTGAGAAAGAAAAAAAAATCTGATACTTTATATATATATATATATATATATATATATATATATATATATATAAAGTCATGTAAAATGTATTTCTACATTAGCAGTGTTACAAAAGTAAAAAGCAAGAAAAATTTTAAAAAGTGAAAAAATATATTTTGATTTGTACTCAGAGTTCACTAGATCTCTCTCTGGAGCTGAATAGCATTTTTCATTATGCATTTTTTTTGAAATTGTCATGCATCATTGCATTGATCAAAGTAACTAAATCTTTTAGTTTATCATTCTTACAATATTATTATTACTCTGTACAAGATCCTAACAAAGATAATAATTAAATATATGTAAGTATATTTTCCCCAAAGGTCAATGACAAGAAAGATAAGGGCATTATATATCAAAATATTTATGAAATCACCTTTTGGAAAACTAGCTGAAAACAAAGACAATGCCCATTCATTGGGGCACAGTTAAACAACAGGAAGAACATGATAGTAAAGACATTTTATTGTAATATAAGAAACAAATAATATGAGAAATACAGAGAATATGGGAAAACATACTATGAAGTAGAAAATAAAAAGACAAAGTAAAATAAATAGTACCAGGAAAACAAGATATATAATGGTTATTATAAAGTAAATGGAAAAAAACAAAAACAAAAGCAATTAACAATATCCTTGAATGAACTTATAAAAGCTAGCTTGGCCCCAAAGAAGTATTAAATCCATTTTTTCCATTCACACTATTATTTTATTATTTTAATTTTTGCAGGGGAGACTGTGTATAGAACACTGCCTATCAAGTATATTATATATATATATATATATATATATATATATATATATTTGTTTTGTTTTGTTTTGCTGAACTTTTTTTCTTCCCTCTTTTATTTTTTTATCATGTTATTACTCACAGGGAGAAGAAAATATACTTTAGGCAATATAGGTAACATAATAGAAAAATATATAAATAATATTTAAAAGCTCTTGATCTCATAAAAATGGAACTACATCTAGAGTACTTAGCTATTAAAACCTATCATCTATATTAAATTTGTCAAATACATGACCTTTGAGCCATATAAGCCACAATTATATTGAGTGTGGCCTGAACAAGACAAAAATATAATTGGGAAATATTTAACAAAAATTTAAAAAAAAAAACTTAAATAGTATTAATATGTGGTTTTCTAAGTCACCATGAGCCCCCCAGGGTTCCTTATAAATCTTTATTTCTATTTAAATTTGATACTACTGATAAACAGAAATATATATATATATATATATATATATATATATATATATATATAGCAATTAATCACAATAACCATTTCTACAGTAACACAAGATTTGTGGATTTTTTTCTTAAATATCAATAAAATGTGTGTGACAAAGATGCTCATTTAGACAAAACAACACAACCCTTAGGTCATGTCTTAATTTTTGCCTTATTCTGTACCTATAATTCACCATCTTTTTACAGGGATGTGAGAGGCATAGTATTTCCCCTTCCTTGTTCCCATAAGTGGGCCAAGATCCAGACAGTAGTTTATTATTTCTATTGAAGATAGCTTCTGAACTCTCTTGTGATACCTCACACATTTTTATCTTTATTAAATGGTATAATGCTTACTTTTACATCTTTGAAAAGCTTTTTCATAAGCACACACCAGAGCTGTTCTAGAGAAACTTAAATCCAATTGAATATCTGGATCACTTGATTGACCCACTAAACATATTACAATGAATATCACCTTAATGTTTTTGGTGTTCAATATTTTCAGTTCATTTATTTTCCTGCTGCCTTCAGAAGAAAGTTTCCTGGAAGTTTTGACAGCATAACTAGCATTTCTTAAGTTCTATTCCAGGAATCAGCAAACTACAGCTCAAGGCCAAATCCTGCATGCTGCTTGTTTTTTGTAATCTCCCCAACTCCAGTTAAGCTTTTTTTTTTTTTTTTTTTTTTTTTGCATTTGAAATACAATGATCTTTTGTTTTAAAGATATTTCTTTTAAACTACTGTTAGTTCTTGGACAAAGTGCTTATTCATTATCCAAAGCTTGTTGATTACTGTTCTCTATTGACAATATTCAAACATCATGTATTAGGTTTTCTCATGATACATCATTAACAGTATAAAAAAATCATATAAAGAAAATGTCATAGAGACTTTCAGACATATATACATACCCAATAGGCATGAAAAAAGTAGATTTGATCTTTGAATTAATTTCTTTTGTAAAAAATCTGACAACAAATACAATAATAAATCTCAAGGCATCTACTAGGTTATCTGCCATAAGTTACCCTCAGTGATCATCTTCTACAAGAGAATGTCACTTTTGAGTGTCCTATGAGTTACAGCAGTTATTTTCATTCCTGTACTTTATATGGCTCAATCCACCTCAGGTGGATGATCTCATTAGTACATGCAATCAAAATACTTGACCCTGATTTTAGTTTCTTATTTACTAATCAAAATGCTAAATTTTTGCTAACAAAATATGTCTGGAATTTTCTTCTGGGGATTTTTTTTAATAAACTTGGAAGATTGTAGACAAATATACATATTTATAAAAATACTGATTAACACAGTTTTAATTAAATCCAAGGTGATTTAAATTATGTTATATATAATTGAGATTCTTGAAGAATTTTACATATTTGTATCTCAAATAGATCAAAGATAGGTGAGCTTATAAATAGCACCTTAAGATTTAAAGATGTAAGGACCTTAGAGATCAAGTCCAATGCCCTGCTTTCACAGAAAAGGAAACTGATGCACAGTTC
This sequence comes from Sarcophilus harrisii, assembly GCF_902635505.1. NCBI lineage: Eukaryota > Metazoa > Chordata > Mammalia > Dasyuromorphia > Dasyuridae > Sarcophilus > Sarcophilus harrisii. The sequence continues at coordinate 234,687,433 of NC_045429.1, read as the reverse complement.
AAAAAATAAGTGGTACCTCAGTTATTTTAATTTGCATTTCTCTAATGAAAAATAATATACAACACTTCTTAATCTTCCCAAAGATAGGTTTGATTTCTTCATCTAAAACTGCCTATTTATATCTTTTGACCATTTATCAATTGAAGAACAGCTCAAAATCTTATAAATTTTATGTAGTTTTCTATACATTTGAGAAATGAGACCTTTATCAGAGACACTTGCTATAAAGATTGTTTCCCAGATTTCTGCTTTTCTTCTAATCTTGATTGCATTAGTTTTGGTTGACAAAATCTTTTTCAATTTAATATAATTAAAATTATCTATTTTACATTTTGTAATGCTGTCTATCTTTTGTTTATTTATGAACTCATAAGGCATTTAACTTTTTTAACAATTCAGATGTTGGGGATAGAGCCAAGATGGTGGAGAGCAGACACAACTTTCTGTGACCTCTTCTGACTGTCTCTCAAACCAACATAGATTAAGCCTCTAAACTGGTTTTGGAGTCAATAAATCCACAAATATTTGGAATACAACACATTCCCAGAAGAAGATACCTTGGAATAACTTCAGAACAGGTCTATTTCAAACAAATAAGGAGACAGTCTGCCAAGTCCAGATTACAGCACAGGGAGACCAGGGCAAGGAGCTAGAGTGGGGAGTCAGAGCATTGCATCTTCCATGTACTTGGGAATCTTCTGTGAGCCTCTTAGGCTACTCTGTCCTGGTTGTAAGTAGGTGGTTTGGCAGATTTGCTACAAAAGGCAAATTGTAAACCACTGAGCCCTGGAAGAACACTAGACCTCACTGTGATTACCCAGCACCAAAAATCAATCAGCAGAACTGCCCCAGGGCAAATTAAAGCAGATGTGATTCCTTTTTATTAAAAACTTTAAAAAATGAATAAAAAACCAAAAAAGGTCTCTCACTATAGACAGCCTTTATGGAGAGAGAGGGAAGACTAGACCTCAAATCCTGTGGCTCTTAAAAGCAAAGCAACTCCAAATGAAGCCCCAAAGAGAGACATGAGCTAGTCCCATTTCACAAGGCTTTCTTGGAATATTACATAAAAAGGATCTTAAATGAGAGTTAGAAGAAAAATGGGGAAATGAAATGAGATAATTGCATAAAGGAATGGAAAAAGCATATAATACCCTACAAAAGAGATATAAAAAAGATACCAATTCACAGAAAAATAAAATTTGTGAAATGGAAAAAGAATGTAATGAACAAAAAAATTCAATTGGCCCATTACAAAAGGAGTTAAAAAAGATAACTGAAGAAAATAATACACTAAAAATTAGAATTGAACAAATGGAAATGAATGACTCACTAAGACTTCAAGAATCAGTCAAACAAAAACAAAAAAAAATGAAAAAAATAGAAGAAAATATGAAATCTCTCCTAGGAAAACAACTGACTTGGAAAATAGATCTAGAAGAATTATTGGACTTTCTGGAAAGCCATGATGAAAAAAGAAACTTGACATTATCTTACAGGAAATAATAAAAAAAAACTGCCCTGATATTTTAGAATCAGAAGGCAAAATGGCTTTCTATTGAAAGAATTCACCAATCATGTCCTAAAAAAGACCCCAAAATTAAATCTCCAAGTAATATTGTGGCTAAATATCAGAACTATTGCAGCAAGGAAAAGATATGGCAAGCAGCCAGAAAGAAACAATTTAAATACTGAGGAGTGAGGAGTCACAATTAGGATTACCCAGCACCTAATAGCTTTCAACTTAAACAATCAAAAAGTCTAGAATCTGATATTCCAAAAAGCAAAGGAACTTGTATTATAGTCAAGAATAAGCTATTTAGCTAAAATCAACATTATCTTTCAGGGAAGAAGATGGGCATTCCATGATATAAATGAATTTCACCTATTTCTAATGAAAAGACCAGAACTGAACAAAAAAATTGATCTCCAAACACAAAACTCAAGAAGCAAAAAAAAAAAAAAAAAAAAAAAAAAGAAATAACTCTTGAGAAATATATTTCTGTTATGGGTCCACTTGGTGAATGTTGAATATAATTTGATTCTATTATAATAATATAAAAAAGGAACTAGAGGTGGAAAGGGGGTTGTATGGGAAAAGGAGGAAAATGGAGGTAAAATAAGAGAAATTACATCTCAAGAAGAGTCAAAGAAAACCTGTTACAATTGAGGGAAAAAAGGGAGAGGGTCCCTAAGAAAAAAAATATCCAGCGCCAGATGAATTTAAATGTGAATTCTACCAAACATGCAAAATACAATTAATTCTAATAATATATAAACTATTTGAAAAAAATAAGGAAATAAAGAGTTCTACCAAATTACTTTTATGACACAGATATGTGTCATAAACCTGTTAGGGTGAAAACAGAAAAAAAAAATATATATATATATATATATAAACAGACAATTTTCAGATGAAGAAATTAAAACTCTTTCCAAGCATATAAGAAGGTGCTTTAAATCACTATTGATCAGAGAAAATCAAATTAAGAGATACCAGTACACACCTCTCAAATTGGCTAAGATGACAGCAAAAAATAAGGATGAAGTGGAAAACACTGGGACACTAATACATAGTTCGTGGAGTTGTGAATGGATCCAGCAATTCTGGAGAGCAATTTGGAACCATGTTCAAAAAGTTATCAAACTGTGCATACTCTTTGACCCAGCAGCGTTTCTATAGGGCCTATATCCCAAAGAGATCTTAAAAGAAGGAAAAAGACCCACATGTGCAAAAATATTTTTGGCAGCGCTTCTCATAGTGGCAAGGAATTGGAAACTGAGTGGATGCCCATCAGTTGGAGAATAACTGAATAAGTTATAGTATATTAATGCTATGGAATATTATTGTTCTATAAGAAATGATCAAGAGGATGATTTTAGAAAGGCCTGGAGAGACTTACACGAACTGACACTAAGTGAAATGAGCAGAACCAGGAAATCATGGTACAGGAAAACATCAGTATTATATGATGATTAATTCTGATGAAAAGGACTCTTTCCAACAGTGAGATGATTGATGCCAATTCCAATGATCTTGTGATGAAGAGAGCCATCTACATCCTGAGAAAGATCTGTAGGAACTCAATGTGGATCACAACATAACACTTTTACACTTTTTGTTGTTGTTTGCTTTTGCTTCCTCACTCCTTCTATTTCCCTATTGGGCAAGATAGATTTCTATATCAACCAATTGTGTATATGTTACCTCTTTGAGCCAATGTGAGAGTAAGGTCAAGCAATGTCAATTGCCCATCCTCCCATTTTTCCTCTAACAATAAGTTTTTATGCTTCTTCATGTAAAATAATTTATCTCTTCCTTCTTTCTTTCTTTTTTTTTATTTAATAGCCTTTTATTTACAGGTTATATGTTCTTTCAATGCCTACTTGATCCTCTAGTTCAAGAATATCAGAGCAATTTTCTTTAATATTTTCTTGAAAGATGCTCCCCAAGTCTTCCTTTGAATTATGACTTTCAGGTAGTACAATGATTCTGACATTTTCTCTCCTTGATCTATTTTCCAGGTTTGTTGTTTTTCCAATGAGGTATTTTACATTTCTCCTTTGCTTTTTTATTTTTTTGAATTTGTTTAATTGATTTTTGATGTCTCATAGAATCATTATCTTTCACTTGCCCAATTTTAACTTTTAAGGAGTTGTTTTCCTGAGTTGATTTGGTACTTCCTTTTCCATTTGGCTTTTTAAGAAGTTGTTTTATTCGGTGAATTATTGACTTTTTTTAATCCCCTTTTCCATTTGACCAATTCTACTTCTTAAGCAGTTAATTTCTTTTTCCAAACTGTTAAGTTTTTTTGAAAATAGTTCCTTTATATAATTCTCATTTCTTTCCCCAGTTTTTCTTCTACTTCTCTTATATTATTTTAAACTCCTTTTTTATCTCTTTAATGAGTTTTTTTTTTAATCATCCCTGGGTGAAAGGGCCACTATCTCGGGCTTCTTGTGGCAAAGGCTGAAAATGCTGAGTTTTTACTTTGTGCTAGACTGATGTTGCCCTGAAGCCCATGAAAAACCTTCATGTCTGGTGCTATTCTGATGGGATGGGATCAGGTGGGGCTAAAACTGCTGAAGGTCACAGGGGTCTGGCATCTTAGTTGGTGCACAGCTGAAGACCTAGTGTTAGTATGTGCTGTGTGCTAAGGATGGTGGAATATTTCCACAATCCCCTGGCTATTGAAGCACATAATTTCTGGTCACTGGAGGTTGCCTATTTTTCCAGTCATCATGAAACATGTGACAGTTCTTAGAACTGGAGTTTGTCTGTTCCCTTGGCTATGAGGAGATATATGGAGAATCCTGATATTAGAGTTTGCCTGTTTTACTATACTGAGACTCGGGATCTCCCACTGTTTTGCTAAGGTAGAGCTTGCTGTTTGCTTACTGGTATCTGTCGGTCCTGGACTGAGCTCTCTTTTAACCAAGTGAGCTAGACCTTTCTTAGAAATCTTCTAAGTTTGTTGGGCTAAAAATTGGTTCAGCACATGTTTTTGCTAGTTCTGCTATTCCAGGATTTGTTTTGGAGCACTATTTTATGTTTTATATATTTTATAGTAGTTTGGAAGTGAATACAGGAGGATTACAACTATTTACTGCTTATTCTGTTATCTTGGCTCCCAGATTTCCATAATTATCACTTTAGAACTAATAGAGCCAGGATTTTAATCTAGGTTCTAGAATTTGAAATACATTAAGAATTAGCAATTGATTTTTTCTTCAAGGCAGCTAAGTGGCAGTGGGTAGAATCCTGGGTCTTGCTTCAGGAGTAGAGATGTCAATTTAGACACTTACTAGTTATGTGACTTTGGGCAAGTCATTTAACCCTGTTTTCTTGTTTTCTAATTGGTAAAATGAGCTGGAGAAGGAAATGGTAAATCATTCCACTATCTTTGCCTAGAAAATCACAAATAGACTCTTAAAGAATCAAGCACAACTAAACAACAACAAACAACAATTTTTCTTTTAGTAAAGCTGCATGAATACATATTTACAATGCCAAATACCTGGCTAATTATACCTAAAGACTGGAGTTTTTCAATTGAAGCACATGAAACTACAAAGTAAATAAACTAAAACACTTTATTAAATGTTTTCTTTGACCTGTCCTTGTCCTTTTGAACTCTATATACAATGAAATTCAGTGGGACATTGTATATGATTATCTTTTTTTAATAGCTTTTTATTTACAAGTTATATGTATGGGTAATTTTATAGCATTGACAATTGCCAAACCTTTTATTCCAATTTTTCCCCTCCTTCCCCCCACCCCCTCCCCTACATAGCAGGATTACCAGTAGATGTTAAATATATTAAAGTATAAATTAGATACACAATAAGTATACATGACCAAACCATTATTTTGCTGTACAAAAAGAATCAGACTCTGAAATATTGTATAATTAGCCTGTGAAGGAAATCCAAAATGCAAGCAGTCAAGAATATAGGGATTGGGAATTCAATGTAATGGTTCTTAGTCATCTCCCAGAGTTCTTTCGCTGGGTGTAGCTGGTTCAGTTCATTACTGCTCCATTGGAACTGATTTGGTTCATTTCATTGCTGAAGATGGCCAGGTCCATCAGAATTGATCATCATATAGTATTGTTGTTGAAGTATATAATGATGTCCTGGCCCTGCTTGTTTCATTCAGCATCAGTTCATGTAAGTCTCTCCAGGTCTTTCTGAAATCATCCTATTGGTCATTTTTTACCGAACAATAATATTCCTATACCATAATTTATTCAGCCATTCTCCAATTGATGGGCATCTACTCAGTTTCCAGTTTCTGGCCACTACAAAGAGGGCTGCCACAAACATTCGTGCACATACAGATCTCTTTCCCTTCTTTATGATCTCTTTGGGATAGCCCAATAGTAACACTGCTGGATTAAAGGGTATGCACAGTTTGATAACTTTTTGAGCATAGTTTGAAATTGCTCTCCAGAATGGTTGGATGCATTCACAGATCCAACAACAATGTCTTAGTGTCCCTGTTTTCCCACATCCCCTCCCACATTCCGCATTATCTTTCCCTGTCATTCTAGCCAGTCTGACAGGTGTGTAGTGGTATCTCAGAGTTGTCTTAATTTGCATTTCTCTGATTAATAATGACTTGGAGCATCTTTTTATATGGCTAGAAATAGTTTCAATTTTTTCATCTGAGAATTGTCTGTTCATAATATGATTATCTTCTGGTAAACAAATAAAGTATATGAATAATGTCAGTAAAATCTATCTCACATTGATTTAATTTCACTCAATCATCAGGAAACCATGTAATTTGGCCTACTTTTCATTTTTTTCTAGTAGTTCCTAAGGAATTTTTTCCTATGTAATTTATACTTTGAGATTTATTGCAACTGGCCTATTGAGTTCCATTGTTTGTGATTCTCTGTTGTCTAGTCTGTTCCTTTGATCTGTTTTTCTATTATAAACTAATATTAGATAACTGACAATTGCTGCTTTATGATATAGTTTGTGGTCTGGAAATGCTATTTTTCTTTCATTACTACTTTAAAAATATATGCCTCTTGATATTCTAAATCTTTTATTTAAATGAATTTTCTTTTCTTTTTTGTGTAGTTCTATAAAATAACCTTTTGGTAGGTTAATATAACATTAAATCTATAAATTAACTTTGGAATAGAGATGGCTATTTCTATTTAAAGCTTTCCATCAAATATCCTTTGTCAATTGATATGGACTTACTATTCTGGCCTATATTCCTTTATCCCTCATTTCTTGCTTTTTCTATCAGAATCTCTATATCTAATTGTAAATTACTACCTGTAGTGGACACTTGTTCATTTCTTATGTGAAGCTTTTCCAGATCCCCTGATATTGTTAGTGTTCTTTTCCTCCTAGCCTTGGTAAAATATAAATTCATAAAGATAATAATTTATATTGGTTTTACTTTTGTATTAATTTAGTTAAAAATAAATTATTCTCTATTATGTGCCAGACACTATTCTTGGTACTGAAGCTGATGAGGGGAGCCCCAAAACTCTTTCTCTTTCTCTCTCTCTCACTTTAAGAATGAACCATGAGGTAAAGCACTTGAAACTCCTTGAAAGACAAATTCTCCTTGAGTCCTGCCACTGTAAAAAACATTACCAAGGATAAATAGCTTTATTCTGTAATCTAGGTGGGGCAAGCTGAGTCCAGAGTTGGAGATACCAATCCCATTGACTCGGAGAAACACCCATTCAATTCTAAGATTTTCTCAATTCCGGTTTAAGTTGAAACCCAGCTTGTAGATAAAAAGAGCCAACTTGGAACTCTGCCCACTACCCCCCACTAACCCTCTCTGGCTTGTAGCCAAAGCTTCTATTATAAAAGAGCCAATCTTAAAACCTCTCTTTTCGGAGGAGCTAAAATGCCAAGGAAACTCTCTTTCTTCCTGGCATAGAAAACTCTGTTCACTGGAATATTCTCTTCCAGCACTACCCTCTCATTATTTTCCTCACCTATTTCCCTAATGAGACTTCATATTTCTCTGTCAGGATCTTACTTTATATTTCCCTGCCAGGACTTTGCCACTAAGGAATTCAGTCTTTCTATTCATGCATAACAAAGGCTGACTTCCAAATGCCAATAATAAAACCTCTTTTACCAATCTAGGTTTTGGGGTTTGTAAATTCCTTTATTAAGAATCTCTGCACCACTAGAAGGGGGCTCTCAAAATTCCCTACCCATGCACCAAATCCCAAGGACTTTAAGGGAGCCAAACCTCTTCATTTTGTTTCCTGAATCCTGAATCTGCCACTAACCCTATCATTTAACTCCCTGACCATCAAGAACCCTAATCTCATTTTAGTTCTCTGAATATAATGTCATCATTTGGTTCCCTGACAACCCTAAATCTAGACCTCATCACTCCCATTTGTACATGTCCTCTGCAGTTGTGTGTATGGACTTGTGAAACTAAGACAATTAGTGATTTTTACTAAGCAGCTGGATTTGTTCGAGTTACTTTATTATCCAGAGTGACCTGGGATTAGAAGCAGAAGACAAATCAAGCATTCCTTAAAACTGGGCACATGAGAAATTCCTTGCAGTATTCATTTACTGAACCCACATCTCCTACTAATATGCTACAGAACCAACTCAGACTGCTCATGTCAATCCTCAGCCCAGTGACCAAACCTGATTGTCCATTATACACTTTCTGAAAAACTGCCCAAATTAGGGATAATCTAATCAGACTTCTATGGAATTACTCTCACCTTCTGACCTGTTATTTTTGCCTTAATGACCAGATTGAGGAGATCTTTGGTAACTAGGTGAGGTTGGCTGAAAAAGATTGAAGTATTGATAGAATTGCTCCCTCTGGCAAGCAAGGAAGGGCCCTGATGGGGATCAGTTTAATCTTATAGTCCCACCCTCTGTGGAGGTCATGGGATGTAGTACTGTGCTATGTCCAGCCAAGAAATCCAAGTTTGGTCAAACTCCTGAGGTTAAATTCCCCCTATAAATCTGTCCATGGAGTGAATCTCTCTTGGGGTTATAGCCCATTACAGCACTCTGTCGCATAATACCTTTCTCCTCTACCTCCCCCATGCCATATAGCACCTATCCTCTCATTCCCCACTTTGCCTCTATTTTTTCCTTCTCACAGCTAACTAATTATTTTAAGGTGCTGGACTTTTCTATTTAGCCTGTCAGCTAAGGACATACTTCAGTTTCATGGGATGCTTTCTCTCTCTTGGCTAATTGTGAGGTTCACTAGGGAACTTGCCTTTTCCAACATTAATTCTCAAAACTCTTTTCCTTACTAACTATATGCTCTCCCAACTCTATATCAAATACCATTTCTGGTGTCTATTGTATCTCTTCATTTTGTCTGTAACTTCTCCTAAATAAACCTACCTTTTGTCAAAGAGAATGGCCATTGTAAAAATCCTTCACATGTATGAACCCCAACATTTGGTGCTAAACCCAAACACATCATTTGGAAGTAAAAATTGCTCTCCTAAACCACATCAAAACCACTATGCAATTTCCCCTTCATTTTATTATTTTTGTCTTTATAAGCCTTGATACATATGCCCACTAGAAGGTAATGTGCTTCCATATATAGATGTACACGTTTGCCTTCTTAGGAGGAATTAAACTGATTGATAAACCCAACTTTGTAACTTTGTTTGTCTTTTTTAGACCAAATTCTGGGGAAATGTTGACTGAATTCAGAGACTGGAAAAAGCACCTATTATATTGGATAGTCAGAGCCTTATAGAGTTTCCTTTAGTGTTCCTCTTTATATAGAAAAAAAAAGGAATTCACTATAAACCAAAACATGTGAATAAGAACATTTAGACTGAAAATTAGCCATTTTCCTTCATTTAATTGCTTCCTTACTTCTCATCTATCCTGTTCTAGTGGAAGTGCTTATTTGTGTCTGTCTGCCACAATTTTAAAAGGGTAAAGAAAATTCTTTCATCCCTTAGGAATGTTTCCTTTCATTCACTAAATTTGAATGGATTGCTTGCAAATAGCTATGATAAACAAACCACTTCCCAAGTGTGGTTTAACTATTTCACAATGGTTTTCCATCTTTTGAGGGCCAAACTGAATTGATCTTTAATACAACATTGTTTTCTACAATAACTTCCTATTTATTGCCTATTTATATGCAATTCCTCCTAAAAAAAAAAAAAAACTTCTATACTTGACCATTATGCTAGATTTATAGAGAAGGAACAGAAGCAGGTGAGCAGAGAATGATTGTTTTGAAAAACTATGCTAAAAATTTAGATTCTAAGATAGGGAAAAAAAACTATTTGTTTTTGAGTTGGAAAATAATAAAGCTAACTTAAAATCTAATAATTAGAATAAAGCATAAACTATGCAGAAGAGTACTAAATAGCTATATAGATAATAGCTTTAAAGCCAGAAGGAAATTTAGAAATCATTGAATCCAATCCCCTCATTATATTTTTAACTAAATTATTTAAAACTTAAATACAAAATAGGAAACAAAAGAGAGAGAAAAAAAGAAAACATTGGCATGTGTCCAGCAGTGTTGGTATCCTAATATCAACTCAACTTGAAACAAGGTGAAAACTCAAGAGTGATGTGAGAATCCTGTTGTTAACTCAATAGAATTGATACAGTGCTTATTGGGTCACACCTTAGAGCGAATCCTTACAAGGTGATAAGTTGCTAATACTGCTGGAAACAATGCTTGTGTTCATATCTTTAGAGAGCTCATAAGTATCTAAGTACTCAATGGAGTTCACACGTTTGGGGAGAGTTCAGGGCTTAGTATGTGATCCGAATTCACACCTCCCTTAGGGCCAGAGAGCACTCTGGGAGATAACCCATAATCTCTCTCTCTCAAAAGAGAGCCTCAGACAGAGGCTCTCTTGGGGAGTTGAGCTGAAAATACTGAGAGAAGAGTTCAGCTGAATTAGATTGAAGAAGGGCGCGTCAGTCAGTTCAGCAGAAGCTCACTCTTGGAGGTGCAACCAGATTGGGAGATACAGAAGCGTACTCACCTCAGTTGGAGACTGAGAAGTCACGAGTCGGAGTTGAGCTGGAGGCTGAAGAGAGCAGAGGCAGAAGCCAAGGACAAAGCTGCAAGATCTCTTGGAACCAAGCAGAGAGTTAGGCTTCAACTAACCGGGCTATTTTGGAAGGAGAAATAAACGTTTGCATTTTTACCAGCTGGCTGCATTTTGGAGTAATTATTTATTTCATCTGAGACTAAGGCTGCCTCCAGAGCTTCACACAGCAGGATATCAGAGAGGATTCTATACATATATGTATACACATACATACATATGCACCTAAAACAATATTAATATAGGTGGCATATAGATTTATTTTTGATTGAATCTTTTAAATTTGATTTTGTCTGAGATCAATGATTACTGATCCTACTTTTTTTTCTAATAAATTCTACTCTGATCTTTGTACTATTTTTGTGTTTGTGTCTTATTTCCTATCCCTATTAGCTATTCTACTTTAGTTCATCTCCTTAACTTGCCTTGCTGTTACTTAATCTTCCCCAACTCATGGATTCCTCCCTTATCTTCTCACCATCCCATCCCAACCTCCCTTTTTTATCATATTCCTATTAATCTACAAACCATATCCCATTGCAGTATAACTATATACTCTTACCATATTCCCCTTCCCCTCTCCTTATTTCTTTATGATTTTGGAGGATGCTATACCCTTCAAAGTATTTGTATGTATTGTTTCCTACTGAACCTATTCCTAATGTGAATAGGTTTTCACAACTATTGGCCCTCCTCCTCCATCTTATTTCCCCATATGGGCTCTTCCTCAGTACTTCATTTGTATAACATTTTTACTATTTTTACCTTTTCCTAAACTGTTTTGCTCACATCATACTCAGCTCTACTCAATCATTCTTTTGGACTATGCAAGTACTAATGTTAGTCTTAGACATTTGGTTTAGATTTTCATGTATAAAATATACACAGTTTGTCCTTATTGAATCTCTTGGAATTACTCTTTGATGTTGGTTCTTATATATTAAATTTTCTATTGAGTTCAGGTTTGCTTGCGATAAAAAACTGAAAATCTGAGAGTTCATTTGTGGTCTCTTCTTTTTTATAATATATGATGGTTCTCTCTGGGAGCAGGTTTCTTGGGGAGGTTTTCTGGAGGCAGCCTTAGTTTCAGTTCACAGTAATAATCCCTCCAAATGCAGCCAAGTGTTAAAAGTTCAAATCTTTTATTGTCACCTTCAATATAGCCTGGTTAGTTTTCTTAGAGGTCTATCTCATTCCTTGGTTCCAAGAGCTCTTGCACTTGCCTTTTAGCTCTTCCAGCTTTTGCCTCTAGCTCAACTCCGACTTGTAGCTTCTCAATCTCCAACTGACGCTCCCCTCTCAATCTTTTCAACTGAACTCTCCTGACTGAGCTCAGCTGTTTTTATCCTCTTTTAGAAGTATAAACTCAAAAGTTGACTCCTCCTCTGAGAATGGGATTATGGGAGGTATGAATTTGGATATCTCATACTGAACCCTGATATCTCCCAAACGTGTGAACTAATGTGTGAACTCTCAAAGGTGTTAACTTAAGCACTGTTTCTATCAATTCCATTGAGTTATCACCTTGTTTCAAGTTCTGGTTCATAACATTCATTATGTCCATTTTTTGTTCAATATTATGCTTAATTTTGCTGTATATTTTTGGCTGCAGGCCTTATTCTTTTGATTGTCAGCATATAATATTTCAGGACCTGTGGCCTTTTATTGTAGCTGCTGATAAATCCCGTACAATTCTAATTGTAGCTTCAGCATATTTAAATTATTATTTTTTATTTGTTTCTTGTAAAATTTTCTATTTGATATGGAGGTTTTGAAATTTAGCAATAATATTGCAACATGTTTTCTTTGTAGGATTTTTTTGAGGTGGTGATTGGTGAATTTTTTCTATTTCAACTCTCTACTCTAGTTTCATCATTGCAGGACAATTTTCTTTAAATATATTTTTGTATTATTGTGTCAAGGTGATTTTTTTTTGGTCAAAGTTTTCAGGTAGTCCAATTATTCTTATGTTTTTTTTCTTCTTGATCTGTTGTCCAGCTCTATTATTTTTCTTATGTTTTTACATTTTCTTTTTTTTTCATTCTTTACATTTTGTTTTGTTATTTCTCAGTTTTCACTGGCTTTTCCTTGTCCAAATCTAATTTTCAAAAAATCACTTTCTTCTTTAAGACTGTAGATTTCCTTTTCTAGTTGGTTAGCTTTTTTTTATTTTTTTTTTTTTGTTCTTAAACAGTTTACATTCATTTATCTGTTTGTTTATTATTAATTTACTTATTTATCTAGTTTTTCCACAATCTCTCTCAATCTGATTGTTAAAATCTTTTCTTGTGTTCTACGAATTCTTTATGGACAGGCAGCCATTTACCATTATACTTTGGGTAGAAGAGGCTTTTTCTTTTTACTTCAGTGTCCTCCTTTGAAGATGAATTCTGATCTTCCCTATTCCCATAGTAATTTTCTGTGGTTGGGTTCTTTCTCCTTTGCTTAATCATTTTTTAAACTTGTTAGTGTGATCACCTCTAGGCTTGGGGTAGAGAGAGGGGATAGTGTGAAAGAGAATTATGGGAATTGAATGTAAATTAAGAGAGGCTATGATCATTTTGTCTGTTTTTTTTTTCCTTCTCTCATGGCTTTTTCCTTTTGTTCTGATTTTTCTTTCCCAACAGGAGTCATAAGGAAAATTTTTTAAAAGTTAATATACATGTATAACCAGAAAAATAATAAACCAATTTTTAAAATAAAAATATAAACATTAAAAGAAAAAAGAAAACCTGAGTTTGAATCTCTCTCCAGATACTAGCTGTGTGATCCTGGACAAGTAACCTCAGTTATCTTGATCTCAAGTTGCTCATTTGAAAAATAAGAGAATTACATCAGATAGCATCTGAAGTCCTTTGCAGCTTGGGACTATGATTCTATGATCTCTAAACAATAGATATATAGTACTTCTAACACTAAATATATAGTCAATGATTTAACATAATATGTATTACATATTTATAGAACCTATGTCTCACAACCCTCTCTCTACTTCATGAAATCAGGGATTCTTTCTTTTTGGTGATCCCCTTCAATATCTAGTACAGTGATTTATACATGATAATAATTAATTTTTCTCTCCTTTTTCCACCTTGTCTTAATCTGATTTCATTGATACAGGAAACTCTCAGGTTAGATGTCTCATCCAATAATTCAGATTAACAATTACATCTATGATTTATAATCTAAAAAATTTGCATGGGATCTAAAATGTTAAGTGATTTGTCTATGTTCACAAAATTAGGTTCTGACTGAGATAAGCTTTCAATTTAGAATTTCCTATTTCAAAGGTTAGCTCTCTCTGTCTTCTCTGTCACAAAACTAATACTACTAATATTACTAATAATAATGGGGATGATAATGATAGTATTAAGTATTATTTACATAATGCTTTAAGGTTGCAAAAATGCTTTTCCATCCATTATTTCATTCAGGAAAGTTGTTGATCAATAACTGATTAATCAAATTGAATGAATAAATGTAATTCCATTGATTTTAAGGGAAATTGCTTAAACATAGGAATAAGCATGCTACCATGAAAAAAAATGAGTAGGGTATAAACTGCAGAATCAGAAATTGAGGACTGAACGATCCCTTTCTCTAATTTATACTGCAAACAACACTTTGTCAAAATTTCTTTTTATCTCATTAGCCCAAATTGCCTTCCCGGCTTAGTGAAGAAATTGAAATGTTCGTGAATTTTGAGAACATTAGTAGACTTTTACTCATCACCTTAGAATGGAATGGAAAAAAAAATCTGCAATCATTCACAGTAAAAAAAAAAAAAAAAAAACAACCCCCCCCAAAAAAAACCAAACATTTTTCTTTCAGTCAACAAGTCTTGAGTAATTATTCCAGCCACAAATAGTCAAAACTGCACTGCTGAGTGATGCAAGATATTTTTGACAAAAAGATCTGAATGTGTATTTGTATAACTTGCCCACATTGTCTCTGCCTATTGTCATTGCGCTCCAAAATCTATAATTTATAGTGGGATGTATGGCCCTCAACAATGAAATAAATAATTAAGAGTTTCATTTAAGTGATGGGCTTTCTTTTTTCTTTCAGATGGAAGTATATATAGGTTGAATAGCTGAAATGTCACACATTTCATTTATATCATATCTATCAGGCTAGATGCTACAAAAGAAACTTTCAAAACAAGTGAAGAAAATGGTTTCTTCTGTGAATTATTTCCCCCTTTTAATTTTCAAACTTGTATTCACATACACACACACACACACACACACACATATACACACACATACATATAGATCATAGGAATAGAGTTACAAGGAAACATGGAGGTCATCAAGTCCAACCTCCTTATTTTATAGATAAATAAATTAAGTGAGGTCTACTGAGATTGAATGAACTCCCCAAGATCCTATTGACAATAAAATGTAGAGTGAGCAGGAGATGCCACAAAAACCTGATTTTATATGTGTGGGTGTGTCGTGTGTATATATATATATATATATATATATATATATATATATTTATATTTAAATAAAATATATACATATATGCATATAAACACATGCACATTATATGCATGTATACATCCAGGGTGTTGATGGGGAGAGAGAGAAGAAAAGCCCCATAATAAAATATATCCACTTTGAAGTGGACAGTAGATGACCAAGTGGATAGAACACTGGTGTTAGAATCAAGAAGACATCTGTCTGAATTCAAATTCAATCTCAGACATTTACTAGCTGTGTGATCCTAGGCAAGTCATTTAACCCCATTTGTCTCAGTTTCCTCATCTCTAAAATGACTTAGAGAAGGAAATGACAAACTACTCCAGTAATTCTTAACAAGCAAACCCCAAATGGAATCATTGAATCAAATGGAACTGAAAAATGACTGAGCAACAAATCTGAAGGTAGAGAATATATCATTTTTCATCTTTGAATAATTAGTTTCTAACATAGGACATTGATTTCCTCCCCCCAATTTCAAAGTACCTAGAAAAGAAACTTCCTGCAATAGTGCAAATTACCAATATCTCTGTCACCTACAGTCTTACAGTATTGCCTGAGGCATTGAGAACAACAAATTTATCAGTCAACAAGTATTTGTTAATTGTTTTCTGTATGCTAAGAACCATACCAAGTTGAGCATACAAGTACAAAGATTGAAACAATACCTCCTGAGTTTGGAGTTTACATGCTAATAGAATATAAATATATAATATATTTGTAAATATGTAAAAGTACATATAAAATTTGAAACATATGCATATACATATCATATGTAGGCATGTTTCTTTGTGTCTCTATGTATGTGTTCATATGAACATACTTAACTCTTTTCCTAGCCTTGAAGCCAGGCTGATCAGGGTTTAATCTCTGAGGCACACTAACTGTAATCCTTGGCAAGTAATTTATTTTCCCATTACTCCATGTAACAGTGAAGACCTAATGTCCCTCATCCAGGAGTTGCCTGTACTAAATAGATAATTGTTAAACACATATACATGCAAAGTTATTAAAAGACAACTGCGTACACAACCCTATGTACTAGAAACAGGACATGTTTCCAAGTCATTCTTATTTTAAGTCTTCCTGACTCCAGGTCCATTATTCTGCCTATCTCTCTCTAGTGATATAGTAGATAATGTCTGGACCTTCCAGGAAGACTGGAATTCAAATCTGGCCTGTTATTTACTAGTGATTGTGTTCCTATCTTCTGTCTGTCTCAGTTTCCCCTTCTAAATAAACTACACCTACCTCCCAGAGTTGCAGAGAAATAAAGTGATATATTTGTAAAATGTACTTTGCAAACCTTAAAACACTATATAAAAGTGAGCTATTATTTTACTAACAGAGACTTTTTTTTTTGCCCTCTTTCTGATTGTCACTACAAAGAACTCGGTGCATACATAGGCTATAGGCTTTCCAAACCAAGCACATCTGGAGAGAAACATATTCCCAGCTTCTGTATCACAGCTTCTGAACTCTACTTAAATAGCACTCACTGCTTTCATATATGGAATAGAACCAAATGCACTGGAAAACTATTAGATATATGTCCAGTGTATGGTGAAATATATTGGCCCCCTCCAAGAGTATGTTTTAACACAGTAGTCAAAAAAGTATAATCTTGAAATAGAATTGATATAGAATTATCATTACACTAAGGCTAGCACCAGCTAAGTATTTTTAGTTTATTTATGATTTCAGGCACATGCTTGACCCTAAGTAAATCCCTTAACTTCTCTCTGCCTCTGTTTCAAATTTCTCATCTCTAGAGCAAGGGGATGGGACAATATGGCCTCTGAGGTCTCTTCTAATTCAATGTCTGTGATACTCCTATATCTAGTTCTCTGTCTATGTATCTGTCTCTATATATTTGTAAAGTGACAGGCTGAGAATGGCATAAAGCTAAATCCATGTGGAATAACATTTATTTCTGAACCTTCTATGCTACAAAGCTCTACCTCAAAGGACACTGAGAAAGAAAACAAAGTACCCCAGAATAAAATCACTGGGGTCCAATACAACAATACTGCTGTTGATACAATCTGTTGAATCAATTCTTATTTTTTGTAACTATACGTGATATCTGAGATAGGATATACTTAGTGATGAAGACCTGAATGGTGTGTTAGACAAAAAGAAAACTAAAGAATTGATCCCTGAAACAAGCAGGGAAAAGGCACTGATAGAGATCAGTTTAGCTCCATGGTCCCATTGTTTGGGGATATCCTCCAATCAGAAAACCAAATTATGTCAAACCCCTGAAACTCATCCTCTATAAGGGTGTTGAGCACTCACCATGCTTTGCCCTGTTAGAAATACCAGTTATGTTCCTGAGACTATATTTTCTGTATAAAATCTATTTATGTGCCATCCTATGGCTGCTGCCTTGCTTTGGGTCAGTTTGCCATGACACTCTGCATTGTGGTGTCTTTCTCCTTACACTCCCCCATGACATGTGGTATCTCCCCTAACTCCACTATCTTTCTCAATCCCACTTCTTCTCCTTAATAACTAACTACTTTTTAAGGGTGCTAAGTCCCATTCAGGATTTAGCTTGCCAGTTAAATGCATGCCCCAAACTCATGGAGACTTTCCTTTCTACTGGATAATTACGAGTTCCACTGAGGAACTTGTCTTTCATATGCTCTCCCATTCTATATTTACCATTTCTGGTGTCTATTATATCCCTTCATTTTGTATGTAAGATCCTTCCTGAATAAAACTTCTCTTTGCCAAAGAAAATGGTCATTGTGAATTCTTCACATGATTAAATCCCAACTTTTGGTGCCTATTATAATCTTTGTGTCTACATCACCTACATCATTTTGATGCACAACCCACATCACTTAGAATGGGGGCAAAATAAAGATAACCATAAATGAGATAATTGGTATAATTGAATACAAAATATAATTAAATTAAATCTGGTCTAATGTGAAAATAAATTTATAGTTTCTGAGCATATGATGTTTAACTGCTTCTCAGCAAATGGGCACCCACTTTGTTTTCAATTTGGTTTTAGTATCATAAAATGTGATGTTAAAATATTTTTGCATGTGAAGGAAAAAAAGTAAAAGAAAAAGAAGAAACAACATTTTGGTATAAATGAAATATTTCTTTCTGATTTTGACCTGTTTGACCCAGTTATATAATGAATCTGTTGGTAACACAGCTTATCATCACCGTGAAAAACACTTTTGAGAACTTAATGAAGGTAAATCTCAGGATGAAGTCCATCTATATCAATATACTATCTGTGTACCCTAAGCAAGTCATTTAACTTCTCAATGCCCTGGATAACTAAAATCATAATAGATTTTAATTAATTAATGTATTTTCACTCATCTTCATTTCCTATCCTTTCTAGGAGTTCCCTGCACTCATGAAAGTATTGGATCAGCTCTTCCCATTCTCTTCCAAGTCATCGTTATATTCATCTATCATCATCATCAATAAAAATAATTGATTTCACCAATAGACAGACAACTGGAAGAACTTGTGCTCCTATTTAAGGAAGGTTAAAGCTCACATAAACACATACATTTTTCTTTCTTCACTTTTTTCCACAAAAGCATGATGAACTTACCTACCATGTATTCAATGAATCATCAAATAGCTATACTAAAACATTTGGCAGATTTATCCCAATTACTGGCCAAATATTAAAACTACAATCATGAAGCATATGTTTCATATTTCTTAGAAAAACATTGGTATAAAGGCAAGTATTTTTGTTTTTCTTTTTTTAAAAAGGTGTTCTCTCTTTCCTCTCTTCTCAATCCAGATCTCTCAAGTATTTGTATGTGTATTTTGGAAGAGACTCATTAAAAACTACATTTTATATTGAATTTTCCCATTTCCCCTTATCCTGTGACAGTGCTATGATAAGTAAACTCAGTTATCTAGTGTAACTACAACATGTCCCATCTAATATCCCTTCTAAAATTCTAAATATTTGCTGTTTTGATGGCTGCTGGCTTTGTATTCATGGACATCTGCTAACTTAGCATGCTGTTTTCATTTGTCTACTCTTCTGGACTTAAGCATTCAGTCACTATACTAAACATACACTTCAGAAATGTTGTGACCTACATACAGTGTATATGTTTACATTTTCAGTAACTGGGCAGTCATTTAATTGTCTGATTCAATCATAGTCATTAAAATTCAGAAGGTTAACTCCCTAAACACCTCCCTTAAAATGGACTTTTCAATATGGAGCCAAATTTCTCAGTGGGGAAGGCAGGTCAGTAAATTGGCTACTTAAGGCCATATGTTTTAGTCTGTTTTTGGGGAAAATTATTGTTCCTACACACATACACACACACACACACACACACACACACACTTTCTGTCCCTCTTTGATTCCCTCAATCTGGTCAAAATCTAGAAGCATTGGTATAATTGTGTTTGACTCATAGCAGAATGGGAATTCTTATTTAGGCAACTGTTTTTTAGGGAAAGCCAAAAGAAATATTGCCCAATAGGAGAAATTGCAATAAAGCTCAGTTTTGATTTGTTTGGAAAAGCATATATTTTCCAATTAAGACTAATATGCAAGGAATTTTACAAATGTCATCATCTCAAGATGTGAAGAGGGAAGCATAGCTTAGAACCCTAGCTCTAGGTTAGGCTATTGCATATCCCTTATGAATATAAGGTTGGGCAAGTGATTCCTTTTTTATTCTACCAAGCTGGCTTCTGACCCAGGGGATGCCTCAGATGTTCAGTAGTCCTGGTGCCATATAGATAAAAGAAGCCAAAGAATCCTTGGAAAAATAATTGGTTCAATGCCAAATTCCCAATGAAGAAGGGAAACCTGTTAAATCCCTTTCTTAGGGCTATGCTAAGTTGGCTGGACTTACCTTGTTAAGAAATGAAGTGGAGAGATAAGAAATAGAATTCTTAGTGGAATTGATAGCCAACTCATCCACTAAATACTTAGGCATCAAGGCACACACCTCCATTTACACACACACACACACACACAGAGTCAGATGAAGCTCAGACAAAGCAAAAGATGGAGTAATTCTGTCATGTCATTTTAGCAAAACTTCCCTCCCTCATTCTTGCAGAATATAAAAAACCCCATTTTATATTCTTGCTTATGGTTTTTAAACCCCAAGTACAAACAAATAGGCCAGAAAGATATCTATGTGTCTGTGTGTATACACCATATTTAAATTGGCTTAATTTTATAATTTTATGCATTTTATTTTTTGCATTAAAACACATTCTAAGAGAAGGCCCATAGAATTTAATAGATTACCAAAAAAATTCAGTGTGATAACAAAATTTAAAAGGCAAAGTGTTCAGGCACCAAAATGTAGTGTTCTGGTTAGTTTCTGGAGGTCTCTGGACCTGCCTTCATTTCAGCAGAGTAATCAGCACGAGAATAGCCAGGAATAAAGTTCAAATTCTTTATGATCTCCTTCACAGTCTGTTCTCCTTGCCTAGGGCCTGGGCTAGCTCTCTGGAAGTCCTATGGAATGTGTCTTGGTTTCTGTGGGGAAGGCAGGAGGACCACCACAATGGTCTCTGCCTTGAAGTCACCCTGAGTCTGGGAGCTTGTGCTCCAGTCTCCAGTCCTGTCTTTCCTGAGTCTGTCTCAGTCCCCCAGGAGAGCCACTAGGTGGCCACCTGAGCCACCAGGTCAGAGCCTGACCAAAGATGGAATGTCTTTTGTTCAGTCCTTATTGGCTGATATATACTCTATTATAATTACATCATTGTAGGTGTGAATCTTGTAGAATAGGTATCAATCTTGTAGAACTATATTAAGTACTAAGTACATGTACTGAACTAGAGAACTATTAATCACCATGCTAAACTAACCATTGTCTTATCAATTCCACTGAGTTAATACCTTGCTATAAGAATTTCTCCAGAATTCTGGTCCATTACAGAAAGAACTCAAACTCTAAATAGAAACATCATTCACTGTTTGTTCCTAAATGTTAATCATGAAAGAAATGGTCATAAGCTGCTCATTTCCTATTGTTGAACCAAAAAGTAACCCATAAGTTTCTCATGAGGACCTGAACTTAGCTGCCTCATGCACTTTTTATAAGCATGAACATAGAGTGACCTTGTCTATTTCTGTTCCTCTACTTACTTAGTTCATCAAACCTGCAAGGTGTTTTCCAAAAAAAAGATCAGTCATAGTTCTCTGAAATTATTGATTCTGGAAAATCCCCTTAAGCCCATTCTCACCATTGTATACATCACAAACCAGTTCCCACCATTGTATGCATCCTGTTATTGCTTATATTTTTCTTGTATAACAGCTGCCTGATGATAAATAAGGAAATCACCTAACTGCTTTCTTTTTGCTTCTGTTATCACTTGCTTGCTTTGCTAGTTACAATCCTATATAAACTCACTTCATAATTTGTTTGAGACAGAGTGCTTTGGACCATAGTTCCATTTGGTCGAGCTAGCTTATTAAACCTTCCATTTAAAAATTGAACCGGTGTCTACTTGCTTCATTTTCCCTGGTATTATACTATCAAGTATGTTTTCTTAGTAACTGACTTAAGAAGTTCCAGCACATAGGCAAGGATGTATCAAATAGTTGTGGCCTAAGGCTAGCCATTCTTTATCTATGAATCTGTATGACTTCACTCATAGGAAGGAAGGAGGCCTATATAAAGTAATTATTCTTGGAAAAGTTTAATTTCTTTTTCCAGTAATGTCCTAGTCCATTGGGCTGATTGAATGAAGCTTTCTCACTATTGAGACTAAGTCACATGATTTCTATTCCCAAGCCTGAACTCTGGATTGCAGGGAGTCACATGGTCTCTAAAGATCAGACCCTCAAGAATTGATATGACCCACAGAAAGTGACATGACCTACAGAAAACAGACAGCATTGGTCAAGCATGGCTATGTCCTTTTTCTATTCAATGAAAAAGCTCAGGTCTTTTGCTTTTTAATTCTTGGACAAGCCAGGGGCACATAGCAGAAGTTGGAATGATTCCCAGGTATGTATCTGGGTCTTTCCCTGTAGGGACTAAATAAATGCTTTCTCTTTGTACCTGAAGATGTATCTGATTAATTAATTTGTGAAAGGGAGTCTAACACAAATCCCACACAGTTTATGGGGGCTCATCCGGGATCTGTGGCTTCCCAGAGAGATGGCTGGGATTCTGATTGAAGGCAGCCACCAGGTTGGGTTTTCTTTGACCAACCTTGAAATCAGACTCTCAGCCTCCCTCTCTGTGAAGAATGGGCCTATGAGAGACACTCAGATACAAAGAGAAAACACACAAGTTTTCGAAGATTTAGAAGCCTGGGTAAGAGAAAGCCAAGTAACTTATGCATGTGTAATCTTCCGGGGGGGCACTGTCTGTTAATGTGTCCTTGAACTGTCCTTAAGTGGCATAGGCCCTAGGATCATTAAGCCTTGGATGATCCAGGTAAAGGGGTGAGTGCCAGGAAGGGAGTTCTGTTAATGACAAACAGCAGGGGCATCCTGGTTGGCCAGGAAGGTAGGCAACACCTTTTGAGCCTGATCTGCCAGGTCATCAGGGGTGTTGACTCAGCATTTTTCTGGAGATCAGGCTATGAGATTGGATGCTCTGAAAGGGGGCAGTCCAACTCAATTCTTCAGAGCAAAAAGAAAAAAAAATTGTGCAGTTGGGTATTTCTGTTGTGTGAAGGGAAGGGATGGTTCTCTTCCATGTAATTTTTATCTGTGTTTGTGTCTTTGTGCAGAATGTATTTGTCATGTCTATTCTGTGAGCTAGAATTTATTAAACAAAACAATACAATACAATAAAAAACAGAAAAGTCTGGCTTTTCTGTAGACTTCCACTCTGGTCAAAGTTGAAATTGCAGGAAAGTTCATTGAGAGTAATGACTGGGGAATTTGGCAATTAATCATTTCAAAATCCAAAGCAATACAATTAACTTAGGGCCTCCTAGAGGATGATAGTTCATAGAGTGAATATAGTTTTTTTTGTTTGTTTGTTTGTTTTTCTTTCCCTTCCATGTTCCCTGACTGCAGCAGGGACCTGTAGGGTCAGAGGGAGAGAAAGAAACTATGTTTAATCAGTTTAGTGAAAGTCATTATTTGAGATACATAGCAAAAGCAGTTTTATATTACTGGGAATTTAAAGCTGTATTTGATTTGATTTTAAGTTAAAATATAGGTTATTAAAACAAAGTTCCAGTAGCTTATTTTAGGGGAGGTCACATTTGTATCCCCCTAATTAGATTTTATGTTACTTTCTAGAAGTACATTGGGTAATTTATAAAACTATGAATTATGCCTTAAAATTATGTCAGCTCTGCTGGATATATATATATATATATATATATATATATATGTTTTATGAAATTTTATCTAAAATTATTGTGAATCTTAAAAAGTTTTTGAAAAGTGATTTAAAGACAAGGGACAAGAAAAATTAATTTGCAAAAGCAATTAATAGTTTAAATGGAGATGTGTTTGAAGAGTTATTGATTTGGGAGTGTGTTTTAAAAAAAAAAGGGGGGGGGGAGAAGTACTGAGTATGTTGGCATCAGGAAGAAATAAAGAAAGATGGAATCAGAAGGATGGCCATGTGGAGTGGACTTTGTCAGGTGACAATCTAATTTCTCCCTCCCCCCACTAGGTATGGTGCAGCTGCTTTTTAACAAACTGCAGTTCATTGTTGATTGAAACATCAATTGCTTATATTGTTTAAAGAAACAGCCTATATTTACATAGTGTTAATAATTGAATGTTTTGTTTTTATTTTTCAAGTCTATAGTGCTCTAAGAGGTTTGTTGGAACCATAAGTTTTCTGATTTATTTCTATTAAGGCATCCCATCTGTCTTCAGCAAATTATTTAATGTTTATTTAAATGTATAATGGTCTCCTTGTTTAAGAAATATGATTAAAAAAAAACATAGAGCAGAATTTTAACCTGATCTGATAAGTTGATAGGGGTATTTCCAAAACGTTTATAGGGACTCCTCAATTGGAGGAAGTTAAATTAATATTTTTTTTAAGAATGAAGAAATTGTTAATTCCATTAAGGTTCTTTTATATGAAATTAAGATTCTATGTCTGTATGAGTTTTAATTGATTACAGAATCATCTTAAAGTTGTACCCATTATTTAAAGGCACTCTTAGAATAATAGTTTTTGCCTCTGTCCCTTTGAAAATGTTTCTGTTATAGACAATGTGCAATTTAGAATTTTTCTCTATATTGCGTATTTTAAAAGCAAAATGATTTGTGTAATGTAATATTGAACTTAACCACCTACTTAGTTATGAAAAATAAGCTATGAATCTCTTACTTTATCCTTGAGAGCTAGATTAGTCTGAAGTTTGATTAATGAAAATTGCTATTAGAGATTTAAAAAAAAAAATTCTTGGGGCTGCAACTGATATTTATTTGGAATAACTGTCTGATCATCAAGCCAGTGATCCACCATCTGAAAGGAATATGCCACAAGGTACTCAGAAGAAGTTGTTATAAGTGGAAGTTAGTTATCTAGGAACAAATCAGGAGGATGAATTTGGCCTCTGCTTAAAGCATAGAATCCTTCTGACCCAATTTCCCAGTGGTCTTTTGAATGAGAATCCATTTAATTATTCCTGTGTGGCTTAAGGTAGAATTGTTAAAAACTAGACAATTACCTTAATTAAAACTGATTTAAAGATATTTTATCCTGTATGTGTTCTCAGGTCAAGACCTGGAGGAGCAGTTCTGATACTATTTCAATCAAGTCCCTAGGTTTTCCTCTTATAGCAAATTTCTGTAATCAGAGCAAGTGGTCAGTGGAAGATATAAAACACAATACAAGTATATAGATATTTTAATTTGCAGCCCAGTCCTGGAGGATTCTCTGGTTGCTGCTCTGAAATCTTTGACTCTTTTGCTTCCTTTGACTGCTTTGTTTCCTTTAGAGTTTCTTTATCTAAAGGCCTACTTTGCCTAAGTGTTTGGGGACAACTTTTCCTTTTGTTCTATGAGAGAAAGCAAACAATCTTATCATGCTCTGATTAGGCTAAAGTTTTTTTTTTAAGGACCCTGAAAGCTAAACTAATCTGCTCAGAGCCTTTTATACTATATGTTGATAGAAGGCTAGGTTAGGTCCTAAGGGTCTTTGGAACCCTATCCTAGACTCTTTCCTTACTTATCAAAGATCTATACTGACTTCAAATGCATTTTTCATGTTTTGCATGATCATGGGGGGCTATATGGAAATACAGGGGATTTTTGGCAGCCAAACAATTCCCCATTAAGTATGCAGGGACAACAATTACTGCCAGCTGTCTATGGATCTAGAGAGGTTTCTGTTGTTTCTTAGAGGAAGAGGAATTTACTTCAGGTGAAGGAAAGCAGGCTTACAGATCAGCTGCCCATGTTGCTAATTTGTTGGAATCTTTGCAAAGTGTTAAGCCATTGGAGTTGATTTGATCTTAGAAAGAGAGATTTTGGGCCAGAACTTGAAACAAGGTACTAGGTGAAACTGATAGAAACAATGCTTGTGTTCAGACCTCTAGAGAGCTCATAAATATCTAAGTACTCAATGGAGTTCACATGTTTGGGAGGATGCAGGGCTTAGTAGGGCTTAGTCCGAATTCACACCTCCCTTAGGACCAAAGAGCACTCTGGGAGATAACCCAGAATCCCTCTCCCTCCAGAAGCCGAAGTTAACCTTTGGAAGATCACATATATAGGGAGCTTTTGAAGCTTGAGCTTAGTTCTTCTTGTGGGACTTAGGAGACAGGACACTCTGGAAGAAAGCCTAGAAGCCCTATGTTCGAGGCAAGAGAGATTCATCTTATCTTCCAACTTCGTGCTGGCTGGAGGCTGAAGAAAGCAGAGGCAGAAGCCAAGGACAAAGCTGCAAGATATCTTGGAGCCAGACAGAGAATTAGGCCTCACTAACCGGGCTATTTTGGAAGGAGAAATAAACGTTTGCACTTTTAACACCAGCTGGCTGCATTTTGGAGTAATTATTGATTGTAACTGAAACTAAGGCTGCCTCCAGAAAACCTTCACACTAATTGTTTGCCCCTGACCATGGCAACTTTAATTCCCTAACTCCTGACTCCTGCATTCCCTCATATAGCTCCCAGGCAAGTAAATTTTGAAAGGACTGTCAAAAAAACCTGCAAGGGCTTCAAACTGCTTTATGTTTTGTTAACACTTGTACTAATTGGGTAAAAAGCCTTTCCTTGTAAGGGTATAGAGTTTTTGCTGGGAGAGGTCATACTCACTGAGGGGTGAGTAGAGCATTGTGCTCTACTCATTGAACCTACTCCTTTGAGGAAAAACTGTTTGGATGAGAGTCATTTATGATAGCCTCATCTCCCCCTCCCTCAGCCCCAGCCTTCCTCTGGATGGGTTTCTGGTTATTGTTACTATCCCTAGTAACCTCCATATTAACTCCATTTTCATTTATTCTTTCTCTTTTGCTCATATTTAGTCATTGTATTTTTAATATTCTTGTGATAGTTGCTTCTTCTAGACTCTTGAGTCATGAAATTCCAACAACTTGGTCAACCTGAAATCACTTAAAACCTGATTCTGATATTCAATACCAGACATTGCTGCTGCCCACCTACAAATCACTTGTTGCCCCTCTTTAGTCGGACCCCACTGGTCCAGCTATACTCTGCTTGTCAGCCTGAAGCAGTTCCAGAAGATGTAAACTTCATCCCTTTTTCCCAAATGAGTTCAGACTGCTTTAGGTGAGAAGGCCTCCACAATGCTGTAGTTCTATAGCTGCCAGATGCCAATTTGTTCTGTGATGACTTAATTTCCAAGACAGAGAGTGGGAGTTGGTGGAAGTGAGGTCATTGATTTCTGCTCATTGTTTTAAGCAGCAATATCCTGTCATCTGCTTGCTTATGCATGTAATCTAGAGTACTTCAAGATTTAGCTAAAGCTTCCACTGATGTGAAGAGGTTGTTTCTAAATGGTAGAGGGTGGATTACAGTTACAGTTAATACTGAAGAGGGAGCAGCCTGAAGGCCTAGGTCACAAAGATTGCCCAGTGGAAGATATATATATGCGTGAAATCTTCAAATGGATGAAAAAGAGGAGTGATTGAATGGGACTGATGGGATGAAGCTTTCTCAGTATTGAGACTAAGTCACACGATTCCTCTTCCCAAGTCTTGAACCCTGGGTTTCAGCGAGTCACACGGTCTCTAAAGGTCAGACCCTCAAGAATTGATGTGACTCACAGGAAGTGACATGACCCACAGGAAGCAGACAACATTGCCCAAGGATGGTTATGTCCTTTTAGTCTATTCAATGAAAAGGCACGAGTCTTTTGCTTTTTAAATCTTGGACAAGCTGGAAGCTGGTTAGATTCCAAGGGCACATGGCAGGAGGCTCTCAGGTGTGTGTCTGGGTCACTCCCTGCAGGAACTAAATAAATGATTTCTCTTTGTACCTGGAGATGTCTCGGATTAGTTCATTTGGGAAAGGTGGTCTAGAACTTGTCCCACACATTACTCATACATAATGAAAATTGTTTTCTAAGTCAATTCCCTTAGAGCTCACTGAGTTTGATAGTGAAGACTTCTCTCAAAGTGAAAATCCTCTTCCTTTATTATCTCTCCCAAGCATTGTATACTATATAGTTTACCCCTTCCTAGTTTCTTATTGCCCTGCCCTTCTTTTCAGGTATAGCATGTCCTTTGAGATACTTTCTCAACTAGGATTTATATTTATGGGTTTGTTCTCCAAAGGGCAAGTCCACTTTGGGGTCTAGAGGTAACTATAAAGTCCTGTACTTCTTAGACTATGGTTCACAATCTTCCATGGATATGTTCAATTATCAATAATCTTTTCAACCTCTACTTCTTTTTTCCTTCTTTTAATCTCCTTGAAGCTTTTTATATTAAAAAAAATCTGAATGTCTCTAGAAGGCAATGAATTCATACACATAGTCTTCAAAGTCTATTCTTCCTTCTCTAACCTTTCCTTTGTCTCCTCAACCATTTTCCTGTAGGTTCTCTTCTTCCTGAAATGTTGCAGAAATTAGTTTCTCTTTATTGACTCACCTTTGACTTGTTAAAGGTACATCATTTATTTCTGTCTTTTAATTCCCCTTTCTCTATTTGTCCTCCCGTTCTTCAGTTTATTCCCTTCCCCACAAAGTAATATTGATTTACTTGTGGATACGGTTTTATAAGGTTTAGTCTGTGATATTGTAAGAATGTTCTAACATCGTCACTTCTTTTTGACTGACTTTCAGCCTTGTCTATTCATATATGTTTAGAAAGAAATCTCATTTTTTTCTTTTTTTGCTGATATTTTTGTTGTTTTATTGCTGACCCATAAATATCTTTTTCTTTTTAGTTCATTACCCCTATCTTCCTTGGTTTTTGGGAGCTTATACCTTTCATGCCTTTTTATTATCTGGGGTGTTAGCAAAGGAAAACCATTTATTTGGGATTGATTTTCTTTGTAGGAATGCTTCTAATACCTTTTATTGAATTCCATCTTTTCTTTTCAATAATAATTAGAGTCAGTTATGTAGAATATGTCACCTTAGATTTTATCCTGATCTCTTTGAGCATCTTGTTGCTCTTTGGAACACATTGATTCATTTTCTTTTTTAGTTTCTGGTAGGTGCAGTACAATGCCATATTAATTGAATCTACTTTTCTTTATGTTTATCATTAGAACAAACAATGCTGTAATTCATTAGAACTATTGAATTTAGTTACTATGTGTCCTGGAGTTTGCAGATTTTTTTTTTGTTTCATTTTAAATAAAGGCAATCTATGGATTGTTTCAAGCAGCACTTCGTTTTCTGAGTCCAGAAGTTCCAGAAAATTTTCTTGCAACAGTGTTCAGATTTCTTTGTTAGTTTTCTTATGGGAGACCAGCAAGAGAAAAGTTCTTTGCTTGTATACAATTCTTGTTTTCTTTTAATGTTATTCCTTTCTGATTCTCTTCTTTTAGATCATTTCGTGTTTCTGTATATTTCCATTCCTAATCATGTGTTCTCTTTTTTGTTTCTTTGGTGAGATCTGTCAGTGTGGTTTCAAGTTTTTCTATTCTGTTAATTATTTTTGAAGTGCATGTCATAAATTTTGCTTTCAGAATTTTTATTTGTTTCTTTAACCATTCAGAAATACTTTATTGTGGTTCCATGCTCACTTGAGAATGTACAAAATCCCCCTCCTTTTCCTATGTTGATTCACTTTTTCTTTGGCTTGCAATGTTTATTCATATATATCTGGTGTCATTTAAATGATCTAGAGCATATTTTTTTCTGATAATAATATTTTCCATGTTGGTTTTTCTGCTTAAGCTGTCTTTAATTGAATTTTTTGCCTTCTGAAATATTTGTAACTTCAGTCTTTTTTCCTTATTGCTTATTTATTTTATTTATATTATTCCTTATTTCCTTATTGTTCACTTTGATTCACTCCTCTTTGATAAATATTTCACTGGGGGGGAATTCACAAGTTGGGCAATTTACTGGTTTCTTTGAGAGGAAAGAATTGGTCTCAGAAGGATATAAGTACCTTTTTGCTTCCTGGTTAGTGGGATCAACACAGCAATGTTCTACCCCAATTCCTTCTTCTGGTGTTTTATAGCTGAATGGTCTCTTAAGGACCATGCCTTAAAGAAAAACATTTTGATTCTCATTGATTGACCACCAATAGGTCCCACATCAAGCCCCACTGGTCATTATTTGGATCTTGTTTGCTCAGAATGAATGTAAATTGCAACCATTTCTACTTTGTCCAGAAACTTTGAGGGTCTTCCTCTCCCAGATTTATTTAGATTTTTTTTTGATTAGGTGAAAGTGGAGATTCTTTGCCTCAATTAATACCTCAATGGCTACCTACTCAATAGGTGCAACCTAAGTCAGACTAAGATCTGTTGAAGACCTTAGCTTAAAAAGGCCAAGGTCTTCCATTGCATCCAGGGCCATCTCCAGTGATCCTGATCAATATCTTGTCATTGGATCCAGATGGCTTTGCAGGGAAAGTGAGGCAGGTGATCTTGCACAGCCTTCCTTCACTTAAATCCAATTCACTTGCACATCATGATATCACCTCCCTGTTGTCATGATCATCTTAAAAAACAAAGGACAAACAACAACAATAGTCTAACTAAATATTGTGTTGCAAAGAGCACTGACATACTATGGTCTAAGACATAACAAGGTTCTGCTTTTTGCTTTTCTGTGGCATAAGGGTACAAGTGGCAGTAGTGAATAGAGTTGAAGTTTTTTTCAACCTCTGGGTCCACTTTTACAGTCATACCAGAGAGTTGGTGGCAGGTCATGAGTGAACATAGTGGGGACTAGAGTTTATCCTTCTCTGTTATCATGAGTGAACATAGTGGGGACTAGAGTTTATCCTTCTCTGTTATTAGTTCATTGGATTGGTATTTCATTATTTTCTTGGTGCACACAATTTTTATTGTGAAAAGTTTTGATAGGTTATAAAGATGAGAAGCTTCTAGGCTTCCATTTTGTTGTGATTTATGTGACCTTAGAAGTGGTTTGATCTTTTTCAGTGTGCCCCTTGCTTCTTAAAGTTCTTTTCAAGACACATCCTTGTCACCATCATGCAGCAGCTTCTTCTTCTTTGAAGTTCACATTATCTAACTAAATAATCTAGTCCAGAACTTGATTGTTGTCATGTCCAACCTCCTCATCATTTTCCCTTCTTTCTTAGGAAGTCTAATACCTGGCTTCTATTCCTATATGCAAAGACATCTGCATATATCTTGATGTTCCTCCAAACATTCTGATCTCTGGCCTCTGATTTCATCAGCTTCCTAAGCTTCCTGAACATACAAAACAAACAAACATATATACAATCAAGTTAAAGGAAAAAAAAACTGTCTTCTGACTCTGGCATCTCTCTCTCTCTCTCTCTCTCTCTCTCTCTCTCTCTCTCTCTCTCTTCTTTTGCAGTTTAGTTTCTGATCATATCCCTCAACCGAAATTGTTCTCTCCAACATTTCTCCAAAGATAACAATGATCTCTTGTTAAATTAATAGTTTTTTTCCTCCTCTCAATCTTAATTCTAGCATTTTTCTCTACTTCTTCAATGTCTATCTATCTATCTATTTAGATAGATAGATAGATAGATGATAGATAGATGATAGATAGATAGATAAATACCAATCTCCTCTATGAACCTCAGTCAATTTGTCTATTGGATATGTCAATTGAATATAGGGGCAGTTCAAGCACTATTTTTCTACTTGAAGCTTTATCTGATGCCCTCAATTTATTGTATTCTCCCACCCAAACTATATTGCATTTAACTATTTTGTGTATATTTCCTATTTATTAACTTTATGTTGTATATATTTTTATAGGTACTTATCTCCCCTTTTAGAATGTAAACTCTTTATGAGTATGGTTTATTTCATTCATACTTAGATTCTCAGCTTTTAGCACAGGACCTGGCCTATAAGAAGCATATAATATATATTTATTAGTTGATTGATTGGTTGATACAATTTTACTCTTTCACAGTCAGAATTTGGGGCAGGCATACCTTAATATCTTACAATCACCCTTAACAATTCCACCATTAAGATTTTGAATTTTGAAATCTTTTTTAAATCATAATATCCTTTCTGTTCTTCTCTCCCTATATATTACTACTATAAATATATACTTTAATTTCATATCAACTTCTAATGCATCTATCCCTTTCTCTTTTCTCAATACATCTCTTAGACTTGGCTTCATTTCCCACTCTTAACTCCATTGTTGACCAATCAAGAATACACTGTCCTCCAACCATGGCTTCCTCACAGTAAGAATCTTAAATAACATAGTTAATAGCTTCATCATCTACCTTGTCTCTTCCTTTTATATTTCTGTTGAGCACTGTGAGTGAGAGCCCTATAATCAAAAGCAAATTTATTTTAAGTAATAGCAAGCAAGTCAATTTCTACATAACAGTTCTTTTATTCTTCCCTGCACAGAGACACTGTACAGAGAAAATTCCAAACCCTTTTTTTTTTATACCACAAAGTCCCCAATGACAAACTTTTTCATATATCTCTTAATAGCTGATCTTAACTTCTAATTACTGAAAGAATTCATTTTAAGTCATTTCTTCTTCCTTTATCTCTACTTCAAATCCATTCACATCTTCAACCAGTCTTTCCTACTTCACCTTTGTCTCTGAGGAAAAGTAGAAGTTTCTTATGAAGGTCAAACCCTCCATCTGACTTTGTTCAATCAATTCTTTTTTTCTCTTATATTTTATACTCCTGTCACCTAGCTTTTTCAATGTTTTCTCTTAATCCCTTGATTATGTAAATATATATTTAATAATTATAAAATGGGGTTACTATGAATAATTTAAAAGGGCTTCAAAAAGTTTTCAAAAATCAATAGAGCTATAATAATTTTGTTGCTCTACATGGAAGTTTGGAGTATCTATCTTTCCTTTTTTTTTTTTTTTCTGCTCACATTTTTATGAATACTAGGTATATCCAGACACTTCCTTAATGTCAAAGTTATCTTCAACTTTCAATTCTCCAAGTTTTGTCATTTCTCTCTACAACATTTTATCTCTCCCTTTTTTTACAGTCAACAGCTTAGTTCAAGCCCTCATCAACTTTTGTCTGGGCTATTTTAGTAGACTCCTAATTGGCCTCCTTGCTCACAGTCTCTTCCTTCTTCAATTTATCTTCCACAAAGCTGCCTAATTGATATTTCTAGAATGTAGTTCTAACTGTGGCATTTCTCTGATCAAGAAATATAAAGGATTCCTTATTTCATCTTAAATTAAATAGAAACTTAGGGTCAGGGATGTCATTTAAAGCTTTTTATAGTGTGACTTCATGTTATCTTTCCTAATTGATTTCCTCTTACTTTTCCTTATGTGCTCTGTTACCTAGCTAAATTGGAATAGCTTCTTTTGCGTATAAAAGACCTTCCATTATCTACCTTTGTTCCTTTCCAAAGGCAGTCTCCCATGCCTGGAATGCTCTTTCTTCACTTCTTTGATTTTTTAGCTTCTTTTAAAGTTCAGTTTAAATGCCATCTTCCATAAGAAGTGACCTTTCTTAATTCACCTAGATTTGATAGTACCATCCCCCATACTTTGTATTTATTATTTAAACACATTAAAATAACTTAATTGCATTTGCTACATAAAAAATGTCATTCTTGTCCATGTATATATGTGGATATATACATACTTATACGTTTACAATACATACAAACATATATATTGTTTGTCCTTCATTCTAGAAGAGTACTATGACATCAGGAAGATGATGTCATGACTTGCAAGTGAATTGGATTTAAGTGCTGTACAAAATAACCAGCTTGACTTTCTCCCTCAGTACCATTGGGTTCAGTGCCCATCTCCAGCTGTGTTGATCTATATCTTGCTCAGTGTCATAGGAATAATAAATGTCTGAAGTAAGATGTAAATATAATTTTTAACTCCAAATCTTATACTCTAATTGAATTTGCTGATTTTTCTATATACTTAAAAAGACAGAAATAGGGACAAATCAGTTATACAATTGAGGTTTGAATTCAGAATCCTCAATAAGTCAATGCTGTTTGGGGGGTTTTGTTTGTTTATCTTAAATTTTTGCATAGTGTTTTGAATATCCCAGCATTTCTTTAGTGGAAGGAAATTATATACCACTGAGAGAAGAGATAGGAAGTTTTCTATTAGGGACAAGGCAATCAAAATTGTGAAGTTGTCAAACTTGTCCTCTTTCTTTTCCTTGTATTGTTGATAACAATACAATTTTTCTGTAGAACTAACTGATATAGACTTAGGGTGCTACACTATCTCATCAATTTTTGTACTTTAACAGAAGAATCTTTGAAGATTATAAAACTTTTTATACTAAAATAAATGAATCTCTAAAGGAGGAATTATATGCATCAGTGAGGGATTTGAGGTTGGTAACAAAGGGGAGCAAAGATCATATCTCTCAGTACCTTTCAGAATATCTGTAAGTGCCCAACCACTTTGTCCTATTTTGAAGGGTGGCCTTAATGCTGGAGTTGACATCTGCATCTCTGAACACTGGCATTGATTTTTCTCTTAAGGAGCTTGGTAAAGCTCCCCAGACTCATTTTCTTGCAAAGGACAATGTCATATTAACTCACAATGATGTCAGAATTATGCTAGGCAAGAATGTTTATTAAATCTAATTAGCTCCTTGGAACAAAAATGTTCTATCAATTAAAGGAATAATCCCAATTATACCCTTAGTCTTTGGCTATCATTCCCAGAAAGAAGAGAATGTTCATTTGTAGTGGCAGTCTAGTCATAACCCTCATGGGTGGGATATATGGCATCTTCCTAGGAATTGTTCCAGTGATTAATTATGGTTTTAAAGTCATTTAAATTTTTGAGATATTATATTTCCATAAATTTAAATTAAACACCAAATGCTGTTTACCACAGTTATCCTTTATAATTTGTGTTTGTCTTTGGCCTAGTTATATCTGATTTTAAAGACTGAAACACAGTCATAGAACTATTTCTTGGGGAGAAGAAAAGAAAAGAAAAATCCCATAACCAAAAGCAGTAAGAACCAGATGAGTCATATTCAGAAAAGACCTCATATTCCCTAAAGAACTATCTAATACGAGTGCCAAGAAAAGAAATATTTCATACAACAATGATGTTATTCCATTTTCAATGTCATTTATTAGGAGGGGAAAAAAGATTTAAAATTTGTCAAATACAAAAAGTTTGAATGAGGACATACAATCCAACTATTTTCCCAGAAGGCATTAGGATACAAGCTGTGTGACTTTGACAGTTGGAAGACAGCACATTCAGTGTGACATGAATAATGATTTGTTATTCATAAACATCAAGAAAAATGGGAGCAATATGCCAAATTCACCATTCCTATAATTTCCTTTAGACACTTCCTTTCTTGCCTGTCACTCATTTATTGTCTATATTTAACCTCTCTATTCCTCAGTTTTCTCATCTGTAAAATGAAACAGTTGGACTATAAGATTCTAGATGATTCTAAGGTGTTTTCCAGTTCTAAATCTGTGTTCCTATCCTCCTCCTTATCAGAATACAATCTCCTTGAGGTCAGATGTTGTCTCACTTGTGTATTTATATTTACAGTATTTAGTGCCTGATAGATAGCAAATTCTTATTAAATACTTTTTCATTCATTCACTAAAGCCATTTTAGGTCTATAAGTCCAAGAATGGATTTGGCATAGGTCTTATAGAGGAAGCTGCACAGGACCTTCCCTCTCTCTCCCAAGAAGAGTATTTCTATTGCCCACTATTAGTCAAATCTCTAGTCACTTTTAGACCTGACCAAGTCAAAGTTATTTTGGGGTGAACTGGCAAAGTTAGATAAGGTAAAAAGAGTTGACATTTACCTGGGCAAGTCATTTAATACTGATACACACACACACACACACACACACACACACATACACATGATCAAATACTACAAAAGGTCAGGGAGCACAGCCCAGAAATCAATGGGAAAACAGGAAGTTGAATGATATTTTGGAAACAATGCTTTTAATGAACTTAAATTTATATTCCTGAAACAAAGACCTTGAAAGAAAGCCTTATGATGGGTAGCCATGGAACACCATAGTCTCCAGAAGATAAAGAAGATATACAAGGTGGTATGATATTTAAAAAGGTTTGAGAGACATAGTTTCTGGATAACTTATGCATTATTAATAAGGCCAGCTGGTTATTATTAAAGAAATAGTCAGTTGGACATCTCTCTTAGACCAAAGATGACCATGGAAGGAAGACTCAAAATTTATATACCTTTCAAAACAATAGGTGGTCTATCAAACAGTAATTAAATCTAACTGGTTAAGTAATTGGAGGTGGGCTATACTAAAATGAAAGACTGAATATTTCTTTAATAGGGAAAGTATCACTATACCAGACCATCTGTAATTTTAGGTTGTCAATTCAAAGAATGTATCCCCTCATCCAAGCTTAAGCAAAACATAGTGGACTTCCCATCTTAGATTAAATTACTTGAAAGTTTGGGTGGAATCTGACCAAGATTGAGCGAATGCAAAATCATTATGTAATATCCTATAAGAAAATTGAACTTAAAGTCAGGACTTTGAAAAAACAAGGAAGAGCTCCAAATCTCCACAAGATATTGGTTATTAATGATTTGTTCTCATGTGGATATAAGAAGATAATATTAACAAAGAATCATGTAAAATAAGCCATGGATAGGATTCCATAAAAGATATATGTGACTGAAAAAGAAGATTATGTGTGTTTGAAAGATTTGTAACCAACTCTGGAAAAAAAAGGCACATTCAAAGAGAAGGCATGGATGGATTGTGATCTGCATTAGTGAAAGGGTACCTTTTCTACTTAGATCACTTGAAGTTTCAAGAATATAAGTAATTATCAGCTTTTATTCCAAGAGAAAATTTTTGATAGTAAACACAGTAGAGAAAGATTAGGTCAAAGAGGTTTAGCAAAGAGGTATCGTGAATGACCTTAAAAAGAATGATATTTTAGGCCTAGGAAATAAACTTCATAATTTTGCCTAGGCTTTGCTTAATGGAGGAAAGAGAAAATCCAATTTGCAAATTTCTATCTGTTTTCACTCATATCTTCTTTGATCATTATTATGAAGTGCTGTACAAGGCAACCTGACCTTGACTTGAGTCCTTACACATCACACAGAAGGAGGACATGGCTGTCCTTCTTTAACATTGTTTAGATTTAAAGTGCATTTTACATCAGGGTCATAGACAGATTATTTTTCTTAATAGGATTCCAGAAATACTCCTGTGGCATTAGAAATGTTGAGGAAAAAGTGGTAGGGAGGTGTCCTGCTTCTCATTGGCATTCAAGTATTGACCCCCCCAAAAGGGGGTTGAGGCAAGAAGTTTCTTATTTAATGATTTTTACATTTTAAGTTTCATGAAACAGTCCCAATTTACGTATACAAGATTTAAAAAAAATATTTCTAGCTTTTAATATTTGATTTATTATGATGATTGCTCATCATTTTTCAGTGGAGTTCAGAGAGAAGTGGTCCTGAAACAAGTTGCTGTCTGGATATCATGCCCTTATTTTTTTCCAGTGGATAAAATAGCTACTTTTTGGTAATTATTGAAAGTATTCTGATGTAAGCCCACCTTCCATAATATGTTGAAAGTATGAATATTCAAGATAACTCCAGGAGCAGATAATATCGCAGGAAAAATATGCTATTCTCAGAATTTTGATATATCATCATTATCACTATCATCATCATCAATTATTGACAGCATCACTAGTAGCAGCAATACCAGATAAGTAGCATAATGCTTGAGTTGGAATTAGAAATATCTGAGCTTAAATTCAGTCTCAAACCTTACCAAGAATGTGACCCTGAGTAAAGAATATAATCTCTGCAGCCTCAGTTTCCTTTTCAGTAAAATAGGTAACAAAAAGAGGTAACAAAAATAGCATCTACCTCACAGAGATGTGAAGATCAAATGAAATTATTATTTCATAATAAATATGAAATTATTATACAAGGTATTTTCTAAACTTTAAAGTATTATAATAATATCAATTATTGTCTTTGTTCATTGTTGCCAGCTCTTTTACAAATTTATTTCTACCTATTCTGTCTTTTTATTTGAGACTCATCTCACTGGTAGCTATGACTTTAAGATTAGTAGTTGATTCTCAAGCCCCCCAGGACAATTGGCTAAAGAAAAAGAACTAGGTTGACCTCACAGGGTCATTGGGGAGTTGTTATAGCTACAAATCAGCAGAAGCTGAAGAAGTCTTTTTTTATTTATTTAATAGCCTTTTATTTACAGGTTATATGTATGGGTAACTTTACAGCATTAACAATTGCCAAACCTCTTGTTCCAATTTTTCACCTCTTACCCCCCACCCCCTCCCCCAGATGGCAGGATGACAAGTAGATGTTAAATATATTAAAATATAAATTTGATACACAATAAGTATACATGACCAAACCGCTATTTTGCTGTACAAAAAGAATCAGACTCTGAAATATTGTAAAATTAACTTGTGAAGGAAATCAAAAATGTAGGTGGGCATAAATATAGGGATTGGGAATTCAATGTAATGGTTTTTAGTCATCTCCTAGAGTTCTTTCTCTGGGTGTAGCTGGTTCAGTTCATTACTGCTCCATTGGAAATGATTTGGTTGATCTCGTTGCTGAGGATGGCCTGATCCATCAGAACTGGTCATCATCTAGTATTGTTGTTGAAGTATATAATGATCTCCTGGTCCTGCTCATTTCACTCAGCATCAGTTCGTGTAAGTCTCTCCAGGCCTTTCTGAAATCATCCTGTTGGTCATTTCTTACAGAACAGTAATATTCCATAATTTTCATATACCACAATTTATTCAGCCATTCTCCAACTGATGGACATCCATTCAGTTTCCAGTTTCTAGCCACTACAAAAAGGGCTGCCACAAACATTCGTGCACATACAGGTCCCTTTCCCTTCTTTATGATCTCTTTGGGATATAAGCCTAGTAGTAACACTGCTGGATCAAAGGGTATGCACAGTTTGATAACTTTTTGAGCATAGTTCCAAACTACTCTCCAAAATGGTTGGATTCGTTCACAACTCCACCAACAATGCATCAATGTCCCAGTTTTCCCACATCCCCTCCAACAATCATCATTATTTTTTCCTGTCATCTTAGCCAATCTGACAGGTGTGTAGTGGTATCTTAGAGTTGTCTTAATTTGCATTTCTCTGATTAATAATGACTTGGAGCATCTTTTCATATGACTAGAAATAGTTTCAATTTCTTCATCTGAGAATTGTCTGTTCATATCCTTTGACCATTTTTCAATTGGAGAATGGCTTGATTTTTTAAATTAGAGTTAATTCTCTATATATTTTGGAAATGAGGCCTTTATCAGAACCTTTGACTGTAAAAATATTTTCCCAGTTTATTGCTTCCCTTCTAATCTTGTCTGCATTAGTTTTGTTTGTACAAAAACTTTTCAGTTTGGTAATAGTCGAAATTTTCTATTTTGTGATCAGTAATGATCTCTAGTTCTTCTTTGGTCATAAATTCCTTCCTCTTCCACAGGTCTGAGAGGTAAACTATCCTGTGTTCCTCTAATTTATTAATAATTTCATTCTTTATGCCTAGGTCATGAACCCATTTTGACCTTATCTTGGTGTACGGTGCTAAGTGTGGATCAATGCCTAGTTTCTGCCATATTAGTTTCCAATTTTCCCAGCAATTTTTGTCAGACAGTAAGTTCTTGTCCCAAAAGCTGGGGTCTTTGGGTTTGTCAAAGACTAGGTTGCTATAGTTGAGCTGAAGAAGTCTTAAAGAAATATGCATTTAAGTGACCTTGAATATTGAGAAAAATAATTTTAGAAAAATTTTAGCACAAGAAATATAAAGCTTCCTTTGCTTTTGTGCTCAGCCTTCCCTATTCCCGAAAAGGAGTGGAGCTATTTCTGGCCCAAGAACATTAAGATGATTCCTTAAAATTGTTCTTTAAATACATTTTCCTTGGTTTCTAAAAAAAGAAAAGAAAAAATTTCAACTCATCCAAGAGTGCAGAATCCATATGTGGTTAGTTTGGGATTTGCTAAGACCCAGT
The DNA here is from genome assembly GCF_902635505.1 of Sarcophilus harrisii. NCBI lineage: Eukaryota > Metazoa > Chordata > Mammalia > Dasyuromorphia > Dasyuridae > Sarcophilus > Sarcophilus harrisii. The sequence goes on along the minus strand of NC_045429.1, from coordinate 234,647,812 downwards.
TTCTAAACATTGAGTTTACAAGGATGTGATAACAATCTGCCTTTGGAATCTCATCATCCTGTGCATTCAGTCAGGCTTCTGCCCCAGATCTACTTTTGTGGGGATGGATGTGGGGGTCAGATGGGAAAGGAAATATTGCTATAAATGTTGACTCTTGACTTTCAGTCCATTCCCATTTGGTCAGTCTCTATTCAGTCAACCAACTAGTTTATAGACTTGGCATTTAGTTTTATTCATTCCATCCCCTTTTTTTGCCATAGATCACTTACTATTCTTACTCATCACTTCTAAGCATAATACAGACAATTAAGACAGGGGGCCAGAGATTGTTTCCCAACTTGTACTTCTTGTACCACAGAGGCTTTTTCAATGGAAGTTAGTGCTTGCACGAAAACACATCTGTCTACATGATCTTGAAGCTTTGTTCCTTCAGAAGGAGGAATTGATTTACACAAGCAGCATGAAAGATCAAAGTTATACCAAATGCTTTTTGAGAAAAAAAGAATCTTTGTTTATGTAAATTGCCATTTGTTGATGAATGTCTCTCTTTAAATTACAGAAACTATTTCTATAGAAAATTCCCTTAGATTCCTAAATTTATGTGTTTTTAAATAAATCTGGTACAAGAACTTTGCAGCTTTATTCAATGAAAAAGCATGAAATAACTGCATATTTTCATTCTTTCTTATATTTGAAATAGAATAGAGATTTATAATGAACAGATAACTATTGTCTAACAATAATAACTCATTTTAATGTTTACTGTAGTCATCCACAGTGTTAGGTATTGAGAAAATAAAGACACTCAAGGATAGAGATAGATAAATAGATACATAGATTAGATACATGATATGATAATGGCAATTTATATAGAGATAGATAGATGTACATGTATTTGTACACACACATGTGTGTGTCTATGTATACAATGTATATATTTTTAACCAAATCAGTGATTTAAAACTCTCAGTGAGGAAATTGTTTCTGCTTTGCAATCCATGACTTCAGAACAAAGATTCCCATCACTTGTCAATCTCTATCATATCCTGTGGGCTTTTATTAAATCTCTCCTTTACCTGCTCCCCATCAAGTATCCCTATTCAATAAGATAAGAAATAAATTCTACAGTTCACTATGCATAGACCCTGAAAGTCTTCCCCCATATAAAGACTTATTTCAACATGTGAGGTGGAAGTAACTTAGAGAAACTATAGAGCATGCATACATATTCTATTTCTAGTTCTGGTTTGTTAATCACATAGTCATAGCCTTTTGCAACTGGCTTTGTAGCCAGTACTGGGGCCGTCATTGAAAGACTTTGAGTCATGCTTAGTCTAGACTTTTTTCTTATTCTCTTGGGCCAATCTTTGTTTTCTCAACTACTGGGTGAGAGACAGTGATATAAGAAGAGAGATCTTGGGTCCTTCTCTCTGAGGTCATGTGGCCCTGTAAAATATATCTTAAAATTATTGCAACTATTATTTACACCATAGTAAAAACTATTGGTAATCTCTCTGACACAACTTCCCCAGTTTTTCTCCACCCAAGTTCATCATGAGACAAAGGAAAGATTAGATTTTTTTAGACCCTGGTTTAAATTCCTGCCTCTGACACTTAAGAGATTTTGAACAAATTAATTAATTTCTAAGGAACCCAGTTTCTTCATTTGTGAAATGAAGGGGTTAAACCACATGAACACTAAGGTCCCTTTCTAGCTCTAATTCTTTAATGTCATCATCTTTCTAATGGCATTCTTTATATGACTTCTCTTGGCAAGTTTCTCACATTGGTTGGAAATTATCTTTGTGAGGCATAAAAAAATCAGCTTGCAATTCACAGGACTGAAAGAAACTTGTCATTTCCGAAAACAAAGAGGCTATCAGCAAGCCAAATATCAGTAGAGAGATTAAACAAAAGAAGCAGTAGCATCTTCATTCTTTACAAATCACTCCCTCTGAAGTCAGCACTTTTCTAGGCTTGTGAAAGAACCAAGTTGGATTTTTTTTTGGGTGGAAGCAGGAGAAAGCAAAAGAGCTAGAATTAAGGTGGGTGAAATGAGAAATGTTTTATTCATCATTCCTCAATGAAGCAATTTTCTTGTTCTAGAGATCCCAAGAACCATAGAGTATCTCCTCTATATTTTGGGCCCACACCAGGGAAGTTTGTACCTTATGTGTCACTTCCTCCTTCCTTTAGAGATACTTTAAAAGTATATTCTTTTGTAAGATTGTAGAAAATCTGCTTTTACTTGTTCCACATACTTTTCCTCCAGTGTTAAATCTATATCTTGGATCATTTTTGGAAATGATCTTGAAGGATAATAAGTGTTGCAAGTTTAGTAATAGTTTCAATAATACAGTAAATTTCCTGAGACATAGAGAAGAAAGTAGTTAGGTGTGATCAAGAAAATATGATGATATGGTAGCAGTGATTATTGTTTTAATGGAGAACCACTGAGAAAAAGTTTTCATCCTTGAGAGACTCTTACAGATAAAGGATGCAACAGATAGAGGCTAGGTCTTGGACTCAGAAATAGCAGACATCCTCATATACTTACTGGTTATGTGACTCTGGACATATCACTTAACTCTGATGTCTAAATTTTCTCATCTTTAATATCTACACGTTATTGGTCACTTTCATATATACTATAATTCCTTTTTGATTATATGATTTCTTTAAATCACTAAATATTAGTTTTTTAAAATGTAGATTTAGATAGACTTTTCTTTTGTTTGCATATCACTTGTATTTCCAAACACATTCTTCCCACTTCCATCACTAGAGAGTTATCTCCTATAACAAATATGAGAGACAGACAGAGTTAGAAAGATAGATAGTAAGAAACAGAGAGAAGAAACAGAAAGACAGAAAGGAGTAGAAGGGAGACAGATAATTAGACAGGGACAGAGAGTGACAGAAACAGAGAAACAGAAAGACAGATAAATTTAATAAATATAATAATAAATAAAATTCAGAAGATATGACACATAATTGTGTCATATATTATATATCATTATATAATACAATTAAATGAAAAATGTAATATAGCTAAATATTATATATTATATGTATGACATATTATATAATATATATAATACACACATAATAATTGATTCTAACAGAATATGCAATGTCCTGCACCCATAGTCCCCTATCTCTGCAAAGAAAGCATTTGCATTTTTCTCACTTCTTTAGGGATAAATTTGATCAGGATAATTATCCAAAGTTCCAATTACTCCAATTTAGGATGGCTATTGTTGCTATCACTATTCTTTTTCTTTACATTATTATAGTTTCTGTATATATTTTCCTGGTTTTGCCAACTTCACTTTGCTTTAATCTGTGTAAGTCTTCCTATTTTCTCTGTATTTTTTATGTTTGTCATTGTTTACAGCTGAGAAATGTTGTTTTATGCTTACATAGTTATTATATTTAGCCATCTCACAAGTAATGTACGGTTAACTATGTTTCTAATTCTTTGCTACTATTTTTTTTAAAAGGTTGCTATAAACTGTCCTAATTTTTCAATCTCAAGCTCTTTAATTTCTTTCCATATATGTAGACAAGTTAAATAAGAAATTTTAAGATGAAGTAGGAAAGCTATTTCGAGACGAGGATGCTGACACGTGTGTGTGTGTGTGTGTGTGTGTGTGTGTGTATGTGTCTATGTGTACTTTTATGTGTGCACAACTGTGAAGAAGTCACTTTTATGGGATATCTAATACTGTACTGTTCAGATTTGCTGGTTATAGAAAGAATGCTGCTAATAAAACTCTCTCTTTTTTTTCAGAAGACATAATATACTTGGAAAATCCCAAAGATTCAAATAAGAGATGAGTTGAAACAATTAATAATTTTAGCAAAGTACCAAGATATAAAATAATCCATGTATATCATTAGCATTTTTATATATCAAAAATAAAATTGAAAGAAGAGATAGTAATAACTACTCCATTTAAAAACTCTATTCAATATAAAATATCTGGTAGTATACCTGTAATAACAAACCCAGGAATATATTAATAAAATTATTTTTTTAATTATACAAATAAAATCAGATTTAAATAACTGAAGAGATAATGATTATTTATAGGGAGACAGTGTCAATATAATTAAAAGGATAAATTTACCTAAACTAATTTATATATTCAACATAATCCCAATTAAATTTCCCCAAAATGATTTTTTTAATTAAAAATAATAGAAAAGCTCATTTGAAGAACAACAAAAAATCAAAAATACTCAAGGAAATAATAGGGAAAAATTGGAAAGGAGAAAAGGTTTAGTGGTACCAAATTTTGGTACTGTATTATAAGACTGTAATGATCAAAGCTATCTGGTACTGGCTAGAATTTTAAAAAGTAGATTAATGGAATAAAGTAGACATATAATTTACAGTAGCAAATAAGAACAATAACCTTATATTTTAAAAGTACAAATACTTAACATTTTGGGATAAGAATTCATTATTTGGTAAAAAATTATTGGGAAAACTGGAAAGCAGTATAGCAGAAAACAAACAGACACTAGTACCTTATACCATTTGCCAAGAAAAGAGCAAAATGTATACAAGACTAGATATAAATGGTTATTACAAGAAAATTAAAACATGGAATATATTACTTATCAGACTTATGGATAGGTGAACAATTTAAAAACAAAAGAACAGAAAACAAAGGTAGATGTGAAATGGATAATTTCAATTACACCAAATTAAAAAGCTATGACTATATGGTGGTTATTGGGTTTTTAAATAAATAAAACTAACGTAACCAAGAACAGAAGAAAAGCAGAAAAAAATTGGGGGTCAGGGAGCGTGATTTTATAGATAGTTTATCAGGTAAAAGTCTCATATCTAAATTGTATAAAGATCTTGGTCCAATCTACAAGAATACAAGTATTTCTTCAACTGATAAATGGTCAAAATGAACAGGCAGTTTCCCAAAGAAGACATCAAATCAATTTATAGTCATATAAAAAATGTTGTAACTCATTATTGATTAAAGAAATGCAAATTAAAATAACCTTGAGAAATCTTTTACCTCTACCTAATGGGCTAAATGGTTAATATAGAAAGCTTCAAATGTTGGAATGAATATGCAAAACTTGGGACATTAATTCATTGGTGTAATTGAAATTGATCTAACCATTTTGGAGAGCAATCTGGAATTATGCCCAAAGAGATGTTAAACTACCTATACCTTTTTACCTAGCAGTATATGGTCTATTTCCAAAGATGATTAGGAAAAAAGGAAAAGAACTGATTCATTCTAAAATGTTTATAAAGACTCTCTTTGTGATGAAAAAGAACTGGAAATTTGAAGGATGCCTCAATTAGGAAGTAAGAAATGGTGAGCTCAATGATCTTAGGAAAATCATGGAAGCCTTGAACAAAATAATGAAGAGTGAAAAGAACAAAAACAAGAAAACATTATATATAGTAAAACAATATTTTTTTAAAGAATGATTTTGACTAAATGAATTATTTTGACTTATAAATTCTCAAATTAATTTTAAAGAACATATGAAGATAGACATTATCTGCATCCTTGGAAAGAACTGATAAGCAGAAGTATATATAGAATAAATTTGTGTATGTGTGTATAGGTATGTATTCATATCTAATGATAACAATATCTAAGGCAGTGGAGAGAAGGAAGAAAAATAAAAGAAAAAAGAAATTTGTGTGATAATTTTGTTGTATATTTGAAAAGAATAGCAAGTTGTGCATAATAGATTTAGTTTCATGTACAATCTTTATTTATTGTACTGTGTAATTAAAATGGTTTTTGAATTCCTTAAACACAATAAAATTTTAAAAAAATTTAAAAGAAAGATCGTTGAACTTTAGAACAAGCTTATTAGAAGCAGTTTTTTAGTGCCTAGTGCTAAGTCTCTCTTGCCTCACTTTGGTTGTGATTTGGTATAGATAGATAGATAGATGGATGGATAGATACATGATATAGATATATATGCATGCATATCTAGTGATAGATACCTATTTTAATAGAAATACATATAGATAAAATCTATATAGATATCTATAGATATCTATATTTATACCACTATATATAGAGAGAGGTATATGACTATAGCTATCTAGCTGTCTATCTAATTGTATATATATGTATCTTTTATATAAGTATGAACCTTTTCATATTCACAAAGATATCTAAAACCATGGCCAGTGTGAGATAAGAGACTGTCAAAAATTGTCACTGAAAGATTTATGCTAAAAGGATAGATAGATAGGGATATTGATATATGCACCAATTGCATATATATTTATAAATATATAGATATAGCTGCTATATATTAGAGATAAAAATCATTAACATTATTATTAATATTGTATACATATTTTAAGGCATTAAAATTGGAATCTGAATAGTTTTATTTAAATCTTAACATTCCTAGAAACCTCTACTTTGATCTGCAGTACTCACAGGATTATTATGAAGATTAAATATCAGCTTCAGTGGAAAGAGTATTGTGTGAACATTGTTCATTAGTACATGTATGACTTGGGACCTCTCTGGGCCTCAGTTTCTTCATTTGTAAAATAAGAGTACTGGATTAGATAATCTATCGGGGACTTTCTATATTTAAATTTCATGAAAAATGGTATATTATATATATATATATATATATATATGAGAGAAATTTCTTAATCATAAAACACTATATAAAAATTTCTTGATGTATCTTTGGTTTTATTAGTTATGGGTCTTGCTACTGTTCACTTTATTGTATTTTGGCAACAATTGGGAATCCTTATGGTATGAATAACAGAGAGGATACCACTTTTTCTCAGAAAGTTATCTATTCAGAGAGAGGCTTTTTATGCCTAAGAAATTAATTGCCGAGCACTGTGCTTTTTGTTCATTCTTATCTCATTTTAAAACTCTGATCACAAATACTTAAGTAACCTAGTTACAAGGTATTCAACAGAAAGATAACCAATTAGTGATTCTAGCTGCTGATCTTATAAGAATCAATAGAAGTATGAAGTAGAATCTTAAACTTATTATTATGTGCAAAGTATATGATTTTGTATTGTTTACAATAGTATAAAAATGTACAGAAAACTCTGAATCAACAATATATCACTCATTTTTGATATGCCTTTGACTGCTTAACTTGTTTCTCTAATATGTCAATCACTGTTTGAAATAGGATTGAATATTCAGTCATCCAGACAGAAAGTCTGAATGATTAGATTTGTAATTTTAATTTTTGTCTTTTGGCATTAGTCAAGAGGCAGTGTGGCATGATAATTAGAGTGCTGCATTGGATAAGAGAAAGGCTATATTCAAATCTGGCTCCACCATTTGTAAACTGCATATGTCTTCTTGGGCAAGTGATAGATTTGTTCAGTTTCCTTAAATGCAATTTTTTTTTTTGCACAAGAGCCATGATTTCATTGGCATTTGAAAATTACAGTGAAGAATTGCTTCTATCAGCAGAGATCAATAGCTGCTGAACAATATATAGTCTTCAAGATTTGCATTGGATACTAAAGAATTAAAAGGTTTGTCTAATATATATCATAGACAAGAATTGAAATGTGGGGCTTTCTGAAAGCAAAGCCAACTCTTTATCATATTTATTGTCATGTGTATTAGGAGGGATAATAATGCTTGTTATATATTCATAAAACCATAGGTTTAGAGCTGTAAAAAGCATCACATTTTACAGATGGGTAAATGGAGTAGCAGATTTACTCCAGATAAAACAACCAGTATGACTGAGATGAGATTTGAATGTAATTTCAAGTCTACTGCCCTGTCCCATATAGCATGTTACCTGTCAATGGAGAAATAAGAGGGATTTCTCTTTATTGTGTTATTGTAAAGATCCAGTAAAGTAATGAATTACTTTGTGAATTTTAAAATACTAAGCAAGTGCCAAATTTTATTATTGGAAGAATCTTTTTTTTTTCCTTCCTTTTGTACCAGAATCACATATCATAGAGTTAGAATTGGAAGGAACATTAGAAGTCATGTAATTCAAATTCTTCATTTACCTGATAAAGAAGCAGGCAGGGAACAGTTAAGTAAATATATTTTATATCACATAACCATAAACCATAACCATAAACCATAACCATAAACCATAACCATAAACCATAGGTTTAGAGCTGTAAAAAGCATCACATTTTACAGATGGGTAAATGGAGTAGCAGATTTACTCCAGATAAAACAACCAGTATGACTGAGATGAGATTTGAATGTAATTTCAAGTCTACTGCCCTGTCCCATATAGCATGTTACCTGTCAATGGAGAAATAAGAGGGATTTCTCTTTATTGTGTTATTGTAAAGATCCAGTAAAGTAATGAATTACTTTGTGAATTTTAAAATACTAAGCAAGTGCCAAATTTTATTATTGGAAGAATCTTTTTTTTTTCCTTCCTTTTGTACCAGAATCACATATCATAGAGTTAGAATTGGAAGGAACATTAGAAGTCATGTAATTCAAATTCTTCATTTACCTGATAAAGAAGCAGGCAGGGAACAGTTAAGTAAATATATTTTATATCACATTGATTTTAAGTGGGAGAGTTAAAATTAAAATCCAAATCCTCTAATTTCCATTCCAGCAGTGTTTCAACTCTATCAACTTCTTTTTTAAAAACGGGCTAGGATGTAGAATACATAAACAATTTATGAATTTTCATTTAATTCCTCAAACTCATATATTTCTGAAGCCTAAAAAGTTCTTAGGAATAGGAATGTTATAAATAGATTGATATAAAAATTTATATCTAATGTTTGCCTAGGATCTTTCCCTCCAAGATAATAAGTACATAATTGGGATGGGACTGGAGTGGGAAGCCATGGGAGTTTCATGTCCAAATTGGATGGGAGGATGGGAAGCTGTCAGTTGTCCCAAATATATTACAATTCATCTTGTTTCAATAATTGGGATGTATCTTGGGATAAGTTCTCATTAGCAAACTATGTAATGAAAATATCCTTTAAAATGTAAGAACTCCATTCCTATTAATTAAAGGATTCCAGTATAGGTATCCCACCTACACATTGGGTCATTTCCCTGCCATGTTGGAAGAACATTATTGTTTTATTTAAGGTGATTTTTATAATCTTTGCCTTGATATATGTTGCATACTTAGCCTTTTAAATACTTGTCTGGCAATTTCCCTAATCAAACTTCTACATCTTCCAAATTCTGACAATGTTTTCTTTAGTCTATTTTTTAAAAGATTGGACAAATGACAATTTAATTCACTGGCTCCTCAGTCTAATCCAAAATTCATTTTACAAATACCCTAATAGGTTGTTTTAGTTTATTGTTTTAGTTTTTTTTGGTATGGAGATGAATCTGGATTTTCATAATTTATGCCTTCAGAACAACTTGGGCAGAACTCTGCCAAAAGGGAAAGATTTCAAGTGCTATGAGTCTTTTATCTAAGGATTAGTCAATTTGGAACAATTTTCTGAAGAAGGCCAAACAACAAATGATTATTTTTGGCTATGGCAAATGATCTCCAAAGGCGAAAAGTGGTTGGTATAATGAACCAATAGAGGGAGTCCCCATATCTGTAAGTATCAGATAATAGTAACATATATAAGAGTGGAAGGTGTCCAAGAAGTTATCTAATATGACTTCATTTTACTGCACTGAGTGCACTGATAGTGCACTGAGCTTTGGAATTAGGAAGACTTGAGTTCAAATCTGGTCTCAGACTCTTACTAGTTGAGTCAACTTGGGCCATTCACTTAGATGTTATTTGCCTCAGTTTCTCAGCTATAAAATGGAAACAAGAATAGCATCTAGTTAACAGGTTTGTTGTGAGGATCAAATGTGATAATATTTGTAAAATATTTAGCACAGTGTCTAACATACAGTAACTCTACAAAAATGCTTTCCACTATCATCATTGTCATTGTCATCATAATCATCATCATTACCACCACCACCATCATCATCATCATCATCATCATCAAAATCTGAGACTCAGGTAGTGATTCAAACAAGTAGAAAACATTAGAAGCAAATCTGAATCCAAAGTCTCTAGAACTGATATCATTTTCAGTACATTATATAAGAATATCTCCATCTGACACCTATATTCCAGGAAATAGTATTACTAACTATACCTATGGCAATGAGAAGTATAACTTCATGAGTTTAACTATTCTGATTCACTAAATTAAAAACAAGGAGATGATATCTTTCCACCTACAGAGTCAAGATTTTCATATTAGTTGTTCCTAGATTCATTGAGTGTGTGTAATTATTAAGCATTTATTTTAGGGGCAGATATGTGGTGGAGCAGATAGTTTTTTCAACATTGATCTTATGGTATCCAATGTATTAATTATATTTCACAGCTTAGTCACATGAGAAAAATTGATGTGTATGCCTTCTATACTTTTGTCCAAGTGATAGATAAAATATTAAATAGCACAGGATCTGGAACACTTCATTAAAAAAAATCATACAAGTGTGCATGTGTATATATATATGTGCATACACATATATTTATATCTCATTCCACTTTCTACCAGTCTATTAATTTTATTTTTAAGAAGCAAGCAATTCAACAAATATTAAATACCTACTATGTGCCAGGCATTATGCTAAGCACTGGAGTTACAAAGCAAGGGGAAAAAAGTGCAGTCAATGATCTCAAAATCTGATGGAGGAAAATCATGTGATCTTTTACCAACAAGACATATGCAAGATAAACTAAAAATAATCTCATAGAGAAGACACTAACATTAAAGGAGACTGGAAAAAGGCTTCTTAGAGAATGTGGGATTTGAAGGAAGCCAGGAGACAGATATGAGAAGGGAGAGAATTACAGGCAAGGGGGACAGTCAGTGAAAATGCAAAGACAAGAGTTGGAGTATTTGGGCTGAGTATCAAGCAATCCATTGTCCTTAGATTATAGAGTACTTGGAGGAGAATAAGATTTGAGAAGAATGAAAGGTAGAAAATAGATATGGTATAAAAATCTTTAAAAGCCAAAACAGATTTTATATTTTTTCCTGGGTCTAATAGGGAGCCACTGATATTTTTTAATGGAGTTATGGGATGTGACAAGTCAAAATTATCCTTTAAGGAGATAACTTTCATAAGTTTAGTGGAGAATTCACTGACGTTGGGAAAAGATTTATGAGGTGATAAGAGTCTGCACCAAGGGGAAGCAGTGTCAGTAGAGAGGGCGGAAAAAAGGGAAGTAAAATGAATATGTAATGATCTCTTCATGATAAAACCATGATCTTTGTGACACAATTTTCTTTTCTGTGTCAGTCAAAAGTTAATTAAGCATTTACTGTATGCTGGGAATTATACATAATTTATCAATTATTCCTAACAAAATATTGAGATTTTTAGGAATTGATGCCAAGCTCACTAGTCAAAGGTTTGAAAATCCCATTCTTTTCTCTAAATGTCTTTTGATAATTCAGATAATAACTATTTTCCATTCCTGTGTTATGTCTCCTATTCTCTGTGATCACTTATTATCATTGATAATGGCTCAGAAATCAAAATCTGATTCTTTCAGCACCCTTAAAATGCAGTGTATTTGGAACATTTGTCTTAAACTCATCAAAAGTAGCTAGGTTCCTTCTTACTCTTCCTGCTTATCTTAGGTACATCCATCAAGAATGGATCACTGAATGGATAATTATGTTTTATAGGGGAAGTTAGGATCAGAAAATATTGAAGTCCCTTTCGCCCAAAGATCCTAAGGCTAGGAATATACCACAAGAAGGTCAAAGTTATAAAGATCTTTGCACTAGCAAAGCAAACTTTAAAACAACTAAAAATCTATGGTATAAGAATATAATGGAATATTATGACCCAACATAAGAAAAGATCAAACAAATAAATAAATGATAACATTTTTAAGAAATTTATTGCATGCAAAGAACAGTGATAAAAACTGGGAATTCAAGTAGAAAATTGAGGCATTCACAAACATCAAATATCTTACATTCTAATTGGAGAAAGACCACAAAAATAAGAGGGTTCATCTTTGAGTCAAATGGAAAAGTTCACTTGTCAATGGTATAGTGGCATAACTTATGACAATGACTTTTTCTTAGTACCATTTCACTGGATAAAATTATATTTGCTTTTTGTAGTGAACAATGTTCACTATAAGACAGTTGCAAGGATTTTGGTAATTAGAACTTTTATATCTAAGACTTTAGTGTCTATGGTTGCTGAGCAGACAGTTTCCAGACCACACCACCACAACAATTAGTTTCTTTGATGATTGCTAAGAGTTAGATTTGGTGACTGGAATGGTAGCAGAATTGGTAGTTTGGGGGAAAGTAGCTATTTTAAGGTTTTTGAAGCTATATCCATTTGGATCTGAGTGTTGATGAACTGGAAAAGAAATCAGAGATTTACATAAACTGATTCAGAATATCTCTCTTTCTTTCATGTGCATGCATGTGTGGGTGTGTGTTTGTGTTTATGTGTCTATGTGAGCTTATACAGTATTAGTTGCTGAACATGGAAGTTGGAAAGGAATGCTTTCAGGAAAGAAAATGTTTTTGAAATAAAAGTCCAATACTTTTCCCCATGTAAAAATGTTATTTAAATGAATAAACTGTGCTACAAAGCATTAGAACTTGATAGTCAGGGACCTTATAAAATCAATGATTAGATAAGCAAATATGAAAAAAAGCAAAGCAAGAATAGGAAGAGATGAATAAAATAAACATTATAGTTCTGTCTAGGAATAACTCACTTATTGAAGTTGCAAAAATTGAAGTTGCACTTATTGTCACAAAAAAGTTGCACTTATTAAATGTTATCATTTTCATGTAGGAAATTTAAGGAGCCATGATTCTATGTACCAAATTCATTGAAATGGAAAGACAGAATCCCATTACTGATTCTTGGAAAAAGTCTACTTTTGGAGACATTTCCATTGAAAAATGAAAAATCACAAGGCGTAAATCAATCTATTGAAAGATATCAAAAGTCAGATTTTAATATTCTGGCCCCAAATTGATAAATAACACTTGATTATGGTCAACTAGACTATTATAATACAAATAAATGGAATTTTGCTAAACTTTAAGGTAAAAGTGGCCTGTTATTTCTTTTTGCTCATAATATATACTTATTTTCTTTCCATGGGTTCCTTTTTTTTATTCTATTGCCATCTCTTAACAAAATGTATTTTCACAATTTCTTTCATAAAGTTAGAATGAAATTTCAATCTTTTATTTCCCCTTGTTTTTCCAAATTTTCTGGCAGCCACAAAAACTAATATATAGTAGGCTGGATTAAGTGGGAATGGGAAGAGGAGGGGGAGGGAAGAAAAATTTATTAAACACCTACTAAATGCTAAGCAATGTACCAAGCACCTTCTAAATGTTAGGTCATATCATCCTCACAATAATTCTGTGGAATAAATATTATTGTCTCCATTTTATACTGAAAATGAAATAGTGTTATTCCTCCTAAAATATTATATGAAATAATTATATGTATAGATAAAAATATGTGCATTTGTGTATTTATATATGTAAATGTATATAGGTGTATATGTATATACACACATGCTATACACATAAGATGTTTACATACATATATATGTATAAACACAAACATATAAATTAAAACTAAGATATAAGTGACTTCCCTATTGTCATACATCTCACAGATTACATCTCATCAGTTCCAGGTATCAAACCTGATCTCTGCATTCTGAAATAAGCTATCTTTTATTTTTTCTTTCAAATTGTATTAGGCAAATATAATTAAGATTATCAATGAAGCAGAGTAAAGCATATAAATGTTTGAAGTTCTAATAGTCATTTTGAACTCCATATTTAAAACTTTTCTTGACTGGAATCCAACATGACCTTAAAACACTCATCATTCTTTAAGATTACATCAGCCTTACATCGCACTTCATCAACTCTCTCAAAATCATCTAACCTTCTGGCTAGAAGACTAGAAGATAGAGTAGCAAAGTCCCCTCATAAGAAGGGATCCAGGACAGCCTTCTCTTTTCTCACTAGCTGCACATTTTTGGAATGGATTCTATTATACACTCTCCTTGAACTTTTTGCCTTCTTGCCTTTTCATCTTTTGTGTATGGTCTTCATTCAATTGTAAACTCCTTGAAGGCAGCAACTTTCTCTTTCACCTTTGTATCCTTAGCACTTAGCAAAGTGTCTAACACACAGTAAGTGCTTTAACATATGTTTTTTGATTGTCTAAAACAACTAGAGAGTAGTTCCAAGGCATTTAGCATGCCAGTTTTATGACAAATTACACTTGTGTACACCCATTTACCTGTAAAGTTTATAAACAAACTATCCACATGCATATACATGTGTGTTGTGTGTGTTTATATTTAGATTGATAGATATGTAGCTATATCTGAAGACTATGAATAATATAATGAATGGCCTCTCAAGTTCATATGTTTTTTCTTTTTACAGCTATATGGAATTTATATTAATGAAAAGTCAAAAATACAAGCAGGATCCCCAAGTTAAGAAAATTCCTAAAATGTAGATAGATGCTTAACTCTGCTTTAATTTATATTTATACTATCTCTAGTTAACAGCTGGTTTTGTGAGCAATGAAAAATTCATATTAATGGAAATCTTTGAATGAGTTACTTTTCAAAATATATATTATCATTTAAAAGTACCTGTAAGAGAAGTTGTGGAAACTTTCCCTGGAACTTTTCTCAATCATTGTAGGAGGTACAAGTGGTATTATCAGCACAAGAGTTCTCCAAAATACTTGTAGAGCAATTGCTCCCATTTCTACCATAATTCATTACTATCCTTTTTTTCTCCTTTGCTAATGGTGTCTGCCCTACCAATTCTTTCTGACTCAACTCTTTACATTTCCCTTTCTTTTGCACTGCTGTGTCCTTGAAATCTATCATCAGCTGAGATATGCCCTTATTTCATACAAAATTTTTATTCAGCTATTACTAGTGGAGAACAATCTCCCTAAGCTACCCCCTGGAGAAATATATGACCTTATTTGAGGAAAAGGAAGAGAAGGGAGTTTGATAATTCTTTTTTTTTTCTTTTATTTCAGATAACATAAGAGGAAGTGGGAATGGAGCACAGAGGGAGAATTGGAAGAATATTCTTTTTAAAGATATTTCCAGGGGTAGAAGAGATTTATATATTACAAATAAAATATTTTAAAATGAGATATACATTCATATGTCACAATTTATTTAACCAGCCATTCAGCCAGCCATTCAGACATCTACTTTGTTTCTATTTTTTTCTGAATCAAAAAGTGTTACTAAGAATATTTTGGTACAATTGAGGCCATTCCCTTTTTATATTATATGTTTATGGGTCCTATCTTTGGATTAAAGTGACTTTTGGGATATAGTTTCAAATTGTTTTCCAGATTGGTTGGGCCAATTCCTAGGTCTAGCAAGAAGATATTACTGTGCCTATCCTCCCTGAGCCTTCTCAATAGTCATCATTTTTATACTTTGTCATCTTTGTCACTCTGATGAATATAAAGTAAGATGTCAGGGCTGTTTTAATTTTTTTTCATTTCTCCTCTTAATTAATTCTTCTTGTTAACCTGATAAGCTGAATTATTTCTGAAAAAAAGGCTTCAAGTACTTTCAGCAACTTTTATATTTAACACCATAGGATTCAGCTCTAATCATCCTGTGTTTATTCTAGATATTAATCTTTGGAGAAATACCATGTATTTTTAGTCTGTTTCCATCAACCTTGGTCCCAGGAAGAATTTTCATACAATTAATAACACTTCAAAAGCCATATGTAGAGTGAGGAGAGTTAATTCTCAACATGTAACTATGAATTCATTGGTCAAATGCCATATAAATAGGACATTTATTTTCATTAATTTGGAATGTTTCTATTTAGTGCTGTATTGGAACTCTATGGATAATTGTTATTTTATGCATTATTTTTATGCTTCTTAAGCCAAACATGAATAACATTTTTCAACAAATTTTGCAATTTACCATATGTCATCCTTGGAGTTCTTCTAATTGTTTGTATTCAGAACTTCTTGGTGTTAATGTTGAATAGATTTTCCGTTGAAAATTGAAGCTGACATCTGAGGAAATTCTTGTACGATTTTGGTGTCAAACCACATAAATTATTCAGTGGTTTCTCCTGCTTCCATTTATGGTTAAGTCATCATAATATATCACAGTTGCCAAGGAGATTATTACATTTCTAAAATCTGAATTATCATTTTCTTTTTATATCCTTTTTATATATTATATTAGCACACACATTATGTAGTCAAAGTTATTCTTAGTGTCAAAGAATTATTCATTTAAAAAGACATTTTTGGAATCATAATTTTATAGGGAATATAAGTTGCAGATACCCTATATTTACATTTGTAAGCTTTAGTTTAGAAGGGAGTGTCATTTTGAGCATTAAGAGGCAGCATGTCTTGTTAGAAAAGCATGGGATTTTTAATCAGAAGACCATGATTTGAATTCTACTATTCATGCTCAGATCTTGGACAAGGGGAGCTAAAATGGCAGAATGTATAGAGGCTCAGGCCTGAAGTCAGGAAACTCATCTTCTTGAATTCAAATATTCCCTCAAAACTTACTAGCTCTGTGATCTTGGATACATCATTTAACCATTTGTCTTAATTTTCTCATCTGTAAAATGAACTAGAGAAGGAAATAGAAAACCAATGTAGTATCTTTGCCAAGAAAACACCATATAGGTGTCACAAAAAGTTGGATATTACTAAAAATATTTACTTTTCCCTGTGTATATTATATCCTCCCACTCGCTATTAGAATGTAAGTTTTTGGGGGGAGTAAATATTCTTTTCACATTTGTTTTTGTATTACTAGTGCTTACTACAATACCTAGGACATACTTCTTTTGTTGAACATCCTCATCATATTAGTGCAAAAGACTCCATCATCATTTTCTTAGAGAATTTCTTAGAAACATGTATTTAGTAGGCCTCCAAAATTTCTAACAGTTGTAATTAGGGAGTTCCTCATCTTCTATCCAAAGAGAAGACTTAGCTATCTAAAAAGCTACCACTATTGTCCCTACAGAAGTTACTATGTGACTACTGGTATGGAATGAAGTCCCTATTGAAATGTACAATGGTAGGAAGGTAGTTCAAATGAAGAGCAATCAAAATGTTCAAATCCAACCTCAGACATTAATTATGTGACCCTGGACAAACAATTTAATCCTGCTTTCCTCAGTTTTTTCATCTATAAAGTGAACTGAAGTAGGAAAAGGCAAAAAACTTGAGTACTTATGCCTTGAAAATCTCAAAAAGGGTCACAGAGAAATGAAATGACTGAACAACAAAATCCCCAGTACTTACTACAGTGCCTTATTCATAGTATGTGATGAATAAATAAAAGAGAAAAATAATTGCTTACATTTATATGCTTCACTATACATATATAACACTTAGAATAATAGGATCATAGATTTAGAATTAGAATTAATGCTAGAGGCTGTTTGAGGCAGCCAGGTGAAAGGTTAGGGGGGAAGTTGGTGGATAGAATTCTGGGATTGAAATCAAGAAATCCTTTCAAATCCTGCTTCAGTGACTTACCTAAAGTGGGTCTGGGTAAATAATTTAACCTTTCAGCCTCTGTTTCCTTATCTATAAAATGATGGGATTGGACTGATGGATTCTAGTCCCTTATGGCTTTAAATCTATAAGATACTTAGTCTAACAACCTTCTTTTTTGAATAAGAAAACTGAAGTCTAGAGAAATAAAATAATTCTATTATCTCATTTAGCCCCCATCCCAACCCTCAGAAGCAAGCAGTGCAAGTTTTCTCTTCTTCCAGATGAAGAAACTAATACTCAGAGGATTTGTCTCACCCGTGTTCATACAGCTAAGAAGTAGAAGATCCAGGAGTTGACTTCTGTATTCTGGCTCTTGTGTCTTTCCAATACCACATACTCTTAGAACTGATTTTGAGTAAAAATTTAAAGAAGTTTGAGGAAATTTTAAAAGGGAACAACAAACCCCAAAAAGGTCCTTTTCTGTCATTTATATAGCCATTCTAAGGAGAAAAATTGTTAATTTGGTTTTAAGCTGATTATTTTAGGAACAGTGTTTCATCTCCACTTTTTAGATGAAAACTCATTTTAGGTAGTTAGGATCATATTACTCCTCAGCTGCAAACCCAGAGTTAGATTCCAATAAGGACTTCTTTACAAGCCACTAATGTAAAGAGGGGAGGAAAAGTTCTGCCTTTCAAAATTTGTTTTACCATAAGTTTAAATTCAATAGAACGAATAGATGTCTTCTGTTTTGTTCCATCCTGGAATACTCTAGTAGAGAGTTCAAAGGCAAACTGGCTTTCTAAGGAAAATAATGACAGCTTCTAACATTGATAAAATGTCAACAGTAGAAGGAAAAATAATTCTGAGACAAGAGAAATAAATTTGCTATTCCCTTCTTCAGGACTTCCATTTCTCACATTTTGCTCTCAGATACTCTTATCCCTTCACCACTACTTAACTTCTAGGTCCAGGGAATAGGGTATTAGGTCCAAAGTCAAAAAGACTTGAGTTCAAATATGGCCTCAGATATTTACTAGTTATGTAGCCTTGAATAAGTTACTTAACGTCTATTTGCCTCAGTTTATTCCACCGTAGAATAAGGAACATAATGATATCTATCTCCTAGAGTTGTGAGGGTCAAATTAAATTATATTTGTGAAGTGTTTGGTACAGTACCTGGCATATAGTGATTGTTATATAAATGCAAGCTGCTGCTGCTACTACTACTACTATTACTATCTCTACTACTACTATTATAAAAACAACAGCTGCTACTATTACTATTACCTCCACAACTATACTGATTACTTACTGCTACTATTACCATCACCCCTACTACTCCTACTGCCAACATCACCACTACAAAAATCTCTCCTATTATTCCTTCTTCCCTTACTATTACTGCTGCTACCAGAAAAAATCACCACAAATACTCCTCCTTCTCCTCTTTTTTCTCTCTTCTCCTCCCATTATTATTCCCCTTCTATTACTTCCTCTATTAATATCAATGCAACAACAAACACTACTTCTACTATTACTGTACTATTCCTCATCCTCCTACTATCACTACCACCACCACCATTATCATCAGCATCATGTGGTCAGGTCAGGATCAGCACAACCTAGTCAAGATTAGAATTTTCTTTATTCCTCAGAATCAATGGCAATAGAAGAGCTGAACAAATGCCATTGGACATGATAGGAAAGTCTCATGCATCTACAGAGAAAGGGAGGAGGGGATGATACAGAAGATAATTAGAAAAAGAAATTGAGTGAAAGGAATATTTTAATACAGTGGGAAGCATAGTGATTTCACCACTATCTGCCTAATTTTCCTCAACTGTAAAATGAAAATAATAGCACCTACAGGATTGTGAGAATCAAATGAAATATTTGTAAATGTATTTAACACAATTCTTGGCATAATATGGCATTTAGTTTCTCTTTGGAATCTGATATTTCATATCAGAGCATATTTTAATGTTTATGGTTATTCCTAAAAAGATATTATTGTTATTTTATATCCAATACCAATTGTATGAAGCCATGAGATCCATATTAGATAATGTCAGTCAATGATGTTAAATCAGGTTAAATTTTATACCGCTGGGATGCTGTCTCTGAATAAAAAAGGAAAAAAAAAAAAAGATTTTCTCATGATGACAAGGTGATGATAGACAGGGTACCAGACCCAAGAACCATTAAAGAATGGGGTACTTATATGTATACATAAATTTAAAAGCACAACTACATACACAATTTATATCACAATTTTATATCACTATATTTTGCAACTTCTGTTCCTCCTAGTTTCAACTCCATGGAAGATAATGCCCCTGCACGGCATATTTCCTATTGCCCCCACCCTGCTTTTCTTCCTTCTTTTGTGCTTTCTCTCCCCCTTTATATTGTGAGCATTTTGTGTAAAAGAACTGTTTTTATTTTAATTACTTGTATGCCCAGCATTTAGCACAGTATCTGGCACATAACTGATTCTTAATAAATGTTTATTACACTGCATTAGATTAAACTTCTCTGTCTCTCTGTCTCTGTCTCTGTCTCTGTCTCTGTTTCTCTGTCTCTCTGTCTCTCTGTCTCTCTCTGTCTCTCTCTCTCTCTCTTTCTCTCTCTCTCTCTCTCTCTCACACACACACACACACACACACACACACATTGCTTTTAGGGCACAGACTCAATATTTAGATATGGGGAGATGTGTGCAGAGATAAGGAGAGAGAGAACTCTCCACATGTCTCCTACTCCAGGGAGGTGAAATGTCATTATGATTGCTCCACAAATAACATTGGTTTCATTTCTCAGGATGAGTTCATTTTCTATTGTCTTGATAAAAACAAATGATTAGAAGGTAACTAGTGAGGCTGACCTCATCACACAGTTTCTTCTTGGGGGTCACATTTTTTTTCTTTATTAGGAAGTTCTAAGTGATTTAATTTAGCTACACAGAAATAATGATCATCTAAAACTTTTCATTGTTTTATATATAAACTGAAAGGCAAGGACTGAATTGCATTTGTTTGTAAGCTCATTAGCAAACATCTAGCAAAATCAATGCATTGTGTTTGAGTAACCAATTGATTAAATAGGCTGAATGTCTACAGTTGGGAAATGGGTGGAAAAGTGTGCAATATGTTAACAATAACAACAAAAACACTTTCCCATATTGTTGTGAGGATCAAATGAGATAGCAATTATAAATATGCTTAGCATAGTCCTATAGTCCCTGATATATAGTTGCCATTTAATAAATACCTCCCCTCTTTGGATTCTGATGTCCCCAATCCAGTGAACCCTCTTTAGCAAGTTACCAAATGAATAATCATATATTCATATATGTCATAATCATTTCATGTCAATATCATATATATATTGTGATTAATGTATGCCTTCTGGAGGAACTTTAGCTTTGATGACCAGATAGTATTTGCATCTCTATTTGTGGAAATGGGAAGATGGGTTATAAAGAAATGGTCAATAGAGACCTTTTTGCTTAAGAAGTGAGAAAGTTTTTGATTCAGACTTTGGACTGATTACCCATTAAAGAGGAAAGCTACATAATCCTAAATAGTCAATCTGCATACAATCTGTATTGATCATCTGCAAAAAGATGTGATCAAAGAAAGGTAAAAGAAGAGATGCAATGTAGTATGAAGAGAGTAAGGAAAGAGAAAGTAGTCTATAGAAGAAAGAAAAAGCTTTTCAAAGAGAGTTTCTTATACTGAAGAGATGACAAATTCAGACCAAAATATTGGGAATGATAAAATCATCTAGCTTATAGGATTTTTATGAAATAATTTAATGTTTTTGTGGGGTGTTGTTAGTATTCATGGGTATCAGTGTTCCTTTGTGAACAAAAAAAAAAAAAAAATAGAAGAGTGAGTGAGAATGGAAGGCATATACATATTCTTATTCTAGTGAGAAAGACAACCAGTAATGGCCAGTGAGTCAGACTTAAGAACCTACTAAGTGGAAAGCACTAGGCTAAGAATAAAGGATATAAAGAAAGATAAAAGACAGTCCCTCCATTCAAGGAACTCAGTCTAATGGGAGATACAATATTGAAACAACTGTCTGAAAACAGTTTATATACAGAATAAATAATAATCAAAAAAGGAAAACACTAGAATTAAGGGGGATAGGAAAATAATTTCTGTAGAAGAAAGAATTTAATCTAGGATTTGAAAAAAACTAGAGATGAAAAGAGGAGGAAAGCTACACATGGGGAAGTCAGTAAAAAATGCTTGGAATCCAGAAATGATTGTCTTACAAACAATACCAAAGAGGCTTTTCACAACCACTGATAACAGACTGGGAGGGGGGGAGGAGTAGTGGGAAAGGATTGAAGAGTGGGCTTTAAAGTATGAGAAAATTGGCCAAGTTATGAAGGGCTTTGAACACCAAACAGAGGATTTGATATCTGAATTTAGAGATAAGAATGAACTCCTGGAGTTTATTGAATAGGGAAAGAGATACATTATCAACTTGAGAAACTTCCCTGTTTTTTCACGGCAAGGGAAATACAAATAGTTTTAACTTATAAAAATCACTGATCAGCACAAAAGGCATTATTTCATCATTTACATCATAATAAGCCATATTTTATAGTGGTTTAAGGTCTATAAAGTGGTTTCCTGACAATAAAGCTATGATATAGGTAAGGCAAATATTTTAAAGATGAGGAAATTGTGGCTCAGGGAAGGATGCGATTTCCCTCTGGTTTCACTAGTCAGTGTCAGAACCAGGACTCAAATGCTCTAACTCTAAAGGTGATGGTTTTTCTACTACACTAACAATCCTGTCTCTCTTCATCTTGACTTCAGAAATGATGTACACACAGAAGGATGATTAACAAATGTACATTTTGGTTTTTTCTTCCTTGCTGTAGACTTCAGCCATGATGAATGTTGCTCAGAGGATACTTAAATTATATTCAAATACAATATGCTCAATCAAATTAAGAAAATCAATTATTTCTCCAAAATTGATAATTTTTTAAATTGCATCTACTATATGCCAGACACTAGATAAAGTATTGTGGTCTCAGAAAAAACAAAGAAAAATCACATATATACCTATATGTGTATATTTGATTAAGAAGTCCTAAAGCATAATTCCTATAGTTCATAAACATGTGAAACTTTAAAACTCTCCAAGTAAAATTACATTTTTTAGTACACTTTTTAAATCAAAGTGTTCATTTTGCATGCTAAATTTTTATCTTTAACAAATATTTTTCCCTAAGAAATATTTTCACGTATTAATTTCTATTTTCAGGTACTCACAAAGTTTTGTATCAGAATAAAGTTAAATTCAAGACAATATTTTAAGAAGGATAAATTAGAAGCGGGCCATAAAAAGTCAAGGAACCAAAAAAAAAAAAACACTCAGAGACTTGTGTTGTGTCAATGTTTGTGTTCTCATCCTTTATCACAGTGCCTGTCAGTAATAAGTGCTTAGCAAATGCTGAATTTAATTGATACAAATTATTTCAAAGTATTTCTAAATTGGCATTTTTGAAGTTAAAATAATCATCAATTTAAGTGTCCATTTAATAAGATTTGCCAAATTAGATTTGTTGTAAGAGATTAAAGTAAAAATGCAGCTTTCAGTAAGCATAGTTTTTGCCTCATTTTTCTTAGTAGATACTAACATTCCACAGGAAGGCCAAGAGAAGAAAGGCAATAAATCTTTAAATCACTGAAAAAGCAACACAAATAAGGAAAATGTGGTCTAAATGATTTTATTCTGTTACTCCAAAACCCATTCAGAAGCTTGATCTGGGATTGATCTGAGGGAAGCAAGGAAGAACTCATCTTCTTGGCTCTGCCTTGCCATGCATTTTGAAAAACAAAAATGATAGTATTATTTTAAAAAATAAACAAATAAAAAAGTTTTCCTCTAAACAGTGTTTTCTTTGTCCTTAGAACTATTTCTAAATGAACACCAGATAATCTTAACCTTATTTATGTGTCTATATTTTATAAACAACAGGTTAATTTGTTATCAACATTATCTTTCTCTCCCCCCCCCCCCCCCCCCGGTCTTCCCAATCATGATTCAAAATAAGTAGTATTGTAAATTCAAATGTTTATGCAGATCTATTTTTTAGACACTGCAAGTGGTGCTAGGGAGAAAAGTGAATCTAAATACTGAAAGCATTTAGTAGACATAAATTCCAAAAGATCAGACAATGTGTCATCTATTCACTGTGCCAACTTCCCAGTTCAATGCTTTGTATATAGTAGGTACTGAATAAACTTTTCTCACTTGTATTTACCTTCTTCTATTTCTCTTTATTTTCATATTCATATTTCAAATTTTGTGCTCACCTTCAAGTGTTTTCTCTCTCAGGAAAAATGTCCATTGCTTAGCCACATACTTATATAGTTTTTCTTTGAGAATGTTCTTTTTATCATCTTTATCCCTTTCAGGGGCAACTGATAAATCTTATGTCATTACACCTATAGCATGTAATATATGCTATTTTTTTTCCTCCCAATAGCATGTAATCTTTTAGTATAGCGATTGTTTCTTCTATGATTCTAGAACACAGGATCTTTCAGTCAGTTAGTCAATAGAATCTATTAAACACTGTATCCATATTGTCTATACTTAAAAAGATAATATATTTTGAGATGATGTGGTTTTTTGAATCTTCTAGTTGAATATCTTTATTTTACAGATAAGGAAATTAAGAACCAGAAAGATTGAGAGATTGTCCATAATCACATGGATTGTAAGTGTTAGAACTGGTTCAGGAATCATGCTTTATGGTCCTAAATCCAGTAGTTTATGTCTCTTGAATGCAATCAAGTTGAATCTTTTTTTTTTTTATTGATGAGAGATCTCATTGATAAATTTCTAATTCCCATAAATAATAATCTTCAGGATTTTTTTCCCTTGAGTGGGTTTCTAAGTTTACATATAATTCATGTTAATAATAGGAATGAAAGTCCAGAAATTAGCTAGAAGTCATCAGTTACCAAAATTGTAGTTCAAAAATTTTAAATTGCATTTATAATGTGAAATAAATTATTACATTAGGAGAACTTTAGTTTCTAATGAAGCTCTGGTATTTGGTTTATTTAAAAATCATTATAATTATTATGTAAGAAAGACTATAATTATGTAATAAAATACTGATTTACCAAATAGTTTTACCATGAAATCAGCCCTATTTTGACTTCCTTGGCTACTGAAAATTCAATAAATTTATAGAAAGAAAGTTAAATTTGCCTTTGTAGATACAGATTATGAGCTGATTCCCTTATTTTAGAGAAAGATTAGAATGTATCTCACTGAAAAAAATATAGACACATAAATAAGGTTAAGATTATCTGGTGTTCATTTAGAAATAGTTCTAAGGACAAAGAAAACACTGTTTAGAGGAAAACTTTTTTTTTGTTTATTTTTTAAAATAATACTATCATTTTTGTTTTTCAAAATGCATGGCAAGGCAGAGCCAAGAAGATGAGTTCTTCCTGGCTTCCCTCAGATCAATCCCCGATCAAGCTTCTGAATGGGTTTTGGAATAACAGAACCTATAAATATTTTGAGTAAAACAAATTTCCAGCAGAAGATTTTTTGGAGGAATGTTAAGAAAAGCCTGTCTTAATCAAGCTGAGAGGTGGATTGCAGCCCAGCACAGCCATAGCACAGTGCAGGGACACCCAGGGCAGAGAGGCTTCTGTAGACTAAGATAAGCTAGTGGAAGGATCATATCCAAAATACAGCAGCATTTTCTGTGGTGTCCTGATTCAGAAGCTAGTGGATCAGTAGATTAGCTGTGACAAAATACAAATACAGAAGGAAGATAATGAACCCCTGAATCCCAGCATAAGAAGCAGGACTTGGCCACACCCACCCAACACGGGAAAGAAGCCAGCAGCACCAGCCTCAGGGCAGCATGAAGGCTCTGTCACCTGTAGAGGAAACTTGGAACAATCTCCCCTTTGCCCTAAGAAGAGACTTCAACTTTTAAAAATGAGCTAAAAAGCAAAAAGTCCTCTGACCATAGATACCTTTTATGGAGACGGGGAAGAACAAAACTCAAATCCTAAGAACACTAAATACAAAACATATCTAGATGAAACCTCAAAGAGTGATATAAATTGGTGCAATGTCTAGGCTAGCTCTCTGGAGGATCTTGGGATCAGCCTTGGTCTTAGTGGAGGAGTAAAATAGTCAGGAGAGCCACCAGGAGGATAGTCAAAGATGGAATGTCTCATTTCCAATCCTTCTCAGCCCTTAAATACCTTGGTATGATTACATCATTACCAGCATATTATGCATGTGTGAACTAGAGAATATTACATCAGCATGCTAAGTGCTAAGTTTAAGTATACTAAAGAACCATCATCTCAGCAATTGCACTGAGTTAACACCTTGTTGTAAGTACCCTTGTTTTAAGTATGCTGTCCAGCAAAATGAAAGAAAAAGATGGACATTCAATGAAATAGGGAGTTTTCATTTATTTTGATGAAAAGACCAGAGCTGAACAGAAAATTTGATCTTCAAATACAGAACTCAAGAGAAACATAAAAAGGTAAACTAGAAAGAAAAAAAACCCATGTTTTTTTAAAAGTTAAAATGTTTACATCCCTATATAGCAATATATGTTTAACTCTTAAGAACTGTATCTTTGTTAGGGGTATACTTAGAGGATGTAGGTATAATTTGAATTTACTGTGATGATATAAAAAATTAAGAGTGGAAAAGGGATTTTATTGGAAGAAGAAGAAAGGAGAGGTAAAATGGAATAAATTAAATCCCATGAAGGGGCAAAAAAGATCTATTACAGTTGAGGGGAAAAAAACTGAAGAAGATTAGGATTGTGTGAATCTTAATCTCATCAGATTTGGTTTGAAGAAAGCATATCAGACATATTTAGGTTGATATAGAAACTTGCCTCCTCATATAGGGAAATAGGAGGAAAAAGGGGAAAGGAAAGGAAGAAGTAATAGAAGAGAGAACAGAAGTAGAAAGGGAAAGGAATAAGAAAGGGAGTGAGGCTATAAAGGGGGAGGGTGGTATTGAGAGAGGTGGTAGTCAGAAGCAAAACACTAGTGAGGAGTGAAAGGGAAAAGAAAATAGAAAAGTATTAATTGGGGAAAAGATGAAAGGAAACACCAAATTAGTAATGTTAACTGAATTTAAATGGGAAGAACTCACCAATAAAATGGAAGTGGGAAGCAGACTGGATTAAAAGCCAAATTCCTATAATATATTGTATGCAAGAAACACATTTAAAGCAGTGATACATATAAAGTAAAGGTAAAAGGCTGGAACAGAATATATTATGCTTGAGCTAAAATAAAAAATAAGCAGAGGTAGCAATCCTACTCTTAGATAAAGTAAAAGCAAAAATGGAACTAATTAAGAGAGATAAGGAAGGAAACTGCAACTTGCAAAAGAAGGTTCTCTAGCTGTACCAGATATAAAATCAAAGCCATTTGGTATTGTCCAAGAAATAGAGTAATTGATGAATGGACTAGGTTAGATTCACAATACACAATAGTCAATGATTATAACAATCTAGTGTTTGATAAACAGAAAGACCCCAAAGTTGTTTGATAAAAACTCATTATTTGATAAAAATCACTGAGAAAATTGGAAAACAGTGTGGCAGAAAATAGGCATGACCAATACCAAAGAAACTAAACCAAGAAAAGTTCAAAATGAGTTTAGTATTTAGGCATAAAAATGATACTATAAGCAAATTAGAACAAAGGATAGTCTACTTAGATTTTGGATAAGGAAGGAATTTATGACCAAAGAAGAAAGAGAGTGCAGTATTCAATGAAAAATAGATAATTTTTATTTTATTAAATAGGAAAGTTTTTGTACAAACAAAACTAATGAAGACAAGATTAGAAGTGAAGCAGAAATTGGGCAGGGGGAATGTTTACATCTAAGGGTTTCTGATAAAATCTTCATTTCTAAAATACATAGAGAATCAGCTCAAATTTATAAGAGTACAAGCCATTTTCCAGTTGATATATTCTGATGGACTTGGCTCTTTTCAACAATGAGATGATTTAGGCCAATTCCAATATACTTATGATGAAGAGAGTTATCTGCATCTAGAAAGAGGACCTTGGGAACTGAATGTGGACCAGAATATAAATCTTTCAGCTTTTTGTTGTTTGCTTTCCTTTGTTTGCTTTCTTAATTCCCCATTCCTTTTTGATCTGATTTTTCTTGTGCAGCACAATAAATATGGAAATATGTAGAGCTGAACTGCACATGTTGAACATATATTGGATTGCTTGCTAGACAGCACATCATCTGATAGAGGTTAAACATGTTCAATTTTTCTAAAAACTTTCCCATATTTATCATCCTATGCAAGAAAAATCAGATAAAAAGGGGGGTAGAGAGAAATAAAAATAAGAAAGAAAAGAAAAGGAAAAAAAAAAACAATCAAGTGAACAACAGTAACAACAAAAGATGTAAAAATACTATGATGTGGTGCACATTTGCTCCCCATAGTTCTCTTTTTAGATGCAGATGGCTCTTTTCATCACAAGACTATTGAAATTAGACTGACTCACCTCATTGTTAAAAAGAGTCAAGTTCGTCAGAGTTGATCATATAATCTTGTGTACAATATTATTTTAGTTCTACACAGGTAAACTCTTGCAGAAGCAATGGGGCATAAAGATTCATCCAGTTAATTAATGAGACTGTAATTGAGCATGACTAAGTGGTTGGTACTTTATAGATTGTCTGCTTATGTCTTTTTCTTTTTAAATTTTTGTTCTTTGACAACCAGTTTCTTCTTTATTTAAGGAAGGAATGCTCCTGTTATTCCATTTGAAGCAAAGAAAAAGACTTTAAGCTCTTTGTGAGTAGTAATTTAATTCTAATAACAAGCAAGAAGAAGCATCATGGCACATGGCATAATGTGTAGTCAATTGGCCTTTGAGTTAAGAAGGCCTGGGTTCAAATGTTACCTTGACACATTAATTGTGTAATCCTGGGGCAATTACTTAACCTCTCAGTGCCACATAAATTGGAAAATAATTGCTGATCTGCATTGGAGTAAGTCGCTTTCTCAATGAGAGTTTGTTATAACTATGTCTTTTTTTTTTTTTAATCAAACCCAAAACACCAAACCTCTTTTTCTTTTTTAGTTGTCTTTAGGATATAGACATAGCTGTGGTAATGGATTAAAAACTATGCATAATTTTACATATGACATAGGGAAAAAAGTACTTCCTAAGGTGTTGACCAGAGATATAGACAACCAAGACATTTTAATGGCTTTTAAGGATCTTCATTCTATTAGAAAGAGATGAAAAATGTATAAATAATGACAACAAATAATAGATAAATAATTATTCCAGTTTGGATAGAATTTAGAGCTAGAGGAGAAAGAGTAATATGATACAAGGTTGCAAATATAGATTAGAACCAGGTTCTGTAGGACCTTGAAAGACATTTAGTCTTTGTCAATATGAAGTGAGGAGACAATGAAGGATTTTGAATATTAGAATGATGTAACCAAATCTTTATTTTATGCGGATTAATACAACAGCTAAGCATAAATTGTGAGGTGTGATTGATGGCATTAGAACATAGCAGAGTTGCTTGGTCAGGAGAGGAAATAAACTTATTATTAACTGAAATAATGAGCATGAACCCTTTCAATGATGCTTGTTTTGTCTTCCCACACTGGGAATCTATTGCTCACAAATCTACTGTCATCTAATTATACTTTAATTACTATAACAATGCAACAAACTTCTTTATTTCAAAGTGGTCACATTGGGACAGGAGGTACAAAAGGTCCTACTCAGCATATCCTTCTCCTCCCCCACTCCTTTTTTTTTAAATCAGATTTACTTTTTCAGAGAGTGCCATATAGAAGGGATGACCCATGGAACAAGACTCCTGCCCCAGTGCATTCTGCTTTCTTTGTCAGCATTTTCTACTACTTACTCAGCCAGTAGATATTAGCACCAAAATCATGGATTCTTCCCTAATACCCAATCCTTTTTTCTCTTTTATTGAACTTCAGAAGGTGTTTTCCTGCTCTGGCCATTTCTGGAGCTTATTTGAAGATCCCTTTGCCCTGAAACAGTGATATTTTTGGAATCATTACTTATGACATTCTGCATATAAATTAAACAATACAGCTTCAATCTTCCTTTAACTTAGAGAACTCGGCCTTCTTGTGTTTTATTGTCATGCTAAATTTAGGAATAAGTCTCAGCATAGGGGGTTTCCCAAGAGTCATGTCCACACTCAATCATGTATGTCATATTTTGGATGGACATCACCCTTTCTCATCTTGGGATGAATTGGAGATTTAAATTCAATCAGACCCTTGAAGACTCAAAGCCTAGGTATTTGTGACAAGCATGTTGTTAGGTTTTTTTCCTTTAAATTGTGTTCTAAGCTTAAGAAATGAAACAAATTCCCATGACAGTAGAATGGGGGGGATGATTATACATAAAATTGCAAATCTATTGTATATAACTTTCTTTTTTTTTTAAATATTAATAAAGTTATCATGTAACTTCTTTTGCTCTTTCTTTCTTCCTTTCCTTTCCCTCCTACAGATGGCAACCATTGGGCACAAATATGTGTGTATATGTATTTATATATGTGTGTGTATCCATGCTTCTATTATCAGATCTTTTCCTGGAGTCAGATAATATATTCCCTCATATGTCATTTGCCGTTAATTTGGGGATTTATAATATTCAAAATGACTTATTCACTAAAAGTTGTTCTTAAAACAATATTGCTTCTACTATGTACAATTATTCTCTTGGTTCTGATCATTTCATAATTTATTATTTCATGCAAATCTATCTATGTTTCTCTAAGATCATTAAGCAAATCATTTCTTATAACATCATATTAATCTATTACAATCATATACCATAACTTGTTCAGTCATTCCCCAGAAACCAAAAATATATATATATATTCATGTGAAAAAAAATGCTCTGTCATTATTGATTAAAGTTGTTGATGATGAGTTGTTTTAACTGTGTCCAATTTTCTATGATCCCAATTAGGATTTTCTTGGGAAAAGTATTGAAGTGGTTTGCCATTTCCTTCTTAATTCATTTTACCAATGAGGAACAAAGGTAAACAGTGTTAATTGATATGCCAAGAGTCATACTGCTAGTAAATATCTTAGGTTAAATTTGAACTCTAGTACTCCTGGGTCAGCTCTCTATCCTTCATTGCACCTAGTTGTCTCTTTAATGTAGAAATTCTTAAACTTCTCTGTTATCAGTTCCTTTTGTGGTTCAATGAAGTCATTGGACCCCTTCTCAGAAACTAGTTTTTAAATGAATAAAATAAAATGTATAGGATTACAAAATAATTGAAAATTCTTTTGATTGAAATAAGGATATATTGTTTTTCCTCATCCAAACTCATGAAAACCCTGCAATATATTCATGGAGATCATTTGAGAGATGTAGGAATAAAATTTTAGTCATCTTTCCAATTTGCAAAATAATGTTTCCCTCTTATTTTTACTCTCATACATTGACTCCACTAAAATAATGTATGTTTATGATAAAGACATTTGATAACATATATTATACATATTTGACATACATTTTAGAAAAAATGTTTTTAAAAACAGTTTCTTCATAATGATCAATGGGTCAGTATTGGCTCAAATAAAAAAAAGCTGTAAATTGAAAGCCTTTATTTACTGAAATATTATTTCATACAGTTTAATTTTATTGTAAAGAACAAAAAGTTACATTTATCAATGTTTTATTTTTTAAATTATTATTATTTAAATCTTTTGTTTTAAAATACACTTTCCCACAAAGATTATGTAAATATTCTTATGAATCTGTCAAAATGTGGTTCATGGGAAGGTATGATTTACAAAGAGGATTTTTGCCCCCTTGCCTTTAGGCGAGCTGGAAGGTGCACCATAAGGCTGGCTCTCCTTGGAGAAGGAGTACCAGGCTAAAATTAGTCCGCTCCTAAATATTGTTTCATTCTTATGTTAAAACTGTTGGCTATTTCTTAAAAAAAGGAAGGGTGCAAATATCAAATGGCTTGGAACTGCTTTAACCTTCTTCCAAAAAATTTTAGTTACACAAAGTGCATGAAGAATATAGATTACTTAACAAATATATTTGTCCAAGCTATTAGCAAAAGGAAATCAGAGGATTTATATAGGTTAGAATATTTCAGACAATATATACAGTGAATAAATTCTCTTACTGTACTTCTCTCAGAAGAAGTCCTGGAATAACGTGAATCCTCTCTTGAAGCAGAAAACAAGAAGATGAGTTCTCTCTGTCTTGCAGCTTCCATGATTTCATTTATCAGATGGCCTTTGGTGTAAGATATTCCATAGATAGATAGATATTATTTATGATCTATGTATATATCTATATTTGCACAATTAAGTAGCTCATGCAAGGCCCACATAGCATAATTCAGATTTTACAGTTTGAACACACAAAGCCCACTTTTGATGGCAATGCATGGTATAGTAGGTCATGAATATAAAGAAATCTAGTATATGGAAGCAAAATGAATTTTAGAAAATAACTGAAAATCATTGCATTAAGATCTCAGTGTTGCATTATTCATCTGAATAATCTATAAAATATATAGCATAACATAATGTATATAACATATAACTATATCCCGAATAAATTATAACAATTTTCTGTTTTAGGATATTCAGAATTTGTTTTTTTACCAGTGGATAGAAGTTTGGATGAACTAGAAAGGATATTTTGTATATCTGGCAGACTGCAATTGGAAGTATATTCTTTTAAATATGTGTTTGGATTTCCACATTACTTGAAAGAGCTTTTAAATTTTCTTTCTGAAAAATCTTTAAAGATCTTTGTGAACTGATGTAAGTGAAATGAGTGGAACCAGGAGAGAACATTGTACATAAGAAGAGAAATGTTGTGTGATGATAAACTCTGAATAACTTGGCTACTCTCAACAATACAGTGATCCAAAACAACTCAGAAGGACTTTGATGAAAAATGCTTTAAATTCCCAGAGAAAGAACTGCTAAATAAAGAACTGACATATATGAAGAGTCAGACTACAGAATGAAGCAGAGATTTTTAATTTTATTTTTCTTGAGGTTTTATTTTCGTCTTTTTTTTTTTGGTATGACTAATATGGAATTATGTTTTATATGATTATACATGTATAAATTATATCAAATTGCTTCCCTTCTCAGTGGATTGGGGAGAGTGAGAGAAAAGTTGGAACTCCATTTCAAAAACAAATGTTTAAAATTGTTTTTGCATGTAGTTAGGGGAAATAAAATACTAAAGTAAAAACTGAAAAAAATAAACAAACACATTTTCTCTTTGAGACACAGTCTTGGGACTTTTTCCACAATGATACATCGATATTCTCACCCTTGAAATTCATTCCATCACTGCAATTGCCCAGGACAGCTATATACTCTACTTCTTTAGGAATCACTCCAAGTTTTTTTGTTTGTTTGTTTTATTTTGTTTTATTTTTATTGGAGTCACTTGGGATTGTGACTTGACCAGGATCACACAACTAGTAAGGGTCTGAGATCACATTTGAACTCAGATCCTCTTTATTCCAGGGTTGGTGGTCTATATACTGCATCTTTAAGCACCACTTGATTTATTAAACTTTCTCCATCATGCGACCATGTAATAGAGGAACATTACCTTCACCACACCCTCCCTCCCCTTCCTTTATTAGAATATGTACTTGAAAGCCTTGACTATAGACTATATTTTTTCTCCTTGCATTTTTATTTCTAATGCTGGGTATATAGTATGTGCTCAATAAGTGCTTGTTGACTTGATATGATGATGACAGCAATGCTTGTGAAAAAATTGATAGCAATTCACCCAACCTAACCATTATCATGGAGCAAAAAGAAGATTGGATATCAAGCCCAGTTATTTTAGTTTTTTTTAAGCTTTGTACTAAATTCAACAGTATATCAGGCATTGAATCAGTGAGTCAATCATCTTGCCAGACGATAGCATAGCTCTAACATAGAAGTTGCAACACTAGATTTTTCCTTTTGGCAGGCTTTTCCGCTATTAAGTTGATTTATTTTTCATTTCTTATATTGCTGCTATATATCATAATTAGATGTTTGACAGAAAGACTCACTAAAAGAGTTCTGAAGGAAATTTTTGCAAAATGCAATCAGGAATGATTATAATTTGAATGAATAATCAGTGTTTATGAGATGTAACAACACACTAACCAGACTTACTCATTTTTAGAAATTAAACCTGTAAGGTATGTTTCCAAACAACATCAGAACAGGAACTACTATTGATTTTTTTCTTTTTTCCCCTCCAGACAGTTTTAGTGCAAATGAAAAAAAAAATTGAAAACACAACATGTATTCCCGGTACATGATTCATAACAAAAATATTTACATTTGTACTATTTTAACTTCTCAACATTTAACAACCACATAAAAGGCAAAGATTACATTACATACCTAAGCCATATGTTTTAGTGAACACAACTTTGTTAAATAAAATACTTGGGCAACAGCACTAGTTCTTCCTATACTTTCAGTTCTTAAGATGCTTAGTTTACTTTAAATAAAAGTGATATATATAACATATCTAAAATAGGAATTCATTTTGAGATAATATTCTTTATCATTAAAATAACTTAAAGTTTCTTCTAAAAAGTTGTAAATTAGTTCATCATGGCCAAGGTTGGCATAATAATAATAAATAAATAAATAGCTTGCATTTATTGAATACTCCTTTTCCTCTTTAAGGAATAGTGACCAAGAAAACAAACATAATAATGAAATTACTGCCTCTGAACCAACAATATTTAGGAGAAGACAAATAGTTTTAATTCTAAATTATGATTAAGTTACACTTTTATAGTTTAAAATTTACAAAGTATTTTACATATATTAACTCATTAGATCTTAGCAACAACCCTGAGAGATAAGCGCTTTTATTATCTCCATTTTTCAGATGAGAAAACCGAGACAGTCATTTAATCAAGAATACGTAAGGAGTAAGTACATACAGCCAGATTGTAATGTAGGCCTTCCTGATGCAATGTCCAACTAGGTGCCCTCTTCATGATCAATCAAGGGCAAGTTTCAGGGTCAGAAAGAACTGGATTACAGACTTGTCCCTGCCACATATTGGTGGTAAGGTGTTTGCTTCATTTTACTTATCTGTAAAATGAGCCAGAGAAAGAAATGACAAACAATGGTATCTTTGTCAAGAAAACACCAAATGTGGTCACAAAGAGTCAGACTTGATTGAACAACAACTGAACAATATCTGATGGGGCCCAGGCTTTTACATCATTTCTAGTAGTGATTCTGATCCTTCCATGATCCTGAAGTAGTCATTCCTTTCACTAACCTTTTCACCACCTTTTTTACCCATCAGACTATTTACGTGCATATATGTATATGTGTATATACACAAAAATATACATATAGATAATTATACTCTCATAATACACATATATATGAATAATGTGCACACATGTTTAAGCATACATAAATACAATTTATGTATATATATGTACACAATGTATAGCTTGTGTATACATATGTTGTGTATGCATGTGTGTTTTGTATATATGCATACCCACTAATGCAGACAGGTACATATATAAATTAATAATTAACCCTTTAAGATTTATATTTAAGAATTAATTTATTTTAGGAAACTTGTTCATATTTATGTCCTTATCCATGAGTGAAAAGAAATCTCTTATTACACACTATAGTGTGATAATAATAATATCTACCAGGCTTTCCTTAACAGTTGATAAAGTCCAAATATGTTTTTCAGAGGTAGGAAAAGATTCAAACTATATCTACCTGGACCAAAAAAAATCTTGGTAGTCTTGGGCATACAAAGTCTCATTCATATTGGTTGAGATACTTAAGACTTCCAAGACTATTCTGATTATCTATATGGAAATACATGGAGAACCATATCTACCTAAACTTCTAAAACCTTATTGAATAACTTTTACATGTTAGGGCTAAGTAAGTATCTTTTTTAACTCTTTAATGACACAGGAGTGTTTCATTTTGTCCCAAGGTAATCAAGAATAGGGTATTAACCTGAATCAGGCACAGCAATATGCCATATATTATACCATCAATTCCAACTCTTGGAGCATGAAAAATTAATGATTTTTAAGTGTATAACTAAATATGATACACTTCTTTTGACATTTCTACTGGGCTTATGGAAGCAGTATTTTAAAGTACATAGGGTGCTAGTCTTGGAATCAAGAAATAGTTCATTTCACCTTTCATGTTTTCTAGCTAGGCAACCATAAGCAAATCATTTGATTACTTTATAGCTTAGAAAAATAATTTTCTATAAATAATTCCATCATTTTTTTATCCTTAACACCATCAGTACTAAAAGATCCTACAGTTTATTGTCGTTCTATCTTTTTCCCTTTACCATGACCAATAATGAAGATATTCAATCAGGAAATTTGTTTTCTGTATTCAAGCAACTAAAGTAACTAAAAATATCACCTGACTTTCAGTGAATTCCAATAAAAGCTTATCTGTATGCTAGATAATTATGTTAAATTTATAAAGAAAGCAGTTATGGTCTCAGACTAGTATTTTACATTTCCTCTATGTTCATAAAACACACCAAAGATAAAGTCTAGTCTACCCTTGAGAAGGGAGACATGCTTGTGTACATTCCCTAATTCCTTACATAATGCTAACGTCAAGTAAGAAATTGTTCTACATAGAAAGCAACACTTTAGAATTGAAAAATATATCTCATTATACAACTCAAATATGCACACACAGTATGTGTATATATGTATATGTATATAAGAATACAAGGGAAAAACCTATCCAGAGGCAGATTGCTTTTGTTTTTGGAATGAAAAACTTAATACAATCTACCTTTACATTTAATTTTCTTTTTTTATTCAGAGAACACAAACCACTTCTTTAGAAGTTTGGAAGTTATTCTATTGTCAATAAAAAGTTATTTTTTAAAAAAGAGGGAAAAAAAGAAGTTATTCTAGATTTAAAGTGAGAAGGAATTTTAGAAAATTCCTCTAGCCCCTCATTTTGCAAATGAATAAATCAAAGTATAGAGTTTAAGTAAATTGTCCAAGATAATACAGTTAATAAATGAGGCAGGATTTAAACCCACAAATTCAGTGCAGTATGATGATGGCATCACTTCAGAGCATGTGGAAATAGAAAATTATGAAAGGACAGTTGGCTAGATCTTGGGTCAATTCCAGGCAGGATGAACCAGTGACATCATAATTCACTGTGTGTGTGTGTGTGTGTGTGTGTGTGTGTGTATGTTGCATTTTGTGTCTTTACTCATCACCCAGATTTTTTGGGTTCTTTTTTTAATGATTCATGGAAAGAGTGACTGATGTACCTTGAGAAATATTCTCTGTCAATTGTCTAACAATTTAATTTCTCCTTCTCTTCCATATCTCACCTAAAGGGAAGAAGAGGCTTCAGTAGATTTATAATGGTTGAAGGTCTAACAATATATAGCATATGCTATGAAGATTTTTCCCATTTTTTTTAGGACAGTAAGGATTCAGCATATTTTTCTTTTTGAAATGTTAATAACAAAACATACAACTGTTTCTAAATAAATCATATTCACTAGCTTGTCAGATGTAGAACTGTTGAATTATACCTAACACTGATTTAGCCAAACTCAAGGTAAATCTTGGATGGGATTTTGTGGTTTCTCTATATGGAACGTCATTTCAATGGATATTTCCTTTTTGCCCTAGTAAGCAAAAAATAATTGACTTTCCATGTGTGTCCTTTAGCTCAGTTAAGGATTCTCTTTTCATATGGAAAACATTTTAATTGCACAACTGCTGAGATGGTAAAAGAAGCCTTAGCCTTTCAAGTATAGAATGAACATGCTGAAACATTTGATTAATTATATTATGAAATTATCACTAAACTGTAATAAAATACTCCATTCCCATCTCATCTCAGCACATATAATAAAGGATCTCTTTTGTACTGAGCAGAAAAAAAATCTTCTGAAATATCTCACTTTATGGACAATTAAATATAAGCACATATTTAAGGGGCTTACATTTCTTTCAGAAACAGGATGGCATAGTATCTGAATCAAAAAGACGTAAGCATCAGCTCTTCCTTGCGTTATGACTCTGGACAAGTACTTAATCTTTCATACCCTCTAGATAACTCTCTATGTTGCAAAATAACTGATGATCTGTCAGTAGGGGGAATTTTCACAATACAAGTTATATCTAACAATAAAATCATAGTTGTGGAAACTCCTCTCTCCTTCCACATACTCACAAACGTTTTCAAAGCAATGACCTACATTACTACTTCAATTAGACTCTTAAGAAACAAATTATGGATGTTTAATCCATAGTGCTGGCACTTGATTCCAGAGTACCTTGTCCATTCCCTACTGTTCTGTCCATTTTATTGTTCTATAAAAGCTGTTTCAAAACATACTATTAGATAATTTGAATCAGTGTTGTATTCATACAAACCAATATCTTTCCCCATTGTTTATCTCCTCCCCCCATCACATACTCTCTAAATCTATGATCCTATAAATGAGTTCATGTCAATTCCATTTTTATTATGCCTGTTAGTCATGAGGGAAGCAATTTGGCATATTGGAATATATACTAGCTCTGAAATCAACTATTTGGTGATAGTAAATAGTAAATATATGATTTACTATTTCATATACATGTGACCTAGGTAACTCATTTAATCTTTTCTATCTTGGTTTCCTCATTTATAAATGAGGAAATTTAACCAAATCCTAGAGGATTTCAAAGTTACCTTTCAACTAATAATAATAATAACTAGTAGAAATTAAAACAATAATTAGGATCAGTTTTGTTCAACAATTCTGACAATCTAATTGAAATAAGTGAATATTTACAGAAACATAAATCATCCAGATTAACAGAAGTAAAACACTTAAATAACCCCATTTTAGAAATAGAAATTGAACAAACTAGTAATGAACTTCCTACAAAAAAATCTTAAGGCCAGATGGACTTACAAATGAATTCTACCCAACATTTAAAGAACAATTAGTTCTAATACTATATAAATTGTTTGGAAGAAAACCTGCAAAATTCCCTTTATGACACAAAGCTGATACCTAAACCAGGAAGAGCTAAAACAGAGAAAGAAAATTACAGATCTGTTTCTGCAATGAATATTTATTCAAAAAATTTAAATAAAATATTAGCAAAGAGATTATAGGAATTTATTGTGAATATAATATACTACAGTTGAGTGGGATTTATAATAGCAATGCAACATTAAGAAAGCTATCAGCATAATTTATCATATCAATAAGCAAACTAACAGAAACCATAAGATTACCTCAATAGATACAGAAAAATATTTTGGTAAAAATGCAGCATTCATTCCTAATAAAAACACCATGGACATTGGAATAAATGGAATTTTTCTTAAAATGATAAACAACATTATCCAAAACTATCAGCAAGCATTATATGTAATGGTGATAAGTTAGAAGCATCCCCAATAAGATCAGGGGTAAAACAAAGATGTCTATTATCACTGATATCATTGAATATTGTCCTAGAAATGTTAGCTTTAACTATAAAAGAAGAGAAATTGAAGAAATTAGATTAATCAATGCGGAAACAGAACAATCACTCTTTATGGATGATATGATGGTATATTTAAAAAATCCTAGGTGTTATGGGCCAGAACTTGAAATAAGGTGCTAAGTCAGTGGAATTGATAGAGACAATGGTTATTTAGCATGGTGCTTAACAGTTCTCTTGTTCAGTAATGTTCTTAGTACTTACTATAGTTCTACAAAATTCACACCTTTGATAGGAGACCATATAAGCTTGGACAAACTCAGCCAGAATCAGAACTAAGAAAGACAGAAGTGGTGGCAGGTTGTTCTCCTTCACTTCTCCATTCAAAACAGGAGTACAGAAGGCCTCCAAGAAAGCTAGCCAAAGCCCCAGGACAAGAGACAAGACTTTGAAAGAGACAATAAAGGATTTGGACTTTAACCCCTGGCTGTAGTCTTGTGATTACTGAACTGAAACGAAGGCTGCTTCCAGAGACCCCAAGGAAACCTCAACAGAGAATGTTACATTTTAGAGAGAATATTACACCTAGGAAACCAAATAAAAACCACTTGAAACAATTTATAATTTTAGCAAAGTTGCAAGATATAAAATAAGCCCACATAAATCATTAGCATTTCCATATGTTACCAACAGAGCTCAGAGATAGACCAATTTCATTTAAAATAACTGTAGAAAAATATAAATATTTTGGGTGTTTACCTGCTGATAAAAAGCCAGGAATTATATGAACACAATTTCAAAACACTTTACACAAATAAAGCCAGATTTAAATAACTGGAAAAGTATAAATTGCCCATGGATAGACTGAATGAGTATAATAAAACTGATAATTCTACCTAAATTTGTCTACTTATTCAATTCCATCTCAGTCAAATTGCCAAGAAATTACTTTATATAGAAAAAATAATAACAATATTCATCTGGAAAAAGAGAATGTCAAGAATATCAAGGTAATTAATGGGAAAAAAATCAAAACATAGTGGCCTAGCAATACCAGACCTAAAACTCTATTATAGAGCTTCAGTCATCAAAACCATTTAGTGCTGACTAAAAATGACTGGTGAATCAGTAGATTAGGTTAGGTACACAAGACACAATAATCAATGACTATAGAAATCTTCTGCTCAATAAACCCAAAGACACCAGCTTTTAGGATAAGGACTCAATATTTGAGAGAAATTTCTGAAATTAGTAAGTCAGAAACTTAACATCAACATACAATTCACACCCCATACCAAAATAAGCTCAACATGAGTACATAATTTAGGGATGAAAGATAATAACATAAACCAATTAAGAGAGTAATGAACAGTTTACCTATCAGATTTGGATAAGGGAGAAATTTATGGCCAAAGAAGAACTCAAAAATAGGATATGAAAACTGGATAATTTTGATTACATTAAAATAAAAATTATTTTGCACCAACAAAACCAATGCAGCCAAAATTGAAAGAGAAACACAAAGCTAGGGGAAAAGAGAAATTACAGCCAGTGTTTCTGATAAAGGCCCCATTTCTAAAACATATACATTTTAAAGAATATGTCATTTCTCAATTGATAGTCAAAGGACATGAATAGACAAATTCTCTAAATGACCATTGATTAGGGAAATTCAATTTAAAACAGTTCTAAAGTATCAATTCATATCCATCAGATTTACCAAGACTGACAGAAAAAGATAATGATGAATATTGGAATGGATGTGGGAAATTTGGCACACTGATACATTGTTGGTGGAGTTGTGAACTGATCCAACATTCTGGAAAGCAATTTGAAACTATGCTCAAAGGGACATAAAACTGTGCATTCCCTTTGATCCAACTATGTCACTATTGGATCTGTATCCCAAAGAAATCATAAAAGAGGAAAAAATACTCACATATATAAAAAAATGTTTGTAGTAGCTTTTTTTGTGGTGACAAATACTTGGAAAAGGAGTGGATGGATGCTCTTCATCAATTAAGAAATTCTTGAATAAATTATGGTGTATAAAAAATGGAATATTATTGTTCTATAAAAATAATGAATAAACTGATTTTAGAAAAGCCTATAAAGATTTATATTAACAGATGCAGAGTGAAATAAGTGGAACCAGAAAAACATTTTACATAACTACAACATGATTGTGTGATGGATCATCTATTATAAATCTCAGAAATTCAATGATCCAAGATAATTCCAATAAACTGGATAGAACGCACCATCCACATCCAAAGAGAGAACTATGGAGACTAAATGTGGATCAATGCATATTATTTTTACCTTTTATTTTATTCTTTTTTTCTCATGGTTTTTCCCTTTTATTCTGATTTTTCTCTCTCCCAATATGACTTAATATGTAAAAAATGAAGGTACATATGTAACCTAAAAAAGTTTTTTTAAAAAGCTAAAGAAAAAATAGCTAGAATTTAAATTGTGTTTTAAGATTTGCAAAGAACTTTACAAATATTATCTCATCTAATCCTCATAGCAAAGTTAGGAATTAGGTGCCATTATTATCTCCATTTTACAGATAAGGAGAGGCAGACTGGTAAAATGACATCATAGGGACACAGAATCTATATCTATATCTATATCTATATCTATATCTATATCTATATCTATACACACACACACACACACACACACACACACACATATATATATATATATATCCCTATTAAGCTATATTTAAACTCATCTTTTTAATTCCAGGTCTAGTCCTCTATCTAGAGCTCTCATCCAGTGAGACACACCTAAATATAAATCTTGTGAACTTTTGGAATATAACATAAACCAATAAAAACAATTCTAATAGATAAGAATAATAACCAAGTTGCCATTGAAAGGAAATGTGAATTGAAGGTATAACGCTAATCCAAATTCTGAAACTTATTAGGTCATTCATACACATAAAATGCCACTGAATGTGAGGAGTATGACGGCAGATATGTTTATATATATATTTTTTTTCCCAGCAATTTTTGTATATATATATATATATATATATATATATATATATATAATACCTTTTTATTTACAAGATATATGCATGGGTAATTTTTCAGCATTTGAGTGAAACGAGCAGGGCCAGGAGATCATTATATACTTCAACAACAATACTATATGATGACCAATTCTGATGGACCTGGCCATCCTCAGCAATGAGATGAACCAAATTAGTTCCAATGGAGCAGTAATGAACTGAACTAGCTACTCCCAGTGAAAGAATTCTAGGAGAT
This sequence comes from Sarcophilus harrisii, assembly GCF_902635505.1. Lineage (NCBI taxonomy): Eukaryota > Metazoa > Chordata > Mammalia > Dasyuromorphia > Dasyuridae > Sarcophilus > Sarcophilus harrisii. The sequence continues at coordinate 234,605,406 of NC_045429.1, read as the reverse complement.
GACTAAAAACCATTACATTGAATTCCCAATCCCTATATTTTTGCTCACATGCATTTCTGATTTCCTTCACAGGCTAATTGTACAATATTTCAGAGTCTGATTCTTTTTGTACAGCAAATAATGGTTTGGTCATGTATACTTATTGTGTATCTAATTTATATTTTAATATATTTAACATCTACTGGTCATCCTGTCATCTGGGGGCGGGGGTGGGGGTAAGAAGAGGAAAAATTGGAACAAGAGGTTTGGCAGTTGTCAATGTTGTAAAGTTACCCATACATATAACCTATAAATAAAAGGCTATTAAAATTAAAAAATAAAATAAAATAAAATTGACCTGAAAAAAAATTTTTTTCAGCATTGACAGTTGCAAAACCTTTTTTCCCATTTTTCCCCTCCTTCCCCCCACCCCCTCCCCCAGATGGCAGGTAAACCAATACATGTGAAATATGTTAAAATATAAGTTAAATACAATATATGTATACATGTCCATAGTTATTTTGCTGCACAAGAAGAATCGGACGTTGAAATAGTGTACAATTAACCTGTGAAGGAAATCAAAAATTCAGGCAGACAAAAATAGAGGGATTGAGAGGTCTATGTAGTAATTCACACTCATTTCCCAGAGTTCCTTCACTGGGTGTAACTGGTTCAACTCATTACTGTTCTTTGGAACTGATTTGTTTCATCTCATTGTTGAAGAGAACCACATGTCCATCAGAATGGATCATCATAAAGTATTGTTGTTGAAGTATATAATGATCTCCTGGTCCTGCTCATTTCACTCAACATCAATTCATGTAATTCTCTCCAGGCTTTTCTGAAATCCTCCTGCTGGCCGTTTCTTACAGAACAATAATATTCCATAACTTTCACATACAACAATTTATTCAACCATTCTGCAATTGAGGGGCATCCACTCAGTTTCCAGTTTCTGGCCACTACAAAGAGGGCTTCCACAAACATTCTTGCACATACAGGTCCCTTTCCCTTCTTTAAGATCTCTTTGGGATATAAGCATAGTAGTAACACTGCTGGATCAAAGGGTATGTACAGTTTGATAACTTTTTGAGTATAGTTTCAAATCACTTCTACAGAATGGCTGGATGTGTTCACAATTCCACCAACAATGTATCAGTGTCCCAGTTTTCCCACATCCCTTCCCACATTCCGCATTCTCTTTCCCTGTCATTCTAGCCAATCTAACAAGTGTGTAGTGGTATCTCAGAGTTGTCTTAATTTGCATTTCTCTGATTAATAATGACTTGGAGCATCTTTTCATATGGCTAGAAATAGTTTCAATTTCTTCATCTGAGAATTGTCTGTTCATATCCTTTGACTTTTTATCAATTGGAGAATGGTTTGATTTCTTATAAATTAGAATCAATTCTCTCTATATTTTGGAAATAAGGCCTTTATCAGCACCTTTGACTGTAAAAATGTTTTCCCAATTTATTGCTTCCCTTCTAATCTTGTCAGCATTAGTTTTGTTTGTACAAAAACTTTTCAATTTAATATAATCAAAATTTTTTATTTTGTGACCAATAATGATCTCTAGTTCTTCTTTGGACATACATTCCTTCCTCCTCCATAGGTCTGAGAGGTAAAATATCCTATGTTCTTCTAATTTATTTATAATCTCATTCTTTATGCCTAGATCATGAACCCATTTTGACCTTATCTTGGTGTATGGTGTTAAGTGTGGGTCAATGCCTAGTTTCTGCCATACTAATTTCCAATTTTCCCAACAGTTTTTGTCAAACAGTGAATTCTTATCCCAAAAGCTGGGGGTCTTTGGGTTTATCAAATACTAGATTATTAGTTATTGACTATTTTGTCCTTTGAATCTAAACTATTCCACTGATCATCTAGTATATTTCTTAGCAAATGGTTTTGGTGACCACTGCTTTATAATATAATTTTAGATCTGGTACAGCTAGGCCACCTTCATTTGATTTTTTTTTCATTAGTTTAGGGCAGATATGTTAAACACACTTCTGAGGGTTTGCATGTGGCCCACCACAATTCCAAGAGTGGTCTAAACCGCTCTTGATTAAAATGTAGTTCCTGTCTGATGTTAATATGCTGATTTATTAATAAGAAATATGTAAACTTGTATGGTTTGTCTAAATCAATATGAGGCCTGAAATCTTATTTCAGTTTGGTGTCCCTTCCCTCATATCTGTTTTGAATATGACATCATTGTGCTAGGACAATTTAAGAAAAGTGAAATGCATTTATTTGCTTTGAGTCTTTTATTGCTATTGATATTTCTATAGACACATATCTCAAATTAGAAAAATAAATCCATATCTCAGTACAGCATGCTGCTTTATATAAAATTCATTTTTGTGGAACAAAAAAGAAAAATATCAGGCACTGGTTTCTACACTTACTTTTGTATGTTATTGGTTTTTTAAATCCATTTTCCTGACTTCCTCATTAGTTGTAAGTTTTAAACAACAGGAACTGTGTATCCTGCAGCTTTATTCCACAAGCATAGGTACATTTGTGAATAACTGATTTTAAATTTTTTTTTTGCTGTTGATCAACTGTTTCAGTCATGTTCAACTTTTTGAAATCCTCTTTAAGGTTGTTTTTTGGCACACATACTGGATTGCTTTGCCATTTCCTTCCCTAGCTCATTTTACATGCGGAGAAATTGAGGCAAACAGTCTAAATTACCCAGGGTCACATCTACCAAGAGTCTGAGACTGAATTTTGATATGCATTTCTGTAAATTAAAATATATTTTCGCATACCATAACACATCATTACATTCATGATGTCACTGATATAGATATTTCCTCAAAGAACAAATTAATCAATCTGTACTTTTTTATCCTGAGTAATTACTCATGTGTTTCCATGAATCCTCTATTCAAAATAACTTGCCAGAAATCTTTTTCTAAATCTTGTAACATTCCCTGGGTATCAGTGTGTACAGATCTAATCCCTTGCTCTCAATACACAATCAACTCATCACTCTCTTTTTTAAAGCCTCTTTCCTGAATGTTGCTTTTATAGCACACCTTGCACATTAGTTATACGGTAATAGTCTGAGGCCAATTTATAACTACTGTGCAATGTCTGCATTACCCTTTGGATTACCTACATGTTTAAATCTTCAGAGATTAAAGTATTCCTTGATCTGCAACTATATTAGATGAGGTACATTGGTAGTACAAAGCCATGTTTTTGTTTCAAAAAACATCTGGAAATCATTGAAAAATGAAAGTAGTTTCCTAGGTACAATTTGACTAACTCTTCCCCTCTTCCTATGCAATTTGGGATCCAATTCTTTCCTCATGCACCATGTCTATCAAACAGAATATAAATATCTCTGAATATGTGTATTTAAGTATATGTTATCAGTGCACAGAATAGTTATAGATCCAGCTTGCCCACATGAATGGCAAAAATAAGGCAACAAATGAATGCAGACATGTGATCACCAAGGTATTGCATTCATGCTTAGACATAAGTGAGACTAAGGACATTCTATTCATTTACCATAATCAGTGGAATTGCTTTCAACTTCTGCTAATTTACTCAGAATTTTCCTTATCATTAAAAAATCTTTATCCTCTCAATTCTAGAATCCACAAAACTCTAATAATTCATTCTATTTATTTAAATTTTATGCCTTCAGTTTCCACTCAAACTGCCTATCTCTTCCAATGTTTCCTCTGAATTTCATAATCAATACATTTCATCTCATTCTAGATAATTTCCTCTGTTATTTCTTCCATCTGGTGGCTCTCACTGGCATTCCACAGATACCAATTCATTGCTAAAAGATCTCTCCAGTAATGGTTGCACCTTCTCATACAATTTTGCACAGCAGACCTAGAGGCAAAATCTAAATATGCCTTATGATTTCCAGATTCTCCTTTTGCTACCATTTCAGCAATATTTCTTTCTTATAGTTCATGCTACCTGAATGCATCACTCAATCTAGATCCTGACCATGATTTTTCTCCAAGCAATCCCAGATTTATTTTTCCTTATTTCTTAAGTAGTTCAATACCTTGTTCACATTTCTTTTCACCCAATGTGTTCCTTTTTTGTAGAGTTCTTTAATAACTTTGCTCATGTTCCCTCAAATACTTCAGTTTCATAGTTCCTCAATCTGTTAAACTCCCAATGACCTATTTCCTTATTCTTCTGTTACACATAGGGACATAAACATTCTTGATTTTGCCATCACCCTCAATTAATCTGCTTCCACACTAAGAATTCAAGTTTTTAAATCCAATTATAACCAACTACCATAGCATGTCTTCCTATGTCATTCCTTCTAGACTTTTGGTCTCATTGTGAATTCTAATCCTTCCTCCTCCTCAATAATAAGTATATCATTTGTCCTATTTTTTCTTCACTTTCCTTCATTCCTAATCTCAATTCTTCAATTAACCATTTTATTTCTATGCTGGCAGCTAGATGAGTGAGAAATATCTCCATTGTACTTGAGAGGGATGAAGTTATAAGTCTGCAGAAGTGAGTGTCTTATAGAATAGCACATCTGGAGTCAATACAAATGTCTTTTTTCCACCCTGTCACCCAAAATTCAAGTGCCTCTTCTGATTCATCATTGACTAAGTATGTGAAGTATAGGCTAGTTCCTTGGAGAGCCTTGGGGTCAGCCAAAGTCAGGATAAATTAAAGTCCTTGTCTTTAGGGAGAGAAGTAAAGGAGACAGACAAATTGCCACAAGGCTTGTCAATGATGCATCCTGGACTCTCAAGTCCAAAGTTACCAACTTCGGTCCTCTTCATCCTGCTGCAAAGTGACTCTGCCTCTCTCACCCCACCCTCTAAAACTTGCCTAGGATTATCTTAACAGCAAAGACTGAGCCAGCATCAACTGTGAGAAGAGGCATTTATCCAAACATATGCTAATAGAGTCATTGTCTCATATTGAATAGGTAATTGGCCTTAAGTGCTTGGTTGTCTGATTCAAGTACAACTATTCAGAGTTTCAGCCCTCTACAACTCTGGCTTTCTTTTGTTTTAGAAAACAGGTGGTCAGGCCATCCCTGACTTCTCAGGCAGATGAGAACCCCAACAAGGAGATGATCACACCCTTCCTGACTTCTCAGGAAGAGAGATGAAAAACACAAAAGGAAAGTGGGGAGTCAAGCCAGATATTGTTAGCAGGTTTCTGGGCTGAAGGGTCTTACTAGAAACAAGTATACACAAACCCATCAGCATGAAAGGTATTACAAGCACATAACAATAAAGCACAGGCTAGCAGTGATGACTCTCCCCACAGCTGGTGCAGGCTCAATGTGGCATAACAAACATGAATTGTACATGCAAGTAGTAACAGAACAAACAATATGAATCAACATGGTACTGTAAAAGATTTCCAGAAGTCCTAGAAGGAGGGTATGCAAATAACAATCACACATACGCCTCCTTCTGCAACCAAGAGATAGTCCAAAACCAATCTATTGTCCATTACTTCATGTATCAGGGAATCTAATGATCCTTGCAAGTTTTTGAAGTCCTGCAACAGTCTTTTTATGTGTTAGGGAATCCAATGATTCCTGCAGATTTTGAAGTCCTGCAACAGTCTCATTATATGTCAGGGAATCCAATGATTCCTGCAGATTTTGAAGTCTTGCAACAGTCTTATCACGTCTAAGGGAATCCACTGATTCCTGAGGGTTTTCAAATCCTACAACAATGTTATCATGTCTCAGGGAATCAGGGTTTTGAAGTCCTGCATCAGTCTCATTAACAATTTTTGATGTCCATGAATCACTTGCCATAATTTCCATGCTCTTTCAGTGGGGGGCACAATCAGCAATAGAACCACCCTATGTTTCTTAGGTCTTCTCCTTCATTTCAAGGGTCTGCTCTGTCTCTCTCCAATGGACAAGACAAATTCGGCTCATTGACACCCATCTGATTCCTTCTCCATTATTTAAAGATATTGGAGCTGCTTGCACTGGACACTGCCCTTCTGATGGGTTATAAAACCTGTCTGCCAGAGCCAGTACACCTTTGTCAAAAATCGAGAAACTAATAGTATAAAGAGCTAAATTTAGAAGTTCTCTAGGGTTACCTGTGGCTCCTCCTTTCTTTTGTTCTTGGAGGAGTGTCTTGATGTCTCTATTTCTCCTCTCTACTATTGCCTGTTCTTGAGAATTAAAGGGTATGCCAGTGGTGTGTAAAATCTTATACTGTGCACAAAAGTGTGCAAAATGTTTGGAAGTATATGCAGATCTATTATCTGTTTTTATTGCTTGTGATACATCAATAATTGCAAATACTTGTATAAGGAATTCAATGACCACTTGGGCTGTCTCTTTTGCTGCTGGTATGGCAAAAGTAAATCCTGAAAAGGTGTCTACTACATGGATAAAAAACAGACAACCAAAAGATTTATAATGGGTCACATCCATTTGCCAAATTTCATTTGGTCTCAAACCACAAGGGTTCTTCCCTGTAGGGAGTGTAGGAGTGTGGGAAGGAAAGCAAGCTGTACAGGCTTTTACTATGTTCCTAGCTTGTTATTCCAAATTGCAAACATAAATCTCAAGCAGCATGATGATATTTAGAATTAGATTCTTGGGCTTCTGTAAATAAAGGAGTATTGGTCAACATAGTTAGAAGGCTATGTGCCTTTGAATTACCATCAAAAATAGGACCTGGAAGTCTACTATGAGAGTGGACTTGCAAGATATAAATCTTACCTGGATGCTTTCTCACTTGCTCTTGAAGTTCCTTAAAGAGCTGATATATATTGGAAGCTACAAATTTTATTTGGGCTGTTGCAATTCTTTGTACCACACCTATTGAATAGGCTGAATCAATATTATATTTATATCTTCTAGATAATAAGTAAGAGCTAAAATAATTGCATACAATTTATTCTGCTGAGTGAACTGAAAAAGAGTTTTGACTACTCTCTTTATCATTAAGTCACAAGAGTACATAGCACAAATGTTATGTTTTGATGCATCTGTAAAGATAGTTGGTCCTTTAAGAGGAACTTTAGAAACCTTCTCTTCAAGAATCCATTGCCAATTATGTAATAGCTGGGTTATCTTTAATGGAAATCCATGTGTAAAATTTGGAGCTGTGGGCAATAAAATTTGCCACTCTGGAATGGTTTCACAGTATACAGTAATTTGTGTATTGGTATGAAAGGTGCATATCTTCTCAGGTCTTATCCCACATAATTGTACTGCTCATTTAATGGCCTTTAATAAAATTCTAGCCACAAGCACTAAGTAAGAGTAAGGCTTTTTTCTAGTTGTGCTGGGAGGTTCACCCACTCTATCCCACTGTCTCCTTGATAAAGGACTGCTGTGGATGCCTCTTGTGTAGCAAAAACTATTATTTCAAAGGGTTTTTAAGTGACTCTTTCAACCACATTGGATAAAGTCAGTTCAACTTCTCTCAAAGCCTCTTGAGCTTCTTTTGTAAGCTGATATGTTGAGTTTAAAGCACTGTCTCCCCTTAAAATGTCATATAATGGTTGTAATTGATAGATAGTCAAGCCTAACACTGGACACATCCATTGGATATCTCCTATCAATTTCTGAAAGTTATATAAGGTATTTAGTTTCTCTGTTCTTAAGGAAAGTTTTGTACTATAAACAATTTAGGATTTACTTCATATCTTAAATATTGAAAAGGAACATGTCTGAATTTTTTCTGGAGCTATGTACAATTTGTAATTCATTAGTGTTTCTATGGTCTTTTGTAGACATGCCTCTAACATTTGTTCCTTGGGTGCACATTTCAATATATCATCCATGTGATGTAATAACATTACTTTTGGAAATTCTTTTCTTACTGGAGTAAGAACAGCAGAACATTTGACACATAGTAGGGCTATTTTTCATTCCCTGTGGCAAAACTGTCCATTCATATATTTTACTCCACTAAGTTAATGTTGGGCACTGAAAAGGCAAACCTTTTTCATATCCTCCTTATCTAGAAGGATAGAATAGAAACAATCCTTAATGTCTATAACCAAAGAAGCCATTCTCTAGGCAATTTAAGTAGGAGATGGAAGTCCAGGCTGAAGAGTTCCCATAGTTTCCATCTGTTCATTTACTTTTCTTAAATTCATCAACATTCTCCATTTTCCAGATTTTTTTCTTACAACAAATACAGGGGAATTCCAAGGAGAATTGTAGAAGAGAAGGTTGTAAGTGTTCTTGATCAAGTTGCTCCTGTACTATATATAATAAGGCCTGAATTTTATCATTAGCTAGGGGCCACTGTTGTATCAGTTTTCCATTGAATAGGAACAGGTCAAAGTGCTGTCAGCCTTCAAAAGCAGCCCTGCCTAAAAAATCCAAAGTTTTTTTTTGTTTGTAATCCTAATTGTTGTAAAGTGTCCCTTCCCCACAGATTGATGGGGATTTTTTTCAACTATGAAAGGAGTAAAAACTCCTGTTTTGCCTTCAAATGTCCATTTCAAAGGGGTAGCACTAACTTTAGCTGCTATTGATCCTCCTGTGTCAGACATGTAGATGTTTGTCTTAATCTTTGACCAGTGGTTGGGCCAGTTGGTACCTCTAATGACTATGATTTGCACCTGTGTCTACCAGTCCTTCTAATGGTATGCCATTTATATAGATAGTGAACATAGGATGGTCAGTTGTAACTACTACAGTCCAGAATATTCCTGGATTCTGTTGTTTGGAGTCAGAATCTGGGCAACTATCACCAGATTGCCTATTAGGATTCTATTTCAGTAAACCTGATGCTACTACTTCTCCTGGTTAATAAGTCACACATTGTCTACCTGTATTAGTGATAGGGTTATTATCTACACATTCCCCAGTTTCCCAATCAGTGTATGGATGGACACTGTTTTGTAAGTACTCTCAGGAAGTGAAATTGTCAAGTCTACTGTGCCTAGAGGCAAGGGATTCATGAACTGGAGAGGAACAGATTTCACCTCTCCAGGGGGTATCTCAGTAGTCCTAGCTGCATACAACTCCTTTCTCCCCAATTGTAATCCCTTTCCCCCATCAGGTTGCTTCCTGGCTAATTGGTCTTGTCTGAGTGCTGAACTTCTAAAAACTTTCTGGGTGTAGCGTCTGCTGCCATCATGTCCCAAGTATTTTTTGTTTTGGGCCATGGGGCTGGACCCCCACCCCCATCCCATTTCCCTGAATCAGTCTACATTCTAATGCCAAATGGAAGCCTTTGTTGCATTTTGGAGATGGAATTTTGGGTCTTCTTCTCCAATCCTGTTTTTTCACTCTGTCTCTATGCCAACATTGAGCTTTCAGATACCCTACTTTACCACATTGAAAGCATTGAGGAATCTCTCTGGAAGTCCCTTGCCAAAAGGGACCCTGTCTTCCCATGTTCAGATCTTGGGAAGTCTGCATCATTGTAATGGGCTGAGGCTTGAGTTGATGCACTGAGGTCCCAAGCACATGAGGCTAAATAGTAATTGGACCATACTCTATTAACATACATGCTTGGAGAAAGAATGGCCCCGCCCAGTCTTTGTGCAAGTCCTGATGTGTTGTATAGGAAATGACGATTTTGGTGGGTGGAGGCAGAGGGGCAGGAATAGAGGCGGGGAAGGAACAGCTGGTGGCTTCTGGCCTGGCTGGGTTCTTGACACAGCTGCTCACATTGCTAATCCCCCTTCACCTCTGATCCCCCTTCACCTCCAATCCTTCTTCACCTCTACTGAGAATAAAGATTGAAGATTTTCCCTTAATCTGAATTCCTGACTCTGGCTGATTTTAAAATACGTGGTCATCACACATCATAGCCTTGGTATAAAACATATTTGTCCACACTGTGGCACAGAGTCTTATGATCTCCTTTAAAGGAGCATCCTTGTGTAGTCCTAGTATAATTCTTTTACAAACCTCATTAGCATTTTCTTTAGCAAGTTGCCTTATCATAATTTCTATTGCTGTATTTTCACCAATAGTTCATATGACAACTGTCTGCAGACATCCCAAAAATCAGCAAAGGTTCATTTGGCCCTTGTGCTATTTTTGTGTACGTCTCTCCCTTTGTCTTGTTTACTTGAGAAAACTCCATGCTTTGATAACAGGAGAAGCAATTTGCTCATATGCTGCTATGGGGTAATTAATCTGTGTTGAAATGTTTGCATAAGAACCTACACCTGTTAGTTGGTCAAAGGTGATTGGAGTATTAACTCCAGTTTTCCCATTTCATTGGGCTTGTATCCTACAGAACTCACTATATTAAGAAAGACACAAGTTTTGTCCTGGTTCTAAGCATGTCCTTGCTATAGATTTCCTATCACTAGGGGTTAAAATTTCATAAGCCAAATTCTGTAATTACATTTTAACATAAGATGATGTAGCTCCATAAAGAGTGCAGGGCTTTTTCAGATCTAGATTAAAAGGAGTCTATCTTCTCCATTCTTGACCTGAAGAGTTAAGCTCTTCAATCATAGTATATATTTCTATTCTCATATCAGCTTTATTCTGCCCTTCCTCTTTGACTTTAAGTAGTGCCTTTTTCAATTGAGTCATAGGAGGGGATGAGTACCAGGGGGGAGGTGCTGGTGATATCACTGCCCTTCCCACTCCTCCTCCTCCCTCCACCCAGGAAGGTGAAGTTGAGGGGGGAGGGTCAATAGTCTGCTTGGATGTAGTTGGAGTTGAAGCTGGGCTGTGAGAGTAAGAATCACTAGCCCCTTCAAATTCACTTAACTCCTCATGCCCTCTGGTGATATTTCCATTAATCTTTCCTTTCTCTTCCTCTTTCTCCTCACACTTTTCTCCTCACACTTCCTCATCTGGCTGTTCTTAAAAATTTTCTTTTTTCTAGAACTTGCGAGATTCTTTAAGGCCAATTGTATTATGTCTTATTTATAGAATGTTTCCTTAGAAACTGAATCAGGATCTTTATCATTGTAATATTCTCCTAGTTGATCTACTAATTTCCAATTATCTGCCTCTTTTTCTTCTTCCTTGAAGAACCAAGGAAATGTGTATCCCATTTTATCCAAGAGTCCACCAATCTGCTCCCAAGTTACAAGCAAATGTTGCCTCTTTATCAACCTAAGTATGCTTTCTATAGAGCTCCCTCAGGGCAGGGGTGGGGGTGGGAATGAGGGTGAGAGAGAATCTTTTCCTAATATCTGCCCCATTTCAGCTAGAAAAATTTACTAGTTTAGCTCTTAACAAAGTAAGTTCCTTGTTTGTCTATTAAAATACTAACTCTATTTCCTGGTCACTGGGACTTCTTCAGTGAAATTAGAGTCCTTGGTCCACATTGGGCGCCAATTGTGAAGTACAGGTTAGTTGCTTGGAGGGCCTTGTGGTCATTCAGAGTCAGGATAAATTAAAGTCCTTGGTCTTTAGAGGGTGAAATGAGGGAGACAGACAAATTGCCACAAGGCTTGCCAATAATGTATCCTAGATCCTCCAGTCCAAAGTCACCAACTTCTCTCCTCCTTGTCCTGCTGCAAAGTGACTCTACCTCTCTCATTCCACCCTCTAATCTTTGTCTAAGATTATCTTAATATCAAACATTGAGCCAGCATCTACTGTGAGAAGAGGCATTTATCCAAACATATGCTAATAGAGTCATTGTCTCATATCAAATAGGCAATTAGCCCTAAGTGCTTGGCTGTCTAATTCAAGTATACCTAATCAGAGTTCCAGCCCTCTATATCAGTGGTCTCAGCCTATTCAGAGTGCCTAATCCCTGCTTCTTTCCCTGGACTCTGTGAGTGTGAAGTTCCAATCTTGATTACATCATTACATCTCCCTGGCATTTACCTTATTTGGACATAATTCAGTCCTTCTTCTAATTCCTTATTGACTATAACAAAGGTTACAGCCTATCTGGAGAGTCTAATTCCCCCATGGGAGTCTCCACTTCTGATTATATCATTATATCCCCCCACTTGAGTGTAAGTTCTTATTTACATCTTCCCTTCCACTTGTAAGTCCCCACTTCTGATTATATTTTAGAGTTTTGTTTCTTATTCCCCCCCCCCAATTACATTTTACAATTGTTTGCAAGTCTGAGTCCTCAGCTCTGGTTACATTTTCCTTCCATTAATTTTTGCTTCCTTATTCTGCATTAGTCTCCATTTTTCTGATATAAGTTTCAAACATCTGTGGAAACTAAAAGCTCATCCAATTCTAACAGGTGGTGATGTGGTTTAGAATTGAACCTGAAGTTGGGAAGGCCTGAGTTCAAATTCAATGTTAGACATTTATTAATTATGTGACCCTGAACAAATCATTTAACCTCTGCCTCAAAATAGCACCTGGATCTAAAGGTCTCTGTGAGGATAAAATGAGATAATATTTATAAAGTGCTTTGTAAATTCTAAGGTGCTATGTAATGCTACTCATTTTTATTAGTGATGTTGTTGTTAAACTGGCATGTATTCTCAAATTCTATGCTATCTTTTCTTCTCTTTCCCCATGCTATTCTCAACTCAACCATTAAATTTCTCACCATTTACTTCTGCTGCTCTAATTCACATTAAGGGAACAATATTAGAGGAAGCAATAAACCTTGATAACAGGATCCAATACAAACATTTGTCATATAATCTTGACATGATGCTCATCACAAGACATTCCTTTTATGCCTCACTTGATTCTCGATGCCATTCTTCACAACAGTGATTCTAAACATTTACTTCTCCTTAAGCTTCTGACTTCATCTCCTCTTTCACATTTGAAGATCTCACTTGATTCTAGAAGAAAGAATGGAGGCTACAGATACCTCTTATCTTCTTCTTTACATGTCCCAATCCCTTGATATTATTCCCCTTTATTATTTCTCCTACTCCAGTGTCTGATGAGATGACCTTCCTTTCCAAGGTCAACTCCTTTACAGATGCCCTTAATTGTATCCCATACCCAAGATTACTCCTACTTTCTTTTTCTTTACTCTTAAGTCTCTCATTATGTACTTGATGCATAGTAGCTAAAGAGGAAAGAATGTGTCCTTTTCTATAGGTTTCAAACTTGCATAAATCTCCCTCCCTTCTCTCCAAAAATCCACCATATTTTATGAGACCTTATTACCCTAAAGCTATCACCCCATATTATTTCTCCTCTCATTGTCAGCCAAACTCTTAAAAACAAGCCAAAACAAAAACAAAAAACAAGCAAACAAACAACAACAACAACAACAAGCAACTGGCAAGAATCATTGCCTCCACTTCTTTCCTGTCACCCATTCCTCATTCCTTTGCAACCTAGCTTCCAATAATGTCACTTTTCTTCTTTCCACCTCTCCCCTCTCCTTTCCTCCTTATTTCTTCTCTTCTCCCTTAATTTAGGAACTGGGCTACTTTAATAGCCCCCTAATTTGTTTCCCTGACTCAAGTATCCTCTCTCCATATAACTGCTTAAATCATTTTCTTCATGTTCTAATTTGATCTTGTTTCTTCTCTACTAACAACAACAACAAAAACTCCTCTGACTTCCTATTTTAACCTCCAGGGCAAACTGTAAATACCATTGGTCATTTGAATCTTTTCACAATCTTCCCCAATTCTCTCTAGATTTAATACACATTATTCCCCTTCACAAACACAATGGAACAATCAAACTACCTACTTCTTTTTCTCCAAGGAGGATCTATGAATCATTGCTCCATTTAGCTATTAACTTTCATTTTCTTCTAGTTTCATTCATATAAAAATGTCTTTGAACTGGATAAATATCCTCCAACATTAGTGGTAGAAATTTGACTTTGCAGTACTGTTAAATCCATATTTCTAAACAATCTAAAATTATAAATATTTTAGAACCCTATGCTCCCCACCTCCACTTATGTGGAGTGAAGTAGAAAGAGACCACAGAGGATTAAACATTGTTATCTATTGATAATGTTTAATGTAGCATAGTAATTATTGATTATTTCACCAAAAGAGGCTAGAAATGAGCAACTCTATATTTAGCTAAGTTGGGGATTTTATTGAGATTATAGATATCATCCATTACCTATTTACTCCATTCATGCACACATTGCTTTCCTAATGCATACGAAGATGATTCCAAGATTTTGTGAAAGTAAAAGCCCTTTCTCACTAAAAGATTAGAGATCATAGATGTAATAGATATTGCTACTTTACCTACATAATTCAGATTTGAGAAAGGTCTAATGTTTTTTAATCATTCTTTTTACTTAGCTTCTTGGGTGTCTCAATTCTAAATAGAGTATGATGTTCAATAATATATAATAGGTTTAGCTATATAAAAATATGTATTTTATAAATCATGCATAATGTATGCAGATTCAAAGAATCTGTGATTTCATTATTCTTTACAGAGTAGGTCTGTACTTATTGAAAATGAATGTCATGCAAAGCTATAAGGAAGTAACATTGAATTGACTTTTAAAATATGGAAACTATAAGAATATATGGAAGATTTCTTGAAGTAGGAAACTATAATTGAGGTACATAAAGATTAAGCAACATGCCTGATACCATGCTAGTATATGTTAGCAGAAAGATTTGTACTCAGATCTTTTTAACTTCAAGTTTAGCACACAGGCCACATTACCCTTACCACATATTAGCAGTGTCTCCTCTCTACTAAACTATAAGCTCCACCAGGTCAGTGTTTTAGTCATTACTCTTCAAAGCCTAGCACTGCCAATTCTTTAGATGCTATGTGGACATCTAATAGATGGTTAAGGGGAGGGAGGATAGAGAAAATAAATTTAATAATTTCTGTAGCTGTGTATCTGTTTTGACTTTATAAGCATTGTAGATTTTGAAAATTTCTCCAACACCACTATATGCATCATGAAATTGCCCTATCCAAAACGAAAGGCTTAAGTAAATCAGCTACATTTGCATTTCTACAACCTCAAACAATTCTCTTTTTTTCTGGATTTTTTGCTGTGCCATCATGAAGGGAAACATCCTCAGTCTTCATTGTAGACTTCTAATGACTTATGATGAAGGAATGAATTAAGAAAATAAAACATGATGCTGTATAAGGTAGACATTCTAAAAATAGTAGTTTGAAGGAAAGTAATATAGTAGTAACTGCATATCACTTTGAGACAGATTAAATAGTAAATATATGTTTTCTTTATGAGAAAAAGATACTTTTAAATTTAAGCCACACAAAGAGTCCAATATCAAAATTATGTAAATAGACAATCATTTTTTAATTTATAGAATTTAATGGCGAGCAATGGAGTACTATTTGTCATTATGTCTGATTTTTTTTTCTTTTAAAAAGAAAGGGCATATTGCTTTAATCATCTTTATGCTATCACAAAACTAGGGTGAAGCAGGGTAGTGTCAATTCATATTCATATACCATATGTTGAGACTCAAAGATCATTTACTTATTTTTATTTAACTATTAGAGCAACCAAAACAAGCTTGGAACTTTGTTTTCTTATGAATCATTTGCTATGTATTCTTCTTGGGACTTAACACAATCAGGTTTTAAATTAAGAAGTTACTAGATGGTTAATTTCATTAAGAGCCATATGCGCCAGAAAACCAAACTTAGGTTGCAACTTAATTAGGGAAGTACCAGACATTTTTATAATTTTGAACACATTTGTCAAAGCAGATCTCACAGAAGAAAAGGGATTTTAGGGGTCCAAAGTTCTCATTGTACAAATGAAGCAGCTAAAAAACATGAAAGTTAAATAAAAGACATACACCTACTTATTGATAGAGCCAGGTCTAAAATCCAAGAATTAATTGTTTGTATGGTTGAATAGAGATGTTACAAGAACAGTGGGAAAAGAGTTGGTTTTGGATTCAGAAGTTCTGGGTCTGAATCCTGTCTTTGCTAATTAGCATGTATTAGATCTTTAACAAATGATTTAATTTCTCTGTAAAATGAGTATGCTGAAGTAAGTGACCTGAAATAGTCCCTTCCATGTGTAGATCTGGGATCCCAGGAAAAGTTGGCTGATTTATCCCAATTCTTCACTATTGAATTAAAATTCTAAGATTTCCAGGTGAGAGAGAAACAGAGACAAATAGAGAAAGAGACAGACTAATGGAGACTGAGAAGGAAACTTAAAGACAGAAAGAAATACAAAAAGATAAAGAAAGTCATAAAGACTGAAAGAGAGGGGAAGAAAAACAGAGAGAGAGACAGAAAGAGATACTGGGGAAGAAAAGAGAGAAGAGAAGAGGAGAAAAAAGGAGAGGGGAGAGAAGGCAAAGTGAGAGGCTGCATTAGAACACAATTCTCTTTGATCATTAAGTCCAGCATTCTATCCACTATGCCACATAATTTAATAAGATAGTTGAAGCATCCATGATTTTATGGCTTGGTGCTCCCTTCTCACTGAATGATAACTCATCCAAATCTTGGTCAACTGGGTAATGAGTTACCTTAAGAAAACAAAACAAAACATACAAACAAAATTCCAACTCATTAGCAATGCAGCCTTTCTGAGCTCAGCAAAAATGACCAATAATATCTTAAACCATCTGCTGCCAACAGAACTTGCCAGTATGGAAGAATGATTTAAAATATAGTTTCATTTAGTCATGTCTAGTTTATGTCAGCCAGACAAGGAACTGACAGGACTAAGGGAGTGAACAAAGTTAAGTAGGATCCTTAGCCCTCCATATTACTGGAAACTATTTCTCCTGGCATACCAATTAAGACAAATGCTTGTGACTGCCAGAAATAATGAAATTTTGGACTTTTGACGAGGAACTAAAAGTTATGCCCCATTTTATTTTTAAAGGTGAAAGATTTATGGTCACTGAGGTTTAAACTAAGGTCTAAAATGATGTGTCTCGTGCAGTCCAGATCTGTGGGATGGTTGGAATGCAAGTATGAAGCCAGAAAGTACTGTTGTATCTAGGTAAAAATGGAACCATGAAAAGAAGAAATGAACAGAATGTTTTGAAAGATTTTATATGAAATGCAGAGAAGCTTTAGATACTCTGTAATATGTGGCATTGGTTTCCTTTAGTTCAATCTTACCTTTTTGATTAGATAACAATAATATGTTAGGAGTGAATTTTTTTTCCTCTGACAGATACTAAAATCCTAGAGGAAGTTTTTACCCTTCAAAGATCTTCAGAAAAACACTATGGTCACTATGGCAAAGTTGACTTTACATTTTCTTGGATACTCCATATAAAATTCATCCCATATTCTTTACCAGCTCTCCATGATTTTTCTTTTTCTGTCCTTTTTCTCAATATGCTCCTATATGAAATAGTTTCACTAACCTATATCCTTATAACCCAACCTCTTCCTTTGGGAAAAGTGAAGCAGCTGCAATAGCTATTATTTCATTCTTTTCATTTGTCCTACATATTTCCAACATTTGCTTTTAGATTTCTTTGCATTTAGGTAAATGAATTTAATCTATTTTCCAGTTTTCTGGAAAATAATCAGGAACACGTTCCTTACTTTTCGCTGTTTAACAAATGATTGCCTGCTGTGATATCTGAACCAGTAACTTATCTATCATAGCTACCATATATTTAGACCCAGGGAGTTCATGAGGAATTAAGAGCTTTATTCCCATTTCTCAAGCCAACATAAGGATTTCCCAAGATTAGTCCATTTACTACTTTTACTTTTCTTATTATATTAATACAAAAGATGTTATGAATAACTCCTTTATGCCAAATACATTAGAAATGAAATTAATTAGGAAATGTCCATAGGATGGCCTTAAAGCTTTTAAAAAGGATGATTTTTAAACACGAAATTTGATATTAGAGTACTGCCTTAAATGAATGTTTGTAGAATAAACTAAATTTTAAAAAGTTTTAGAACTTTCTGCCTTTCCCCAAATCTACTATAATGAAAACAGAAGCAAAAAGGGACCAGAGAAGACAGAGAATTATCATGTATTTTACATTAATATTATATATGTATTGACATATCATGTTTTATATATAATTTGTTATGAAAATTATCTGCAGATATATATAGATACATATAGATATATGACATATAGGATTATCTGCATATAGCATTGCCTATGCTCAAATTGACCAATGAAACCTTGAAGGGAATTACTAGATTTTGAATTTATACAAAATGATAGTAATTTCAAAGTGAAAAAAATGAATTCATAAGTTAAAGAAAATCATTAGATTTTAAAAGAACCCTTAAAATTCTTTTTTCTATTAAAACTCTCAATTTCTGATTCACCTTTCATAAGCTTAATAAGTTTAAGTTCATTATTTTTTTCAATTACATGTAAAAACAATTTAAACATTTTTTTTACATTTTGAATTCAAAATTTCCTTCTTTCTTCCCTTCTCTCTCCTCCAATTGAAAATGCAAGCAATTTGACATAGATTATACATGTAAAATCATGCAAAATATATTTCCATATTAATCATGTTGTGAAATAAAGTTTAGACCCTCCAAAAAGACCCATGAAAAACATGAAAGTGACTATGGGATGTTTTCATCTGCATTCAGTTTCCATAAGTTCTTTCTCTGCAGGTGCATAGCATTCTTCATTATGAGTTCTTTGGAATTGTGTTGTATAATAATAATTAATTATAATTGCTGAGAATAGTTGTCATTCACATATAATCATCTTACAATATTGCTGTTACTATGTACAATTCATTTTGCATCTATTCATATGTCTTTCCAGTTATTTCTAAAAGCATTCTGTTAATTATTTATTATAATACAATAGTTTTCCATTACAATTTTATGCCAAAACTTGTTCAGTCATTCCCCTATTGATGGGCCCCAATTTCCAATATTTGGTCAACAGAAAAGAGTTGCTACATATATTTTTTGTATATAAAGGTACTTTTCCTTTTTTTTTTAACTTTATGGAATACAGAACTAGTAGTGATATTGCTTGGTTAAAAGGTATGCATGGTTTTACAAACCTGTGGGCATAGTTCAAAATTGCTCTCCAATTTGATTGAGTTCAGTACTCCACCAAAAATATCTCAATTTTCCTACATGCCTTCTAATATTTGTCATTTTCCTTTTCAATCATATTGAACAATCTGATAGGTGTGAGGTGGTACCTAAGAGTTTTTTAATTTGTATTTCTCTAATCAATGGCAATTTAGAACATTTCTCATATAACTACATAATTATTTCATCTGAAAACTATTTGTTCACATCATTTGCCTATTTATTTGAAAAATGACATATTCTGACATATTTGAATCATTTCTCTCTGTATCTCTCTCTGTCTCTTTCTCTCTATACACACATACACACACACACACACACACACACACACACACACACACACAAACATCCTGCAAGGTAAGATAGATTTCTGTACCCAGCTGAATGGTTACATTATTTCCTCTTTGAACCAATTCTGATGAGTAATATTTAAGCATTCCTCCCTTTACTTAAGGATTTCCCCTGAAAGATTTTGTTAAGTTTTGCTGCATTCTTGGTTGTAATGCCAGATTCTCTGACCTCTGGAATATTATATCCCAAGCTCTCTGATTCTTTAATGAAGAATCCATGAAATCTTGTGCTATGCTGATAATGACTCATGATATTTGAATTGCTTCTTCATAGCTGTTGGAAATATTTTTCTCCTTTACCTGAAAGCTCTGAAATTTGGCTATCATATTCCTGGAGCTTTCATTTTGGGATCTTTATCAGGAGGTGGTCAGTGAATTCTGTCAATTTCTATTTCACTCTCTGGTACCAGGATTTCAGGATAGCTTTCCTCATAATTCCATATAATATTACATCTAGGCTTTAAAAAAAATCATGACTATTGTCCAATAATTCTTAAATTCTTTCCTTAATCTATTTTCCAGGTCAATTGTTTTTCCAATAAAATATTTTAAATTTTCTTCTCTTTTTTTGTTCTTTTGAGTTTATTTATTGTTTCTTGATGTTTCATCAAGTCATTAATTTCTACTTGCCCAATTCTACTTTTTAAGGAATCATGTTCTTCAATGAAAATGGAAATACTAATGTGGCTGAAATGAGATAATGTACAAAAAATCTTTGCAAACCTTAAAACATTACACATTATTAGTAGCTGTTATTATTCCCAAAAGTAATCACAGATTTTATCTGATCCAGTGGTAGTACTTTTTTCTAGTCACTTTCTAGTTGTCTTGCTAATCAGCTTTCAGTTGCCAATGTTACCTGTTTTGCTATAGTTGAGGGTGTTTTCCATTGTTAAAAAAGGAATGTAAGAAAGCTAAGCTTCACAAAATTCAACACCAGTACTTTAACAGCTTACCTGAAACTAACAAAATTAATTTTTATTAGACATAGATTAAGCACAGCTAGATGGTTCAGTGGATAGAGTAGAGGACTTGGAATAAAGAAGACTCATCTTCATAAGTTCAAAGATGGCCTCAGACTTGAACTTATTAGAAATATGATCCTAAGTAAGTCACTTACCCTGTTTATTTTAATTTCCTCATTTGTAAAATAAGGTGAAGAAGAAAATGGCAAACCAGTCTAATATTTCTGCCAAGAAAATCCCAAGTGGGTTCTCAAAGAGTTGAATATAATGGAAATGACTGAACAACAAAACAAGATATAGATTACATATAAATATTATGGACATTTCATCGCAATGTGTATTTCTTTTTAAGAGTAGTTCTTGTGTATTTGAATGAGAAAGTAGGGAAAATTTGGTCCATTAGCAATGATTTCCCCAAATATATCAATCTGTGAATTTTTCAGTTATGCTGCGGATCCCCACAGGGCTGAAGGAAAAGAAATAGATGTATATAGATACATCCTGAGTGGAAGGGTAGGATGATGATCATATGTCAGATAGGAAAATTTTGTTTACTTTGCTGAAGTATAAGGTGTAGTAGATAATTGAGATTAAATTATAAGTGAGATAAGATTTATAATTAGTGAGATAAAATTTATAATAAGTGAGATAAGATTTATAACAAGTGAGATAAGACTCATAATAATTAAATAGGACTGAAAAAAAAAGATAGAAAATCTTAAAGGCCCAAAGCAAATATCTGCCCTTAATCTAAGGGAGTACTTAATTATAGAGAATCTCATAAGACTATGAATTCTTTAGAACTGGTATTACTCCTCTTTAAAAAACCTTTCTTTGTATTCCCAGTACTTATATAATATTTCACTCATAGAAAGCACTTAATAAAGACTAATTGGGAATGAAGGGACCATGATATCAAAGTAAGCATCTTTCTTTCAAATAGCTTAATCTCACTCAGGCTTTAAAGTATCTTTGCAGTACCTTTCCATGCAGTTTTAAATTAAATTAATTTTATTTTTGTTATATCTTTGTGTAGAGAGCCGGTATCAAATAAGTACATGAACAGCAAGAGTCCAATCCAGGTATTACTTGAGATCTACTCTCCGTTTGAGCAATTCAAACTATTTGGCTCACCATCTCCCTAACAATGAATTATAAAGACGTACTTGATAGATTTAGGATAATCTTGATGGAGAATCTATGGAACAGAAACAAGACATTTTAACTATATTATTTATCCCTTAACAATGAATTAAAGACATACTTGGGGTAAATATATTAGTATGGTATTTACTACTATGTTTTGACAAGTACTTTGGTATTGATAAAATCACACTATTCTTTTGGTATTGATGAGCATTATAACTATGCTATTTATAGTTTTGTGTTGATAAGTACCTTGATATTGATAGTTAAGGTAGATACTGAAATGTCAAAGTATGGGTTGTGCATTAATCTTGGAATGTTTATGATGTCATTTGAAGATAGCTAGTAATAATGCAATACTAGTTTACAGATTATATAAATCTTAGTCCTCAGATTAATAAAGAGAGATTGCAAAGCATCTCTTCTGCCTGGCCCCAGATATTCATTCATATTCTTGGTATTCATTGGAGCTAAACTTCAACATTTTAGGAAACTATTTTGTCAGTCTTACTACTCAAATGGTCACTGCAATCTAATTTGGCATCAGATCTCAAATCTTTTCTGTCAGTAATGCAGAGACACAGAATAGTTGAATTATATTGCATCTTGCTTCCTCTGGGGTTTAAACTGATTCAAGAAAGGAAGAAAAATGACATTCTCCACAATCAAAAAAGAGGAAATTTTATAGATAATTAAGGAAAATTGGGAATTGTCAACTGGTTACTGAATTTGAATTTGTGAAGTATATATAGAAAATGAATGCAAAATCAAACCCTATGTAAATCTAATTAGGTCCAAGACCTTTTTTCTTAAAGATTAACTTAATGAAACAAATGACAAAAATTTAAGTCAAATTTCAAGGAGGAAGAAAGGGAAGATAGTTATCAAAATGGGAAAGAGATAAAGTATTTCTGAGTACTTTTAGGAATAAGAAAACTGAAAAAACGTCAAGAGAGGGGAATTAGAAAAACAATAATGACCACAAAGTGAAAGGTCTTTATTTTTTTCATACTTCTATACTGCAATGCCAGAGGCAAGATAGAGATTAGAGAGTAGTTAATAATTTATTTAAAAGGGAGAGATTTAATGGGACCAAATGGATCCATGGTTTGGTCCCAGGGTTGAATGAGACCATTGTCTCCAAGAATCCAGCAAACAATATGAGTTTTCAATGACATATATACACATGGCTCAGACTCAGTGGGTAGAGCAAGATAGAGTCAGGGTGCTTAGAGCGGGAAGGGGACTCTGACAATCCGGTTCTGACAGGGTGAGGTGAGACACGAGGGATACCTGATAATTGGGATTACAGAGTGGGGAGAGGCACCAACATTCTGATGATGCCTAAGATAGAAGGTCTTTCTCTTTATCTGAATCATCTTGATTAAGAGGGAGGAGTGGTTGAGCAGAAAAATTAGGTAAATTGAAGCAGGAATGGGTCAGAATAATTAGGAAAACTGAGTCAGGACAATAAAAAAAACTGTGGCATAACATTCCACACTCTCTCTCTTCTGGATATTCAAATAATTGAATTATCTTCCTCTAGAAGGTCTTAGCACCATAATTTTGACCTACCCTATGTAAAGCAAATCCAAAATAAAATTAGAAAAATTCAAGGACTTATGGCAAGGAAAAGTCTCTCCCTGATAACCCCAGAGTTATTAGCATCAAAACGACACTCCTCATTTAGGGAGGCACACAGGCCTCCCTGTGACAGAAATAGCAGGTCCTCTGCAGTTGGGGAGCATCTCAGCCAGAGAATCCAATTTGAGATAGACAGTTGGCTGTGAGTTCAGTCTGTGGTCATTTGTGCATTTAACTCAGCCTCTGCTTATACAGGAAGTAGCAGTGCTCAAGACAGTCCTGTTGCACATCCTAAGAGGGATACCCCAAGTCTGTCAAGGATTCCAAAAGAGAGAAAAGTAGGGCCTCGAGTAGCTCTATCTGTCCCCTCTCGATAGAACAGGAGCTGCTACTAGGAATTCTGAGCAGATTTATGCAGTTAGACCAAGGCAGGCAACCCCAAACTATTAGAAGTTTGATACCAGCCTTTGAGAATGCTGAAATATTAATTAAGGAACTGGGGTAACAGGAATGGAGAAACAGATCAGAGAGACTGCCAGTCCCCAGACAGATGTCTGATTTCTGGTTGTTTCTAAAAAATAATCTTAAAAACTGAGTCTGCCAGGGCAATTCTAGCAGAATAAGGGATTTCAAAGTTAACCAGCAAATCATAGGCCAATAAATTTTAAGCAAGGAGTAAAAAAGAAAAGGACTGTTTAAATAATTTCCAACTCAATCTGAACTAATGAGATAGGGGGCAGGGCAGAAGTGCCTTAATAAATACATCAGTTTCCTCAATTTTCTAACCAATTTTCTTCCTCCCTTGTTTTTTTTTTTTTCATGGAAAAGAATTATCAAATAATCATTCCACATATAAATCCCAAGAGTGAATCAAAATTCCTATATATAACAGACTAGTACAGTAAGTTTCCTAAAAATCCCTCAAACATACAGCAATAGTTACAGAGTTTTAACAAATCCATCCCAAATTTTAAACACACAGTAATAGATGACTATCAGGATTCCTAAATTCTCCACATCAGTCCATCAGGGGTAAGAGATGAGGCTTCATTCAAAACTGCTTCAGGCTGGGCACTGGCAGAAGACTCTCCATCCATGCAGAGGATACATGTGGTGTGGCCTGTCATGCTGACAATCAAAGCTGATCTAGGTCCCAGAAGCAAGTCAATATCTGTAATTTGAACAAAATCTAGAACAAAAAATACAAATCTAACAAATAAAGGTTAGAACAGACTGATACAAAATGTGAAGAGGCCAGTAAGAATTGACCAGCAGCTTCCCAATAGATTTTCTTCACAGGACAGGCCCTATAAATAAATAGCAGTTAGGTCTCACTGTGCTAACTGTCCTCTCATTATTTAGAAACATTTAAAAACCCAAATATCCACAGACACAAATATTCAGTAACAGATAGATGATCAGATTAAATACTTATTTGCCCAAGTATTTAGGATATAATGATTACATATAACTAGGTTGGAAACAGCAAGGTATAACATATAACCAAATTGGAAATAGTGGTATGACATAATTGAATGCATTAACTGCATGAACAGTTTCTTATTGACCATTGCTCTGATTATAGAAATTAGTTATAGGAGGAAAAAATGCAGGGACACAACCATAACATAAACAGTTAAAACTTAACTTTGAGCAAAATAGTATAAAATAGCTTTAATTCATTTTTACTCCAGTTAATTGTCCCACTAACTGTCAGAGGGTGGAGCTTTAAAACTTTCAAATGTCATTAACTATAAGCCCAAGAAATTTTACTTCCAATAACAAATTCTATTAGCTGAAGTTTCAGATAAATCCTAAAGACATTCACTATAACCTTATATTTATAACAGTAAGAATTTGTCTCAGTAAGTTCACTCCTTTCATAACTAAGCAGATGTTTCCATAAGTGAACATTATACATACAAATCAGTTTGCTTTTAAAAATACCCAATACATAGATAAATACCCCAAATTACATATTGTCCATAACAGAAACATTTTCAAAAGGACAAAAAAAATTATCTTCAGAGGCTCTTTAAATGACTCAGGATGACCCAATACAATCAATTAAAACTTAGAATATCCTATACACAATATCTTAATACCGCATGAAAAAATCCAAGAGGTTCTTAAAACTATTAAACTTCATTTTTATTATTATTAATAATATCAATAATATCATTATCGATAACAGTAATAAATTTGTTTCAGTAAGTACACAAGTTATCTTTCATATTTAACAGAAACATTTTTAAAAGGACAAGAAAAAACTATTATTTTCAGAAGCCCTTTAAATGATGGATATAACGTCAGGATATAACCAATTAGAATACCTAATTCTACATAAAAGAATCTGAAAGAATTCTTAAAAATATCCTTTAAACTTTGAAATAGCCCTACCAAATTATAGATCAGTCAATTAAAGTGGGCCTATCTTTTGAAATCTTTTGCCAAAGCCAAGCCTCTGCAGAAAGAGGCTGGAACACACTTAGTTAGAGAGGGAGGTGGAATTCCACGTGGCCACCCTTCCCCCCACTCCATTAAAACTATTCATTGCTTTTGCAAATCAATTTCTCTTGACCCTTGTCTTTAACTCACTTTAAAAAAAAAAAAAAAAAAAAAAACTTTAAACTTCAAGATCCTCAAATAACTTTGAACCAAATTTTATAAAACTTAATACATATACCCAACAGAGCATAGTTTACAAATTACCCAATACTTCTAGAAAGCAACATACTATCTAAGTAGGGAGATACAAACACGACCTTCCAAAGTAAGTTACTGACATTTTGTTTTAATAACCTGTATTTTAACTTAAAATCCAATCAAATATGGCTTTAAATTCCCAATAATATAAAACTGCTTTTCCTATAATATTTCAAATAATGAATATCTCTCTGGCCCTACGTGGCCATTATTCCCAGTGGACTTTTCCTAAGCTCCAACTTTGGTCAGAGTTGGAGCCTTTAGAAAAGTCAGACCTTTCTTTACCTAATTAGAGGCACATGACCCCTTTCAGGCAAGTTAACAGAATTTCTTAAGATCTTATAGTCAAAGATAACTAAATCTAGCCTGCATAGGCAACAGTAAAATTATTTCCCACAATATTAAAACTTCCCAATAAATCTGGCATGCAAAGACAATAGTAAAATTATTTCCCACAATTTCAGAATCATCCTAAAATTCCTAATCAGACTTTTTCTCCAGCCTGAGTTCTAATCAGATAAGGTTTTATTACCTTTTACTCTAGCAGGCTCTGAAAACCTGTTTCAAGAAAAAACATTGTGCCTTTTTGTTTCTTTAACTCACAAATTCATTCAACAGGTTAAAAGTTTAAAATCACAAGCAAATTTCATGCTAAATACAATTGCAACATCGAAATAACAAATTCCCAAATTTCTTATTTTAGCAGAGCTCTCAACCAACAGGACAGACAAACAAGTTACACAGAACACATAGACGTAGACTGTGCAGTCAAAAACATTTAACACACAGACCAGAGACTATCTGGAAATTTTAGAATAACCCTGAGAGAAGATGTCAGCTCCAGAGTCTTCCCTCCCAGAATTCAAATGGAGCTTTTTTTTTTTTTTTAAGCCAGATGATATCTTAAAAAAAGACACCCAGATTTATACTCTGGAATGACCAGAATTGTGCCAACTGGCACAGAACCAAATGTGTCTTAGACACTAGGTAGTGTCTCCTGAGCCCAGAGGACCATAGTCTCAGAATTTATGCCCGTCAGCATTTCATTATTCTGAGAATCCAGATGATGGCACAGGTAAACAGAACAGAACAGATCTTAAGACATCCAGACTTACTCTCCCATGGCCAAAATGGAGTGCCCACCATCAGGCTTCAGGCACAATTGTGGCTGGAAACTGCTCTTTTTCTGGAGGCTCTGGGAAAAAAATCCAGAGGGCTGATATCTCCAAGCAAAGAACCCAGATCTCCAGCCACCCTGAGACCAATAAGGCAGACCCCTGAATTCTCTATTCTCTCTATTCTTTAATCCTGCTCTCATTTTCTAACATTTCGGTGGGAAGCCTCCAAAATATAATGCTGGAAAAATTTAGGCAAGATAGAAATTAGAGAGTATTTAATAATTTATTTAAAAGAGAAAGATTTATTGGGACCAAATGGATCCATGGTTTTGTCCTAGGGTTGAATGAGATTATTGTCTGAATCCAGCAAACAACATGAGTTCTCAATGACATATAAACACATGGCTCAGACTCAGGGTACAGCAAGGCAGGGCGGACTCAGGGTACTGAAAGTGGGAATAGGACTCTGAAAGGCTAAGGGGAGGTATGGGGGATATCTGATAATTGGGATTACAGAGTGGGGAGAGGCACCCAAAATTCTGATGATGCCTAAGATAGAAGGTCTTTCTCCTTATCTGGATCATCATGATTAGAAGGGAGGGGTGGTTGAGCAGAACAATTAGGGAAACTGAAGCAGGACTGAGTTAGGATAATTAGGGAAACTGAGTCAGGACAATAAAAGAGAACTGTGGCATAGCAATACTATGTATATAATAGATGAACAGACAGACAGATAGATAGATAGATAAACAGATAGATACATTGATCTACTATTGTTCAAGGCTAGGCTACTTGAAGGCTGACTCAATATCACTTTCTCTCTCTAGTTTCCCCAATTGCCAACATGGAGATTAGATCTATTAACAATCCTCTGTACAGGAATTTCTCTTTCTCAAGTGTCCCAAAGTTCCTGAAATATCAGCCTATGTGTAAGATCAGCTGTAAAGTCATTGACCTAAGTGCATAGACTCATAGGTTGGTTTTACCAGAGGGAGCTGATTATTACTCCCTTTATAAACCAGGTGGATAAATCTTGAGGGATTTGGTTTCTACTACTTTGATTTATAAGCCTACCATCCAGTAGACTCAATTAGCTTTTACAAACTTTATTTAACTGAAGTGTCATAGTAAATGACACTTTACTCATAGATGTAGAATGTAGCATCTCACATTGCTTTCTGGTCATTGACCTGTGCTCTTGACTCTTTCTATGTCACCTTTCCTTCATCAAGCTATCTGACACCTCATTTCTTCACGACCCTTCCCGATTGAACATATTGCACTTAATATTATGCTCTTTCCCAATAATTTATAAGCTAACAGGGTATTCAGTGCCTCAGTAAATATATCAACACATTTATTGAGTGCCCACTGAACTCACATAAAGGTGGTGATGGTGGTAGTGGGTTCTATCCTTATCATAATTCATCATAAAAGGGGTAGTTTTTTTCAAATGAATCAATAACTCAACAGTATAAATAGGGTGAGGACAAGTTTATAAGCGATTTGTAGAAAATAAAGTGTTCTGACAATTGGATAAACATAGATGATTCCATTGTTATGCCACAGTTCTATTTTTTTAAAAGCAATCCTTCCAGAATGGGAGTATTTTCTTCCCTTGTATACAAAAAGTGCATGGAAAGAATGGTCCCAAATTTAACATGCAAAGTGAGGTACACCTGTATAGAATATATGTGGCCAAAGATAAGCTCACAATTTCTGGTTGCCAGAAATCTTTTCTAGAATCTCTTTATGGAATCTTTATGAGATTCTATTTAGGTGCAGCTTTCTTCTGGACTCCAAAGGTTAGTGCATTTCTGGAGTCCTTAAAAGCTCATTATCTTTCTCATAAAGATTCACACTCCCTGAAGCTTCTTTCCTCAAGTAGCTGTCCCTCTGTCCATTTTGCTTTTAGTCTGTGTCTGCCTGAGTTTGTCAGTATGTCTTTTTCTAGATGTATTATCCAATTAATAAGCCAACCTCTCTAATATACTTCAGAGAGGAATCTTTTTGGCTCAGTGTTCCTGTTCTGTTTATTGCTTTCTAGAAAAAGTTCAAGGCACTCCATAGCTCAGGACCCTCCACTACTTGATTAGTCTGTTGCTGAATTGTGTGTTTCTGAATTAGCTTAATGTTTTATATCCAGACCTAGCCAAAGTGTCTGATTTTTTTAGCCAGTCATAAACTACTTCCTATATGGTGTAATGCTGGAGAAACTGAGGCAAGGTAGAGATTAGAGAGTTTTTAATATTTTATTTGAAAGGGAGAGATTTACTGGCACCAAATGGATCCATGGTTTGGTCCCAGGATTGAATGAGACTATTGTCTCCAAGAATCCAGAAAACAATGTGAGGTCTCAATGACATATATATATATATATATATATACACACATGTCTCTGCTACAGGGGTAGACCAAGGCTGGGGCAGAGTGAGAGTGCTGAGAATGGGAACACGGGACTAACAATCTGGCTCTGACAGGTTTAGGGAAGCACATTCTGATAAATTGGGATTACAGAATGAGGAGAAACACCCAACATGCTGATAATACCTAAGATAGAAGGTCTTTTTCCTATATCATCATGATTAGGAGGGATGGTGGGGTTGCAGGATTGAACAGAACAATTAGGAACTGAGGCAGAACAATTCAGGAAAACTGAGGTAGGACAATTTAGGGAAGCTGAATCAGGACAATTAGGGAAACTGAGTCAGGACAAAAAAAAGAGAACTGTGGCATAACAATGGAATCATCTATGTTTATCTAATTGTCAAAACACTCCATTCTCTACAAATTGCTTATAAACTTGTCCTCACCCTATTTATACTGTTGAGTTATTGATTCATTTGAAAAAAAACTACCCCTTTTATGATGACTTATGATAAGGATAGAACCCACTAACACCATCACTACCTTTATGTGAGCTCAGTGGGCACTCAATAAATGTGTTGATATATTTACTGAGGCACTGAATACCCTGTTAACTTATAAATTATTGGGAAAGGGTATAATATTAAGTGCAATATGTTCAATCGGGAAGGGTCGTGAGGAAATGAGGTGTCAGATAGCTTGATGAAGGAAAGGTGACATAGAAAGAGTCAAGAGCACAGGTCAATGACCAGAAAGCAATGTGAGATGCTACATTCTACATCTATGAGAATCGGGGAAACAAAATGAGAACACTGGGCAAATGGAGGTGGAGATGGAGGAAGAGGAAAATAAATAAAGGGAAAAGTACTGTGAGTAGCATAGAAATCCACCAGCAACAAACTGAACCCAAATTACAATTTTCTAAAGCTAGATTTGGCAAGTATATGGCACATTTTGGTTGAAGCTTGATTTTCAAACCCTCAAAAATTATTATGTCATGCCATCACATTGTACTTTAGTATCATTACACTGTTAAATAAAAACCTCACTCTCCTCATGAATGAGTATTTTCATCCACAGGAAAGACACAGCAAAAGGAAACTCTGGTTTTCATTAAAGGCTTGTACATAATTCTATTTCAGTATAGTATGTCATCTAATTATGGAATATTACAGTAAGAGAAGTGACTATCTAAAATTAGCAACCTGCTATTGCTTATTTTTTTTCAAGTGATTGCTATTGAAAACTAGTTCAATTTATTATGGAAATCATAAGTTTTCTAGGTACTAAAACTGAACATCTACTCAGAACTTTGAAAAAGAAATCAATAATCTGGAAGAGGTATCAAAGGTACCCTTTCTCTTTGATTTGTTATCATAGAAGCATAAATGTAGTGCTAGAAGAGATCTTGTAGACTATTTAGTTCAGCTTTCTCATTTCATAAAAGAAGAAACTGCCCATGGGTCATAAAAGTAGTAAGGAAAAGGGGTAGTGTTTGAACTCTGGTCACCTGATATCAGGGGCAGTGTTTTTCGGACTCCCTCTTGCTTTCCTTCCATATCCTCAACTGCCCTAGATTATTATATGAGAGAGAAACAGAGACAGAGACAGAGAGATGTTTTCCAAAGGTATCTGTGATTAAAATGTAGTAAAAAATATATAGGTTGTAAACCATTTTTCATTGTGTCCCCACTTCTTTTTTTAAGTATATGATTTTAATGAAATCATTTACTGAAACTTTCACATTTTGATCCAGATCTGTAATCTTGTCTCTCTCAAAAGTTGTTTTGCACTTAATATTCTTCTAAAAGTCATTTTCTCTGTCTGTAAGTCTCTTTTTAGTCCTCAACAATGAGGAAACCATTGGAAAGCTAGTTGGCAATCGTTAAGAATTATATACACACCTTCATCCATAGAAAGTTAGATCTTCTACCAACTTCCCACCCTGGGAATCATATTGGGTTTTTGTTATTTTTGTTGGTAATTTTTTTTCTCAAATTAAATGTTTTAGACTTAGAAAGCCTGTAAACCACTAAAGGAACAGGGAAAATTCCAATTTCATTCTGTTTCTCATCACACTGGTTGTTAGATACTTCCAAGTTTAATTTAATGTTTTTATAAATTATAATCAAAACTGTGTTAATTTTCCTTTAAAATTCTGTAAATATGATCAACCCACAATTTCCTCCCTTTCTTTTTTCCCCCTTTTACCACATTCAAAACTTACAGAATAATAAGTGATTCATTATCAATAACAGACATTTCCAAATAAGCAAAACAATTCCTAGAATATTTGCCTTGTGATCACCACAGACTCTAAAGCAACCAAAATTATGATCCATGATATTTCTCTTTTGCTTATATGCAATCACTTCCCCCTTCCTCTCTCTGTCATCTTGTCTAGTGAATAATGCATACCTTAAATAGAATAATTATTTAAAACTTAAGAAATGTTGAGAAGATCTAGAGCAAAGTGGATAGTGTCAGGAAGATCTAAATTCAAATTTTGTCTTTGATATGTTCTACCCTATGATCAGAACTTTCTGCTACTTTTTCAGGCTTTGCTCCACTTCACACATTCCACATTTCAGTCAAATGGACCTACTAGCTACTACTAATGCACAACATTCCAGCTGTAGTTTCTGACTGTTTTTGTTGCTTGATTTACTTTTTAGTAACCAAGGCATCTCATTAAAGTAAGTTATGGACAGTTGAGGCAGTATACCATAGAGTATCAAACTGAAGAAACTGAATATCCAACAAGAGTCACTAAATTGTACTTAAGGATCTCTGTAAGTCTTAGAAAACCACAGATGTTTATACATACATACATACATACATATATATGTATATATACATACACATATATATATATATATGTATACACACACACACACATATACTAAAGCAGATAGGAGCTGCAAATTAATTTGATTTGAGCCACACTTAGAAATGCATTTACTTCTCAGGTTTAATGTTTGACACCTCTGATATAGAGAAAGAATGCTGATTCTTCAATTAGTAAGATATTGATTTGAAACTTACCTGAAACATTTATTTGTTGTAAGGCAGCTAATGACACAGTGAATAGAGAGCACCAGGCCTCCAGTCAGGAGACTTGAATTCAAATCTGGCCTCAGATTTGTACTAGCCATGTCACTTAACCTTGTTTGCCTCAGTTTCCTCATCTATAAAATGATCTGGGGCAGGAAATGCAAATCATTCCAATATCTTTGCTGAGAAAAATCCCTCAAAGAGGGTCACAAAAACACAAGTAAACAATAATAATATGACTTTATACAAGTGACAACTTCTGTGTCTCAATTTCTTCATCTGTAAAATATGGGGATTGGAGTAGATCACCACTAAAGTCTCTTCTAGTTTAAACTCATAATCTTAAAATCTCCACCAAGAGAATTACTA
The DNA here is from genome assembly GCF_902635505.1 of Sarcophilus harrisii. Taxonomy (NCBI): domain Eukaryota; kingdom Metazoa; phylum Chordata; class Mammalia; order Dasyuromorphia; family Dasyuridae; genus Sarcophilus; species Sarcophilus harrisii. Next base: position 234,572,894 of record NC_045429.1, on the reverse strand, counting down.
CAAAAGGATCTCCTTATTACAGTTCAATCAGAAGTAAAAAGTCAACTTCCCACGCCAAAATATTAAAATGATGTATGTGAATGTTTATGTACATTTGAGAGTTAGGGAGAAAGAGATAAAAACAAAGAAGTAGAGAGAGAAACATGTAGCCACATCTATCTGTATTTTTCCCCAAACCCAAAATTCATTAAATTCTGAAATTTGCAATGGAAAATTTCTAACTAATTCTCACTTTGAAGTTTTATTTAATCTATAACCTGAAACCAACAATTTCCTTCATTCTCATTTAGGCAAGCAATGTGGATTCAATCATGGTTCTGATGTTTGCTGCCTAGGTAATTTTGGCCTTCACCTCTTTTAGTATCAGTTTTTTTTTTTTTATCTGTAATATGAGGGGGAATTAATCTAGAGGATCTCTGAAATCCTTACAGACCTCAGAGGGAAGTGAGCAGAATCAAGAGAATATTGTATGCAGTAATAGCAAGATTATGAGATGATCAACTGTGATATAGTTTGCTCTTCTCAGCAATAAAGTGATCCAAAATAATTCCAATAGAACTGGGATGGGAAATGCCACCCACATTTCAGAGAGAAAACTATGGAGACTACATGAAGATCAAAGCATAATATTTTCACCTTTTGTTGTTGTTTGCTTGCTTTTTCATTCTAGCAGTTTTGTTCTGATTGTTCTTTCACAACATGACTAATCTGGAAATATGTTTAAAATGATTGTATATGTATTTCCTAAATCAGATTGCTTGCTGTCTTGAAGAGGATGGTGTAATAAGGGAGGAGGGAGAAAAAATTTGGAACTCAAAATTTTAAAAAATGAATGTTGAAAACACTGGAATTTGAAAAATAAAATATGAAAAGGAAAAAGTAGCATCCCAGATCAGCTATATCTCTTTTCTCCATAGAAAGCAGGTATAAAATACTAGAGAAATCACCTTAGTTGGAATTAAAAGTAAAACCAAAAAGTCATAGTAGTACATGGCCTTTTTAAATTATTATAGCTTTTTATTTACAAGATATATGTATGGGTAATTTTTCAGCATTGACCTTTGAAAAACCTTCTTTTCCAACTTTTCCCCTTCTCCTCACCCCCTCCCCCAGATGTCAGGAAGATCAATACATGTTAAATATGTTAAAGTATAGGTTAAATACAATATATGTTTACATATCCATATAGTTATTTTGCTGCACAAGAAGAATCAGATTTAGAAATAAGGTAAAATTAACTTGAAAAGGAAATAAAAAATCCAAGTGGACAAAAACAGAGAGATAAGAAATGCTATGTAATGGTTCACACTCATTTCCCAGAGTTCTTTCACTGGGTGTGGCTGGTTCTACTCATTTTTGGAACTGATTTGATTCATCTCATTGTTGAAGAGAGCCATGTCCATCAGAACTGATCAGCATATAGTATTGTTGTTGGAGTATATAATGATCTCCTAATCCTGCTCATTTCACTAAACATCAGTTCATATAAGTCTCTCCAGGCCTTCCTGAAATCTTTCTGATCATTTCTTACAGAACAATAACATTCCATAACATTCATATACCACAATTTATTCAGCCATACTCCAATTGATGGGCATCCATTCAATTTCTAGTTTCTATCCACAACGAAAAAGGGCTGCCACAAACATTCTTGCACATACAGGTCCCTTTCCCTTTTTTAATATCTTTTTGGGATATAAGCCCAGTAGTAAGCCCAGATCCTTTTGGATCAAAGGGTATGCACAGTTTGATAACGTTTTAAGCATAGTTCCAAATTGCTCTCCAAAATGGCTGGATATATTTACAATTCCAACAACAATGTAGCAGTGTCCCAGTTTTCCCACATCCCCCCCAAACATTCAGCATTATCTTTTCCTGTCATCCTAGCCAATCCATGAGGTGTGTAGTGGTATCTCAGAGTTGTCTTAATTTGCATTTCTCTGATTAATAATGATTTGGAGCATCTTTTCATATGGCTAGAAATAGTTTCAATTTCTTCATCTAAAAATTGTCTGTTCATAACCTTTGACCATTTGTTAATTGGAGAATGGATTGATTTCTTATAAATTAGTCAATTATCTATATATTTTGGAAAGGAGATTTTTTATCAGAACCTTTGACTGTAACAATGGTATCCCAGTTTATTGTTTTCCTTCTAATCTTGTCTGCATTAGTTTTGTTCGTACAAAAGCTTTTTAATTTGCTATAAGTAAAATTTTCTATTCTGTGATCAATAATGATCTCTAGTTCTTTTTTGGTCACAAATTCCTTCCTCCTCCACAGGTCTGAGAGGTAAACTATCCTATCTTCTAATTTATTTATAACATCATTCTTTATGCCTAGATCATGAACCCATTTTTTAAATTAACTTTTTATTGACAGAACCCATGCCAGGGTAATTTTTTATAACATTATCCCTTGCACTCACTTCTGTTCCGATTTTTCCCCTCCCTCCCTCCACCCCCTGCCCCAGATGGCAAGCAGCTCTATACATGTTAAATAGGTTACAGTAGATCTTAGATACAACATTATGTGCAGAACCAAACAGTTCTCTTGTTGCTCAGGGAGAATTGGATTTAGAAGGTATAAATAACCCGGGAAGAAAAACAAAAATGCAAGCAGTTTACATTCATTTCCTAGTGTTCTTTCTTTGGGTGTAGCTGCTTCTGTTCATCCTTCATCAATTGAAGCTGAGTTAGATCTTCTCTTTGTTGAAGAAATACACTTCCATCAGAATACATCCTCATACAGTATCGTTGTTGAGATATATAATGATCTCCTGGTTCTACTCATTTCACTCAGCATCAGTTCATTTAAGTCCTACCAATCCTCTCTGTATTCATCCTGCTGGTCATTTCTTACAGAACAATAATATTTGATAACGTTCATATACCACAATTTACTCAACCATTCTCCAATTGATGGGCATCCATTCATTTTCCAGCTTCTGGCCATTACAAACAGGGCTGCCACAAACATTTTGGCACACACAGGTCCCTTTCCCTTCTTTAGTATTTCTTTGGGGTATAAACCCAGTAGAAACACTACTGGATCAAAGGGTATGCACAGTTTGATAACTTTTTGAGCATAGTTCCAAATTGCTCTCCAGAATGGCTGGATGTCATGAACCCATTTTGACCTTATCTTGGACTACAATGTTAAGTGTGGGTCAATGCCTTACTAATTTCCAATTTTCCCAAAAGTTTTTCTGAAACAGTGAATTCTTATCCCCAAACCTAAGGTCTTTGGGTTTGTCAAACACTATATTATTAAAATTATTGACTATTTTGTCTTGCAAACCTAACATATTGCACTGATCAACTAGTCGATTTTTTAGCCAATACCAAATGATTTTGGTGACTGCTACTTTATAACATAGTTTTAGATCTGGTACAGCTAGGCCACCATCACTTGATTTTTTTTCATTAGTTCCCTTGAAAATCTTGACTTTCGTTCTTCCAGATGAATTTTGTTGGGGTTTTTTTTAGGTCATTAAAATAGGTTTTTGGGAGTCTGGTATAATACTAAATAAATAGATTAGTTTAGGTAGTATTGTTATCTTTACTATATTTGCTCGACCTATCCAAGAGCACTTAATATTTTTCCAATTGGTTAAATCTAATTTTATTTGTATGGAAAGCATTTTATAGTTTTGCTCATATAGTTCCTGACTTTCCCTTGGTAGATAAATTCCCAAATATTCTATACTATCAGCAGTTACTTTAAATGGAATTTCTCTTTGTATCTCTAACTGTTGAATTTTGTTAGTGATTTATAAGAATGCTGATGATTTATGTGGGTTTATTTTGTATCCTGCAACTTTGCTAAAGTTGTGGATTATGTCTAATAGCTTTTTTTAGTAGAATCTCTGGGGTTATTTAAGTATACCATCATATCATCAGCAAAAAACAATAATTTGTTTTCCACATTACCTACTCTAATTCCTTTAATTGCCAAAGCTAGCTTTTCTAATTCAATATTGAATAGTAATGGTGATAGTGGGCCACCTTGTTTCACTCCTGATTTAATTGGGAATGGTTCCAGTTTATCTCCATTACATATGATGCTTACTGATGGTTTTAAATAGATGCTCCTGACTATTTTAAGCAAAAATCCATTTAATCCTATAATCTCAAGTGTTTTTGATAGGAAAGTATGTTGGGTTTTATGATCATATGTTTTTTTTGGTTAATTTGGTTATTGATGTAGTCAATTATACTAATAGTTTTTCTAATATTAAACCAACCCTGCATTCCTGATATAAATCCTACTTGGGGGATATATTTCTAGGGATATTTTTTATAATCTTTTTGTTAATATTTTATTTAAGATTTTAGCATCAATATTCATTAGGGAGATTGGTCCATAATTTTCTTTCTCTGTTTTCAATCTACCTGGTTTAGGTATCAGTACCATGTCTGTATCATAAAAGGAATTTGGCAGGAGTTCTTCATTCCCTATTTTTTCAAATAGTTTATATAACATTAGAGTTAATTGTTCTTTAAATGTTTGGCAGAATTCACATGTAAATCCATGTGGTACTGGGGTTTTTTTCTTAGAGTGTTGATTAATATCTTGTTCTATTTCTTTTTCTAAAATGGGACTATTTAAGCAATATACTTCCTCCTCTGTTAATCTGCAAAGCCTATATTTTTTAAAGTAGTTGGGCAAAGTAACTCCTAATTATTGCTCTAATCTCCTCTTCATTGGTGGCAAGTTCTCCATTTTCATTTTTAAGACTAACAATTTGATTTTCCCCTTTCCTTTTTCTAATCAGATTTATCAAAAGTTTGTCTATTTTATTATTTTTTTCATAAAACCCACCCAGTTTTATTTATTAATTCAATAGTTTATTTTACTTTCAATTTTATCAATTTTTTCTTTTAATTTTAGAATTTTGAGTTTAGTATTTGATTGGGGGTTTTTAATTTGGTCATTTTCTAGTTTTTTTAAGTTGCAAGCCCAATTCATTGCTTCTCTTTCTCTATTTTATTCAAGTAAGCCTCTAAAGATATAAAATTTCCCTTTATTACTACTTTGGCTGCCTCCTACAAATTTTGGTATATTGTCTCATTGTTGTCATTCTCTTCCCTGAAATTATTAATTGTGTCCATGATTTGCTGTTTCACCCATACATTCTTTAGGATGAGCTTATTTTGTTTCCAATTACTTTTTGGTCTATTTATCCCTAGCTTTTTATTGACTGTAGTTTTTATTGCATTGTGATATGAAAAGAATGCCTTTACTCTTTCTGCATTTAATTTTGAGGTCTTTATGTCTTAATATATGGTCAATTTTTGTATAGGGTCCATGAACTGCTGAGAAGTTTTACTGATGTCATCATTCAGTTTTCTCCAAAATCGATCATATCTTACTTTTCTAATATTCTATTTACCTCTTTAACTTCTTTCTTATTTGTTTTGTGGTTTGATTTATCTAATTCTGAGAGTGCAAGGTTGAGATCTCCCACTATTATAGTTTTGCTGTCTATTTCTTCTTGCAACTCCCTTAACTTCTCCTTTAGGAGTTTACATGCTATACCACTTCATGCATATATGTTTAATATTGATATTGCTTCATTGTATATGCTACCCTTTAGCAGGATATAGTTTCCTTCCTTAACTCTTTTAATTAGATCAGTTTTTGCTTTTGCTTGATCTGAGATAAAGATGGCTACTCCTGCCTTTTTTTTTTTTTTTTTTACTTCATCTGACACATAATAATAGATTGTGTTCCAGCCTTTTACCTTTACTCTGTATGTATCACCCTGCTTTAAATGTGTTTCCTGTAAACACCATATTGTTGGATTCTGGCTTTTGATCCAATCTGCTCTCCACCTCCACTTTATGGGAGAGTTCATCCCTTCATATTTACAGTTAAAACTACTAATTCTTTATTTACTGCCATCTTATTATCCCCCAATTATGCTTTTCTTTATCTTCCCTCCCCCTCTTATTCCTCTCCCCAGTATTAAACTTGTGGGCACCACTCTCCTCATGCAGCTCTCCTTCTTTAGAATCCCTCTCACCCCTTTTGAGTCCTTTCCCCTTTCTTATACCTTTCCCTTATTACTCTTTTCCTTTTCCTTTTTCCTCTCCTACTTTTTAATCAGGTGAGAGAAATTTCTCTGTAAACCAAATATGTCAATTATTTTCTCTTTGAGCCAAATATGATGAGAGTAAAATTCACACAATGTTCCTGTCCCTCCCTAAATTCCCTCAAATATGATAGGTTTCCTTTGCCTCTTTGTGGGATGAAATTTCCCTCTTTTTATTTCCCATTTTCCCTTTTTCTGATACTATCCTCTTTTCACTTCTACTTCCCTTTTTTGCATTATAACAGTAAAATAAAATTATACACTCACTGTTTATATACGTCCATAACAGAAATACCGTTCTCAAAAGTTCTTTAATCTATTATGCTGCTCTTGAGTCCTATATTTGGAGCTCAGACTTTTTGTTTAGCTCTAGTTTTTTTTTTTCCTTAGGAATAAATGGAATTCACCTGTTTCACTGAACGTCCATCTTTTTCCTTGGAAGAAGATGCTCAGCTTAGCTGGGTAGTTTATTCTTGGCTACATTCCAAGTTTTTCTGTCTTTATGAATATCAGATTCCAGGCTCTTCGGTCCTTTAATATGGAAGCAGCTAGATCACGAGTGATCCTTATTGTGGCTCCTCAGTATTTTGAATTGTTTTTTCCTGGCTGCTTGTAATATTTTTTCCTTAGTCTGATAGTTGTGAAATTTAGCCACAATATTCCTTGGAGTTTTTATTTGTCAGTCTCTTTCAAAAAGTGTTTGATAAATTCTTTCAATGCCTATTTTACCTTCTGATTCTATTACATTTGGGCAGTTCTCTTTGATGATTTCCTGTAAAATAGTGTCGAGGCTTTTTTTCATAATTTTCAGGAAGTCCAATAATCCTCAGATTATCTCTCCTTGATTTATTTTCCAGGTCTGTTGTTTTACCAAGTAGATATTTAACATTTTTCTATTTTTTCATTATTTTGGTTTTGCTTGACTGATTCTTGATGTCTCAATGAATCATTCATTTTTATTTGTTCAGCTCTGATTTTTAATGAGTTATTTTCTTTATTAGCTTTTCTACTTTTTTTTGTATATGTCCAATTGAGTCTTTAAATGGTTTTGTTCTGTGGAATTTTTTTTCCATTTCATTATTATTTTTATTGTTATTTTCTTTTTTCCAATTCACAAATCCTATTTTCCTGGAAGTTTTTTATCTTTTTCAATTCACAAATTCTGTTTCCCTGGGAGTTCTTTACCTTTTCCAATTCACATTTCAGGAAGTTGTTTTCTTTTTCCACTTTACCATTTTTTTCTTTTAATGAGTTATATGCCTTTTTCTATACTCTCTTGCTGAGCTTCTCTTTCTTTTCCCCATTTTTCTTCTAGCTCTCTTTTAAGATCTTTTATAATCTCTTCTAGGAGGGCTTTGTTGTGATAGGGACCAGGTTACATCCCCTTTGGGGTTTTGTGTGGAGACTGTCTGCTATTAGTCTCCTCAGGGTTGGAAACCTGCTCTCGTTCTGTATAGAAGCTATCAATTGTTAGAGTTTGCTTGGCTTTTTTACTCATTTTTAAAAGCTTTTAGGGTCTGCCTTCAGGTCAAGGAGATTACCAGCTTCCTCTACAGAAATGGGATAGATGGACAGTAGCTGTCCTGCAAGCAGGCTGCAAAGAGCAGCCAAGCTGTGGAAGTATGTCTGCCCTGGGAAGAGCCCCATAGCAGAAGGGATGTACCACTGTCCCGGGCAGATTCCCCCCACCCCTTGCTGTGCAGAAGTGTGACTGCCCCGGGCAGACCACCTTCTCATCCCTCTGCCCTTCAACCCTGGCAGAATTGTGGTTGCTCTGGGCAAAAGACCCACACTGCAGAATGCAGCTGCACAGCTGTGCTGTGTTCTGTGTTGAGTCACTTCCAGGGCTTGGTGGGTGTGACCAGGTCTTTTTAAACTCTGGAATTTTGGGGTACACTCTACCTTTGATGTTTGTGTAATTTCTCTGCTGATCTACTGCTTTGCAACCAAAGCAGAGCAGCCAACCTGTGGTAGAGTCCTCCCTGCAAATTCTCCACCCTTGAAGACTGCACCCATCCCTGATCCACTCTGTTCTGCCTCCCTGCCTGTGCTGGCCTCCTCCTGCCCTATCAGGATAAACCTTTTCTGGAAATCTTCCAGATTATCTTCACCTAATAATCTGTTGTATTCCCAATATTCATGGATTTCACCAGTCAAGCACTATTTCAGAGGCTAAATTTGATAATTAATAGTGAGGGTAGAAGGGGAGCTTAGAATGAAGTGTGTGTCCTCTTCGCTATCTTGGCTCCACTCCCAATCTTATGGCCTCTTTCCTTTTCCTTTTTTAGACCATTTCACCAAAAAGGATTGATCCAAATGAAGATAGATCAATCTATAATGTTCTATTAATATATAATTTCCCATTTTTAGACCTCTGAGAAGAGAAAGACTTTTGCCTGGAAAAATATATTTTATGGTTTCTGAGAAGAATTCTGAAAAGATAAATGCTGATAAAGTTAAAACAGAAAAATATTTTGTTTTCTTCACTTCGCTATGAATACAATTACTAACTCTTAGTTTTACAGGGAGCAACAAACAAATCAAAAGATGAATCACTAATTGTGGAATTTAAGTATGGTGAACAAGTTGGGACAGGTAATTTTGAGAGTAGAGAAACCAACTTACTGGAAAATAGAAAGTTGTTGAATGTTTCCCTTTCTACCAAGAATGGAAAATGTTAAGTCACACAGGATGTTTTAAAGTAAACATAGTTACAACTTAGTATTTTTCCCTAAGTGAATATTTATATCAAAAATATTAAAACAAAAAGTAAATTCAAAGGCAAACTTTGTTGGCTTATTAGAAAAATTTTAAAAATTTATTTTATGAAATAAAATTTCCATAATATAGATTTTTTTAAAAGGATGATTGCTCATGAAATTGCAAATCTCTTAATTAAAACCTGTTATTCCTTTTAAATATATAGTAAACTTATCATGTAATTTTATTTCTTTTGCTCCTCTCCAGAGATGGCTAAGATTAGACACAAATGTGTGTGTGTGTGTGTGTGTGTGTGTGTGAAATCATTCTTACATATTTTTATTTATCAATTCTTTTTCTGGATGCAGATACATCTTCCTTTATTTTTCTTTGTAGCTAATTTGTTGGTTTACAATTGTCAAAATAACTTGCTCAAAGTTGTTCATAGTTGTTTTTAAAACAACATTGCTATTACTGTGTATAATGTTTTTCATTATTTCATTCAAGTCTGTCCATAGAAACTCTTTTCTAATATGATTGATAATAATGAACCTCTGTGTGATATTACAGTCAATAAACAAACATTAATTAAATGCTATGTGATACATACTATGAAAAATGGTAGGGATACAAAGAATGGCAAAAAGAGACTTCATCAAGAAGCTTTCATTCTAATGAAGAATACAACTTGAAAATACCTAGATACATGGAAAATATATACAGAGTAGGTGAAAAGAAATTTGAGAGGGGAAGATATTAGCAGTTGGAAAAATTGTGAAAGACTGCCTACAAAAACTGAGATTTGAGCTTAATCTTGGTGGAGTGCAGGAAAGCTAGACAATGGAGATAAGTGAATGATAGGCAAAAATATGGGGTCATTAGTGTTATCCATAAAGAATAGCAAGTAGATCAATGAAATGTAATAAAATAAGAGATAAGTTGGAAATAATATAAGCCTAGGATATATTAAGAGAAGCAAACTGTAAAGGAAATAAGAAACTGATAACCCCATTTTGGCTAAACCACCTCTGAGTAACTGTACACATTTCTTAGTATCATATATTAAGAAAGACATTTCATTGAGTGGATATCCATCAGTTGGGGGAGAGCTGAATAAGTTATGGTATATAAATGAAATGGAATATTATTGTGCTATAAGAAATTATGAACAGGCTGATTTCAGACAAATCTTTCTTGATTAAGCTCAGCTCTTTATCACACTGTACTACACTGCTATGCTTTAGCAGAAGACAAGGGTATTATAGTATAACTATAATTTCATTATTGCTTTATGGCTTACAAAACAGTTTATTCTGAAATTTTATCAGGAATTTCCTTGAGATTGTTCCACAAAATAATTTTTGTCATTGTTTCCATTTCTGACCATTAAATAAATGCTAGAAAACAATCATCATCACAATTTAAAAATTGGTTAAAGTTTCATAGGAATATTTAGCATTCTTCACTATATATATATATATATATATATATATACACACACACATATATATACATACACACATATATGTATGTATATATAGAGAAAACATGAGTAATTCTTTAATTCACAGCTAGAAAAAAAATTCTCAATTTTTATAGTTTGGTTTTTATATAAAGACTAAATAAAGAAAATTATTTGTGGAGTTATAAAAGAAAATTATATTTAAGAGTCAGAAGACTAGGTTGAAATACTAGTTTTGTCATTACCAGTAAGACTTTGGGCAAACCTCTTACCCTTATTGGGCTTGAATTTTCTTATCTGTGAAAATGAAGATCTGAATTGAACTGTAGTTGGAAAAAATTATCTCAGAAATATCTTCCAGATCTAAATCTATGTTCCTATAGACAGAAACTCAGTATCTGTGACCCAGTTACTTTGAATAGGAAATGAAATAATCCTATACACCTGAAATCACTGTTATAAAGCTTTTTTTTTTACTTACTAATTTTTTAAAGTTCACATTTGCTCTCTTGTTCTTTGAAGTATACTATGTTTATGAATGACATAAATTTAGAACCAGGCAATGATGTGCTAATTTTAAAGTCAACGAGGTAATACAGAAGAAAGAATATTGGGCCTCAAGTCAAATTCAGCCTCAGATAATTCTGGGCAAATCACTGAACTTCTGTCTACTTGTATTTTCTCAATTATAAAATGGATTTATATAAGAACATGTACCTCCTAGAGTTTTTGTGTGGGTAAAATAAAATAACATTTGTAACGTGATTAGCACAGTTCCTGGCAATAGTAGGTTCTTAATAAATATTTATTCCTCCTCCTTCCCTTCCTAGAAGTAGATGGCCTTGCTTCATGAAAATGGAGTTAATGTCATTTCAGATCATTAATGGTTACTTGAAAATTCTTGCTAAATACTATTTTTGATATTTCAATCACTGTGCCCAACTTGTTGGATTTGAGGAATGTTATCTGAATCATTCATTTTAGCTCCTTATTGTAGTCACCCTGAAAAATGTGACCAGCTACACCAATGAGAATGTTTCACTTTCTGTTTGTTAGATAGTTTTTCTGAGGTGCTTCTAATGAAAAGATTATCTTTGTAGGAATTCTGTTTATGAAAACTTTCCACTTTCTCACAGTGATTCCTTGAACATGGAATGTTGTTCATCATTGTCTTTATATGTTCTGGAGTTTTACATTTGAAAAGCCTACTTTGTGGGCAATGTTTGCATGACAGTTCATTTACTTTGAAATCTTTATAGTTTATAGAGATCACTTTCTTTTGCATAGCTGAGATGAAAAGCCACATTTTAGACGCTGTGCTGAGAAGCCTAAGTACATTTAGAGAAGGTTAACCATAGTGGTGAGGGAACTAAAAACCAAGACAGATGTGAAATGATTGACAAATCTGAAGGCATTTAGCTTGTAGAAAACAAGTGTTAGATGGCATATAGCATTTACTATCATATGGTAAGAGCTTAAGATCAGAGATCATCTAGTTCAACCCTTTTCTGTTAAAAATGAGAGAACAATCCAAAGAGGTTTAGATATTTGTCCATTGCCATATAGGTCAAAAGAGTCAGTGAAGATTTAAACCTAAATCATTTGACTCCAGAGTTGTTTGTACTATACCAGTATTGACGCTTTCTGGAATTTTTTTTTGTTCTTATAGAATTTTATACCTCAGCTCTTCTTGTAATCAATTATCCAAAGCAAATTAGGGCAGAAAAGTTGTCCTGACACTTTAAAGTTTAGGTTCACTTGGTTCCATATTCTCTAGGAGATATGGATGCTCAGCTGGAAATTTTAGTACTTAGTAACTAAGATCTCTGAATATCACAGGTAAGATCCCTATGAGTGTGGAAACATGGGACTGATGTGATGGATAATTTATATTCACAATGATCTTCCCTAGCCAGTAACATGTACTTATAGAGTTGCTACTAATTTACTAATTATATTCAGACATCATACAGCAGTGACTGCTTTATGTCCATACTTAGGATCTAGCTCTGTATATACATATATTCGTAAACACACATACATATACTAAGAGGCAGAGACAGAAAGACACACACACACATACACACACAGAGAGACAGAGAAGACACAGAGACACAGAAACAGAGAAGGACAGACACGGAATCAGAGATAGAGAAAGTAAGTTTGGATTTATCAGAAATAATATATGTTAAATCCCCAAAATGAAAATTTTAAAATCTGATTCTTCATCTAGTTCTCAAAAAGTCCTTAAAATTTTTATTCCCCATTATTTTAACTATACTAAAAACTGTGCAATAATATTTTGACCATATTATCACTTTTGTTCTCTTCACTTTTTGTTTTTCCTTCCACATATATCAACAAGGAAGATCACTGAGAGGCTGAGCAGTGATGGCCAAGTTCTTCACAAATGTCTGAGAATAGTCATTGAATCCTTAATGTCTTCAGCTTTCAGTAATTCTTTGGAATTGTTTATGTTCTTGGAAATGGTATTCATTATTTAGTGATTAACCATATCACTTTTTTATATATTGAATCTCATGAGTCAAAAGAAGAACATCTTTTCTTTACCTTTATTTGCCAAGGAGAGATATTCATACATACATACATACATACATACATACATACTACTTCAAACACCAAAAATTGTCTGTTCAGCAGATAGTCCAAAATGTCTTATAACTTATCCCCTTAACCTTCTTATTAAAAAAAAGTTTTTATAGCCATCCACACTTCCCCTTCTTATTGTAGAACAAACTGTACCATAGGGAACATAAAATCTAAAGAAATAGGTGGTGATACTATTTATTAGTCCTTCCTATTATTCCTCGATCTCTGAGTAGAAAATTTTCTTAAGATTGATCTCACAAAGGTTGATTATTGATGTTAGAAATGCTATGTATTGCTTCTTTGGCACATCCCTCTAATGCAGAGATAATCTATTAGCTTTTGAATTGGGTTGATTACTTAAATGATCTTCCATTGTTTAAGCAATGGAGATTCTCCAAAGTCAAATTCCTCTACACCCACCTTGGATTTTAAGGATTTAATGCTTCTTTTGGTCTCTTGACAGTTCTGGACACTATCATGGTAAAATTTCATGAAAACATTGATCACTGGTGTAAATTATGTGGCCCCAGCTCTTAGAATATAAGCTGTAAGGCATTCAGACACAGCCTGTGATTTCATTACTATAGAAAACTACAGAGAAATTCCCTCCCTCTTTCCTCTCTGTTCTTTCTTTACAAAGTCATGGATTTGAAGAATTTCCTAGAGGAGAAGTGTTAAACATGTAGCCCATACTTCAGAGTTTGGAAGCAAACAGATTAAAATATAATTAAGAAATATTTAACAAAATAAACAAAAATACAATAGAACATGGATAATGTTAATATGTGGTTTTCTAAGTCAATATGTGGCTGCAGGGATCTTTATGTAAGATTTAGTAGCCCCTATTTCTCTTTGAATTTAACAAAACTATCCTACAGCAATAAGGATAAAGGACAAAACCAGAATCATACATCTAGTATGTCATTCTGGTTCCCAGATTTGTTCTCTACCACAGCACGTTGCCTCACTTGCTGCAAGCATCTTGTGTAAAATAATAAGAATGTAATCTTCATTTTCCAGTAAAAACAGAATGCTGTTTTCAATCCCCACTAGAACATTGGATGAGAACTTATAAATCCAGATAAAAGTACCCAGGAAAAGATTACTAAATCAAGATGTAATTGTCTTTATAATTAATGACAGTCAGCACATTTGATTCTATAACTATAAACAAGTGTCATTCAGGTAGACTTCTGGAAAACCATAATTCTACTCACTAATATGCCAACATGGTATAAGAAAAAAAATTTTTCCACATCAATCTCTTATCTAAAGGCTCTTTACCTTTTGGCAGTTGTCATTGTACTCATTTGTTTGTCCTATAATAGATTTGACCATAGATTTTTTTTTTTTGCAAATTGAGTTGAACTGGAGTGGCTTGTTGTGTGAACAGATGAATTAAAATAGATTTATTAAGCATTTATTATGTGTAAAGCACTGTATTAAGTGCTGAGGATAGTTGATATTCTAATAGATTGCCTACAAATTTAGGAAATGTTAATGATAAGTCACATAGAAAGATTTCATGGCCTTTAGGATACAGTGGCAAAGGTAATGGTAACATAGCTTCTTTTTTGTTTTTTGTTTTGTTTTTATCCAGAATTTTTAAAATTAAAAATTTTAATTTTTTCAAAACACATGCATAGATAAGTCTCCAACATTAGTCCTTGCAAAACCTTGTGTTCCAGTTTTTCCCTGCCTTCTCCCATCTCCCTCCCCTAGATGGCAAGTAGTCCAATATATGTTAAACATGGTAGAAATATATAACATAACTTCTTTAATGTGATTTCCAAAATCACATATATTACATATGTATATTTATACATGTATAGGCATACATTCACATTTACATGTATATGTATGCATATGTGTATACATATAAGGGATATAGACAAATATATATATATATATAGTATATGTATTTTTCTCAATAATATTTTATTTTTCCAAATATATGTAAAGATATTTTTCAAAATTCAACCTTGCAAAATATTGTGTTCCAAATTTTCCCTTCCTTTACCCCAATCCTGTCCCCAGAGAGCAAGTAATCCAATATGTGTTAAACATGTACAATTCTTCTGTACCTATTTCCACATTTAACATTATACACAAGAAAAATCAGATCAAAAAGGGAAAAAATGAGAAAGAAAACAAAAAGTGATCAAACAATAACAAAAAATGTGAAAAACACTATCAACATTCATTTTTGTTCAGTTTTGTGTTCCAATTTTTTCTCTGTTTCTCTGTCACTTCTCTTCACAAGACAGCAAGCAAGATGACATAGGTTAAATGTGTTATCATTTTAAACATAATTTTGCATATGCATTACATATATTTCTAATCATAAAACAAAGACACATGCCTTTGAATTTAACAAAAAACTTGATTGGCTGACTATAGGGAAATATAATTTTAAAGTCAGACAGCACAGGTCACAAATCTTAAAAGTCATTCACTATATTCTCAGTTTGTCTTTTCATTTGCCTGGTAATTCTAACTAGACTATTGATTTTCAATGTTTTTGTGCTATAGAACATTTTGGCAGATTAGTGAAGCCTCTGGACCCTTTCTCAGATTAATGTTTTTAAAACATAAAATAAAACACATAGGATTACAAAAGTAATCAAATTATATTGAAATAGTTCTCATTTTTTCTGACAAGGTAATTGGGGTAAGTGACTTCCCCAGGGTCACATAATTAGTAAGTGTTAAGTGTTCCAGGCCAGATTTGACTTAAAGGCCAGGGCTCTATCCACTGAGCCACCTAACTCCCCCTCTCCCCAATCCCAATATTTTTAAAATAGCTTCACAATATCTAGATTAAGAATCTCTGACAGGCGAAGCCAAGATAGCAACGAAGGCACACACAACTTTCTAAGCTCCTCTCATGCCCTCATGACCAACTATTAAATTCAGCCTCAAAAAGAGCACTTGACTAGTAAAACCCATGAAGTTTAGAAGCACAACAACTTACCAGCCAAAGATAATCTGGAAGATCACCAGGAAAGGTTTATCCTGAGGGGCCAGGAACAGACCAGCGCAGGCAGGGAGAGACTAGCATCTGGAGCAGACCAGGGACAGGGGTGACCTTTGTGCCTAGAGACCACTCTCCAATAGGCTAACTGCCCTCCCTTAATTATAAAGCAGTAAACCAGCAGAGAAATTAAAGGCAAAGAAAGAGGGTACTCTCTAAAAAATGCCAGAACCTAATAAGATCTGGCTATAACTACCTCAAACAGGAAGTAACTCAGCACAGACCATAATACAGCAGTACAGCCACATTTTGCAGTATGGGGCTTTTGTGGGGGGGGGGGAAGAGGAAGAGGAGAAGGGGAGGCAGTTATAAATCTTCACGGCAGGGGGGGCACAGCCCAGGACAGCCTCTATTCTTCACAGTGGGGAGCTTGGACTAGGGCAATAGAACTTTTTCAGTGCCACTGTGCTTCCCTGGGCAGGGATATTTCTGCTCAGGGGGGGACTATTCACTGGTCAACTGCTAATACCCACAGCCCCAAGGTGGGATTTGGCCTGAGGTAGTGACACTTTCACTACTCAACCTCTAGCCTCAGGGCAGTTGTTACGGCACAGCAGGGTTCTTTGCAGGGGTACTTGAGCCTGAGCTACTTCTTGTGGGGAACTCTTTCCCAGAGCACACCCGTACATCATGCTCTTTCTAGCCGGTTGGCAGGACAGCTACCTGTCCATACACCTATCCTTGCTCTGCAGAGGAAGCTGGTAACCTCCTGGCCCTGAAGGCAGACCCTATTGGACTTAACAAAATGAGTAAAAAAATCAAAAGCACAATGATAGCTTCTATACAGAAAGAGAGCAGGTTTTCAACCCCAAGGAGACTAATAGCAGACAGTTTCCAGACAATTGTTGGTCCCCAACAGAAAAGGCTCTCCTAGAAGAGACTATTAAAAACCTTAAAAGAGAACTAGAAGAAAAATGGGGAAAGGAAAGAGAATCTATGCAAGAGGGTTATGCAAGAGAGCAACAACTTCCTGAAATGTGAATTGGAAAAGGCAAAACACTCCCAAGAAGTGCAGGGAAACAGGATTTATGAATTGGAAAAGGGAAAGAATTCCCAAGAAAGTAGGATTTGTGAATTGGAAAAAGAAAATAACTCACTAAAAAAAAATAGTGAAATGGAAAAAAATTACATAGAGCAATTCAACTTATTTAAAAACTCAATTGGAGATATACAAAAAGAAGTAAAAAAAGCTAATAAAGAAAATAACTCACTAAAAATCAGAACTGAACAAATAGAAATGACTGATTCATTGAGATATCACAAATTAGTCAAGCAAAACCAAAAAATAGGAAAAATAGGAAAAATGAAAAATGACAGACCTGAAAAATAGATCTAGGAGAGATAAACTGAGGATCATTGGACTACCAGAAAATTTTGATGAAAAAAAGAGCCTAGATACTATTTTAAAGGAAATCATCAAAGAGAAATGCTCAGAAGTAATAGAACTGGAAGGTAAAATAGGCATTGAAAGAATTCATCAAACACCTTCTGAAAAAAGACCCTAAAATAAAAACTCCAATATTGTGGCCAAATTTCAGAATTATCAGACTAAAGAAAAAATATTACAAGCAGACAGGAAAAAAACAATTCAAATACTGAGGTGCCACAATAAGGGTCACTCAAGATCTGGCTGCCTCAACATTAAAGGATTGAAGGGCCTGGAATCTGATATTCTGAAAGACAAAAGAATTTGGATTGCAGCCAAGAATAAACTACCCAGCTAAGCTGAACATTTTTTTTTCCCATGGAAGAAGATGGACATTTAATGAAATGGGGGAATTTTATTTGTTTCTAAGGAAAAAAACCAGATTTAAACCAAAAAAAAAAAAAAAAAAAGATATCTAATTATAAGACTCAAGAGAAGTAGAAAAAGGTAAAAGGAACTCTTGAGAACTGTATTTCTGTTGTGGATATACATAAAAACCACATAATTTGATTTTACTGATATAACATAAAAAGGGAAGTAGAAATGGAAAGGGGATAGTGTCAGAAAAAGGGAAAAGGGAAGCTAAAAAGAGGGAAACTACATCCCACGATGAGGCAAAGGAAACCTATCATATCTGAGGGAACTTAGAGAGGGGGATGAACATTGTGTGAATCTTTCTCTCAAAGAGGAAATAATTGACATATTTGTTTTACAGAGAATCTTTTCTCACCTCATTAAAAAGTGTTAATGGAAAAGGGAAAAAGAAAAAGAATAATAAGGGAAGGGTAAAAGAAAGGAGAAGGCATTCAAAGGGAGGAGAGAGGGATCCTAAAGAGGGAGAGCTATGTGAAGCAAGTGGGGCCCATAAGTTTATTACTAGGGAAGGGGGTAAGGGTGAGCAAGAAAAAGAAAAGCATAATCTGGGGATATTAGGATGGCAGGAAATACAGAATTAGTAATTTTAACCATAAATGTAAATGGGATGAACTCTCCCATAAAGCGAGGCAGATAGCAAACTGGATCAAAAGTCAGAACCCTACAATGTGTTGTTTACACGAAACACATTTAAAGTAGGGAGATACATACAGAGGTAAAAGGCTGGAGCACAATCTATTATGCTTCAGGTAAAGTTAAAAAAACAGGGGTAGCCATCCTTATCTCAGATCAAGCAAAAGCAAAAATTGATTTAATTAAAAGAGATAAGGAAGGAAACTATATCTTGCTAAAGGGTACTAGACAATGAAGCAATATCAATATTAAACATATATGCACCAAGTAGTACAACATCTAACTTCCTAAAGGCGAAGTTAAGAGAGTTGCAAGAAGAAATAGACAGCAAAACTATACTAGTGGGAGAGTGCAATCTTGCATTCTCAGAATTAGATAAATCAAACCACAAAACAAATAAGAAAGAAATTAAAGAGGTAAATAGAATATTAGAAAAATTAGATATGATAGACCTTTAGAGAAAACTAAATGGTGACAGAAAGGAATATACTTTCTTCTCAGCAATTCATGGAACCTATAAAAAAACTGACCATATATTAGGACATAAAGACCTCAAAATTAAATGCAGGAAGGCAGAAATAGTAAATGCTTTCTTTTCAGATCACAATGCAATAAAAACTACATTCAACAAAATGTATTGGAAACAAAATAATCTCATCTTAAAGAACGACTGGGTGAAACAGCAAATTATAGACACAATTAATAATTTCACTCAAGATAATGACAATGTTGAGACATCATACCAAAATTTGTGGGATGCAGTCAAAGCAGTAATAAGGGGAAATTTTTTATCTTTAGAGGCTTACTTGAATAAAATAGAGAAAGAAAAGATCAAGGAATTGGGCTTGCAACTTAAAAAGCTAGACAAAGACCAAATTAAAAACCCCCAATCAAATACTAAACTTGAAATTCTAAAATTAAAAGTAGAAATTAATAATATTGACAATAAAAAAAACTATTGAATTAATAAATAAAACTAAGAGTTGGTTTTGTGAAAAAACCAATAAAATAGATAAACCTTTGGTAAATCTGATTAAAAAAAGGAAAGAGGAAAATCAAATTATTAGCCTCAAAAATGAAAAGGGGGAACTTTCCACCAATGAAGAACAAATTGGAGTAATAATTAGGAGTTACTTTGCCCAGCTTTATGCCAACAAATTCGATAACTTAAATGAAATAGAAGAATACTTTCAGAAATATAGCTTGCCCAGATTAACAGAGGAAGAAGTAAATAGACTATACAGTCCTATTTTAGAAAAAGAAATAGAACAAGCTATTAATCAACTGCCTAAAAAAAAATCCCCAGGACCAGATGGATTTACATGTGAATTCTACCAAATATTCAAAGAACAATTAGCTCCAATGTTATATAAACTATTTGAAAAAAATAGGGAACAAAGGAGTCCTACCAGACCCTGTTAGACAAGACATGGTATATACCTAAAACCAATAGGGTTGAAAACAGAAAGTAAATTATAGACCAATCCCCTAATGAAATTGATGCTAAAACTTAAAAAAATTAAAAAAGATTACAGAAAAATCCCGAAGATAATACACAATGCCAACCATTATACCAGGAATGCAATCCATTAGGAAAACATTATTAAATTACATATTAAAAAAAAAAATGATCATCTCAACAAGCAGAAAAAGTTTTGATAAAACCAACATCCATTCCTTTAAAAACCCGGAGATAAGGAAAGTCTTTTTCCTTAAAAAAGGGAGTTTAAAACCTCAGTGCAATTTATGGGGAAAACCGAACCATTCCCTTAAGATCGTGGTGAAACGGGCCTCCATCACCGATTCAATTGTTAAAAGCTATTTAAAAAGGGAGAAGAAAAGGAAAAAGGTGGAGGAAACCAAATTATCACTTTTGCGAGATAGATGGTAATAAAGAACCCGGGATTTACCAAAAGTTTAGAAATAATCCAAACCCTTTAAAAGTCCCAAGATACAAATAAACCCAATGAGTCACCATTCTTTTCCCAACAAAACCAACCGTTGACTTTAAAAAGGAAATTCCCATTTAAAGTAACAAACAGTTTTAAAATTTTATAATTATCTGCCAAGGAAAACGAAACCAAGGCAAAACACCAAACTCTTCCACACAAAAAATTCTAACCAATTGGAAAAAAATTAAATGTCTTTGATCCAAAATATAATAAAGATGACAATATACCCAAATTAATCTATTTAACCATACCAACGACTCCCAAAAAACATTTTTAATGACTTATAAAAATAACAACAAAGTTCATATGAAAAAAAAAAAAGGTCAAGAGTTTCAAGGGAATTAACAACAACAAAAAAAATCAAATGAAGTTGGCCTATCTGTACCAGATCTAAAATTATATTATAGGGGCGGAGCCAAGATGGCGGAGAAGACACAGATTTTAAGCTCCTTCACCCTCTTTATCAAATTAATCAGCCCCAAAAATAGTCTTAATGCACCCTTTAAAGATAAGAAGGAACAAACTCACCGGCCGAAAATCCGCAGTTCCCAAAAAGGTTGGTTCCGGGCCAGGGGAGACGGGCGCAGGGGGAGAAATAAGTCCCGGGAACCCCAAACCCGAGGGGAAAGAAGTCCAGCCGCCAGGCCCCAACCCCAGTAGGGCCCCCTTGGGGAAGTTGTGATCCCAAAAAGAGGAGTGGAAGCCCCACCCAATGGATGGAGTCCCGGGGGCCATAGAGTTTCCAGGGGCCGATTTGACAGGCAGAGACCCCAGAGTTTGCGGCTTCGATCGTGGTCTGCGGTCGCGGTAAACCAACCCCAAGAGGTTTCGCCCGGGGCAGTGACCTTTCACCCCTTAGTCCCAGCCCAGGGCACCAACCACCAGCCCTACTGCCATTTGATAGCTCGGCCGGCTGAACCATTCTGTTGGGGAAGGGAAAACTCTACCAGAACCCCTACCGGAGTCGAAACGGTTTACATCTTTTCCCTGCTCCAGAGGGTGGTAACCCCTTGCCTAGGAGACCACCCAAAGGTTTTAAAACATGAATAAAAGATGAAAAAGAACGAGAAGTTCTATGAAAAAGAGCATCAGCAAACCGAAAACCTCAAACAGCAAAATGAAGACGTCCTCCTTACATAATGCCTCAAGAAGGACCATTAAAAAGTCCAAAAGAGAGAAAAGATAAATGGGGAAAGGAAAGAAACCCAAAAGAGCAACAACTTCCGAAATGAATTGGAAAAATTAAAAAACTGGAAAGTAAGAATTGTGAATTGAAAAAAAAAGAATTCATGAAAGTAGGATTTGTGAATTGAAAAGACAAAGAACCCGAAGAAAGTAGGATCCGAATTGAAAAGACAAAGAACACCAAGAAAGTAGGATCTGGAATTGAAAAAGAAAATAATTCACTAAAGAAAAATTAGTAAATGGAAAAAATTTGACCAAAACAATACATTAAAACTAATTGGACATATACAGAAAGAAGAAAAAGCTAATGAAGAAAATAATTTTAAAAATTAGAACGAAACAAATTGAAATAATAGCATTGAGACAGCAAGAATCAGTCAAGCAAAACAAAAAATGACAAACTGGAAAACCATGAATTATCTATTGAAAAACGACAGACTTGAAAATGATCTGGAGAGATAACGAGGATTATTAGACCCTTTTCCAAAACATGAGAAAAAAGATGATACTATTTTACAAGAAATCATCAAAGAGAACGCCCAGATGTAATAGAATCAGAAAAAATAGGGATTGGAATTCATCAACACTTCTGTAAGAAAACCCTAAAAAAAACCCCAAAGAATATTGTGGCCAAATTTGAACCATCGATTAAGGAAAAAAATTTTACAAGCACCAAAACCATTTAAATACCGAGGTGCCAAATAGATCACCCAAGATCTGGCGCCCTACATTGGGAAAGAAGGGCCTGAATATGATATCCGAAAGGCACAAGAACTTGGGATGCAGCCAAGAATAAACTACCCAGTAAGATGAGCATTTTCTTCCGGGAAGAAGATGGACATTTAAAAACAAATGAATTCCATTTGTTTTGAAGAAAACCAGAATTAAACAAAAAATTTGATCTCCAAGAATAGAACTCAAGAGATGAAAAAGGTAAAAAATAACCTTGAGAATTGTATTTTGTTGTATATAAAAAATATATTAAAATTTGATTTAAATTGATATAACATAAAAAAGGGAAGAGATTGGAAAAGGGATGATGGAGAATAAGGTGGGAAGGAGGGATAAAAAGAGGGGAAACCACATCCCACAAAGAGGCTAAGGAAACTTATCAATCTGAGGGAATTTAAGGGGGGAGAAACATTGTGTGAATCTTACCTCATCAGAGTTCCAAAGAAAAAATAATTGACATTTGTTTTAGAGAAAATTTCTCCCCCATTAAAAACGGGGAGGAAAAGGAAAAGAAAAAGAGTAATAAGGGAAGGAAGGGGGAAAAGACCCTCGGGGGGGGGAGGGAAAAAGAGGAAAGCATCGTGGAACAAGAGGGGTACATAAGTTTAAAAAGGGGAAAGGGGTTGGGGAGGAAGAATGAAAGCAAAACTGGGGGTTATTAGGAGGCAGGGGAAATACAGATTTATAATTCTAACCGTAAATGGAATGGGATGAACTCCATAAAGAGGAGGCAGATAGCAGATATCAAAACAGAACCCACAATATGTTTTTACAAGAAGCACAAAAGCAGGGGAAGATAGAGTAAAGGTAAAAAGGTGACAAAAATCAATGCTTCAGGTGAAGTCAAAAAAGAGGGTAGCCATCCTTTCTCAGATCAACAAAAGTAAAAAATTGACAATTAAAAGAGATAAGGAAGGAACACATCTCAAAGGGTGCATAAACAACAAGCAAATCAATATTAAACATATATGCACCAATGGTATGGCACCAGCCCTAAAGGAGAAAAGAGAGTTAAGAAGAAAAGACAACAAAACTGTAATAGAGGGACCCAACCTTACTCCGAATTAGACAAAACAAACCACAAAACAAATAAGAAAGAAATTAAAGAATAAAATGAATATTAGAAAATTATATGTTGGATCTTTGCAGAAAATTGAATGGAGAAGAAAATATACTTTCCTCAGCAGTTCATGGAACCTATTCAAAATTGACCCATATTAGGACATAAAACCTCAAAAAATGCAAGAAAGAGAAATAGTAAATGTTTTTTCAGATCATGATGCAATAAAACTACATTCAACAAAAAATTAGGGGAAATAGAACAAAAAGTAATTGGAAACTAAACAACTTCCATCTTAAAGAATGATTGGGTGAAGCAAAATTTTAGAACAATTAATAATTTCACCAAGATAATGAAAATTGAGACATCAACCAAAAATTTGTGGGATGCAGCCAAAGCGGTAATAAGAGGGAATTTTATATCCAGGGCTTTTTTGAAAAAACAGAAAAGAAAAGATTAATGAATTGGGCTTGCAACTAAAAAAACTAAAAAGACCAAATTAAAACCCCCAATCAAATTAAATTGGAAATTTAAAATAAAAGGAGAAATTAAAAATATAAATTAAAAACATTGAATAATTAATAAAACTAAGAGTTTTCATGAAAAGCCAAAAAATAGATAAGCCTTTGGTAAACTGATTAGAAAAAGGAGGAGGAAAAATGAAATTGTAGTCTTAAAAAAAAGGGAGAACTTTCCACCAAGGAAGAGGAAATTAGAGAAATAATAAGGAGTTATTTTGCTAACTTTATGCCAATAATTTGATAACCTAATGAAATGGATGACTCCCTCCAAAAAATATAACTTCCCAGACTAACAGAGGAGGAAGAAATTTGAATAGTCCCATTTCAGAAAAGAAATAGAACAAATTAAACAACCCCTAAGAAAAATCCCCAGGAACAGATGGATTTAATGTGAATTTTACCAAACATTTAAAGAACAATTCCCCAATGTATATAAATTATTTGATAAAATAGGGGAATGAAGGAGTCCTACCAAATTCTTCTATGACACAGACATGGTACTGATACCTAAACCAGGTAGGCTGAAAAAGAAAGAAAATTAAGCCCTCCCAATGAAATTGATGCTAAAACAAATGATATTAGCAAAAAGACCAGAAAAATCATTCCAAGAAATACACATGATCAAGTAGGGATTTATACCAGGAATGCAGGGTGTTCAATATTAGGAAAACACTAAATTGGCCATGTTAATAACCAAATTAACAAAACCATATGATCATCTAATAGATGCAGAAAAAGCATTTGATAAAATCCAACATCCATTCCCATTAAAACACTTGAGAGTATAGGGAATAAATGGACTTTTCCTTAAAATAATCACAGCATCTATTTAAAACCATCGACATCATATTAAGGAGACAAACTTACCATTCCCAATAAGATCTGAGGAAACAAGGTTGCCCACCATCACCAATTATTTAATATTTTATTAGAAACAAGTAAGAAAAGAGCTGAGAAAAGATTAAAGGAAAAGAATAGGCAATGAGGAAGCCAAATTATCACCTTTTTGATGACATGATGGATACTTGAGAACCCCAGAGATTCCTGCTAAAAGTTATTAGTAATCCAAACTTTTTGCAAAGGTTTTGCTTATAAAATAAACCCAATAAGTCATCACCTTTAATATCACAAAAAATCCAACAGTCAGAGTTACAAAGAGAAATTCCATTTAAAGTAACTACTGATAATATAAAATATTTAGGAATCATCTGAAGGGAAAAATCAAAACATGAGCAAAATTACAGACCAATTTTCACACAAATTAAGCTGATCTAACCAATTGAAAATATTAAATGCTCTTGGATAGGGCAGCAAAATAATAAAGATACAATATTATAAACTAATCTATTTATTTAATTATAAATCAGACCCCAAAACATTTTAATGACCTAGAAAATAACAACAAAGTTCATATGGAAAACAAAAGGTCAAGAATTTCAAGGGAATTAATGAAAAAAAATAAAGATGGTTTAGCTGAACCAGATCTAAAATTATATTATAGAGCAGCAGCCAAAACCATTTGGTATTGGCTGGAATAATTGGATCAGTGGAATAGATTAGGTTCAAGGACAAAAACAACAAAATAACAATCAGTCTTGACAACCCAAAGATCCCGCTTTTGGGAAAGAACTACTGTTTGATAAAAAAAAAATTGGAAACCAATATGGCAGAAACTAGGCATTGATCCTCTTAACGCCATACACCAAGATAAGGTCAAATGGGTTATGACCTAGGATAAAGAATGAAATTAAAAAATTAGAGGAAATAGGAAGTTTACCTTCCCAGACCGGGAAGGGGAAGGTCTTTGACCAGAGAACTAGATCATTACTGATCACAAAATAGAAAATTTCGATTATCCAACGAAAAGTTTTTTAAAACAAAACAAGCAGACAAGATTAGAAGGGAAGCAACAAACGGGAAAATATTTTTACAGTCGGTTCTGATAAAGGCCCTATTTAAAATATAGAGAATTAACTCCATTTATAAAAAATGCCATTCCAATTGAAAATGGTCGGATAGAAAACAATTCTGATGAAGAAATTGAAAACTATTTCTAGTCATAGAAAAGAGTTTCCCAAGTCATTATTAATCAAGAAATGCAAATTAAGACAATTAAGATACCACACACCTGTCAGATTGGTAAGATGACAGGAAAAAAATAATGATGATTGTTGAGGGGATGGGGAAAAACTGGGACATTGATGCATTGTTGGTGGAGTTGTGAACGGTCCAACCATTTTGGAGAGTAGTTTGGAACTATGCTCAAAAGTTATAAACTGTCCATACCCTTTGATCCCAGTGTTACTACTGGGATTATATCCCAAAGAGATTTAAAAAGAAGGAAAGGGACCTGTATGTGACGAATGTTTTAGCCCTTTTGTGTGGTAGAAACTGAAACCGGAATGGATGTCCATGTTGGAGAATTGAATAAATTGGTATATGAAAAATTATGGAATATTACTGTTCTGTAAGAAATGACCAACAGGATATTTCAGAAAGGCCTGGGAGACTTACAGAATGATTGGGAAATGAGCAGGACCAGGAGATATTATACTTCAACAACAATACTGATGATGACCAGTTCTGATGGATCAGGCCATCCCCTCAGCAATGATCAACCAAATCATTTCTAATGGACAGTAATGAACGAGTAGCTATGCCCAGAAAAATAACTCTGGGAGATGACTTAAACATTACATTTTCAATCCATATATTTATGCACAATGATTTTGATTTCTTACAAGCTAATTGTACAATTAGAGTCTGATTCTTTTTAAGCAAAAATTTTTGGTCATGTATACTTATTGTGTATCTAAGTTATATTTTTAATATTTTAACACACTGGTCATCCCCATCTAGGGAGGGGGGGGGGTAAGAGGTGAAAATTGAACAAGAGGTTTGGCAATTTAATGCTGTAAAGTTACCCATGTATAAATCCTGTAAATAAAAGGCTATTAAATAAAAAAAAAAATTATATTATAAAGCAGCAGTTACCAAAAGCATTTGGTATTGTCTAAAAAATAAACCAGTTGATCAGTGGAATAGCTAAGGTTCAAAGGACAAAACAGTCAATAATTTTAATAATCTAGTGGGGAAAATTAAAGACCCCCAGCTTTTGCAAAGAATTCACTGTTTCAAAACGTGGGAAAAATTGGAAATTAGTTGGGAAACTAGGCATTGGACCCAAAATTAACATCAACACCAAGATAAAGGTCAAAAATGGTTCTGACCTAGGAGAAGAATGAGATTATAAATAAATTGGAAGAGCGAGGATAGTTTATCTCCAGACCTGTGGAAGAGGAAGAAAATTAAAAAGAAGAATAGAGATCATTATTGATCACAAAAAAAAAATTTGATTATATCAATTGAAAAGGTTTTGAAAACAAAACTAATGCAGACAAGATTAGAAGGAAGAAATAAATGGGAAAACATTTTTACAGTCAAAGGTTTTGTAAAAGCCCTATTTCCAAAAATATAGAGAGTTGACTCAATTTATAAAAATGCATTCTCCAATTGATAAATGGTTAAAGGATAGAAAGACAATTTCAGATGAAGAAATTAAAACTATTTCTAGCCATATGAAAAGATGTTCAAGTCTTATTAATCAGAGAAATGCAAAAAACAACCTGAAATAACTACACACCTGTGATTGGTTGAAGACAGGGGAAGATAATGCAGAATGCTGGAGGGGATGTGGGAAAACTGGGACACTGATACATTTTTGGTGGAATTGTGAATACATCCAGCCATTCTCCAGAGTAACTTGGAACTTTGCTCAAAAAGCTATCAAACTGTGCATACCCTTTAACCCAGCTGTATTACTACTGGGCTTATATCCCAACAAGATTTTAAAGAGAGGAAAGGGACCTTTATGTGCAAGAATGTTTGTGACAGCCCTCTTTGTAGTGTCCAGAAACTGGAAACTGAGTGGATATCCATCAATTGAAGAATGGCTGAATAAATTGTAGTATATGAATATTGTGGAATATTATTTTTCTGTAAGAAATGACCAGCAGTATGATTTCAGAAAGAGCTGGAGACTTAATTGAACTGGATGTGAGTGAAAAGAGGACCAGAAGAATCATATCTTCCCAATAATACTATATAAAGGGATCACCCTGATGGACATGGCCCTCTTCAACAATGAAGATGAACCAAATCAATTCCAGTAGAGCAGAAATGAACTGAACCAGCTACAACCAAGGAAAGAACTCTGGGAGATGAGTATGAACCACTACATAGAATTCCCAATCCCTCTATTTTTGCCTGTCTGCATTTTTGAGTTCCTTCACAGGCTAATTTTACACTATTTCAAAGTCCAACTCTTTTTATACAGCAAATTAACTGTTTGGACATGTATACATATATTGTATTTAACTTATACTTTAACATATTTAACATGTGTAGGTCAACCTGTCATCTGGGGGAAGGGGTGGGGAAAAGGAGGGAAAAAGTTGAAACAAAAGGATTTGCAACTCTCAATGCTGAAAAATTACCTATGCGTATATCTTGTAAATAAAAAGCTATAATAAATAAAATAAAACAAAAGTTACATATTCAAGAAAAAAAAGAATCTCTGACATAGGTGCTTCCCCAAACGATTTCTCATGAAGCTGCTCTTTCTCACCTCTTTCAAAAAAGGACTCCTTGTCTTCACTCATAGCTGATTTAGAGCAAAATACTTTGTTTTACTTCTTTCAAACTATATTGTGAATAAAGTATA
This sequence comes from Sarcophilus harrisii, assembly GCF_902635505.1. Classification (NCBI taxonomy): domain Eukaryota; kingdom Metazoa; phylum Chordata; class Mammalia; order Dasyuromorphia; family Dasyuridae; genus Sarcophilus; species Sarcophilus harrisii. The sequence continues at coordinate 234,544,384 of NC_045429.1, read as the reverse complement.
GGACATGGCATTAGAAAGATTTGAATTCCCATCTTGCCTAAAATAGTTATCAGTTGTATGACTTGACAAGTCACTTAACCTCTCTCACTTTCATTTTCTGCACCTGTAAAATGGGGAATAATAATAACACCTACCTCACAAGATTGTTATGAGGATCAAAAGAAATAACATGTAAAGAGCACTTAAAACTTTATATTGATATATAAATTTTAGCTATAGAAATACTGCTTAAGGGGATAAACATGGATTCTTCTTTATAGACCATATATCATTTTATATTCTTCCTAAAGTTTAGAATAAATATATGTACCCCTTTTCATTGTTTCTTTAGACATGTCATGTCTCCTCAACTGACTCTAATTAAGCTTTTCATTCAATTTGTCTTTGAATTTTGATAAACTTCTAAAAGTTGCTAAAAATGAGTGAATATAAATATCAATCATTTCTGTTTTGACCTGAAAGCCTAGGAGTCTTTCCTTCTTCCCAATTACTAAGATTTAATTATTTATTTAGAATTTTTTATTTTTTGATCAGATCAAAACAGAAATGATTGATATTTATATTCACTCTGAGTCAATCAAGATTCAGATATATAGTAATTTCAGGAATTCAAATGAACTGAGAGTAAAACAAGCGGAACCACAGGGAGAAATATAATATAATATATACATATATATATACATACATATATATATATATATATATATATATATATTCTGAAGGGTACTAAATAAAACATACCTCTCTCCTTAATGGCAGAGAATGGAACAAGTGAAGCATGCATTGCCATATGAGGTTGCTATGTTGATATTTTTACTTATTAGTTAGCTCTCCACATGTGGAGTCCTTTGTGTTAGGCTTTTTGCCTTTGGTGTTCTTCTTTCCTTTAACCTTGATCTTAACTTAAAACTCGCATTTTGTTCCTCTGCATAAAGCTTAAAATCTTGGATTTAGATCCAGAAAGCATCTCAGAAGCCATCTATTCCAAGTCTTTAATTTTTCATTTGAAGAAATTAAGATCATAGCGAGATGTTAAAAGTTCAAAATTATACAAGTAGCAAGCATAAGAGGTAAAACTTTAACTCAGATTTTCTGACTCTAAAGCCAGAGCCCAGAATTCTTTCCCCTAGTGAAGGAAGATTAAGAATGGCTTTATATCTTCTTGTATCAAATTCCTGCCTGAATTTTGAAGCTTGTCTAGTCAATATCACTTTCTCTCTTAAATAAGGGGGTCAACTCTCATTATAGAGGAAAAGAAGCAGTCTTACTTTAATGCTACCAGGGCTTACTCTATCCTGTCACCCAGAATCAAAGAAATTAGCCACATTTTCTAGGATACTTAGTTAAAGCTTTTCCCTGGATAGTAAAGGGAGAAACCAGGATCCTTGTAGCTTATAATTACATAAACTATTGAAAGGATCCTGCATTGCCTTCCTGCTCTGTCTTTTTGTTATTGTTATTGTCGTTGTTATTCAGTCATTGTTTTTATTTATGTCCAACTTTTTGTGACCCCATATGGAGTTTTCTTGGCAAAGATACTAGTTTGCCATTTCTCCCTTTAGCTCATTTTTATAAATGAGGAATTGAGGCAATCAGAGTTTAGTGACTTGGAAATAGCTAGTGTATGAGAACAGATTTGAGCTCCAGAAGATGAAATTTCCTGACTGCAGGGTTGTTATTCTATCCACTATGCCATGTAATTATAACTAACAATAATCACAATAATTCCTGTGAATCATTGTTTATCATTCATAATAATTTTATTGTTTAGCATTACTCTATGAGACATGGAAAAGAGAGAGAATGAATATATAACTGAACTTGAAAGCTGGTAGATCCGGATTAAAGTGCTGCTGCTTAATTGTGTGATTTAATCTTGGGCAACTTCCTAAAGCTTTGGGCTTGGATCTTTTTTTTTTTTTTTATGGAGGGAATTCTCATTCAGAGAATCCTTTACTTTAGTATCATGAAACTGCACCCAAAGTACTAGAAAACAGCCATCTATTTCAACTAACCCCTTCATTTTATAGAGGAAGAACCTGGGGATTAGAGAATTAGAATGACTTGTTCACATTTGGGCAGATAGAATTGTACAGACATTCTAACCAAAGCATACCAAATCTGTTGCTCATTCCAAGCCACCTTACTGGCTTAATGAAGAAAACTATGAGTCCAACTTTTCTTTATCCTTTTTATCCCTGATCTATGACAGCAGTTTGAATCATTCAACATTAGTTAAATCATATTGAATAATCATTGAATGCTATGGCCCTTGACTCATGACTGATTCCTCAGAGAATCCTTGGTCCTGGAATGCACTGCTTCTTTGAGGCCAATGAAACATGAGTTTATTGGCATTCAAGATCCAATTTCAAAGCCAATTGTTTACAAAAAATGTTTGCATGAGGACATAAGAGCCTGGTTCCAGATGATAGATGATATTCAAGATCTATTTGCCATGTACATATCCCTAGAGGATGAGCAATAGAAACTTTAAAAAAATGCAACACCATAATAATTAAATATTATTGTTTTGTCTTTAAAATAAAAAGGAGGGTTGTTACATGCTCTGAAGGTAAACACTTCCATAGTCTCAAAATCTATAGAGGAACAAATATAAGTGTGAAGAGTCAGTTGCCAAAATCAAAACAGCAGACCTAATAGGCATAACTCAAGCCAGATCTAACAGCACAGAAGCCCAAGACAATTTTCAACTTGCTTTCTCAGAGCTTCCATGACCTTTGGGAGCCTTCCACTAAAGCAGAATTGAGGACATTTACTTTAAGTAGTTCCAGGCTTCAACAATGAGTAAAATAATAATTTCCAAAAGTTCACCAAACTTCATAGACTTTTGAAAAATTATTTTTCCTGAGGCCCAAAGTTTTGACCTGTTGTTTTGTTGTTGTTTTCATTGCTCAGTGAAGGATTCTTCTCCCCAAATGTATTTGTGCTGAGAAAAAGAGAGATTTTTTTTTTAAAATGGATAGTCAGATATGAAAGGGGAAATATTGTTTAATGATAACAATCTCCTCACTTTAACCAATTTTGACCTTATGTTGTGTTTATTTACTCTGCATAAGACTGTGTAAAACTTAATTCTCATGTATAAAATAGAAATATTAACTATAATGATTAGTCAGAAGGTTACTATGTGGATTAAGTGAAATTATGTATATAAATTCAAATACAAATCTTGAAACACTACAAAAAATATTAGTTGTTATCCTTATTCTGACTATTCCTATCATGATGTTCACCTAATCTTCATCCCCTATCTTGGAAAATACTCACTTCACATTCCAGTAGTACATAATAAAGTGGTCAATATCTCTCCACCATCCCTAATCACTTCAGAGAAGGCAAAGGATGACTGCTCCCTATCAGCCATGATGACCCTGAAATTAATGCTGTATGGTGAAGATAAGGCTTTCTTTTTTTTAGCTGCTGTGCCAGAACTCAAAGGATATACTAAAAGGGCAAAACCCACCTTGAGGTTTTAAGATTTCCAGAGAGTTAGGAAACATAGTTCTCCACTCAATAGAAAGCTGTTTCCTGGAAAGTGTGGGAAGGACCCCATTATCATTCATACCTGTAAATAGATCCATTTTGTGCTTTCACAAGGAACCATGGGGTGGGGGAGAAGTGGTATATATGTGCCCAAAACAGTCTAGACTTTCATTACTTAAAGGCAGAAACTCTCATTCTTTATTTTTCTATCTTTTTAAACTCCAGGACTTCCTTGCCTTAAATAAGCATCTATTTTTTTTTCTGTTTTCTTTTTTTTTTTTTTTTTTTGCTATTATTGAATATATGGAATAATAGTTTCTTCGCAAACATTGTCATAAATAGTGAAGGGTAATTACTAATATATGAGAACATAAAATTTGCTATCTTTTTTTTTTCATTAAACTAAAGATAGCTAGGCCTAGGCAGGGTAATCATTTTAAATGAACTCTCCATGTATTTCTAGGAGTAATTTGAAAATATATTCCTCTCCTAGATAGGAACAGTTGAGATCAGAAATTTTGTTTTCTTTTTCAATGCCTTATGCTCCAGAATTACTTATTACCTATTCTCTCACCATTCAGAACTCTAATTCCTTCAGTGCCTGTCAGCTACCTATTAGTGAAACAAGGAAGTTATTCATACTAAAGTGTGAATAAGTTAATTCTAACACCAACACCATAAAATCCCATCCTCATCACACTCCAATCATCACAAAAGGGCTTTCTTAAACTAGGAAAATTAAACTGACTTATTTCCCCATTAACATTGATCTTTGAACATATTTGAAACAATATCTCTAATTGATCACTTCATATAAATACCTTTTAAACAAAATGTTCATTCATTTAAATAGCCTTCTGAAGATTACTTCAGCTATCTACAAATTCTTAGTTGATATCATCCTAACTCAAAACAGATTAATTCATTATTGGTGTCCAAAATCTAATGCACAACATTTCAGTAGTTATTACCAAGTTTTCCTCACTCTTTTGAATGTGTCGCCTGAATCTTACCAATTAATTGAAACAACATAAGTGATAATACACATTCTGTAATGAAGGTCTCACAGTTTCATAATGCAATTCATTCCATATGGGGAAATTCTAATTATTAGAATTTCTCTGTTTTATACATTATTTTTTAAAATCTTAAGCCATAAAATAAAGACTAAGATGACCAATGAAATTTTGGAAATCTGATGCTAGAATGACATCTGTTTATACTCATAATTTTCCATATGACAATAAGAAAATGTAGGATAGTGGGATCATTTTCTCCCAAGGTTTTCTATCTTTTCCAATAACAACCAGTAGGTAAGTCTCTCTCAATTAGTATTTATTAATTTTGTACTATGTGCCATACATCCTTCCAAGTGTTTGGGATGCAAAAAGAGGCATGAGACAATTCATGCTCTCAAGGACCTTATGGTTTAATGGCAGAAAGAATTGTGCACAAAGAATCTACATGGTAAATTTGATTAATCAAAAGAGGGAAAACACTAGAGCTCTTCAGAATAGGGAAAGCCTTCTTGAAATTGAGACTACATATCTGAAAGACACCAGGGAAGCTAGAAGATTAAGATGAATATGGAGAATGTTCCAAGAATGAGAGATAGCAAGTAAAATGCTATCAGAAGTGCTGAATGAAATGATCAAAACCAGAACACTGTACATAGTAACAGCAAGATTATGTGATGGTCAAGTATGATAGACTTAGCTCTTCTCAACAATACATTGATCCAAGACAGCTCCAATGATCTTATAATGGAAAATGTCAACCACTTCCAGAGTATGAACTATGGAGACTGAATGATTATCTAACCATACTATTTGTCCTCTTTTTGCTGTTATTTTACTTTTTAATCTGTTTTTTTTGTGTGTTTAATTTTGATTTGTTTCTTTTATAATATGACAAATATGGAAATGTGTTAAAAATGATTGTACTTGTATAATCTATGTCAGATTGCTTTCTGTCCTGTGGAGGCTGAAAGATAAGGGAGGAAGAAAAGAGAATATTAGAAAATTAGAAAAATGAATATTGAAAATTATCTTTACATGTATTTAGAAAAATAAAATACTGTTGATTTTTTAAAATGCCATCAGTAGATGGAGTATCAAGTGTGAAGAATAGTTCCTTATTGTTCAGTAGAATTGGTTTCAGAGTTCTCAGTTTTAGGAGTGTCTTTTGAGAAATAATATAGTTAGCATAACTTAAGCATTTATCAGATACTCTATTTTTTTGAAGTGAAACTTGTACCAAATGTTCAAAAAGTTGAAAATCTCATTATTATAGCATTGTTATTCTGCTCAAGATTTATCATTTATGAGGACTATACTATCACATTCATTCCATATGTGCATGATACCAAGCTTAATAGCAATAAAACTGTATATAACTTATTTTATCTTACCTAAATTCTCATACATGTTCTGGAAAATTGATGGGAAGAGACTTAAAGAAAGATTTGTTAATGAAAAGCTCTACCCTGTTCAAAAAAACAGTTATAAATAAATGGGAAGAAATTAGAGAATATTGAAACTAAAAAGGACCTAAAATCAGTTTCTCCAATCTTTTCAAATAAGTAAGGAAGGTGTCACAGCTGAAATGCTTTGTCATGTCTTCTGTCGAAAACCTACATTTCAGGTTTCTTTTGTGTCTCATTTCACAAAAGATTTACCTTTTTGTTCTTTATAACCATCACAATTTATTTTCTCCACTGTTCATTAATCCTGTTTCTCTTCCTGTCTCCCCTTAGCTTTGAATGGCTAAAGTAACATATCTTCAGGAAAACTCAACACTTGCTTCCCCGTCTCTTTCATTATCATATTACTTCTTTTTGCTATTTATTAAGACTCCTGTTATTTAGTTGTTGTTTTTCTTTATTTTTTAAGAGAATCAATGGCATCACAGGAAAATGTCTTGACTCATGTATGAATTGGATATACACGATGCAGTAGCATAAAGATATCAACCTCATTCTCTCTTCCAAAGTCATAAAAGTCCAGTGTCTTCATAAAAGTTAGGATGACTGCCAATGGCTTAGGATGCAATGGATGACTTTGGTGTCTTCAATGTCTGACCAAGCTCTAAATGCTTCACAGCATCTGCTTCAACTGCTTTTGTGATCCTTGGAACACATTGTTTTTATCTGCTTATTCCACCAGAGGAAACTTTCATGTACAGGTTTTACACCTGTCTATCAACTTCAGCATGGTTAACTCATGAACTGAGATGGTTTACCAAGGTGTGGCCACTGTACATGCTACAGTTTCTTGTAACTACAAGTGAGAGCTTGCTGAGAGTTGGATACCAAAAATGGATGAGCAGCTCTGAAAGGGTATCAGTAAACTCTCATACCAGAAGTGCTAGCTTTCCCTGAACTGAAGTAACAGGAGACCCAGGCCTTCATTTCAGTTCTACTATTATCTTATGTCACTCAATCATTTTGAGACTCAGTTTCCTCATTTGTAAAATGAAGGATTAGGACTAGATGATCTCTAAAATCCCTTCTAGCTCTGAAATGCCCTGATCTATATATTATTAAATAATCTGTAAGCCTCTAGACAAGGATCCAGTAATGCTCATGCTTGTAAAATAGCAGGTACAATTTTCCCATAAATAATTAAATTGCAATCATGGTCAAGAATAGTGATGTTGAAACGAACATAGTTTCCTAACTTCATCAGTTGCTGTGTAAGAGCAATAAACAATTCTTAAGAAAACTCGTATGAGCAAATACTTTCGTTATCCAGAGCAAGGAGTTACCCACCCAAGTGTTTTAAAATTAGCAAAATGACTATCTTTTTCCAGATGTGATGTGTTGTCTCTAAGCAAATCTATTAGCCTGTTAGTTGATTTTCCCCAAGTCTCATTCTTGAACCTTCATTTTCATCATGAATGCATCAATCCAAGAGGGGAGAACATTATTGCTCCACATCAGGACTGCTTTCTACCAGATTTCTTGCTTTAAACCCAAGACTTCCAAAATCCCAAAGGTACAGAGGATCTTAGTTTTCCTTATACTGTGATTCCAATGTTTGTATCTTTTCAGCCAACTTTCATACATAAGTCAGGTTGCTTGGCATAGGTTCAAAGGCTGTCTTTAAACTCAAACAGATTTTTCCATGTTGAACTTCAATTCAAGAAGTCTTATTTACCATTTTTTTTATTTACTAGTGTCTCATAAGACTTCTTTACTCTTATTTTTAGAATAATGGATTTTTTTTATGACAGACTGATTTTCACAAGTCCTCCTTCCTTAAGCATCATTTTATTATTCTGTTAAAAAATATCAAACTCAGAATAATACATAATATCAAGAATTTTATTTAAATGGAACACTAGTATCTCTGCTGTTGTTAACAATGTATTAAAATTATTGCAAATATCTTCCACTGAAGTCCTATACATCTTGGACCATGTTACTTAATCTAGATTCTGAAAACCTGTGCCGGAAAATAGGACAGGAATCAATCAAACAAAGCCTGGATATTGAATATATGTCTGTCATCCAAGAGCCAAACCAACTGAGCCAGAAAGGTTCATTGCCAGGTCTTTGGTCACTGAGTCCTAAATTTTTTTTTGGCCACTCTCATCAGGCATAAAGTGTTTTTGACTTGTGTTAATAAAGAGAGTTCTTTCAATAATGAAATCATGGATCCATAAGCATTAAAGTCTATGTTGTCTTGTAACTTACTCTTCATTTTCCCTGCCATTCCTAGCTCTCCATTTCACATATAAAACTCCAGAAAATCTGCCATGATTTAGACATTCTCAATCATTACCCACACAAAACTGCAGTCACGGAGGCTCTGTAGATGTATACACTTCCATAAATCAGATAAAGGGCACATTAGCGCTTATTTATTTTAAAATATATTAACTTAGAGGTTTATAATTCATAGATAGCAAGCCCAAGTTAGAAAGGTTGTTTTTGACACAAAGTAGTTGTATGTCATTGGACATATCATTTAAGTTCTGATTTTCTTGGTCACCTTTTCTAATGCAATAAATTTCAGAATATTGGTAGGAATTTTCACACTAGGAATACTCTATAGAAATAAAATAATATAATGTAATGTGACATAATTATAGGGATAATAGGAATAAAATAAATGAAGCAATATTCCTCCAAGGATATATGGAATATACTCTCACACAAGTTAATGGCCCACATATGAAGGGAACTTGACATAATGACCTAAATGGTCACACAAATGAAGAATTTCAGATCTTGATTTTCTGAGAAAATAGAGACTACGTGTTTCATTTATTTCCCCCAGCATACCCCAGGAGGCACAGCAGGCAGAGAGTTAGCTGGGTCTGGAGTGAAAAAGACCTGAACTCAAATATAGATTCACATTTACTTATTAAGTGACCCTGGTCAAGTGACTTGCATCAGTTTCCTCCACTGTAAAATGTATATAAAAATAGCATTTATCACCCACATTCAACATGGATATTAAATGAGATATTTTTAAAGCACTTGCTATAGTCCATGATACACAATAGGACATAATAGCACATAAATGCTTCCTTCCTTCCTTCTTTCTTCCTTCCTTCCTTCCTTCTTTCCTCCCTTCTCTTTCCCTTCCTTTTCCCTCTCTACCTCCCTCCCTCCTCTCCTTTTTTCTTTTCCTTCCTCTTTTTTCATTTCTTCTTTCCTCCCTTCCTTCCTCCTTTTCTTCCTGCCCCCTTCCTTTCTCCCTTCCCTTTCATTATTCCCTCCATCCTTTCTTCCTTTCTTCCTTCTTCACTTTTTTCCTTCTTTCCTTCCTTCCTTCTTTCTTTCTTTCCTTCCATCCTTCCTTCCTCCCTCTCTCTCTTCCTTCCTTCCTTTCTACTTTGAATATCAAACCCTCCTGTCTTTTTCAAGACTTTATCCCCTTAGGTCATCCCCTCTCATTCAGTCATCCTTAGTCTCTCTTTGTCCACTGGCTTCTTCCTGTTGCTTGCAAACATACCCAGGTTTCACATCATAAAGATCATAATTTAAGATACTTTAAAGTATTAAACTGTTTCAAATAATACAGTGCATATTTGTGGGTGTGTTTTTTATTCTACAAAACAAACTGAAAAAATATAGAAAGGGCATATTTATCTCAGGGTAAAATTGTAATATCTGGTTGTAATTATTTGCATTTAAAGGATATTAGTAAAGATAAGAGAAATTATAGTAAATGCTAGCAAAACAAAAAAATGTTAGCATCACTTGACACTTCTTGTTCTTTTAGTATTAAACAACCTGCACAGGAACTTCCTCCAAGTTATACATTTATCACTCCTGTCTTTGACAGCAAAACTTTCAGACAAAAATTTTTATTCTTATTACAACTATTTTCTTATATTCTATTGTCTTCTCCATTCCTTTCAAACTGGTTTCATATCTCACCATTTGACTGTGACTATTTCTTAGTTTTATTTTTGTCTTTATATCCTAAGCCCTAGCACAATGCCTCACACATGTTCAAAATTTAACAAATTCTTGATAATAAATGTTGAAGGCAAGCTTACTTCCAATGCTCTTAGTTGCTAAATCCAATGGCTTTTTCTTAGTCCTCATTCCACTGAGTTTTCTCCTACTTTTGACACTAGTGCCTGCCTTTTCCTCCAAGATATTTTCTCTTCTTTGACTTCTTCGCTGTTATATTCTTTGGGTTTTATGTACTATGACTAAGTGTTAGGGATACAGAATGGTAAGAGACAGTCCCTATTCCCAGGGAACTCAGAGTCCAATTCAGAAACAATATGCAAACAATTATATACAACTAAGAATACATGTGTATAAGAATGTACAAGACAGAATAAGTTGGAAATAACCAATAGAAGAAAGGCATTATAATGATTATGATAGGGTTCCTGTAAAGTATGATGTTTTAGCTGATACTTGAAGGGAACTTAGGAACACACAAGGCTAAATTGAAGAGAGAAACAGTCACTGAAAATGTTGAAAACCAAGATATGGTATGTTTTGTGTGCAGAATTATTTTTTTTTATTTCATTGTCCTTAAACTTTGCTTATCTGGTTATACTTTTTTAATTATTATACCTTTTTATTGACAGAACATATGCATGGGTAATTTTTCAACATTGAATCTTGCAAACATTTCTGTTCCAACTTTTCCCCTTCTTCCTTCCACCCCCTCCCTAGATGGTAGGCAGTCTCATACATGTTAAACATGTTAAAGTGCATCTTAAATACAATATATGTGCACATATTTGTACAGTTCTCTTGTTGCACAAGAAAAATTGGATTTAGAAAGGTAAAAATAACCTGGGGAGAAAAGCAAAAATGCAACCAAACAACAACAGAAAGAGTGTAAATGCTGTGTTGTGGTCTACACTCATTTCCCAGTGGTCTTTCACTGGGTGTAGTTGGTTTTATTCATCATTGATCAACTGGAATTGAATTGGATCCTCTCATAGCCGAAGACAGACAGTTCCATCAGAATTGATCCTCATATAGTATTGTTGTTGAAGTGTAAAATGATATCCTGGTTCTTCTCCTTTCATTTAGCATCAGTTCATGTAAGTCTCTCCAAGCCTCTCTGTATTCATCCTGCTGGCCATTTCTTACAGAACAATAATATTCCATAACATTCATATACCATAATTTACTCAACCATTCTCCAATTGATGGGCATCCATTCCATTTCCAGTTTCTAGTCACTATGAAAAGGGCTGCCACAAACATTTTGGCACATAGAGGTCCCTTTCCCTTCTTTAATATCTCTTTGGGATATAAGCCCAGTACTAACACTTCTGGATCAAAGGGTATGTACAGTTTGATAACTTTTCCAGTATAGTTCCAAATTGCTCTCCAGATTGATTGGATCTGTTCACAACTCCACCACCAATATATCAATGTCCCAGTTTTCCCACATCTCCTTCAACCTTCATCATTACCTTTTGCTGTCATCTTAGCCAATCTGACAGGTATATAGTAATATCTCAGAGTTGTCTTAATTTGCATTTCTATGGTCAATAATAATTTGGAACACCTTTTCATATGAATAGAAATAGTTTTAATTTCATCATATGGAAATTGTCTATTCATATCCTTTGACCATTTATCAGTTGGAGAATGGCTTGATTCCTTATAAATTAGAGTCAATTCTCTCTATGTTTTGGAAATGAGACCTTTATCAGAAACTTTAACTGTAAAAATGTTTTCCCAGTTTATTGCTTCCCTTCTAATCTTGTCTGCATTCATTTTGTTTGTATAAAAGCTTTTCAACTTGATAAAATCAAAATTTTCTCTTTTGTGATCAATAATGATTTCTAGTTCTTCTGTGGTCACAAATTCCTTCCTTCTCCACAAGTCTGAGAGGTAAACTATCCTATGTTCTTCCAATTTATTTATAATCTCATTCTTTATGCCTAAATCATGAACCCATTTTCATCTTTTCTTGGTGTACAGTGTTAAATGTGAGTCCATGCCTAGTCAGAATAATTTTTAAAAAGCAAATTATTGTGCCCACATTGTACATGTGGGTAAGTAAGGTATAAAATGACTAGAAAAGATTGTGGGGACTTAGTAAAGAAAGATTTTAAATGTCTGAGGATTTTTATTTTTTATCCTGAAGATAAAAGAGAAAGTGTGGAGTTTATTCAGTAGGAAAAGAAAAAATGATTAAATGATCAAACATGCCCTTTAGATAAGGCTGAGTAGAGGATTGATGGCAGAAGGGAAAGAATTCTGGCAAGAAGACTACTTAAATAGTCTGGGTATAATATTATCAGGTCCTGCATCAAGATGATGAAAATATCATAATAAAGAAGGGGGATATTCAAGAGATGTTACAAACATAGAAATGACAAGACTTAGAGATAGATTAGATACAAGAGCTGAAAAGAATAAAGATAAAAACTAAGTTGTAAGCCTGGGTATTTTGAAAGATAGTAGTACACTACAGCATAATAAAAAAGTTAAGTAGAGAAGGTTTGAGGAAAAATAATGAGCTCAATTTTGCACAGGGTAAGTTTTAAATGTCAATAAACCGTTCAGTTTAAAGTGTGTAATAGGTAGTTGGAGATGGAAGATTAAAGGTCAAGAGAGAGGTCAGGACTAGACAAATAAATCTGAGAATCATGTACAGAGATGATAGATAATGAAATGAAATGGTATAGAGGGAAAAGAGAAGAGGATCCAAGATAGATTCTTGGGGGATATTGAGATTTAATGGTCATTATCTAAATGAAGATCCAGCAAAGGAAACTGAGAAGGAATAGATACGAATTAGGAAGAAAATATCACAAAACTTAGAAAGAAATTAGTATCAATGAGAAGATAGCAATTGTGTAAAAGGGTGTAGAGAGGTTGAGGATTAGTATTGGAAAAAAAACATTACATTAGATAATCAAGAGATTGTTAGCAACTTCAGAAAGTTTTAATAGAAGGATAAAATCCAGAAGCCAGACTGTAGAAAGTTAAGAAAGGAATAAAAATAAAGGAAATGCAGGGAAGCTTTCTTAAAGAGTTTAATCAGAAAAAATTGGAGAATAAATAGACATAAAAAGGGAAAGATAAAAGATGAAGAAAAACATGGACATCTTTACAGGAATTAGAGAAATAGTAAATAAGATAATCTGAAGATGAGTAAGAGTGACGAGGATAGAGAAGGCATTCTGTTGGATGATACATATATACATATATATATATATATGGCATAAAATGTGCATATAGAGGGAGTTTTCTTGGCAAAGGGCAGTTAAAATCTCTATATGAAAGAGGGGTGAAAGAGGAGAGATACTAGAAAACATCAGGATGGTGTGAGATGAGGAAAGTGAGAAAGAATAAATTCTTTGTAAATGGCTTCTTTTTTTCAGTAACATATGAAGCAAGATTTATAGCTGAGAAAATGGGGGAGGAAATGGGACAAAGTAGCCCTGAATCATTTAAAAAGGGATGAAAAGTTTTGAAAAAGATAGCATGTGGAGTGGGAGAGTTAGTTAATTATGGAAGTGTAAAATGATTATATTACCTCTATGAGGGCCCAGTTATGATCTGTATAACATAAATTAGTAGTGGATCCAGACAATACAATTTCATGATTTTCTCCTACTTCATTCAGCAATGTGGGCATGAGAGTTAGGTCCAGAGATCATTGAAATAATCCAGTACTGAGATTTGGAAGAGCAAGGATGAGGAGGCAATTGACTTGAGAGTTGAACTCACCAAAAAGTCTACTCACTTATGGGGAAGGGAGACTAATGTAGCCAGAATGGAAATTATGAGGATGAAGAACAGGTTTGAAGTTGCAATGGAATACTAACAGATTGTAATTCAATAAGAGAAATGGAAAATTCATGAAGATGTATATTTGTGGGTAATATTAATATCAAGGGTATAACCATCATTCTGTATGTATCATATATATGGTATAAACATATAGAAAAGATCATTTGCTGGATGTTCATTTAGATAATGACCATTAATTCTGAATATCCCCCAAGATTCAGTCTTGGGTCTTCTTTGATGCTAAGAGATATACTCTACTTCCAAAATTTGACACATTTGATGCTACCTGAATAGCCTTGAGCAAATCATACAGTTTCTGTATTAGTCAGTTTTCTTTTCTGTGGATGAGGATCCTGACTAGATGACCTCTAAGGTCCACTCTGGTTCATAATCTAGGATCTTATAATTACTGATGGTTTTTTATGAAGCAATGAAATGAGACAAAAAGTGAGATATTGAATGTTCCATAGTAAGAGGTCAAGAAGTGAGGTGGTTAAGGACATTTGTAGGAAATTACATGAGCAAAAGTTTCAATTCTGACTGTTTTATGTTTTGTCTTTGTATCTCTAACACATAGCACTCCATTCTAGAGTGTTGTGTAAAATAAGGCCCTAAAATTCCTCAAACAAATGACAAATACAAAGTGGATTCCTATTTTTTCAGAAATAAATTATACACAAATATGGTTAATAATTGCTAATAATGTCAAAAATTCTGGGTTTAACCTAAGATATCCAAAAAGGGAGAGAATATAGTAGGGCAATGAAATCTCTCCAAATTCTTCAGCTTGGTAAGTGTCATGTAGCTATATATCAATGCAGTATATCTAACCATGAATTGTGTCTTCTTGTCTGAGGGGGTTTCTTGATAAATTCAAGAATTTTCCAACAGGTCTGATGAAATCTCCATTCCTATCCCACTTGCAAAAAAACAGTCTTGTTTGGCTCAGCATTCAATACTGTACCATATATTTCAAGCATCATAAAAGAAGACTGAGGAAAATGAGGTTGTCTGCCAATAGCACTAAAGTGAAATTTACAGTTTTTTCCTAAGTGATTCTGTTGACCTGACCTTGGCAGCCTCATATATCTTCCTTGCCTTCAAAATAACTGACTTCAGTGTTGGGCTTCACTTTACATCCTTCCCTTTCAAATCTCTTCTCCATCATCCCACTGGAAAAATAAATTAATGATTTCCTTTTGCATAAGCTGACCCATGGAAATTAATGTCTAATGGTGATTTTAAAAACACTATTTAATTGCATATATTGTCGGGGGCCTAGATTTACTATGTTTTCTGTGAAAACTAGCATTTTTATGTGTTCTGCTGACTCAGTCAGTGTAACTACTGGGAACTTTCCAGCTTGATTTTAGACTGATACCTGTGGAATGAGACATAATTCTTTAGTTGGGAAAGAGGAAAAAATTCTCAATTCATTTACACAGGAAATTGAGTGTCTTGGGATTGATCAAATATTTTGATGAAATAAGTTAAAAGCCATATACATTGTGATTGACTTTTTATGTAAATATGTGCTTTACTAAAATTTTGAAAATCATAATCAAAGCAATATGCTTTACCTATATTTTTCATTTGTTCTAAAACTCAGAAATCACAATAAATTGTGAGCTAAAGAAAACTAAGATCAAACTTTTGGCCTCTTCCATTATGTAGTTAATAAAAAAAAAAAAAGTTATTGCAAACTTGGTCTGCACTGAGAGACTATTTTCAGGAATTATAAGGGAATAGTTCCATTGGCTATCTTCACACCTTTGAAGAGCTATTACATGGTCCCAGGGTAAAGAACAAGGCCTAGAAATAACTTAGGCTATAACCTTAGTAATCCCAAGTTTAATTCAGTGTTAATTGCATCATATCTCTACTTCCTCCAATTTGGAAACAAGAGTAATTGTTACCTTGGGAGATACCACAGTCTAAGTCAAAAATATGCAATTGTATCAGAGAAAAAGAAACATTTTAATTAAAGTTTTATTGGTTAGTATCACTTTTACTGCAAAAATTACATACATACATACAAATATGAAGGGGGGATGTATGTGTGTACCTAGATAGTGGCCCTGGACAGGATGCCCTGTTCAAATCAGCCTGAAACTTAATAATTACTAGTTGTTAATTTACAGTTAGCAAGGCACTTAACTCCAATTTAATTGCTGAAAAATAAACAAATAAATGTAGGAAATGATATAAATTAAGCTAATTCTAGCAGATGCATTCAACTTTGCCTTTTTATTTTTCTCTACTGTTATTTCTGATTTTATGTTGACCAACACAATTGTTATTGTTTACAAGTCTATTTTAGAATTCTCATTATACAATTGTAATTCCTGAATTTGATTCTTGAGTTGGAAATTGAATGCTCCTCTTCTGCAGCCCTCTGTTGCTTAACATTACTGCCATTATTACTCTATCTATAATATAGGAACAGTGTTACCCAGGAGTATTTTTAAAATTAATTAGTCAAATTTTTTTTAGAAAAGTGATTGGAAATAATTATTGTAATATTATTTGAATTAATATAATACTTTAAAAATAGTAATATTTTTCCATTATGACAAAAATATTATAATTTTCATAGAATATAAATAATCTCTGTATGTTTATCTGAAAAGTAATAACAACCACACAATTAGATAAAATTATATCATAGCTGAAAAAAAAGTAACGATAAAAGGAACTTTGTATCCCATGCTGAAATTCAGAGTACCTCTAAAATTGTAAAACCAACAAGGACATTGTTTTTCTGATTCTTAAAACACGTAAATGTAGCAGTTCTTTAACTTGACCCTGACTCATTTTGCTCCAAATGTCTTTAAAACTATTTTTAGTCTTTACTAGAATCATATCTTTTAATTGCCACAGCTCTCACAAAAGCAAAGTCTTTGTAAACATATGTTACAATAGGACAAATACTTCAAAGATTACATGCCCTATTGCAGCAATCATCTGAGTTGAAATCTAGAGCAAGAAAACTTTTGAAATTACAAAACATTATTCTTTAGCTTCTAGTAAGCACTGAGCAAGGCAAAGGTTTCTGCTAGAAAATTCTTTCCCTCCAGCCCCAGATAGGAGAAATAATGTTACAAGATAGCTTTAAAATTTCAGCAGCATGAAATCTCCCCAAGTTATTTTTATTTTCCAGTGTATTTACAAGCCTTTCTCTATTAAAAGAATGATGAATTTTGATAAATATATTGGTGTACCAAGAAGCAGAATTCTTTTATAACAGAAATGCTCAAATGGAGATAGAATTTTACACCATGGTTTTGTACCATGCCACAAGTTACAAAAACTTAAAGCATTTATCCAAGGTATGGTAATAGATGTATTTCAATATTCTGGGAAATCCCAAGATTTTAAATCTCATTGAAAATGCTAGTTAAAATCAAGTCTAGAATTGGAAAACAGGGATACTTACCAAAAATAAGCTTAATATAAAAGGTGATGTGCAATTTAATGATAAAGAATATGAGTCAATATCTTATGGACTCAATACCAAACCATGCAAAATGAGGGGTTGGAGTGAAATGAAGATATATAGTGAATTGATAAAAATATGAATCACGATATAAGAACAAAAATTTTTATTTACCAATAAATGGTCAGTGGATAATAACAGACTCTTTTTCAAAAGCAAAGACATGAAGCCATTATCAACTATATGAGAAAATTTTCCAATGCAGCAATAAAAAGAGAAATATCAATTACAACAACTTGGAGGTTTAAGTTCATACCTAAGATATTAGTACTTATAACAAAAAAGAAAAAAGACAGTTTTTGAAGTGGCTGTTGGAATACTAATGCATGAATGATGATGGAGCTGTGATTCAATTCAATCCTTCAGGAAAACAACTTAGAACTATGCCTACTAAGTCATTAAACTTTATATATTCATTGACTTCAAAATAACATTGCTTAGGATATAATGCCAAAGAGATCAAAGGTAAAGAAAAAGTACTCACATATGCAAAAATATTTCATTAGCATTTTTATTATAAAATTATAAAAAAATCAATTATAAAATTGAGTACCTATCAGTTGGGGGATGTTTGAATAAATTAATAGTCTATGAAAATTTAGTTTTTATAAAGCTTTATAGATTCTCAATTCATCTACCACTCACACTGATGAGTCAGGTCTCCTAGGAATTCCCAATTGTGGAACTGCAGCAATTTAAAAAGTTTGGTTTCTTCAAGTGGTATCAGAACCCATTATATACCTTCCTATTCCCAGCCCCTTTAATAATCTAGAAGTATACCCAAGGAGCAGTGGGGATATTTTCTCAAATGCTACTGTATCAACTCCTTATTCCAATGTGTCTCCCACATATTTGATTACCAATGATTAATGTAATGTCCCAATATAATTTAACCAATCCACACTTAATAGAGATATTTTCTGAGAAGATATAGAAAGAACAGAAGTATAAACAGGGCTCTAGGAAGAGTAATTTAACTTTATGTAACAATTGTAACTATTTCTACAAAGCATTTATTCCACCAAGGTGACTTCTAAATGTGGTATACTCAATGCATGAGTCTACATCCCAACTACTAGCTTGAGTTAAGCAAGTCATTCTTTAAGGCCTCTTCTGTGTGCTACCTATGACTATCTTCTGGTGAATATAGGCATAGACTTCAGCTTCTAAATTTCTGCCTTTAGGTGTTCCAACCTTTTAAAGCTTATGAGGTCATGTGCACATCTAATATTCCACTTAAAACCAAAGAGGGGGATAAATGCAAAGAGACTAAGAACAGAAGCCACAAAATGTCATGGGGTACATCTTGGCTCTAGAAAGGAAATGGGTGGATGGCAGCAGTGCCTCACTGCCATTACTGCTCTTTCAGCTCTGCCAACAACAGCAAGGACATATACGCAGCTCCATGTCAACTTCTGGTAAGAAAGAACCTCTTCTTCCACCCTCTGGAGACCCATGGCAGCTTATACCTTCTTACCTCAATTAGCCAGTGAGGGGAAAAATCCTTTTTGAATGAATTCCCAGTTGTGGAACAGCAGCAAGTTAAAAAGTTTGATTTCTTCAAGTGGTATCAGAACCCAAAAACATATACTCTGACTTCAATAACAATATTTGTTCATTATACTTCAACACATCTCTCTGGGAGCATAACCTCTAGCTTCTTCCATGGTGAATTCTTGAGGACTGAGACCCATTAGTCAGTACTTTATTTTAAATTCAAAGATTATTGTGTTCTAAGAAATGATGAAAGGGATGGATTCAGGAAAAACTGGGAAGACTTGTTAAAACAGATGCAAAGCAATGAGAGCATAATCAGAACTATATATACATATATACATAATAATCATAATTCTATAAAGGAGAGAGCTAAGAGGTACAAAAAGCTCATCAATTCAATACCCAAGTACAACACAAATATCTGGGATACTTCATTAGAAACCATCTCCCTGTTAACAGTGAACCATTAAGAATTAAAATAACAATAATGACACTGGTAGACAATATCTTTGAAAACACATATTTAGTATTATTTTATGTGACAGAAAAATGATTGAAATTAATATAGATTTTAATATCCATTGTCACCAAGAATTATCAAAATAAATCAACTATTTTAGAATGTATATGCAATAGAAATAAAACAAATATTTTCTCTCTCTGATATTTGGGCAGCCGTGTTCTCTTCATTTTTGAAGCTGGAATGGAAAAAAAACTAAAGAAGAAAATAAAATGTCACATCAGTTTCTCATTCCCTAATTAATGTTCCCAATATAATTTTAGCAAAAACTAGTGAAGCCCTGGTTTAAAGGGTTATGAAGCTTGTATATATGATATTGTTTGACACTTAGTAATCTTTTGCATTTTTTATTATGGAGGAAGTAGAATAGCTATATGTTTTGCTTGTTAATACATGCATTTTTATAATTTTTTTAAATTTGCATTGTTAGCAGAGAAAATGAGTAACAAACTGTTTAAAGCAACATTTGGATTTTTAAAAGTGAAGATAATACCCATTGTCTCATTTTATATTTCCTATGTTCATAAGCTTATGGGAACAGAACCTTGGTAAGAATTCCATAGGAATTCAATGCTCTCTTTAAATTGTTTTGGCTTGCCAAGAGCTTCCTCAATTGTATATTTATTTATCCTGGAGAAGATGTCAAGTTCTTGCTACCACCAGAGTATGTTTTCTGTGTGAAGACACCTTCACAGATTTTTAAGGACAAATATTAAATCTTTTACTTCCCCAGTTATTTAGTCTAAATCCCTTGAACAATGTTGGGACCTCCAGAGATCATCTCAGCATTCTAAACATTAAAAATATCCCAATCATTCTCATATATAAGGCACTATAAAGATGTCCCTTAGAATAGTTCAATTTTTATCTTCTTTTGAATACAAGAAGTCATTGTATTCATAATGGTCAAAAATCACCACAAATGTCCACAACTAAACTTTATCTATTCTAAAAGCCTTTTATTTTCATCAGGAAGGGTTTTTATTTAATGATTTGTCCTGGGTAATATATAACCTAGAAATTGGAGATAAAAAATGTCTATTTAATCAATTTATTCTTGATCCTGTTGATGCATCTAAGAAGCGTGCTTAGGGAACTAAGTGAGAACTCTCTACACTGTTATTACAATTATATTTCAATTTAAGTGATATATAGTGTAACTATATACACATATATGTATCCATGTATATATATGTGTGTGTGTGCTTATAGTTTAGCTATTACTACAGTTAGAAAAAAGAATAAAAGCAAGTATTACCCTTCCAACTCCAACTATTACACCTGCTAGAACTACAGACATCAGATCCTCTACTCAACACCTTTCCCTACTATTAAAATAGTCCCAAATTTCATGAGACTTTTCACCCAAACTACTATAGATTCTTCCCCATCACTGTAGTTTCCAATCAGATCTTATCTTACTCCTCTTCGAGCTTGGAGAAACTCATTTTTAGAGGTTAGAAGAATTCAGAGCTCACAGAATCATTTCAACTGCATTATGGAATCAAAAGTCTTGTTGTAAATCAGGAAACCCATTTGTAATACTTCATTTCTAGGGAAACATTCTCTCTTCAAAATGACTAATTTTCAAAAGAACTACTAGATACATGTTTAAAAAAATCAGAACTTTCATGTATAATGCCCAAGTTGTATTATTTTGATTAAAAAGTTTTACTTCTCTAAAAACAGGAAAAGTATACTAAGTGATTTGGCATTAAGAAAGCATTTTGTAAACCATAATAATGTGTAATGGGCTGAGGCTTGAGTTGATGCATTGAGGTCCCAAGTACGTGAGGCTAAATAGTAATTGGACTATACTCTATTAATATACATGCTTGGATAAAGAATGGCCCCTGCCCACTCTCTGTGCAAGTCCTGATGTGTCATATAGGAAATGATGATTTTGGTGGGTGGAGGCAGAGAGACTGAGGAAGAGAGGCTGAGAGAGATTGAGCCTGAGTTCCATGCTCGTAGCTGCTGGTCGTGTGGCTGCTGGTCTAGCTAACTTCTTGACTCAGCTACACACATTGCTATCGCCCATTCTCTTCCACCTCCGATTTTTCTTCACTGAGAATAAAGATTGACGATTTTCCCCTAACCTGAATTCCTGACTCCGGCTGATTTTAAAATACTCGGTCTTCACAATAAGGTGCCATATAAATATTAGGTATTATAATTATTGTGTGTCCCTCGTAGCTGTGAAAACAACTAGAACTTTAGCCAGAAGTCATGGGCAAAAAGAGTAAGGAAAAAAACAGTGAGGTTAGCTAGGAACTCTTGCAGATTTACAATGCCTGGTGCTAGTAGTCTATAGGAATAATTCTGTGCTTCCAAATATTTAGCCATTGATACATCTCCATGTATTGACATCTAGATTTGTCAGTGGTAATGATGTGCAATCCTTGCTCTGCCATACTCATTTCACAATTTGTAAAGGATCTGGTTTATACAATTCCAATTGTTCAGTGATGAAGAGAACCATCTACATTCAGAGAGAGAACTATGGGAACTGAAGGTAGCTCACAAAATAGTATTTTCACTCTTTTAGTTGTTGTCTGCTTGCATTTCTTCTTCTTCATCATGTTCTTTTTCTTCTTCTCCTCCTTCTTCTTCTTCTTCTTTTATTGGTTTGATTTGCCTTTTTTTGTGAAGCACAATAATTGTATAAAGATGTATGTATATATTGGATTTAACATATACTTCTACCATGTTTAACATCTATTGGACTATTTGCCATCTAGGGGAGGGTGTGGGGAAAGGGAGGGAAAATTGGAACACAAAGTTTTGCAGGGACTAATGTTAAAGAATTGTCCACACATATGTTTTGAAAAATAAAAAGCTTTTTAAAAAGATCTGGTTTATTTAAAAAAAACTATAGTTTAAGGAAATGAATTGTCCTGATTAAAATCCAAGTCGGGGTTAATATTTCTAAACTGTTTAGTTGGACAATTATGTAAATTTCTTGAAAGAAATTATTGTTTCATATAAAAAGCCAATTATTGAATTAGGTCTAAAGTTTTACCCTTTCTTTCTCCTCATTTAAAAATCATCCCCTGTGCATGTTCAGTCTTTGAAGGGCAGATACTGGGTTGGGATGGAAAAATATAATCTTGGCTTACGGTAGGAACTGTTATATTATTATTTTTGCTTTGCATTCTTTTTAGAAAGTGTTTCATAGCAGTATTTCTACTGGGCTTATATCCCAAAGAGAACTTAAAAGAGGGGAAGGGACCTGTTTATAGCAGCCCTTTTTGTAGTAGCAAGAAACTGGAAACTGAGTGGATGCCCATCAGTTAAAGAATGGCTGAATAAATTATGGTATATGAATGTTATGGAATATTATTGTTCTGTAAGAAATGATAAGCAGGATGATTTTTGGTCTGGAGAGACTTACATGAACTGATGCTATCTGAAATGAACAGAATCAGGAGATCATTTTACATGGCAATAACAAGATGATACAATGATCAACTCTGATGGATATGACTCTTTCCAACAATGAGATGATTGGAGCCAGTTCCAATGATCTTGTGAAGAAGAAAGCCGTCTACATCTGGAGAGAGGAATATGGAAACTGAGTGTGGATCACAACATAGCATTTTCACTCTTTTTGTTGTTTGCTTGGATTTTGTTTTCTTTCTCATTTTGATTCTTTTTTGCTCTTATTTTTCTTGTGCAGCAAGATCATTATTTTTTATTATTCTAGCTTTTTATTGACAGAACATATGCATGGATAATTTTTCAACATTGACCCTTGTAAACACTTCTGTTCCAACTTTTCCCCTCCTTCCCTCCACCCCCTCCCCTAGAGGACAGGCAGTCTCATACATGTTAAACATGTTAAAGTATATCTTAAATAAAATATATGTGTACACATAGTTCTCTTGTTGTACAACAAAAATCGGATTTAGAAATGTAAAAATATCCTGGGAAGAAAAACAAAAATGCAAGCAAACAACAACAGAAAGAATATAAATGCCATATTATGATCCACACTCATTTCCCAGTATTCCATCTCTGGGTGTAACTGGTTCTGTTCATTACTGATCAAGTGGAATTGAATTGGATCCTCTCATTGGGGAAGGTCCATCAGAATTGATTCTCATATGGTATTGTTGTTGAAGTGTATAATGATCTCCTGATTCTGCTCATTTCACTTAGCATCAATTCATGTAAGTTTCTCCAAGCCTCTCTGTATTTATCCTGCTGGTCATTTCTTAAACAACAATAGTATTCCATAACATTCATATAATATAATTTACTCAGCCATTCTCCAATTGATGGGCATCCATTCAATTTCCAGTTTCTAGCCACTACGAAAAGGGCTGCCACAAGCATTTTTACACATACAGGTCCCTTTCCCTCCCTAAATATCTCTTTGGGATATAAGCCCAGTAGTAACACTTCTGGATCAAAGGGTATATGCAGTTTGATAATTTTTTGAGTATAAACTTCCAAATTGCTCTCCAGATTGATTGGATCTGTTCACAACTCTACCAACACTGCATTAGTGTCCCATTTTCACCACATTCCCTCTAATTTTTGTTATTATCTTTTCCTGTCATTTTAGCCAATCTGAGAGGTATGTAGTGGTAACTCAGAGTTGTCTTAATTTTCATTTCTCTGATCAATAATGATTTGAAACGGTTTTTCATATGAGTAGAAATTGTTTCAATTTCATCATCTAAAAATTGTTCATATCCTTTGAGCAGTTATCAATTAGAGAATGGCTTGATTTCTTATAAATTAGAGCCAATTCTCTCTATATATTTGGAAACAAGGCCTTTATCAGAACCTTTAACTGTAAAAATATTTTCTCACTTTATTGTTTCCCTTCTAATCTTGTCTTCATTAGTTTTGTTTGTACAAATACTATTTAACTTGATATAATCAAATTTTTCTATTTTGTGATCAATAATGATTTCTAGTTCTTCTTTGGTAACAAATTCCTTCCTTCTTCACAAGTCTGAGACGTAAACTATCCTATATTCTTCTAATTTATTTATAATCACATTCTTTATGCCTAAATCATGAAACCATTTTGATCTTATCTTGGTGTATGATGTTAAATGTGGGTTCATGTCTAGTTTATGCCATATTAATTTCCAATTTTCCTAGCAGTTTTTGTCAAATGGTGAATTTTTATCCCAAAAGTTGGGGTCTTTGGGTTTGTCAAACACTAGATTGCTATAGTTATTGGCTGTTTTGTCCTTTGAACCTAACCTATTCTATTGATCAACTAGTCTATTTCTAAGCCAACACCAAATGGTTTTGGTGACCATTGCTTTATAATATAGTTTTAGATCAGGTATAGCTAGGCCAAATTCATTTGATTTTTTTTTCATTAGTTCCCTTGAAATTCTTGACCTTTTATTGTTCCAGATGAATTTTGTTATTACTTTTTCTAGGTCATTAAAATAGGTTTTTTAGGGGAGTCTGATTGGTATAGCACTAAATAAATAGATTAGTTTAGATAGCATTGTCCTCTTTGTAATATTTGTTTGACCTATCCAAGAGCACTTAATATTTTTCCAATTGTTTAGATCTGACTTTATTTGTGTGGAAAGTCTTTTGTATTTTTTCTCATAGAGGTCCTGATTTTCCTTTGGCAGAGAGATTCCCAAATATTTTATACTATTGACACTTATTTTAAATTGAATTTCTCTTTGTATCTCTTGCTGTTGGATTTTTCTTGTGATGTATAACAATGCTGAGGATTTATGTGAATTTATTTTGTATCCTGCAACTTTGCTAAAGTTGTGGATTATTTCTGCTAGCTTTTTAGTAGAATCTCTGGGTTTTTCTAAGTATACCATTATATCATCTGTAAAGAATGATAATTTGGTTTCCTCATTACCCACTATAATTCCTTTAATCTCTTTTTCATCTCTTATTGCCAAAGCTAGCATTTCTAATGCAATATTGAATAGTAATGGTGATAATGCACAACTTTGTTTTACTCTTGGATTTTTGGGGAATGGTTCCAATTTACCCCATTACATATGATACTTAGTGATGGTTTTAAATAGATGCTATTGACTATTTTAAGGAAAATTCTATCCTATACTCTCTAATGTTTTTAATAGGAATTGGTGTTGGATTCTATCAAATGCTTTTTCTGCATCTATTGAGATGATCAAATGGATTTTGTTAATTTGGTTATCAATAGTCAATTGTGATACTAATTTTCCTAATATTGAACCAGTCCTATATTCCTGGTATAAATCCTATTTGGTCATGGTGTATTATCCTGGAGATGATTTTCTGTAGTCTTTTTGCTAGTATTTTATTTAAGATTTTTGTGTCAATGTTCATTAGGGAAATTGGTCTATAATTTTCTTTCTCTGTTTTTGTACTACATGGGTTTGGTATCAGTACCATGTCTGTGCCATAAAAAGGAATTTGGTAGGACTCCTTCAATCCCTATTTTTTTTCAAATAGTTTATATAGCATTGAGGTTAATTATTCTTTAAAGGTTTGGTAGAATTCACTTGTAAATCCATCTGGTGCTGGGAATTTTTTTCTAAGGGAGTTGATTAATAGCTTGTTCTATTTCTTTTTCTAACATGTCTTTTAACCAATTTACTTCTTCCTCTGTTAATTTGGGCAAGCTATATTTTTAAGGTATTCATCCATTTCATTTAAGTTGTCAAATTTATTGGCACAAAGTTGGGCAAGGTAAGTCCTAATTATTGTTCTAATTTCCTCTTCATTAGTGGCAAGTTCTACCTTTTCATTTTTTTTTGAGTACTATTTTATTTATTTTTTTATTATAACTTTTTATTGACAGAACCCATGCCAGGGTAATTTTTTACAACATTATCCCTTGCACTCACTTCTGTTCCTATTTTTCCCCTCTCTCCCTCCACCCCCTCCCCTAGATGGCAAGAAGTCCTATATATGTTAAATATGTTGCAGTATATCCTAGATACAATATATGTGTGCAGAACCGAACAGTTCTCTTGTTGCACAGGTTCCTTTTCATTTTTAAGACTAATAATTTGTTTTTCCTCTTTCCTTTTTCTAATCAAATTTACCAAGGGTTTATCTATTTTGTTGGTTTTTCATAGAGCCAACTCTTAGTTTTATTAATTAATTCAATAGTATTTTTTTTACTTTCCATTTTATTAATCTCTCCTTTTATTTTTAGAATTTCAAGTTTAGTGTTTGATTGAGGGTTTTTAATTTGCTTTTTTGTAGCTTTTTCAGTTGCAAGCCTAATTCATTGATTTTCTCTTTCTCTATTTTATTCAAGTAGGCCTCTAGAGATATAAAATAAATTTCTCCTTTTTACTGCTTTGGCTGCATCCCACACATTTTGGTATGATGTCTCATTATTGTCATTCTCTTGGGTAAAATTATTAATTGTGTTAATTTGCTGTTTCACCCAATCATTCTTTAGAGTGAGATTATTTAGTTTCCAATTACTTTTTGGTCTATTTTCCCCTGCCTTTTTATTGAATGTAATTTTTATTGCATCATGATCTGAAAAGATGCATTCACTATTTCTGCCTTTCTGCATTTGAATTTGAGGTTTTTATGACCTAATTTTTGTATAGGTTCCATGAATATAGAAGGAAGTGTTCTCCTTTCTGTCTTCATTAAGTTTTCTCCAAAGATCTATCATACCTAAGTTTTCTAGTGTTCTATTTACCTCTTTAACTTTTTTCTTATTTATTTTGTGGTTTGATTTATCTAGTTCTGAGAGTGCAAGGTTGAAATTTCTCACTATTATAGTTTTGCTTTCTATTTCTTCTTGCAGCTTTCTTAACTTCTCCTTTAGGAATTTAGATGCTACACCACTTGGTGCATACATGTTTAATATTGATATTGCTTCATTATCTATGCGACCCTTTAGCAAGATATAGTGCCCTTCCTTATCTATTTTAATTAGATTAATTTTTGCTTTTGCTTGATCTGACATAAGGATGGCTACTCCTGCTTTTTTGACTTCACCTGAAGCATAGTAGATTCTGCTCCAGCCTTTTACCTTTACCCTGTATGTATCACCCTACTTCAAATGTATATCCTGTAAACTACATATTATTGGATTCTGACTTTTAATCCAGCCTGGTATCTGCTTCCACTATATGGGGAAGTTTATCCCATTCACATTTATAGTTAAAATTATTAATTCTGTATTTCCTGCCATCTTAGTAACCCCAGATTATGCTTTTCTCTTTCCTTTCCCCATTTGCCCCCCCTCCCCAATATTAAACTTGTGAGTACCACTTGCCTCACACAGCCCTCCCTCTTTAGGTCCCTGCCCTTTTCTTAAACCTTTCCCTTACAATTCTGTATTCTCTTCTATTTTGCCTATTCCTTCCCTTTTTGCTTTTCCCCTTTCACTTTTCAATGAAGTGGGAGAAGTTTCTCAGTAAATCTAATATGTCTAATATTTTCTCTTTGAGTCAATTATGATGAGAATAAGATTCACACTATATTCATTCCCTCTCCCTTCTTTCCCTCATATATAATAGGTTCCCTTTGCCTCTTCATGAGATGTAGTACCTCCACTTTTCCCTTTTTCTGGTACAATTTCCTTTCCACCTCTGGATTCTTTTTATATTATAACAGTAAAACAAAATTATACATGTACTCTTTATGTATATCATAACAGAAATATAGTTCCAAAAATTTCTTTTTACCTTTTTTAAGTTTTTCTTAAGTCCTATATTTGGAGGTTAAACTTTTGTATTTAGTCCGAATTTGTTTTTTTGTTTTTTTTGTCAGAAATACATGGAATTGAATGTCCATTTTCTTCTTTTGAAGAAAATGCTAACTTTGGCTGGGTAAGTTAGTCTTGACTGCATACCAAGTTCCTTAGCCTTTCAGAATACCAGATTCCAGGCCCTTTGAGCCTTTAATATGGACACTGCTAGGTCTTGAGTGATCCTTATTGTGCCTCCTCTACATTTGAATTGTTTTTTTTTTCTAGCTGCTTGTAGTATTTTTTCCTTGGTCTGATAGTTCTAGAATTTAGCCACAATATTTCTTGCAGTTGTGATTTTGGGATCTCTTTCAATAGGAGATTGATGAATTCTTTCAATGTCTATTTTACCTTCTGTTTCTATAACATCTGGGCAGTTCTCTTTGATGATTTCCTGAAAAATAGTGTCCAGACTCTTTTTTTTTCTTCATGATTTTCAAGAAGTCTAATATTCATTAGATTATCTCCCTAGATCTATTTTTCAAGTCTGTTGTTTTCCCAAGTAGGTATTTAACATTTTTTTCTATTTTTTGGTTTTGCTTAACTGATTTTTGATGTCTCCTTGAGTCATCCATTTCCATTTGTTCAATTCTAATTTTTAATGAATTATTTTCTTCACTAA
This sequence comes from Sarcophilus harrisii, assembly GCF_902635505.1. Lineage (NCBI taxonomy): Eukaryota > Metazoa > Chordata > Mammalia > Dasyuromorphia > Dasyuridae > Sarcophilus > Sarcophilus harrisii. Next base: position 234,515,792 of record NC_045429.1, on the reverse strand, counting down.
TTTTTTTATTTCTTTTTGTAATTGTCCAATTGAATTTTGAAATGAATTGTTTTGTTCTATGGAATTTTTTTCCATTTTGCCAACTTTATTTTTAGAGAGCTATTTTCTTTTTCCAGTTCACTAATTCTGTTTTTGGGGGAGTTGATTTCTTTATTCACTCTATCTTTTAATGAGTAACATGACTTATCCAGACCCTCTTGCAAAGCTTCCCTTTCCTTTCCCTATTTTTCTTCTAGCTCTTTTTAACGAGCCTTTTTAATTTCTTCTATGAGAATCTTGTTTGATGGTGATCAGATTATATCACCATTTGGGGCTTCATCTGGAGACAATCTGCTTTTAGTGTCCTCAGAGTTTGAAGTCTGCTCTGTTTCAGTATAGAAGCTATCTATAGTTAGATCCTGCTCTGCCTTTTTATTCATCTAGGAAAAACAAACAAACCCCCCCCCCCTGCAATCTGCTTTTGGGACTTGTTACCAAGCTTCCTCAACAGACAACAGATAGTAGTAGTGAAGCAGTAGTGTGACAGCAATGGCTGTGCTGGGATCAACATCTGCACTGGGATTAGCATCTACACTGTGGTCAGTGTCTGTGCACTGTTGGTTTGTGTGCTGAGATTGTGCTGAGTCCCTCCTGGTGCTGGGTAGGTGTGACCAAGTCCAGAGAGACTATAGGATTTTGGGGTTATAATCTTTACCCTTTATGTTTATAGCTTTGCACTGATCTACTGGCTTGGTGCCAGAGCAGAGTAGCTGACATTGTGGTAAAGTTCTCCCCACTAATTTTTCCTTGACTGTGACCACATCCCACCCTACTCCAGTCTGCTCAGCATGAGCTGTTTTCCATGCTATCAGTATTTGTCTGATTCTGCACCTGGCCTAGCCATCCTGCCTGCAAGCAAAAGCAAACCTTTTCTGGTGAATTCAAGATTATCTTCTGTTGGTAATGTGTTGTACTCCCAATATCCATGGGTTTTGACAGTCAAGCACTAATTTTCAGGCTGTTTCATAAAAAAGTAGTTTGAGGGTAAAGGAGAGCTTAGATAAATGCATGTGTCTTCTCCGCCATCTTGGCTCCACCCCCCAGCAAGATTTGTATTAGTATGTATACATATATTAGTTTTAACATATATCTTAACATGTTGGACATATATTGGATTACTTGCCATCTAGGGAAGGGGGTGGGGGAAGAAGGGGAAAATTTGGAAAACAAGGTTATGTAAGGATCAATGTTGAAAAATTACCCATGCCTATGTTTTGAAAATAAAAAGCTTTAATTTAAAAAAAAGAAAATGTTTCTTTATTAAAATCTAATGGTATCGTTTTTACAGATTTGTTTGAGAATCTCATTCTTTGGGCCTCAATGACTATTGTTGTAAGTAGTACACATCTAGTTACCTTTGATACTCTTAAGAGTGAGGTGTAACAGTGAAGACATCCATGTATAATAACGTTCTGACCTGCCAGTATGAATGTAGATTGAGGTAAGCATGCCAGCACAATTTGGGAAGGTAGGTACCCATGTTCATTCTTCACAGATGATGTAACTGGAATCTATAGAAGTTAAATGACTTACTTAAAGTCATATAGGTAGTAAGTATTAGAAATGATATTTCAGCTGTTGTCCTATGACTCAAGAGTCATTGATCTTTGTATTATCTAATAGTGTTCATTAAAGTAAAGATAAAATAATACCTAATTGTGGAGGGGCTTTACATACCAATCTAAAGACTTTATGCAATAAATAGTAGATTATACCTTAAAACCACTGTTTTTCCCAAAGTACTACTACCATCAACACCATTGCAATATGATTCAGTCAACAAACAACCAATAAGCATCTATTAAGTGCTTATTGTGTGCCAGGCACTCAGCTCAGCACTGAGAATACAAAGGCAAAAGAAAAAAAATTAGTCTCTATTTTCAAAGAGCTCACAGTCTAATATTAGGCATAATTATGTACCCACAAGCTATATACATGATACATTGAAATAATAAATGGAAGAAAGACCTTAGAATAAAAAGGATTGGTAAAATCTTTCTGAAAACAGTGGAATTTTAGGTGGGACTTGAAGGAAGCTGGAAAAGTCAGGGGACAGAGAGGAAGAAGAAGAGCACTCCAGATATTGAGGCAGGCTATGAAAATACTCAGAGTCAGGAGATGGAATTTCTAGTTTGAGGACAAGCAAGGAAACCAGTGTCACTGAGTATCAGAGTACTTATGTGGATATAAAGTGTTAGAAGACTAGAAAGGGATGGAAAGAAGTTATGAAGGGCAAATAATTATTTAACATCTTAATTAAGAAGAATTAATAAGAGGTGGCAAGAATAGACAAAAGAACCATATAAGAAAGTTCTTAGCATCACTGAAACTATATTGTTATGGCTATTGATACAGAGCCAAATGTCACAGAAAATGAAGTCAAGTGAGCCTTAGGAAGCATTGCTAACAATTAGGCTAGTTTAAGATAATGGAATTCTAGCTGAGCTTTAAAAAAAACCCAAAGATGATGCTGTTAAGGTGTTGCACTCAATAAGCTAGCAAATTTAAAAAATACAACAGTGGCCAATGAATTGGAAAAGATCAGTTTGTGTTCCAGTCCTAAAAAAAAGGCAATACCAAGGGATATTCAAATTACCAAGCAATTTTCTTTATTTCACATGCCAGCAAGATTAATTTTAAGATTCTTCAACCTAGGCTTTACCAAAATATGAACCAAAAATTACCAAAATATCAGCATGGTTTTCAAAGAGATCCAAATTGGCAGCATTCACTGCATTATAGAAAAAGCAAGTAAGTTCTATGGGGGGAAATCCATGTACATTTCACTGACTACAGTAAAGCCTTTGTGTAGTTTACAAAACAATGTGGCAATCCCTCAAAGTGAGGAGAGTACTACATCATCTTATTTGTCTCCTGAGTAACCTATATGTGGATCAAAAAATGATAGTTAGAACTGAAGCTCCTTGGTTTAATATTGGAAAAGGAAAATGACAGGACTGGATATGGTCACTTTATTTATTTAACTTATAAGGAGAATGCATTATGCAAAGTCAGGTTGGATGAATCAAAATCCAAGATTAAGGTTGCCAGAAGAAATATAACCAGTCTCACATATGTAGACAATGTCACTCTGATGACAGAAAGTAATGAGAAATTAGAAATATTTTTAATGATGGTAAAATAAAAGAATATCAAAGTTGGCTTGAAGATTTACATAAAACCAAATCAAACAACAGCAACACCAAAACAATAATTTAATATCTTGGCAACTGCTCCTATTACTTTTTGACAAATAGAGGGTGAAGGAATGAAAACTATGTCATATTTTACATTTTGGGAATAAAAGATCACTACATACAGCAACAGTAGCCATGAAATTAAAATATATTCTTTAAAAGAAAAACTATGGACAGTTTACTAAAAAAAAATTTTTTTCTAGTAGTAATATATAGCTATAGCTATGAGAGTTGGAATATAAGGAAAGCTGAGTACCACAGAATTGACACCTTCAAATTATGATGCTTGTGAAGATTTTTGAGTGTCCCTTAGAAAGAAAAGAGATCAAAACAGTCAATAAATTATTTCAGGTTATTCCCTGGAAGGTCAAATTTTAAAGCTTAAATACTTTGTATTTGTGTTTTCTCACTTAATGAGAAAATGAGATTTATTTGAAAAGACCCTTGATGTTGGGAAAGATTGAAGGTAAAAGGAAAAGAGGAAGGCAGAAGTTGAGATGGATAGTGTCATGGAAATAACAAATATGAACTTGGACAAACTTAAAGAGATACTAGAGGATAAAAGGATTTAGTATTCAATAGTACATGAAGTCATGAAGAACTGGACATGACTGACTTACTGAACAACAATAATTACAATTGAATAAACTATTGTAGTGTTGTGTTCAAATGAAATAATGTGTAGTAAGAGACTTTTGAATAAGAATCACTGCATAATTGCAAATTAAAATTACATAGTTTCTATAATTTTTAGAGAAAAAAATAAATTTTTTTAAAATGTGAAACCCATACTTTCTTCAGAAAAGAAAAAGCAGTGAAAAGAAGAGCAGTTGTTATTCTTTTTTTGTTGTTGTTATTTCTTTTCTGGTTCCTCAGTCTAAGTCCTTTCTTGCCAAATATGATACTATCTTTATGCATTAAATAAGATTCTAAGAACTCAGTGCCCACAGACCATGTTTCCAGGAAAATATTCTAATATCTTTTATAGATAACAAATGCCCATCTAATAAGAAATTGACAGTGCTATAACTATAAGAAGTTGATTTAAAGGGGAAAATAATATACACAAAAGATTCAATAATGTTTTATTTCATTCTCTATATACAGCACATGGATAGTTATGGGAACACCACAGCTTACCTACACAGTGTCACTACCTTGGAGATATTTCTTTGAGGTCATGACTTTTTGATGCTCACAAGGTCACTTGAGCTATTTGAATATACATCACAGAATATCCATTTTTAACATAAGAAAATAACAAAGAGATAGAAATAGACATACTCATAATGAAATAGGAGTTGAATGGAAGATAGGATAGGCATTTCCTTTTCTATTTCACTCACAGGCACATTGCTACAAAATCCTCATGCTTCATAGAAAGGAGGAAAAAGAACTGAGAAAGCCCAGTTGTTTAATCATGTTCTTACAGTTTTGATATTAACAGAAAGAAAATAAAGACTTTTGCTCCATTTTGAAAAGTGAAAAAGATGGTATGACAGTGGATAAATGGCTGGATGTACAGACAAAGAACGCCTGAATTGAGTCTTGCTTGTGACACTATTTAATAATAATGCTTTCTCAGTACTTTCTGGCATTTTCTCAATGCCCCAGGAAGTTTTCTAACATTAAAAGTTGCAGAGAATAAGAGAAATGGAAGGAGTTTCCCCACATTAATGAAATTACCATTCTGGATTCTCGAGCACCTCTAGCCCTTCTAAAAAGGCAATTAAAGAAATTTCAAACAATCTTGAACTTCTATCTCTGACATTAATAATAAATAAGAGAAACATAAGAAGTTAATTATAAACTGCATTTCTGGATTTTATTTGAGCTCCTTTGTTTATTTATTGCTCCTGCTTCTAAGATGATTCCATCATCTCTTTAAAATTCCAAGAGCATCACAGTGTATATTTACAGTGAGAAACTGCATGATTTCATTTGCCTCATCTGACTTTTCTCTTCCTTACTTCATATTCACAAATTATTAGCACACAAGAGAACAACTGCCCCCAAAGTATTCAGTCTTAGATAAGCAATTAAACTGTGGCAACTAAAACCTTTTTCCCACTTGCCTCAATTCAATTTCTGTGCAATTATCCAAACAGTTATCTTGGTATATCAGTCAAGATGAACAATCTAAGATCCAATGTTTTAATTAGTAACAAAAATTATCAGCATGTGTTTCTGTATTTTTGAAGGAAGAGAAAGAGGGAAATAACAAGAAGAAAAATAAAAACAAGAACAAGAGGATCAAGAACAAGAATAATAAGAATAAGAATATAGAAAACATTTGAAACTCCTTAACAAAATACAGCAACTACCACTCCACAGCAGATAGAAAAAGGAATGCCTCCTCCAACAAAATGAACTTTCTGTTAAATACTCTAATGAAAGCTGTAGAGGGCTGAAACTCTGAAAAGCTGTGCTTGAATCAGAGAGCAGGTACTTTGGAAGAAGATAGGGAACTTAATGGATAGAGCAGTGAATCTCAAGTAGAAGGACTTGAATTCAAATCTGCCTTCAGATATTTACTAGCTATGATTGTGGGAAATCATTTCACCTCTATATACCTCTTCCTCCTCATCTATACAATGGCAAAAATAATAGCACTCCCTCTCAGAACTGCTATGAGGATCAAATGAGATAATAATTATAAAGTACTTCGCACTTACATAGGTAGATGGGTGACAGATAAGTAGAACATTTATTAAGGTATTACTATACACTAGACATTGTTCTAGGCTCTAGGACTATAAATACAAGGTAACAAAATAGCCCTATTGGCAAAGAATGTATATTCAATTGAGCCAAGACAATATGAACTTTGGATGGGTATGTGCCTGGTATTGAGAAGATCAGGAGGTGGCTTGTGGGAGTCTGGACCCTAGAAAGATAAAGCAAAATTCACCTGTAAGAACCAAGGGATATAGGAGTGGAATCTAAATTCTAGAAAGAAAGAGATGAAATGATGACTCGACAGAATTAAGAGCTGCTTAAATTTTATTTTGCCTTTGTCTTCCCTAACAGAGAGAATGACTGTTCAAGGGAAAGACAGTTGTCAATAAATTGACTTATCGAGCTCCTATTATGTGTCAGGAACCATGTGAATCAGGGAATACCAAAAAAAAAAAAAAAAAAAAAAAAAAAAAAAAAAAAAGACAAAAACAGTCCTTGCCTTCACAGTATAATGAGGGAAATAACACAAAAAAGATTAGGAGCACGCAAGATAAATACAGAATAAATTTATCTTGAGTAAAAATGCTTGGCATCAAGAAGTGGAAGATCATATAAATAAATGGAACAGCAAGGACTGATTTGAAACACTAATATCTTGGTGTTTACTTTCCATACTCAGATTTCAGGAATAAGAAAATTATTAAAACTATGGATGAATCCAAATTATGAATATAGAAGTAATATAGTATAGTGGATGGATAACTTACCTAGAAACCAAGAAAATTTGAATTCAATCTCCTCCCCCTACATGACACTGAGGATCTTAATGGCCAAGGCATCCCCCTAAGATTCTAATATTGCAGAATAGCTGCTGATCTGCAGCAGTGGAGAGAGACTCCCCCACTAACAAAATCAGAGACTTAAAACATTTTTTAAATAGTGCCAAATAGCTATAGAAAACTGAGACCAAAAAAAAAAAAGATTAAGTGTTTGCCCAGGGTCATGTAGAAATATATAAGTCCAAAATTGACCTCAACTTTACTTGACTACAGACCCAGTGCTCCATTCACTATGCCACTCATGTGTCTCAACTATTTAGAAGAAGTTAGCTAAGTAATATATAAGAAAAATAGGATCTAAACAGATCTTGAAAAATCAGAATGATAGGTTGAATTTGATAACTTGAAAATTAATATGGACAAATGCAAAATCTTATTAAGGGTTTTAAAAATTCACAATCTAGAATAGAAGAAATCTGAGAATTATTTTGAATCACAAACCTAAATTAAGTAAACAATATGGCATGATGGTCACAAAAATGAATGAAATCTTAGATTGTACTAATAGAAGTATAGCATTCAGATTGAGGGAAATGATACTGAACTTTGATTTGATCATATAATAACTGAAATATTGAATTTAGTTCTGTAGAGTACATTTTAGGTAGTTGAGAGACTGGAGCATTTCTGATTGTTGTTGTCATTATTGTTATTGTTGTTGTTGTTTGTCCTTCATTTTTGAAGAGGACTGATGACTTCAAGAAGGTGATATCTGGTCTTACAAGTGAATGGGATTTAAGTGAGGGAGGACTTGCAAAGTCACCAGCTTTTCTCTTGCCTCCAGGACCATCTTAGGTCATTGGCAAGACAGATCAGGATTATTGGAGATGGCCCTCTCAGTAAGAAAGGAAAAAAAGGAGGAAGAAGGAAGGAAGAAGAAGGAAAGAAGAAAAGGAGGGAGAAAGACAGGAAGGCAGGATGGCAGGCAGGCAGGCAGGAAGGAAGGAAGGAAGGCAGGAAGGCAGACATGAAAGCAGACAGAAAGGAAGGCAGGAAGGAAGGAATGCAGGCAGGTAGGAAGGAAGGAAGGAAAGAAGGGAGGGAGGGAGGGAAAGTAGGAGGGAAGGAGGGAGGGAAGGAAGGAGGGAGGAAAGGTGGGAAGAAGGAAGAGAGGAAGAAAGAGAGGAGAAGAGAAAAGGAGAAAGTGAGGGGAAAAGGAAGTGATGGTGTGAAATTTAATGACCTTTCTTGACTTTAGAGAATACATGAAAATAGGCAACTCCTTTCTTTTGCCTAATAGAAGACTCCAAATATGAAATGCATATATTGTGAAATATGAGTGATAAGTTATTTGCTTTTGCTTATTTTTCTCTTACTTTATTACAAAGGAAGAGAAGAAATGGATATATTTGGAAATGATTATCATGTCATAGCAAAGGGTATCCAACAAAAACTTTCTCTTAAAAATGGAAATGAATGATGATGACTAAATAAAACAGAAATTCATAGGTAATAGGTCTAGAGCGGGAAGGACCTCAGAAGTTATCCATTCTAATACCTTCATTTTCCAGATGAGACCCCCCAAAAATAAGTAATTTCCCAAGAACACAGGTTATAAGTGGCAGAGCAAAGATTCAAACCCCATATGTCTACTGACTAACAATCCAGTTTTCTTCCACTTTACCTCAAATAAAAAATAAATAAGAGAAAAAAAAGTTTGGGAGACTTTATATAAGATGCAACTTGGCCTGCATCTTAAAAAATAAGATAGGGGAAAGGAGAATGGCATTCCAGAAGGGGAAAACAATGAAAGCAAAGGCAAAAAGTCAAGAAGTCATCTGAATAATTCTTTTGCTTGCTAAAGCTGTTTTTGTCTTGCTCCCTAAAACAGGAAATGTCTACCAAAGTTTTCAATAACTTTCCAAACTTTCATTTGTGTTTCTGATTCAAGCAGCTGATATTTTTTAAGGTTTTCAAACAGCAAAATGATGAGTTAGGGGACCTATCTGGAGGTCAAAGCATTTGAATAAAAAATAAAAAAAGAATTCTGGGTTCTTGTGCTGATTAAAAGGCAGAACTCCAGGGTTTTTTGTTCTATTTTTTTTTTCATTTGTTTTGTTTTGTTTTTCCCTTCAGACATTTTATTCTTCCAGTGTCAGAATAAAATGCACTAAGTGAACAAATGATTTGCTTATGGAAAATATTATCTAATGTGTCAGAATGTAAGGCAGCAGCTGTACTGATTAGTGACCATTCAGCTGGGTGAGGAGAACAACTCCACTTCATTTCCATAACAATAATTTTGGATAAGAACAAAATAGCCCCTTTCCTCCAAAATGACTAAATAGCCAAAGATTAATGAAGATAATAAGCAGCTGAAAGACTACTTTAAAGATGTAGCACATTAACCCATCCAAATCAAGAAAACTGGAAAATATTTTTTCTTGCTTAGGCTACATAGAAACCTTTTGTTTTAAAGTTTTTTTTTTTAATAAATAGAGACATCTCTTTGTTTTTAAGTAGTTTCTAAACCTAGAGTACTCATTTTGGATTTTGATTCTGCCTTCATTTCACTTACATGTCTATTACCAATCATTTCATCATAGTACAACTAGAAGAGATCATGTAATTAAACTCCATAATTTTATAGAGGAGGAAAATGAGGACCACAGAACTTAATGGCTTGATCAGGATTACACAGATATCAAAAAATATATATATTCAAACAAATCATTTCACAAACATTTTCCTCATCATGAACTTATGTTTTATTTATGTTTTTATTCTTCAAGAAAGTCTTTTATCATTACATTCATCAAGTTTCTTTGTTTTTTGCATTCTCCAATGATGAGCAAGTTGCAATCATTGGCTAGAAGGGGTAAAATTTGAACTCATGTCCTCTGCCTCCACATGAGCCATTTTTCATTACATTGTGGGTATTTTTTTATTGTAACTCCACATAATGGTGACCTTACCTTCTTCCATGTAATTCATGTCTTTCTCACATCATTTTGAAATAGTATGGCTTGGTCTTTTTGACTCCCTATGTAAAAGTTTGTCCAGTAATATCACTATGTTAATGTATCTTTCTACTGACAGATATTTAGGATTTATGGAATTATTGCCTACCCTGTAAATGAGACCTTGTGTTGGTGCAAATGTTGTATAATAAAGTCTAACATTCTATTACTGACTTTAATGTCTTCTCTCATCATTACTCTTTACTGACCTTTACATTAGTATGGTTCACGTAATTCTAGCAACTTTCCATGATACTATTTGATTTTCTTTTTCTACCACACTTACAATTTTATGATGATAGAGTCCTAGCATCTACCTGCCAAAGCAAAGTCAGGAACTATATGAACAATTACACAACACTCTCCACACAAATAAAGTCAGATCCAATCAATTGGGAAAAGATAAATTGTTCATGGATAGGCTAAGTGAATATAATAAAAATAACAATACTACCAAAATTAATCTACTTATTCATTGCCATATCAATCAAACTCCCAAGAAATTATTTTACAGAGCTAGAAAAAATAGCAACAAAGTTCATATGGAAGACCAAAAGTTCAAGAATTTCAAAGGAATTAATGAAAAAATGCAAATGAAGTTGGCTTAGCTATGCAAGACCTAAAATTATATTATAAAGCAGCAGTCATCAAAACCATTTGGTACTAGCCAAGAAATAGAGTACTTGATCAGTGGAATAGGTTGGTTCACAAGACACAATAGTCAATCACTATAATAATCTAATGTTTGACAAACCCAAAGACTCCAGATTCTGGAATAATAACTCACTATTTGACAAAAATTATTGAGAAAATTGAAAATTAGTATGGCAGAAACTAGGCATTGATCCATACCTAACAACCTATACCAAGATAAGGTCAAAATGGGTTCATGATTTAGACAGAAAGAGTGATATTATAAGCAATTTAGAAGAACAAAGCATAGTCTACTGTTCAGCTCTATGGAGAAGAAAAGAATTTGTGACCAAAGAAGAACTGAAGTGCTTTATGGAATGTAAAATGGATAATTTTTATATTAATTTAAAAAGGCTTTGTACAAATAAAACTAATGCAGACAAAATTAGAAGACAAGTAATAAACTGAGAAAAATTTCATTCAAAGGTTCTGAGAAAGGCTTCATTTCTAAAATATATAGAGAATTGACTCAAATTTATAAGAATTCAAGCCATCTTCCAATTGATAAATGGCAAAGAATATGAACAGACAATTTTTCGATGAAGAAATTGAAATTATTTCTAGTCATATGAAAAGGTGCTCTAAATCACTATTATTCAGAGAAATCCAAATTGAAACATCTCTGAACTACACACCTGTCAGATTGGCTAAAATGACAGGAAAAGATAATGGTAAATGTTGGAGAGGATGTGGGCAAATTGGGACACATATATTGTTAGTGGAGTTGTAAACTGATTCAACCATTCTGGAGGACAATTTGGAACTATACCCAAAGTGCTATCAAACTTTGCATATCGTTTGATCCAACACTGTCTCTACTAGATCTGCATTCCAAAGAGATAATAAAGGAGGGAAAGGGACCCACATGTGCAAAAATGTTTGTTGCAAAAATTTCTGTAGTGGCAAGAAACTGGAAACTGAGTGGATGCCCATTAGTTGGAGAATGACTGAATAGGAGAATAGGAGAATAACTTGAATAAGTTATATCATATGAATGTTATGGAAGATTATTGTTCTATAAGAAATGATCAACAGCATTTCAGAGAGGCCTGGAGAGACTTACATGAATGATGCTAAGTGAAGTGAGTAGACCCAGGAGAACATTGTATATGGCAGCAGCAAGATTATATGATAATCAATTCTGATGGGCATAGCTCTTTTCAACAATGAGATGATTCAGTCCAGTTTCAATAGTCTTGTGATGAAGAGAGCCATATGTACCCAGAGAGAGGACTATGAGAACTGAATGTGAATTACAACAAAGTATTTTTACTCTTTTTGTTGTTATTTGCTTGAATCTTTTTGTACAGCAAAATAACGTTTTGGTCATGTATACTTATTGTGTATCTAATTTATATTTTAATATATTTAACATCTACTGGTCATCCTGCCATCTAGGGGAGGGGGTGGGGGGTAAGAGGTGAAAAATTGGAACAAGAGGTTTGGCAATTGTTAATGCTGTAAAGTTACCCATGCATATATCCTGTAAATAAAAGGCTATTAAATAAAAAAAAAAAGAATTTTGGTTTTTTTTCTCATTTTTTCCTTTTTGTTCTGATTTTTCTTGTGTAGCATAATTGTGGAAATATATATATATATATATATGACACGTACACACACACATATATGAATTGTACATGTTTAACATATGCTGTATTACTTGCCTTCTAGAAGAGGGAGTAAGGGAAAGGGATGTAAAAACATTTGGAACACAAGGTTTCACAAGGGTGAATATTGAAAATTATCTATGTATATGTTTCAAAGAGAAAAAGTTTTAATAATAAAAATAAATAATAAAACATTAGACTCCTATTCACTTAGAATTAGATTCCTGGAAGAGAGTATATAACTAAGTACTGCTATAGTAGAAGTTGCAAGAAGAAAATTCTGTTAGCTAAATGTTAGTTATAGATGTTAGAGTAGGAGAAATGGTGATTCTCTCCTTTAGTTCTCATCTTGCATCATTTTCATATTCTATTTCCAAAGTTCATTTTTATTACCTATAAACATCCATACCATCTTTTCACTGATAATCACCCTATAGATAAATCCCAACTATTTGGCTACCAAGCCTTCTATTAGTGTGTGTGGAATATCCTTATCTTAATTTTCTGTGCTACTTTCCCCAACACACACATACACACATGTGCACACGCATGTGCATGCACACATACATACTTCCTGTTTATTTCTTCTACAGTAAATCTGTCTTCATTGTCAAATTTTTCATGAATTCTTTTCCATATCTGTTCTTTTCCAACCAGCTCCCTTTTTTATCCAAAAGAAGTTCTCTCCTAAGATATCAAAAAACACCCATATTTTCCAAAATGATACTTTATTTAAGTCACTATATACTGGGAATACCACTTCACTTTCATTTACACACTAAAACAGAAATCTTCCATCAACTGAAAAAACATCATGTCTTTTTTTTTTACTAAAACTTTTTATTTGCAAAACATGCATTAATAATTTTTCAACATTGACCCTTGCAAAACTTTTTGTTCCAAATTTTCCCCTCCTTCCCCCAAACCCCTCTCCTGGATGGCAGATCATCCAATATATGTTAAATATGTTAAAATATATGCTAAATCCAATATATTTATACATATTTGTACAGTTATCTTGTTGCACAAGAGAAATTGGATCAAAAAGGGAAAAAAAAACCCTGAGAAAGAAAACAAAATGCAAGAAATAACAGAAAGAGTTAAAATGCTATGTTGTAGTCCATATTCAGTCCCACAGTCTTCTCTCTGAGTGTAGATGGGGCTCTTTATCACTGAATAATTGGAACTGGTTTGAATCATCTCATTTTCTAGAGAGCCACGAACATCAGAATTGATCATCATATAATCTCATTGTTCTGTGTATAATGATCTCTTGGTGCTGCTCATTTCACTTAGCATCAGTTCATGTAAGTCTCCCAGTCCTCTCTGAAATTATCCTATTGGTTGTTTCTTACAGAACAACAATATTACATAACATTCATATACCATAATTCATTCAGCCATTCTCCAATTGATGGGCATCCATTCAATTTCCAGTTTCTTGCCACTACCAAAAGGGATGCCACAAATATTTTTGCACATGTGGATCCCTTTCCCTCCTTTAAGATCTCTTTGGGACATAAGCCCAGTGGAAACTCTGTTAGGTCAAAGAGTATGCACAGTTTGATAACGTTTTGAGCATAGATCCAAATCGCTCTCCAGAATGGTTGGATGCATTCACATATTCACCAACACTGAATCAGTGTCCCAGTTTTCCTGCATCTCCTCCAACATTCTTCATTATCTTTTCCTGTCATTTTAGCCAATCTCAGAGATGTGTGGTGGTATCACTGAGTAGTCTTAATTTGCATTTCTCTGATCAATAGTGATTTGGAGCACTTTTTCATATGACTACAACTAGTTTCAATTTCTTCATCTGAAAATTTTCTGTTCATATCTTTTGACCATTTATCAATTGAAGAATGGCTTGATTTTCTATAAATTTGAGTCAATTCTCTATATATTTTAGAAATTAGGCCCTTATCAGAACCTTAGAATGTAAAAATGAAAAAACATAATGTCTTGCAAGTTTCACCACTCTTTTCAATACACAAAAGAAAAGTAACTAAATTGGGAAAAGAGAGCTTTGTCAAAGAAAGTTGACACCCAGTTTTTAATGACCCTCCCTTTTAAGAAGGCAGGGATTCTGTGATTACTTCCTAATACAATCATCCAAGGAATAAGGAGCAAACACCAAACCATCCATACTTTACATTTGCAGGTGCAATCACCATAGCATCCCTTTCCATGAGTCCTCCTATTCGCCAGGCAACCTCTAACTAACTCAAGTAAATTTGCAATAGGAGTCTATTTTGAATTTCTTGCTATCCTCTCTATTTGCCTTACAAGCAGTTCATCCTCTTTATACCTCTACTTGCCAATAATAGAACAATGATACATGTAAGCATAGGGAACGGGAAAAAAACTACTACTACTGCCATTATTTTGTTAATTTTATTTTTCCCATAATGTGGATTTTTATTAATTATTTGTTGATATTTGAGCAGCTGAATTTCTCATGGAGAACAGAATTATATTGGTATGCACAATTGGGAAAATAAAAAAAAATAGTTACAATTGATGTGTGACATTTTTCACTATATTTGAAAAAAATTAAGGAAGATTACATCAGGTAGACCAGCAATATGTTCCTGGGAGTTGGTAATAAATAATATGTAGCCTATATGTGTAAGCATTATGATGTGTGCATTTTTCTACTTATTTGGTAGATTAGTAAATAAAAAAGAAAGTGAGCATAAGTAAATTGTGCATTCTCAAAAGTGAAGATAAGGTTGGGAAGTTTTCCTCTTCATTTTGATCTGCCACCTAGTGCATTGGATCTTACTGTTCTTTTCCAATTTGGGCTCAGTACCCACCTGATCCTTAAAATCATGTGCTCTCTCTCGACTTACTCGGCTAAGACATGTGTTTTAGGTTTATAGTTGGATGCTATTTCACATTTTACTGGAACATTTTGTCTACTGTTATACAATCAAACTAGAGGAAACTCCCCATGGTGTGTGGAACAGCAATATGACCCAAAGAGATCCAAAGCCACTGTCAGTCACTTAATGATGCAGGACATTCTGTTAATTATAAAAATAAAGATTTTCCTGACTTGCTTCTTTTAAACCCAAACTAGTATTGGTCTGGATTTTTGCCTTAAGTTGTGGAATTTTCTGTTTTGTCTAGAACATAACAATGCTTAACCAGACTGTATACAAAAATAATTTGAAAAACAAGCATAGTACTTGGATAACTATGTCTTTTGAAACATAAGATGGCAACTTATGGCCTTTCAATTGTTTTTTGTTATTTTGTTGTTGTTCTCTTGGAAATTATCTTTTTCTGTATATAGGAATTAAAAAAAAAACAAAAACAATTGAACATTCATCTATGTCTTATTAAATGTCAGTGATACTAAATTTTCAAAATGAATTAAATTTAAGTGGGATGGTCTTATGTAGAAAATGTCTTTTCTTTAATTTTAAAAAGATCTCAAAGTATTCTTTGTTTTGTTTTGTATGATCATGAGATTCCACATTCAAATAATGTTTTTCAGCATAAGCAAATGCCATGTGTTGTCAGAAGCCCTTTCTACATTTATTGATATATGCTATTAACATGGTCTGTTATGTTTATAGATCTCCCAAAGTTAGTTGATTCTATGTTCCCGATATGAATCCAATTTCTTCATAGTGCATAATCATTTTGACATCATTTTAATGTGGGTTCTCTGTTAATATTTTATTCAATTATTTATTAACTTTCTTGTTCTGCTTTTTCTCTGTCTTGGGTATCTTAACCACACTTGTGTCAATGAAAGTAACTAATTGGATTTCTTTATTTTAAAAATCAATTTATGTAATTTTGGAATTAATCATTCTTTGCATATTTGACAGAAATCACCTTTAAATCTTTCTGGGATTGTATTTTTATTTAAGAGTTCTTGTTACAATGGACTGTTACAGTGTTAAAATGGTTTGTTTGACTTCTATGTCTGGTATATTGTTTAAATTTTAGGGTTTTTTCTTTCATTTGGAATATTTTGCACTTTAAAATATATAACCAGTTTATTTAAGCTATTTAAGTGTACATGTAAAGAAAATGTTGTCTGACAATTTCCTTTATTTTTCATCTATTATGAATTCTATTTTTTTTATTTTGGAAATATAGTTTTATTCTCTTAAAATTACCATAAATATTAATTATTTTTCCTATATTATATACTAATATGACTTTTTTCTCCCTTTGTTCTCTATTCCTCCTCTTTATAATTAAAAAAGTTTAGAAAGAAAGGGAATATGATCATTTCTAGCAATCAGTGTTGGGAGTGCTCTGATCCTTCTCTTCTTAAATTGTGGGTTGTAACTCCATATAGGGTTTCATAACTGAATGTAGGTGTAACAGAACAATGATTTATTATCAGTAAATGTTTTTTGCCCAATATCATGTAAAAATTTCTCAGATAAAAAGGGTCATGAGTAGAAAAAGTATGAGGAGTCCTGCTCGAATCTAATTCTTCAGTCTTTTTTTTATCTTTACCTCATCCAGATCTATATCTTTGATTCTTATCTTTTCCCCTCCTCTCCTTTTAATCTTCCTTCACATTCAATCATCAATAGCTATTTGATTTGCTTCTATTTCCTTTTCAACTCTGTACACTCTTTTAATCTCTATCTGCCTTCTCCCCTTACACATCTTTTCATTCTTGACTTTAATAAATTGCTACACTAAACACTGTGAGTGATTGGAACTAGGGGAAAATTCAACTTTCCTTTTCCTATCGTAATTGATAGAGTAATAGATTTTAATTCAGAAAGACCAGTTCCTTATACTTATTAGTTACATTTCCCTAGGGAAGTAATTTAGTTTTCCTGGCCTTAATTTGTTAAAAAAAAAAAAATTAAATTCAATCTTTAAGTTTTCTTCCAGTTTTAAAAATATTATCATAATTTTTCTCCTGTTCTCCCCTTGCTCACTTTGATGTTCGGATAATCTTCTGCTGGTATACTCCAATTATGAGAATTTGTAAGTTTCTCTCCATTTCTTTTCTAATATTGTCTTTTCCCCTTTTATTTTTTTTTTAATTTTTACATTTAACTAAATAGGGCAACATCATAGCCAAGACCTGCATTTTGTCTTTCTATAATCTCTTTGTTACCATAGAAGAAAATAAAATTATAAAGAGAAAGCTGTCTTAATCCCTTCAAATTATTCATATATATTTATCTTTCTAGCTTATTCCTGTCTTGTGTTTGAATTTCAAATATTCTGCCCAGCTAACCATCTCTGGTGTTTTTTCTGTAAAGTTTGCAAGCCATCTATCTTATTAAAAGTTTTTTTTTTAATGTTGTAGAATTATATTCAATTTGTAAGGGTAAATTTAACTTGATTTTAAGACATTTTTTGTCTTCTAGTATTCCAGATTCTAAGCTTTTCTTTTTTTCTCCCATTTGCAGCAGTCTTGTGTAATCCTGACCTTGCTTTATTGGTATTTGAATTCTTTCATACATCTTTAATGGTCCACCTTGCTCTTCAAAACCAATGTAAAACAAAGCCAAAACTCTCTGGGTGTTAGCAGTGAGGGAAAGCCACTCCGTCCTAGTATAACTGTGTCTATAAAAATGTGAGGGTAGGAATATAATCTATATCACTATTACATTCCTCTAGATCCCAATTGAATTTGCCTCGTGTATGATTTTGGCTAATTACACACAACTATTTACCTCCTCTAATTCATTCCACTTTATTTTCTCTTTTTTTAAAGGTTTAATACGCATTTTGGCCTTTAATATTTCTGTGCACTTGAGGCAATCTAGGTAGTTTTTTCTTCAAAGAAAAGTGTTGCTTTACCCTTTCCAGTGATTTGACATTTGAAGTGTTGAATTTACTCTGCAGAAACAAAAAATTACAGGAAAATGGCTTGTAGATATTGCCATTACTTCTTAGTTTCATGTTGGTTTCTGAATTGTTAAGTAATCAGAAGTAAGGAAGGAATGTTTATGGCCCTCAGGAACTACTTAGATTTCTTGGATTATATTCTGGCTATATGATCCTGCTCCAAGATGATTTCATGTTCTACCAAACTTTATGACCTTCCACACTTTCCAAAATGTATGTTTCAATTTGTACTTCATGATCATTCATCAGGAGAAAACTTAAAATGGGATTATTTTTCTAGCTAAAAATGATGACTAAATGTTCTCTTACATCCAATAGTAAGCATTAAATGAAAAAGAGTTTCATTATGTCTTCTATTCTTGAACTAAACAAATATAAAATTGGTTTGAAATAAATTAGTAACCTTGGCTTGATTTTGTCCTTTAAGACAGTTAAAATTTAAAAAAAATTCTATCATCAATGTATTTATGGTACAAAATGTGATTTTTCTGTCTGTTCTTTAAAATCAGTAGGCAGGAATTCTGGACAACATACTATAAACCTTATGACAACAATAACAAAAGCAATGTCATTTATGCTATATCTTAAAGTTTACAAATGATTTTGCATTTATTCTTACAGTAATCATATGAGATAGGGATTTTTACAGAAGAAGAAACTGAAACTAAAAAGTTATAGTTGGTTCTCTGAGGAAGGGTTTGAACTCATTTTTCTTTACTTCAAGTCTGGCACTTCTACTATACTACTTGGCAAGTAAGTTAGTGCCTCACAAATTCCTTCACCGATCACAAAAACCCCACTTAATTCCTTTTCAATTCTATCATAAGAATAAATTTATTAAAAAAGTAAAGTGGGAAAAGGGCCTACTGAATTTGGAGATGCCTTGAAGCTGGATTTTATCTCAATCAAGTAAGGTGACCTCCACCCTGGAACCACTCTGTCCATGAATCATTCAGGTAGTACAGTTGTTGATAAGAATCCTAACAACCATTATGGGTATTTTCTACCCTTTCATTCTCACTTTACCCAGCCTTCCTGATTATTTACAAGGCATCAATAAATTGGAATTCTATTCATTCTGGTGAGATGATCACTTGGCCTTGCCATGTATTTTGTCTTTACTCTTTTCAGTCTCTTAGATTTTTACTGAATTATTTTTGCAGCATAAGAAGATCTGAAATGTATCATCTATTTCTTGGATGTATTAAGGACTTCTTTCCATCTGCCATACAAATAATATTTCTCCCCCAATTAGAGTGTGAGTTCCTTGAAAGTAAGAATTATCATTCTTTTTAAAAATGTGGGAGCAGCTAGGTGTCGCAGTGGATAGAACACCAGCCTTGAAGTCAGGAGGGATCTGAGTTCAAATCTGGACTCACACACTTAATACTTCCTAGCTGTGTGACCCTGGAAAAGTCACTTAAACCTAATTGCCTCAGCAAAAAAAAAAAAAAAAAATGTGTATGTTTAAATATATATACTCCTTATGGAGCTTTGCGCATACTTAAGTGCTTAATAAATATATCTTCAGACATTTGCTCATCTTCCTATTAGATTTGGTTGAAGAGATAGGAGTTCTAGGTTACTTTCCTACCATATCCTATCTCTTATTCCAATATGACTGATTCTAGACAATCCCAGACATTAGACTTTACAATTTAACATCAGTCCTTTCATATTTCCTGCCTCTCTCTATCTCCTCCCTCATCGATCAGAATACCAAAGCCCCACCTAAAATCCAGGAACTGCTTTTTATTACTGTAGAGCACTCAATACACTTACCTAATGTGCTTCCTTTAACCACAGGTAAAAATAAAATGTGCCAAAGGTTGAAGGCTTCTTACTCTCAAGCTTTCTATTCATCATCCTATTCTCTGCTATGTTTCCTTTATTACTTGTCCCTCATTATTTTTGCCACATTCTTTACATAAGAATACCCTAGACTAAACTGGCAAGAGGTTCCATCTTTTGTTCCTTACTATGCCTCCTCTTCTGGGTGATTCATTCTTCAGAAAATTTAATTTATTCTAACTCATTTCTTCTTGTTTTGGCTTCAAATAATATAGATCAATCAATCAATAAGCATTTAAAGTATCTACTATATGCTAAGTGTGTTATGGACACCTAAGTGGCACAATGGATAGAATATCAGGACTGAAGTCAGGAAGTCTCCTATTCAAGAGTTCAAATATGGCTTCAGATTTTTACTGAGTATATGATCCAGGTCAAATTCTTAAGTCTGTTTGACTCAGTTTCCTCATCTATACAATGAACCAGAGAAGGAAATGCACACCACTCCAATATTTTTGCCAAGAAAATCTTGAATAGGATCACAAAATGTTGGACACTACTTATACAACTGAACAACAATAATAAATGAGCCAGATACTGAGTTAAGCAATGGACATACAAAAAGACACAAAAGGCAGTCCCTGATCCTAAAATGCTTACATCTAATTAGGGAGAAGACATGTAGTTACAATTATATACAAGATAAATAGGAAGTTATTAGCAGAGGGATGGCACCAGAATTAAGAGGGATTGAGGAAACCTTCCTATAGAAGGATGGATTTTAGCTGAAACTTAAGGAAGGCAGAAAAGTCAGCAGGTGAAGCATAAAAAGGAAATCATTACAGGCATGAGGCACAGATTGAGAGAATTTCTGAAACAAAAAGATGGAGTGCCAATTCACATTGTAGTGTGAATCAAAGAAGACAGATAGAGGAGTATTTCTAATTTTCTTGATTTATTTTTGTGGGGGAAAGAAGGAGGATCCAGCTTACAAAAATACTATTTCCTTATATAAAATAGAAATTACATAATTAGTACCAACCATGATTTCTCTCCAACTCATTTTTTCCATAGCCAAGACAGAACTACTGTTTTTTGTACTTTTACTACTAAAACCAAGACTAATGGAAACACTTTTGGAGGGTGAGGGATTCCTATTAATTTCATTTGATGCTTAAATGAGGAGTAATAAAAATATTTTAAAATTCATTTCAAATCTAGTTACAGAAATCTTTTTAGGTTGGAATAGTTACCTCTTCTATTTTTGGGGAGGTTTATTTTGGCTTTAATTCAAAGTGCTAAATATATCTATATAATCTATGATTCAAGATCTTTCAAGATCTTTAGGTTTAAATTCTGAAAAACAATGATCACTGTGCTATAGGTATAGAAAATAAAAGATTAGACTGAATTATATGAAAATAAAAGATTTGACTGAATCTAGTCCAAGCATTCTCAACTTGGGGTCTATAGACTTTTATAGGGTTCCTAGCGAGATTTTAATAGGTCATGAACTGGAAGGAAAAATAAATTTCAACTTTATTTTCCTTAATCATTGGTTTCCTTTGTAATCTTAAATGTTTTATTTTGTAAATTTAAAATCATTATTCTCAGCAGTTGTCCACAAGTTTCACCAGATTGCCAAAAGAGTTGTTGCTGTCCAGTCATTTTTCACTCTTCATGATCTTATTTGAGGTTTTCTTAGCAAGGATACTAGAGTAGTTTGACATTACCTTCTCCTATAGAAGAGGGAACTGAAGCAAACAGTATAAAGAGACTTGTTCAGGGTCACACAACTACTAAGTATATGATTTGAAGTCAGATTTGAATTTAGGAAGAAGAGTCTTCTCTATCACCTATGCCACTTCACCACCATTTGTCAAAAACAATACATGATGCAAAAAAGGTTAAGCAACTCTTATCTAAACTAATTCCATTGTGTATTCAGGAAGTTACTTAAAAACAATAATCCTTGACCGGATATTGTGTTATTAGGGTTTAGATTAAGTTTTAAATTAAAGGTTTAAATTAAGACTTAACTCTTGTTCCTGAACGGAAAGAAAGGGCAAACAACTCTGGATAATTTGGGATTATGACCAATTAGATTTTAATAATCACATTGATGCTTTACTTCTTTCCCCAAACACCTGCATTGTAGTTTATTACAAGTAACAATGTCCATATTATTTGCAGTTGTATGTTAATAATAATGTCCTTGTACAGTGAAATAAAGAGTAACTCAAAGGCTCTTAAAATTCAGGCCTAAAATTATATTACTCAGAAGTATTATAGGAAGTAGGGCTAGTGAACCAAAAAAAAATTCTCTCTCTCTCTCTCTCTCTCTCTCTCTCTCTCTCTCTCTCTGTCTGTCTCTCTCTCTCTGTGTCTCTCTCCACAATTATGTAGCTAGGTAGCTAAATATAAGTTTCTAAAATAGAAATGATTCATTTAAAGAAAGTCAAAACTCATAGTAACAGAAAAAGCAACAAAGATCCCTGATAATAGGTGAGAAAACACCTCTTCCTCCTCATGGTAAGTGGGGAAGTAGAGGCTATATCAAGATAAAATTT
This sequence comes from Sarcophilus harrisii, assembly GCF_902635505.1. Taxonomy (NCBI): domain Eukaryota; kingdom Metazoa; phylum Chordata; class Mammalia; order Dasyuromorphia; family Dasyuridae; genus Sarcophilus; species Sarcophilus harrisii. Next base: position 234,493,573 of record NC_045429.1, on the reverse strand, counting down.
AGATATATTGATACATTTTGTCATTTTATTTGTAGTTATACTTGTTTTTATGTGTTAAAGTCATTTTGAAGGTGGGGAAATTTTGTATTTATTTTCTTTACCTCTAAAAATAACAGTGAAGTATAGAGAGGTTTGTTTTTTTTTTAATAGGGATAGTTACAAATAAATGCAAATGACATTTTTGGATTTATATTTTGAAATCATGACTATCCTGGATAGTGCATGAGGACAGTATAAGGAAAGTGACCACATGAGTTTAACTATAATTTATATAACAACTTCTCTTTCAAAGGCTGAACAAGAAAAATTCTCTGAGCAATTTTTACTTAAGTCAACATATGTTATGACATTCCACAATTTTAATGTGCTTGTGACCTTAAGAAGGAATAGCCAATCTTTTCAACAATGGAATGATTCAGGCCAATTTCAATAAACTTGTTATGGAGAGAGCCACCTACACCCAGAGAGAAGGCTGTGGGGACTGAGTGTGAGTCACAACATAGTATTTTAACATTTTGTTGTTGTTTGATTTCTTTTTGTTTTCTTTGTCATTTTTTTTTCTCTTTTTTGATCTCATTTTTCTTATGCAGCATGATAAATGTAGAAATTTATATAGAAGAATTGTACATGTTTAACACAAATTGGGGAGGAGTAGGAGAAAGGGAGTGAGAAAAATTTGGAACACAACATTTTGCAAAGGATTCAAATGGTGAAAACTATCTTTGCATATATCTTGAAAATAAAAAGCAGGGCAGAGGGGGGCAGAGCCAAGATGGTGGAGAAGACACACACATCATTCTAAGGTCCCCTTCTACCCTCACTACTAATTACCAAATTCAGCCTCATAAATAGTGCTTGACTGGTAAAAATCCACAAATATTAGGAGCATAACAAATTACCAGCCAAAGATAATCTGAAAGATTGCCAGAAAAGGTTTATCCTGATAGGGCAGGAGGAGGCCAGCACAGGCAGGGAGGCAGAATACAAAGCACACAAGGGGTGGATCTCCAAGGGTGGAGAATTTGCAGGGAGGACTCTACCACAGGTTGGCTGCTCTGTTTTGGTTGCAAAGCAATAGATAGCAGAGAAGTTATATAAACATCAAAGGCAGAGTGTACTCCAAAAAACGCCAGAATTTAATAGGACCTGGCACCCACCCACCCATGTGACTCAGCATGGACCACAGCACAGCTGTGCAGCCCCATTCTGCAACCCAGGGCTTTTGCCCAGGACAGGCTCACTTCTGCACACCAGAAGGGAGTCTGCCCTGGGCAGTAGAACTTCCACAGCACTACCATGCTTCTCAGAACAGAGACAATTCCTCTGTGGGGTTCTTCCCAGAGCACTTCTGTAGCTCAGCCACTCTTTGCATCTCATTTGCAGGACAGCTACTGTCCATATATCTATCCCTGTTCTTTAGAGGAAGCTGGTCAGCTCCTTGCCCTGAATGCAGACCCTAAAGGCTTTTTAAAAAATGAGTAAAAAAGTCAAGCAGACTCTAACCACTGATATCTTCTATACAGAAAGAGAGCAGGTTTTCAACCCCGAGGAGACTAATAGCAGACAATCTCCAAAAAACAAACAAACAAACAAACAAACAAACAAAAGGGGATGTAACCTGGTACCCATCACGCAAATTTCTCCTAGAAGAAATTATAAGAGATCTTAAAAGAAAGCTAAAAGGAAAATGGGGAAAGGAAAGAGAAGTTCTGCAAGAGAGTATGGAAAAGGCATATAACTCACTAAAAGAAAAATTTTATAAAGTAGAAAAAAAAAAAACTTCCTGAAATGTGAATTGGAAAAAGGTAAAGAACTCCCAGTGAAACAGAATTTGTGTATTGAAAAAGATAAAGAACTCCCAGGGAAGTAGGATTTCTGAACTAAAAAAAGAAAGTAACTCAGTAAAAAAAATAATAAAAAGGAAAAAAAAAATCCATAGAGCCAAACAACCCATTTAAAAACTCAATTGGGGAGCCAAGATGGCGGAGAAGACACACGCGACTTTCTAAGCTCTGCTCTTACCCTCTTTATCTGAGGGAATTTAGAGAGGGGGAGGAACATTGTGTGAATCTTACTCTCATCAGAGTTGGATCAAAGAAAAAATAATTGACATTTGTTTTAGAGAAAATTCTCTCTCACCCATTAAAACGGGGAGGAGGAAAGGGAAAAGAAAAGAGTAATAAGGGAAGGAAGGGGAAAGACCAAAGGGGGAGGCAGGGATTATAAAGAGGATAAGATCGTGGATACAAGAGGGGTACATAAGTTTAAAAGGGGAAAGAGGGTTGGGGGAGGCAAGAAAAGTTAAAGCACAATCTGGGATTATTAGGATGGCAGGAAAACAAGATTTAGTAATTCTAACCATAAATGTGAATGGATGAACTCCAAAAAGAGGAGGCAGAAGCAGACTGGATCAAAGTCAGAACCCTACAATATGTTGTTTACAAAGAAACACATTTAAAGCAGGGGATACATATAGAGTAAAGGTAAAAGGCTGAGCAAAATCTATTATGCTTCAGGTGAAGTCAAAAAGGAGGGTAGCCATCCTTATCTCAGATCAAGCAAAAGAAAATTGATCTAATTAAAAGAGATAAGGAAGGAAACTACATCCTGCTAAAGGGAGCATAACAACGAAGCAATATCAATATTAAAATATATGCACCAAGTGATATGGCACTCAGCTTCCTAAAGGAGAAGTTAAAGAGTTGCAGAAGAAATAGACAACAAAACTGTAATAGTAGGAGATCCAACCTTGACCTCAGAATTAGACAAATCAAACCACAAAACAAGAAAGAAATTAAAGAAGTTAAAGAATATTAGAAAAATTAGGTATGTTGGATCTTTGGAGAAAATTGAATGGAGATAGAAGGGAATATACTTTCTTCTCAGCAGTTCATGGAACCTATTCAAAAATTGACCATATTTTAGGACATAAAGACCTCAAAATTAAATGCAAGAAAGCAGAAATAGTAAATGGTTTCTTTTCAGATCATGATGCAATAAAAACTACATTCAAAAAAAATTAGGGGAAATAGAACAAAAGTAATTGGAAACTAAACAATCTCATCTTAAAGAATGATTGGGTGAAGCAGCAAATTATAGATACAATTAATAATTTCACCTAAGATTAATGACAATGATGAGACATCATACCAGAATTTGTGGATGCAGCCATGGTAATAAGAGGAATTTTATATCCTTAGAGGCTTACTTGAATAAAACAGAGAAAGAAAAAGATTAATAATTGGGCTTGCAACTAAAAACTAAAAGACCAAATTAAAACCCCCAATCAAATACTAAATTGGAAATTTAAAATTGAAAGGAGAAATTAAAAATATTGAAAGTAAAAAACTATTGAACTAATTAATAAAACTAAGAGTTGGTTCTATGAAAAAGCCAATAAAATAGATTTTGAAATCTGATTAGAAAAAGGAGGGAGGAAAATGAAATTAGTAGTCTTAAAAATGAAAAGGAGAACTTTCCACCAATGAAGAGGAAATTAGAGAAATAATAAGGAGTTATTTTGCTCAACTTTATGCCAATAAATTTGATAACCCAATGAAATGGATGACTACCTCCAAAATATAGACTTCCCAGACCAACAGAGGAGGAAGAAATTGTTGAATAGTCCCATTTCAGAAAAAGAAATAGAACAGGCAGTTAAACAACTCCTAAGAAAAACCAGGACCAGATGGATTTAAGTGAATTTTACCAAACATTAAAGAACAATTGGCCCAATGCTATAATAAATTATTTATAAAATAGGGAATAAGGAGTCCTACCAAATTCCTTCTATGACAAGAACATGGTATGATACCCAAACCAGGTAGGCTGAAAACAGAGAAAGAAAATTATAGACCAATCCCTAATGAATATTGATGCTAAAATCTTAAATAAGATATTAGCAAAAGACTACAGAAAATCATCTCCAAGATAATACCACTATGATCAAGTAGGATTTATACCAGGAATGCAGGGCGGTTCAATATTAGGAAAACTATCAATATAATTGGCAATTAAAACCAAATTAACAAAAACCATATGATCATCTCAATAGATGCAGAAAAGCATTTGATAAAATCCAACATCCATTCCTATTAAAAACACTTGAGAGTATAGGAATAAAATGGACTTTTCCTTAGGAATAATCAGGCATCTATTTAAAACCATCAGTAAGCATCATATGTAATGGAGACAAACTTCAAACCATTCCCAATAAGATCTGGAGGAAACAAGGTTGCCCATATCACCGTTACTATTTAATATTGTATTAGAAACACTAGCTATACCAATAAGGTGAGAAAGAGATTAAAGGAATAAGAATAGGCAATGAGGAAACCAAATTATCACTCTTTGCCGATGACATGATGGTATACTTAGAAACCCCAGAGATTCTCAAAAAGTTATTAGAAATAATCCACAACTTTAGCAAAGTTGCCTTATAAAATAAACCCACATAAGTCATCACATTCTTATATATCATAAAAATCAACAGTCAGAGTTACAAAGAAAATTCCATTTAAAGTAACTACTGATAATATAAAATATTTAGAATCTATCTGCCAAGGGAAAATCAGAAACTTTATGAGCAAAATTACAGACCACTTTTCACACAAATTAAGTCTGATCTAACCAATTGAAAATATTAAATGCTCTTGGATAGGGTGAGCAAATATAATAAAGATGACAATATTACCTAAACTAATCTAATTTAGGCTATACCAATCAGACTCCCAAAAACTATTTTAATGACCTAGAAAAAAATAACAACAAAGTTCATATGGAAAAAAAAGGTCAAGAATTTCAAGGAATTAATGAAAAAAAATCAAATGATGGTGGCTTAGCTGTACCAGATCTAAAATTATATTATAAGCAGCATTACCAAAACTATTTGGTATTGGCTAAGGAAAGATTAGTTGATCAGTGGAATAGATTAGGTTCAAGGGACAAAACAGTCAATAAATATAGAAACCTGTCTTTGACAAACCAAAGTTCCCAGCTTTTGGGATAAGAACTACTGTTTGATAAAAATTGCTGGGAAAATTGGAAACTAATATGGCAGAAACTAGGCATTGATCCATACTTAACGCCATACACCAAGATAATGTCAAAATGGGTTCATGACCTAGGCATAAAGAATTAAATTATTAATAAATTAGAGGAAATAGGATAGTTTACTCTCAGACCTGTGGAAGGGAAGGTCTTAACAAAGCAGAACTAGAGATCAATTCTGATCACAAAATAGAAAATTTTGATTATACAACTGAAAAGTTTTTGTACAAACAAACAATGTAGACAAGATTTAGAAGGGAAGCAAAACTGGGAAAATATTTTTTAGTCAGGTTCTGATAAAGGCCTCATTTAAAATATATAGAGAATTAACTAATTAAAAAAATCAAGCCATTCTCCAATTGAAAATGGTCAAGGATATGAAAGACAATTCTCAGATGAAGAAATTGAACCATTTCTAGTCATTAAAAGATGCTCCAAGTCATTATTAATCAGAGAATGCAAATTAAGACAACTCTAAGATACTCACTACACACCTGTCAGATTTTCCAAGATGAAGGGAAAAAATGATGTGCTGAGGGGATGTGGGAAAACTGGACATTGATGCATTGTTGGTGGAGTTGTGAACGAATCCAACCATTTGGAGAGTAGTTTGAAACATGCTCAAAAAGTTATCAAACCGGTGCATACCTGATCCAGAGTGTTACTACTGGGATTATATCCCAAAGAATTATAAAGGAAGGGAAAGGACCGTATGTGCAACGAAGTTTGGCAACCCTTTGTAGTGGTAGAAACTGGAAACTGAATGGATGCCCATCAGTTGGAGAATGGCTGAATAAATTGTGTATATGAAATTATGGAATATTACTGTTCCAAAGAAATGACCAACAGGATGATTTCCAGAAAGGCCTGAGAGACTTACACGAACTGATGCTGAGTGAAATGAGCAGGACCAGGAGATCATTATATACTTCAACAATACTATATGATGACCAGTTCTGATGGATAGGCCATCCTCAGAAGAGTCAACCAAATTCATTTCTAATGGAGCAGAATGAACTGAACTAGCTATGCCCAGAAAAATAACTCTGGAGATGACTAAAACATACATTAAATTCAATCCCTATATTTATGCACACATGCATTTTTGATTCCTTCATGTAATTGTACAATAATTCAGAGCCTGATTCTTTGTACAGCAAAAATAATTTTCAATGTAAATTATTGTGTATCTAAGTTCTATTTTAAATATTTAACATCACTGGCATCCTGCCATCTAGGGAGGGGTGGGGGAAGAGGTGAAAATTGAACAAGAGGTTTGGCAATTGTTAATGCTGTAAAGTTACCCATGTATATATCCTGTAAATAAAAGGCTATTAAATAAAAAAAAAAAAATAAAAAAATAAAAACTCAATTGGACATACAAAAAGAAGTAAAAAAAGCTGATGAAGAAAATAACTCATTAAAATAGAACAAAGAAAACAGAAATGAAGGATTCATTGAGACATCAAGAATCAGTCAAGCAAAACCAAAATAATGAAAAAATAGAAAAAATGTTAAATGTCGACTTGGAAAAACAACAATATTTTCTATTGGAAAATGGATTTCCAAACAAATCTATTGGAAAATAGACCTAGGAGAGATAATATGAGGATTATTGGACTCCCTGAAAATTATGATGAAAACAAGATGAAAACTATTTTACAGGAAATCATCAAAGAGAACTCACCAGATGTAATAGAATCAGAAGGGAAAATAGGCATTGAAAGAATTCATTGAATATCTTCTGAAAGAGACCCTAAAATAAAAACTCCAAGGAATATTGTGGCTTTATTTCAGAACTATCAGACTAAACAAAAAAATTACAAACAGCTAGAAAAAAAAAAAAAAAATCAAATACTGAAGAGCCACAATAAGGATCATGCAGGATCTAGCTGCTTCCACTTAAAGGATGGAAGTGCCTGGAATCTGATAATTCAAAAGGCAAAAGAACTTGGATTGCAGCCAAGAATAAACTACCCAGCTAAGCTGAGCATTTTCTCCCAGGAAAGAAGATGGACATTTAATGAAACAGGTGAATTCCATTTGTTTCTAATGAAAAAACAAGAGCTAAACAAAAAATTTGACCTCCAACTATAGGACTCAAGAGAAGCAGAAAAAGGTAAAAAGAACTCTTGAGAACTGTATTTCTGTTATGGACATACATAAAGAGTGCATGTATAATGTAATTTTACTGATATAACATAAAAAGGGAAGTAAAAATGGAAAGGGGATAGTATTAGAAAATGGGAAAATGGGTGAGAAAAAGAGGGAAATTAAATCCCAAAAAGAAGCAGAGGAAACCTATCATGTCTGAGGAAATTTAGGGAAGAGGAGGAACATTGTGCAAATCTTACTCTCATCAGATTTGGCTCAAAGAGAAAATTATAGACATATTTGGTTTACAGAGAAACTTCTCTCACCTCATTAAAAAATAGGAGAGGAAAAGGGAAAAGGAAAAGAGTAATAAGGGAAAGGTGTAAGAAAGGGGAAGGAACTCAGAGAGGATGGGAGGGATTCTAAAGAGGGAGAGCTGCGTGAGGCAAGTGGTGCCCATAAGTTAAATACTGGGGAGGAGGGTAAGGGAGGAAATAAATATAAAAACATAATCTGGAAATAATAAGACGGCAGGAAATACAGAACTAGTAATTTTCACTGTAAATGTGAATGGAATGAACTCTCCCATAAAGCGGAGGCAGATAGAAGACTGGATCAAAAGCCAGAACCCTACAATATGTTGTATACAGGGAAATACATTTAAAGCTGTGTGATATATACAGAGTAAAGCTAAAAGGCTGGAGCAGAATCTATTATGCTTCAGGTGAAATCAAGAAAGCAAAGGTAGCCATCCTGATCTCAGATCAAGCTAAAGCAAAAACTGATCTAATTAAAAGAAATAAAAAAGGAAATTATATCTTGGTAAAGGGAAGCATAGACAATGAAGCAATATCAATACTAAACATATATGCACCAAGTGGTATAGCATCTAACTTCCTAAAGGATAAGTTAAGAGACTTGCAAGAAGAAATAGACAGCAAAACTATAATAGTGGGAGATCTCAACCTTGTACTCTCAGAATTAGATAAATAAAAGCACAAAATAAATAAAAAAGAAGTTAAAGAGGTAAGTAGAATATTAGAAAAGTTGGGTATGATAGATCTTTGGAGAAAACTGAATGGAGACATTCTTTCTTCTTTCTTCTCAGCAGTTCATGGAACCTATACAAAAACTGACCATATATTAGGACATTTAGGTGTCAAAATCAAATGCAGAAAGGCAGAAATAGTAAATGCATTCTTTTCAGGTCATGATACAATAAAACTACATTCAACAAAAAGCTAGGGTTAAATGGACCAAAAAATAATTGGAAACTAAATAATCTCATCCTAAACAATGAATGGGTGAAACAGCAAATCATAGATACAATTAATAATTTCACCCAAGAGAATGACAACAATGAGACAACATACTAGAATTTGTGGGATGCAACCAAAGCAGTAATAAGGGAAAATTTTATAATTTTAGAGAGAAAGAGAAGATCAATGAATTGGACTTGGAATTTAAAAAGCTAGAAAAAGAGCAAATTAACCCCCCCCAATTAAATACTAAACTTAAAATTCTAAAATTACAAGGAGAAATTGGTAAAATTGAAAGTAAAAAAAATTATTGAATTAATAAATAAAAATAAGAGTTGCTTTCATGAAAAAACCAATAAAATAGATAAACCTTTAGTAAATCTGATTAGAAAAAGGAAAGAGGAAAATCAAATTCTTAGTCTTAAAAATGAAAAGGGAGAACTTGCCACCAATGAAGAGGAAATTAGAGCAATAATTAGGAGTAATATAAGTGAAATCGATGATAAACTTCAAAAAATAGGCTTCCCAGATTAACAGAGGAGGAAGTAAATTGTTTAAATAATCCCAGCACAGAAAAAGAAATACAACAAGCTATTAATCAACTCCCTAAGAAAAGATCCTCAGGACCAGATGGATTTATGTGTTATTTCTACCAAACATTCAAGGAACAATTATCCCCAATGTTATATAAACTATTTGAAAAAAATAGGGAACAAAGGAGTCCTACCAGACTCCTTTTATGACACAGACATGGTACTGATACCTAAACCAGGTAGGTTGAAAACAGAGAAAGAAAATTATAGACCAATCTCCCTAATGAATATTGATGCTAAAATCTTAAATAAAATATTAGCAAAAAGATTACAGAAAATAATTCCCAGGATAATAAACCATGAACAAGTAGGATTTACACCAGGAATGCAAGGCAGGTTCAATATTAGGAAAACTATGAGTATAATTGACCATATCAATAACCAAATTAACAAAAACCATATGATCATCTCAATAGATGCAGAAAAAGCATTTGATAAAATCCAACATCCATTCCTATTAAAAACACTTGAGAGTATAGGAATAAATGGACTTTTCCTTAAAATAATCAGTAGCATCTATTTAAAACCATCAGTAACCATCATATGTAACAGGGATAAACTAGACCCATTCCCAATAAGATCAGGAGCAAAACAAGGTGTCTCACTATCTCCATTACTATTCAATATCATATTAGAAATACTAGCTTCATAAATAAGACTTGAGAAAGAAATTAAAGGAATTAGAGTAGGTAAAGGAAACCAAATTATCACTCTTTGCAGATGATATGATGGTATACTTAGAAAACCCCAGAGAGTCTACTAAAAAGCTATTAGAAATAATTTACACCTTTACCAAAGTTGCAGGATACAAAATAAATCCACATAAATCATCAGCATTCTTATATATCACTAAAAAAATCCAAAAGTTAGAGTTACAAAGAGAAATTCCATTTAAAGTAATTGCCAATAGTATAAAATATTTGGGAATCAATCTGCCAAGGGAAAGTCAGAAACTATTTGAGCAAAACTACAAAACATTTTCCACACAAATAAAGTCAGATCTAAATAATTGGAAAAATATTAAGCTCTTGATAGGAAAGCAAAATAAAAAAAAACCTTTTAAACTAATGTATTTATTTGGTATACCAATCAGAACCCAAAAAAAACTTTTATTGGCCTAGAAAAAAAAAAAAATTAATCTGAAGAACAAAAGTCAAGACTTTCAAGGAACTAAATGAAAAAATCAAATGAAAATTATTTTACCAGATCTAAAAACATTTATAAACAGCGGTCACAAAACCATTTGGTATTGGCTAAAATTGACTAGTTGATCAATGGAATAGCTTAGGTTCACAGGACAAAATAGTCAATAACTTTAATAATCTACTGTTTGACAAACTCAAAGACCACAGCTTTTGTGATAAGAATTCACTATTTGACAAAAACTGCTGGGAAAATTGGAAATTAGTATGGCAAAAATTAGGCATTGACCCACACTTAACACCATACCAAGAGAAGGTCAAAATAGGTTCATGATCTAGGTATAAAGAATGAGATTATAAATAAATTAGAAGAACATAGGATAGTTTACCTCTCAGATCTGTGGAGGAGGAAGGAATTTGTGACAAAAAACTAGAGATCATTATTGATTACAAAATAGAAAATTTTAATTATATCAAATTGAAATGCTTTTGTACAAACAAAACTAATGCAGACAAGATTAGAAGGGAAACAATAACCTGGGAAAACACTTTTACAGTCAACAGTTCTGATAAAGGCCTCATCTCCAAAATATGTAGAGAATTGACTCTAATTTATAAGAAATCAATAATGTTAATTATTAATTAATTAATTATTAATTAAAAATTAATAATGTTAATAACATATTAACATTCTCCAATTGATAAAGGGTCAAAGGATATGAACAGACAATTTTCAGATGAAGAAATTGAAACTATTTCTAGCCATATGAAAAGATGCTCCAAGTCATTATTGATCAGAGAAATGCAAATTAAGACAACTTTTGAGATGCCACTAAACACCTCTCAGATTGCCTAGGATGATAGGAAAAGATGATGTTGAATGCTGGAGGGGATGTGGGAAACCTGGGACACTGATACATTGTTGGTGGAATTGTGAATACATCCCACCATTCTGGAAAGCAATTTGGAACTATGCTCAAAAAGTTATCAAACTGTGCATACTCTGATCCAGCATGTTACTACTGGGCTTATATCCCAAAGAGATCTTAAAGAAGGGAAAAGGACCTGTATGTGCAAAAATGTTTGTGGCAGCCCTCTTTGTAGTGGCTAGAAACTGGGAATTGAGTGGATGCCCATCATGTTTTGTTCTGTAAAAATGGCCAGCAGGAGGATTTCAGAAAGTCCTGGAGAGACTTACATGAACTGGTGCTGAGTGAAATGAGCAGGACCAGGAGATCATTATATACTTCAACTACAATACTATATGATGATCAATTCTGATGGACATGGCTCTCTTCAACAATGAAATGAACCAAAACAGTTCCCTTTGTTCAATAATGAATAGAACCAGCTACACCCAGCAAAAGAACTCTGGGAAATGAGTGTGAACCACTACATAGCATTTCCAATCCCTCTGTTTTTGTCCGCTTGCATTTTTGATTTCCTTCACAGGCTAATTGTACACTATTTCAAAGTCCAATTCTTTTTGTACAGCAAAATTCCTGTTTGGATATGTATACATATATTGTATTTAACATATACTTTAACATATATAACATGTATTGGTCTACCTGCATCTGGGGGGTGGGGGGAGGAAGGAGGGGATGAGTTGGAACAGAAGGCTTTACAAAGGTCAATGCTGAAAAATTACCCATGCATATATCTTGAAAATAAAAAGCTATAATTAAAAAAAAAGAAAATGCTATTTTTTTAAGAAAAAAAACTAGCTAAAAATTTAGATAACATAATTTAACATTGATAAATGAAAGAGAACAACACCTTATAAGCTATTTTATTTTTCATATAAAATTTATTTTCTCACCCTCCCATCTTCTACCTTAAAGAAAAGAAAAATATGCATAGTCAAATAAAACAAATTCCTACATTTACCATGTTTCAAAAAATATATCGCACTGTGTAATCTCTATCATTTTTTTGTCAGGAAATGGGTAGCATGTTTCATCACTAGTTCTCTAAAATTATGGTTTAGTTAGTGCATTGATAGGAGTTCTTAAATCTTTCAAAATTTTTGTTTTGACAGTGCTGATGTTAATATAAAAATTATTCTACTTGTTCTTCTCCCTTTATTGTGGCCAAATTTTAATAACCTCAGTGAAAGTGAAACAGCTAGGTAATGCAGTGGATGGAGTGTTGGTCCTGCAGATGGGAAAATTTGAGTTCAAATCCAGTCTCAGACATTTATACAAAAATTCATTTTACCTCTGTTTGCCTCTGTTTTTTCTTCTATAAATGGGGATAATAATAGTACCTATCTGTTGGGCTATTGTGACAATAAAATGAAATCATAATTGTATAGTGGTTAGCACCGTGTCAGGCATATGTATTGTATTAATGTTACTTGTTATTAATATTAATCAAGAGTCAGAAGATGTGGCTACTAACTAGTCTCTATTTTGATAAAGCCATAGAAACAATTTATATAGTGAAGCAAAAAAAAATGTCTTCAACTGGCCATTTCTAAGTATGTGTGTGTTTGTGTGTGTGTATGTGAATAGCACACTTTATCATTGGCTGGAAATTTACTTGGTCAATGTGTTGAAAAGATTATACAAATGAATAGCATTCTCATTCATGGATGATTTTTGGTAGAACACATCTTAATAATTTTAAGACTGCTTGAGAGTTAAAAGAATATGTTATTTGCTTTGTCAACTACCTATTTATTGCCAAAATATTATTTTAAAATATTCAAATGCATATTAGTTCATGTGACCTCACTGTTTAAGGTGTGTTTTTTTCAAATGATAAAGATCACAATTTGAGTCTGCCCATCTTGTGACATTTGTCCATATCATCTTAATTCACCAAATGTGTGATCATCAAATGTTCTGGAGGCCTTCCTTGTTTTCTTCTGACATTAAAGATATACAATGTAAAACCCAGCCTTTCCACCTGTTATTCCTTCATATCACATCTTCCTGATTACATCTTTTACTCCTATTCCTCCCCCAAGTTCCTCTTTGATTGTATATTGCAGTCATATAATTTTCCATTGCCCTCTGGGTAACAGTAATTTTCTTTATTTTCACAGTAATTTAAAATCATATAATATTTTATAATTTATTTCAGTCACTATTAAATTGTCTACTGGTCATCAATATCAAACAAAACAGAAAACAGAAACAGGTGCTTTGAAGGTATTTTTTAATGGCATGAATTCCAATAGGAGAAAGATAGTATTTTCTGATGACATTTCACTGATGATATAAAGCTATAAAACATCACCGGGCCTTGTAAATAAAATCCATGGTCATTTAAAATACCCAACAATGATTTCCATAAAGAAATGGGTCAACAGACATAATTGAGGGCATATTTGACAGGTCATTTAATAGATTGAGAGCTCAGAAGCTTAATTGGTATCCCCAGCCCACAAAAGAACCATAGAAAGGTCTTTAGAGAGTTTGTTAGATCCTTTGTGTAAGATTTTTTAGTTAGTTTAACGTCATTGACTCAGAGTCAAAAAAAAAAAAAAAAAACTAGCTTCAAATCCACAAGTTATCAAATCCTGAACATCCATTGTTTTCTCATCTGTGAAGTAGGGATAATAATAGAATCTAGCCTACGGTTATTAAGAGGACAAGTAATAGGATATATGTAAAGTATCTTGCAACCTGACAAGCTGTTATAAAAATTACATTCTATTTTTTTGGCAGACATGGAAAAGGGTTATGCAGAATGGTAGACACTACCATTGGCACTCTTTGAGAACTACCACACCAATAAGATTATGGAGTCATTGAGATAAATAAATAACTAGAAAGGGGGGGAAGGCAAAAAAAAAATGAAGTAAGCATTTCTTTAGTGTCTACTATGTATCAGATAGTATGCTAAGAATGACAATTATGATCTCACTTAATTCGCACAACAGCCTGCAAAGTAAGTCAATAATGTTACCCCCATTTTATGGTAGAAGAAATATAGGTAAATAGATTAAGTGACTTGTCTAGGTTAAAAATCCAGTAAGCACTGGGTTTATACCCCAAAGAGATACTAAAGAAGGGAAAGGGACCTGTATGTGCCAAAATGTTTGTGGCAGCCCTGTTTGCTAGAAACTGGAAAATGAATGGATGCCCATCAATTGGAGAATGGTTGGGTAAATTGTGGTATATGAATGTTATGGAATATCATTGTAAGAAATGACCAGCAGGATGAATACAGAGAGGCTTGGAGAGACTTACATGAACTGATGCTAAATGAAAGGAGAAGAACCAGGATATCATTTTACACTTCAACAACAATACTATATGAGGATCAATTCTGATGGAAGTGGATTTCTTTGACAAAGAGACCTAACTCAGTTTCAATTGATCAATGATGGACAGAAGCAGCTACACCCAAGGAAAGAACACTGGGAAATGAATGTAAACTGTTTGCATTTTTGTTTTTCTTCCCGGGTTATTTTTACCTTCTGAATCCAATTCACCCTGTACAACAAGAGAACTGCTTGGTTCTGCACACATATATTGTATCTAGGATATACTGCGACATATTTAACATATATAGGACTGCTTGCCATCTATAGAAGGGGGTGGAGGGAGAGAGGGGAAAAATTGGAACAGAAGTGAGTGCAAGGGATAATGTAAAAAAAATCACCCTGGCATGGGTTCTGTCAATAAAAAGTTATTATAATAAAATAAAAATAAAAATCTAGTAAACATCTGAAACACGACTTGAATTCAGTACTTCTTGACTACAATCCTGACACTCTCACCCAAAGGTTTCTTTGGAAACAAAGATAGTTTATATCAATCAATTAAAATGTATATATGTAAGTACTTATGTGTCAGACATCGTGGAAAGTTCTGAGGATACAGAGACAAAGATAAAAATAGCTCTTACATTAGGAACCTCATTTCAACGAACTCACATTAATACTATTTTAGTGAATTATAAAATTTAAAATTAGAAAAAATAACACACAATGAGCTTTTAAATTAGTAGAAAATATGAATAAAATATGCTTATAAAATGGTTTTATCACTCCTAAATTATTCAAATATGCCTATTTACTCATAAACATACATAAAAATGCTGAACTAAAGTTGTTTTCAGTGCCCCAACAAGATGTAATCTCTTTCAAAAGAGTTTAGAATTTGTCAAGTCAGAATAAATTCAAATTAAGGCATAAAATTGATGATTCATTTCTAAATATCAGTCTTGTTAGTGTCAAAAACAGTTCATCATCAAAAGTCATTATTATCTTTTAACCACAGCCACTCATAAAATTGTCTTTTAATACATGGAAGTATGGATGGTCATCTATGGATGTCATACTACATCACCCCATAACCACTACCATCACAGTACTCATAAAGTACAAATCTGACCATGACATTTCCCCTCCACCAATAAAATCAACTCCAGTGATTTCTCTGTTACTCCAAGTTAAAATATGAAATTTTCTATATGATGTTCAAAGTTGCTCATAACATATTCCACCTTCTCCCTACACACATATCTTTTTAGGCTTATTATATCTGTCTCTACTCTACCTGATCTTGCTACTTTTCAAACAAGACACTACATCTTCTGACCCTGAGCATTTCCATTAACTGTACTCCCTGCTTGAAATCCCCTCCTCCTTCATCTCCAATCCCTGGTTTCCTTCAGATCACTGTTAAAATGTTATCTTCTACAGAAAATCCTTCCCAATTTCTCTTAATGATAGTTTCTTCTTTTTTAGGATTATTTCCACATTAGTTTTTATATAGTTTTAACATAGTTGTTTACATGATCTCTCAATCATTACGTGGTGAGCTCCTTAAAAGCAGTCATTTGACTTTTTTTTGTATCTCAGACATAGAGTAGTGCTTAGTAAATGTTGTTTGTCCTTTATTCTCAAAGAGAACCAAAACATCAGGAAAGTGACTGTTGGAATACATGGGAGCTATTGGAATACCCGGGAGCTGTTGGAATACACAGGAGCCACCTGACAGTGGCTGCTGGAGATCCAACCCAAACCTGGAAATAGATTTCCTTTTGTGAGAGGATGACACAAGGAGACTGAGAAGCAGTTGCTGTTCTCTGACCTCTCTGAGAGGCTATTGTGTTGTCTAACCTCTCTCCTCTTCCCTCTGCCTCCAATTTATCTCATTCCCAGTCCTCAATACCTGTGTCAGCAAAGCCTGCCCTGCAACTTCTTCAGATGTTATGATCAACAGCTGTGGAAGCTCTCAGAGAATTGACCTCTCTCTTAATAAGTGGCACCATGACATGCAAGTGAATTATATTTAAGTGAGGGAGGACTGTTCAAAGTCACCAGTTTCACTTTTTTCTATGGAGCTATCATAATCCACTGCTTAGATATAGATTAGGGCAGGTGAAAGTGGCTAAGTCTAACCATGAAGTACTGAAGTAATTGTAGTCATAGATGCATATGTTAAGATTATAAGAAACAATAGGCTATAAAATAACCCAAAGCCTTTGACTCAGTAATAGCTCTACTAGATCTGTATGACAGAGTTGAAAGAAAATGGAAAAGAACCTAGTGTACAAAAATTTTATAGTAACTTTTTTTTTAGTGAAAAAGAATTGGAAATTTAATGAATATCTATTAATTGGGAAAAGGTTAAAGTGGTATATGATTGTGATGAAGTACCATAATGTTATTAGAAATGACAAGTAGGATAGTTTCATAAAAACTGGGCAGAATTTATGTGAACTAATGCAAAAATGAAATGAGCAGAATCAGGAGAACATTGTACCTAGTAACAGCAATATTCTAAGGATGATCAACTGTGAAAGACTTAGCTATTCTTATTATGACAATGACCAAAAACAATTCCAAAGGACCCATAAAAATTCTTTCTACCTCCAGAAACAGAATGATAAACTCTGAATACATATTGAAGTGTCTTTTTAAAAAACATTATTTTAGTGTTCTTTGTTTTTTAAGTGTTTTTTTTTTTTTTGGCAACATGGTTAATATGGAAATAAATTTTGCATGGCTTCATATGTAAAATTGAAACCGAATTCTCAAAGAGGAAAAAAAAAGTGGGATGCAGAGAATTTCCAACAATTCTTAATTGAACATTAATTTTTTTTTATATTTAACTGGGAAATATTTATAGAAACAAATAATATATTTCAAAAATTATTCTAGGAAAAACACAAAATGTTATAGGATTCAACTAAGTTTATACTCATGACTAAATATTCTTTTTTTTATTTTTATTTTATTTTTTTTTATTTATTATAGCTTTTTATTTACAAGTTATATGCATGGGTAATTTTATAGCATTGACAGTTGCCAAACCTTTTGTTCCAATTTTTCTGCCCCTTTCCCCACCCCCTCCTCCAGATGGCAGGTTGACCAATGTATGTTAAATATTAAAGTATAAATTAAATACAATATTAGTATACATGTTCAAACAGTAATTTTGCTTTTCGAAAAAGAATCAGACTTTGAAATAGTGTACCATTAGCCTGTGAAGGAAATCAGAAATGCAGGTGAACAAAAATAGAGGGATTGGGAATTCTATGTAGTGGTTCATAGTTATCTCCCAGAGTTCTTTTGCTGGCTGTAGCTGATTCAATTCATTACTGCTCTATTGGAGCTGATTTGGTTCACCTCATTGTTGAAGAGGGCCAGATCCATCAGAATTGATCTTCATATAGTATTGTTGAAGTATATAATGATCTCCTGGTCCTGCTCATTTCACTCAGCATTAGTTTATGTATCTCTCCAGGCATTTCTGAAATCATCCTGTTGGTCATTTCTTACAGAATAATAATATTCCATAATATGCATATACCACAATTTATTCAGCCATTCTCCAATTGATAGACATGTACTCAGTTTCCAGTTTCTGGCCACTAGAAAGACGGCTGCTACAAACATTCTTGCACATACAAGTCTCTTTCCTTTCTTTAAAATCTCTTTGGATATAAGCCCAGTAATAACACTGCTGGATCAAAAGGTATGCACAGTACTAAACATATTCTTTATTTAAAACATAGTTATTGCCTTTCGAATTGATTGAAAACTTCAAAAATTCAATGGGACACACATTTTACTTTCATGGCTAATATGTGTGAGGCACTATTATTACCAAAAAAAAAAAAATTACCTACCTTCAAAGACTTTATGTTCTATTGTCATTAATCAAGGTAAATAAAATTGTGTATAAAATGTATAATTCCTTCCAAATCCTCTTTTATGGAAAATATTCATATTAATGCTCTTAAGGCAGAAAGGTAGCATAGTAGATACAGTGCTTGGCCAGGGTCAAGAAATAAGTTCAAATCTGGTCTCAGAATTAACTTACTATGTGTTCCTGGACAAGTCATTTAATATTTGGGTCTCATTTTCCTCAACAGTTAAATGAGAATACCTACAAGGATTGTTGTGAGGATGAAATGAGATAAGATTTCTAGTATCTGGCAAAGTTTGAAGAGTTCTGGAAAATGTATCCATATTAAGAAATTATGAGCTAAATGTGTAAAGGGAAAAATCCAAATATAATCCAAAGGCCTGGCAGTGTACTGCTGTGATTATTATGGATCAAACAAATAGTGGTGTTTGCTATTGGGACATTGCAGGGGGTTTTATGTTTATGATTGTTGTAATAAAGTTAATAGCCCCTAAGATAGATGAGATCCCTGCTAGGTGAAGTGAGAAAATAGCTAGATCTACGGATGCCCCTGCGTGGGCGAGATTGCCTGCTAGAGGAGATTGATTGAAACCAAAGAAAATAACTTCTATTGGTAGAATTTCTAACATTGAAATTTGTTGTTGTGGGCATTTCGCCCCTCAAATCTCTACCATGAACATTGGCACTGTTGAATAATTTAATAATAGAAATCATTACAGTTTTATCAATGAAAATTACATTAAAAAAGATGAATCACCATGTACTTTTTCATGTGCTAAGGATCACTAGGCTTTTCTATTTGATTTTCAGTTAATACTTCTTTTCTATGTGGTTTTCCCTATTAAGATGAATGTTCCTTAAAAGAAATATTTGGTATAATTTTCTTGTATCACTAATATTTTTCATGTAGTACTGTTAATAAATACTATTTTCATTCATTCATTTATTCATCCACATTCATTTATCCTTCTCCATATTTAAGGTTGTATCTGAATAAATGATGCTACTAGCCTTATAGAGGGAAAATAAGCTATATGTAGGCAAAGATTGTTTAATAAAATAATCACCTAAAATCATCATAGGAAGGCATAAGCTTCTAAATACTCAGCAAGATGAGAAAAGAAGAAATTAAAAGAAAAAAATGCAGAGTAATTAAAAACCAGAAAAGAATATTTCAACCAAGTAGTAACACAATTATAAACATTTAAGAACAGACCATGCCAATAAGCACTTTTTTAAAAAAGAATTTCTTTACAAGGGGAAAGTAAGCAAGGACAAAACCCCTAAAAGTTTGATCAGCCAAGCTTTGGCATCTGCTCTCTGCCAAAAGAATTGGTGTTAGTTCTTTCACTTGAGTCACTAATATCAAAAGTAGTCCAAATCCTGGAAAACATGAGCTAAAGAAGGAATAATCCTGACTTGGAAAGGAGGTAGATGAGATGGCCCAAATGCTTCTTTGAGGTCTAGCACCTCCAAATATTTGTGCCAGGAGGCATAGGAAATGGTGAAATGCACGATGGGAATTACATGTTATCCATTAAGTAAAAGAAACCAAAAAGTTGGGCCCATGTGTCTGGAGATTGAATGAGTAGGTGCCAAGCCATTTCTGCTGCCAGTGAAAGTAGCCATTACATTATGGATAAAGCCCAGAAGACAACCCACTTTAAGCGTAGCTAGGGAGAAACTTATAGCTAGCATGGTTTCCAGACTTTCTTAGAAGATCTACCAGTGTTTAAAGGACTCACCTATGTCTGACCTAGTCATAAATCAGTAGCAATTTGACATAAAATGAATTTAAGTTATATGAATTGTCCAATCTTCTATTTAAAGATCTATGACTCAAAACACAAAATCCTGACTTGGATAAGGAGCAAGGGAAAGATCTTCAGTTGTTAACATAATACAAATTGTTAATGAGACTGAATCTGTAAATGGAAAAACTTTCTACAGGGAGAAGGAACAATGTTGAATCTTTCACTACCACCTGTCTGTGAAGTGAGCTGACATCCAAATAAAGACCAGACTAGTCTTTCATAAATATGTGTTGTTCTATACCAAGATATGAAAAAGAATTTTTTAAAATGTTTAAATAGTATTTTTTCCATACTTACATGTCAAAAAAATTTTATCATTCATTTTTACATTCTAATTTTTCTCCCTCCCTGTCCTTCCCCTGTACCAAAGATGGTAGGTATTTTGATACTTTTTAAAATTCATTTCCATATTAATCACAAGATGAACACCAACAGCTGTGAAAGAAGAAATAGATCAAAAGAGGAGAAAATATCACAAGAAAGAATACAATGCAGTAGTACCTTGATAATCATTGTTAATTGGTTTCAGAAGGCACAAAGAGTAGTAAAAAAAATGATGAATACCTACCTAATTTTTCTCAGTAGGTATACGTGTCAAATCTGCAGCCTAACCATCCCTGGACACCCAGGTCCCTAAATGGAAAAGTGGACCTTCAAAATGAGAAGAAATAAGCCACTACAGATGAGCCACTCTCCTCCTTTCTTGATCCAACTCATTTTCTGAGAGGAACATTTATTTTTATACTCTTCCCCACTTCACAGGGTACATGTTTCCTTGGGGTATTTGGGGATGATGGGGCCTAGATATGGACACAGAAGGCATAGTCTCATACCCTCCACTACCCAGAGCTCTGACCACTTCCAAACTCACAGCTAGCAGGAGCCCTAGATTCTTCAAAACCACTACTGTTGCCTCAGTCTGAGCCCCAACTACTACTGCTTATGTCACCACAGCTGCTCCTACTACAGCTGTTTCTCTTCCTGCTGAACACTTCAATCACTCCATGCCTCTTCCAGTACTACTCTTTTTGAAGACAGGAAACTATGTATAGTCCTGTAGGAACTGCCCCATGATCTCCCTAATCATAAGCAAAATCTCAGTATCCTCAGTTACAAGTTGACAATCCTGCACACCATCTTCATGGAGAGGAGCTGACCATAGGTGAGGGCAACAGCAGCAGGAACTGGGCAGTATACTTGGCCAAAATCACATTCCTACTGCTTGACCAAGACAATGATCAAGTGAAAGAAATCCAAGGGAGTATCAAATACTGAAGCATTATTTTCTTGTCAAACTGCACTGAATACTGAATTTGATGACTTTGGAAATGAATGAGTGCAGAGGTATCATTGCAATTAGAAAAAATAGGCTTCCATATTTTTTTCAAAGTCCATCAATTCTTTATGTGCCTATGGATAATATTTTCCTCAGTAAGTCTTTTGTACTTGTTTTGGATTATTGTGTTTCTGAGAAGAGCTGAGTCAGTCATAGTCTATCATCACACAATATTGCTGATAATATGTACAAAGTTTTCCTAATTGTGCTCATTTCACTTAGCATCATTTTGTCCAAGCCTTTCCAGGTTTTTCAGAAATCTGCCTGCTTATCATTTATTGAACAATAATATTGCATTACATTCCTATACAATAACTTGTTCAGCTATTCCCCAATTGATAGGCATTCACTCAGTCTCTATTACTTTATCATCACTAAAAGAGGTGCTATAAATGTGTTTGTACATGTAGGTCCTTTTCACTTTTTTTATGATTTCTTTGAGATATAGACCTAATAGTGGTATTGCTAAATCAAAGGGAATGAACAATTTTATAACCCTTTGGGTTATATGGTTTAATGAGTCCAGAATGGTTTAATCAGTTCACAGTTTCACTACCAATGCATTAGTGTCCCAGTTTTTGCATGTCACTTTCAATGTTTTGCACGTCCAATCTGAGAGATGTAAGGTGGTACCACAGAACTGTTTTAATTTGCATTTCTCTAATCATTAGTGAATTAGGGTATTTTTATATGATTATAGATAGCTTTAATTTCTTCATCTGAAAATGGCTTGTTCATATTCTTTGTCCATTTATCAATTTCAGACTTTTTTATCTCTATAAATTTGAGTCATTTCATTATATATTTTAGAAATGTTGCCTTTATCAGAAACACTGATTAAAAATTGTTTCCCATTTTTCTGCTTCTCTTCTAATATTGCCTGCATTGGTTTTATATGTGGTAAAAACTTTTTATTTTATTATAGTCAAAATTGTCCATTTTTCATTTCATACTTATTTGTTCACAAATTCCTCTCTTTTCAAAGATTTGATAGGAAAAGGATCCTTTCTTCTCCTAATTTGCTTATGGTATCACACTTTATGTCTAAATTTAAATTCTAAGTCCATTTTGACCTTACCATGATAGAGAGTATGAGATGTCAGTCTATGCCTAGTTTCTGCCACATTATTTTCCAGTTTTCTTAGCAATTTTTGTCAAAGAGTGAGTCTTATCCTAGAAGCTAGAGTCTTTGGATTTATCAGTCACTAGATTTCTATTGTGTCTCTAACCTAGACTACTGAGCCACCACTCTATTTCTTAGTACAAAATGGTTTTAATTACCAGCTTTCACAATTTTAAGTCTGATGTGTCTAGGCCACCTTCTTTTAATTGTTTTTCATTAATTAAGTTTATTGGTATTTTTGATCTTTTGTTCTTTTAAATGAATTTTGTTATATTTTTATAACTCTATGAAAAAAGATATTTTGGCAGTTTGATTGACATGACACTGAATAAGTGGATTAATTGAAGTAGAATTGTCATTTTTTCAAAATATTACCTCAGCCTCCTATGAACAATTGGCATTTTCCCAATTATTTAGAACTAAATTTATTTCTGTGAAAAGAATTTTATAATTATGTTCATAACGTTCCTGGGTTTGTCTTGGCAAGTAGACTCCAAAATATTTTATATTGTATAGTTATTTTAAATGGGATTTTTCTATCGATCTCTTGATGGTGCATTTTGTTGATAACATATCAAAATGCTGAAGATTTTTGTGTTTATTTTATGTCTTGAACATTTGTTAAAGTTGTTAATTGTTTGAAATAATTTTTTTTTTGATCCCTAACATTCTCTAAATTTACTATCATTATAATCTATAGAGGGATAATTTTGTTTTCTCATACCCTATTCTAATTTTTTTTCCATTTTTTTCTTCTCTTACTGTTAAAGCTAACATTTCTAGAACAATTTTGAATGATAATGGTGATAATGGACACCTTTGTTTCACCTTTGATCTTATTGGGAATGGTTGGTTGGTTGGTTATTATCCATTGTTCTCAAAGAGAACCAAAATTACATCACTATGTTAGAGTCGTTACATTATGTCCAACTGTAGCTGATCAAATCAATATGATCTCAAAATGGTCTGCCATAGGTCAGATACAAATCATTCCTATAAGCATTTGTGGTAGCTTCTCTAACTGTACATCTTGCCTTTCTTCTGAGCTAATTCAATTCTGCTTTACTCATAGAGCACAGCACACTCTCTGGTGAGGGCACATCATGGTAAGCAGTTCTATTCTTGTGTCTTCCATGTCATACAATCAGTTCTAAAGTTCTTAAGAAGGAACTAGAGAGTGTCCTTGTATTTTTTTTCTGACCATCTCGTGAGTGCTTTCCCTGTGTGAGCTCTCCATAAAATAGTCTTTTTGGCAAGTATACATTTGGCATTTGAAAACTGTGGCCAGCCAACAGCATTGTGCTCTCTGCAGTAGTTGGATATTTGGCAGTTTAATTCAAGAAAGGACTTCAATGTCTGGTATCTTATCCTGTCAAATAATCTTCAGAATCTTCCTAAGACAATTCAAATGGAAGTATTTCAGTGCGTCACTGAATCCTTGCATGATGCTAGTATACTGTCTAGGTTTCACAGGCATACAACAATGAGGTAACTGATACATGATTGTTTTTTATTTGTTTGTTTGCAGATGATTTTGCACTCTATGCAGCCTCTATTATAAAGCAACAATCATCAAAACCATCTGGTACTGATTAAAAATAGAATGACAGATGAGTAAAATAGCTTAGATATACATGATACAATAGTCAATGAATATAGTAATCTACTGTTGAATAAACCTAAATACTACAACCCTGGGGTAAAAACTCACTATTTTATAAAAATTCCTGGAAACATTGAAAAATGTCAGAAACTTCCCATAGACCTACATCTCACATCCCATATCAAAATAACATTGAAATATATACGTGATTTAGGCATAATGAATGATACCATAAGAAATTAAGAGATCAAGGGAGAGTTTATCTACCAGATCTTTGGAGAAGAGAAGAATTTATGGCCAAAGAAAAGCCAAATAACATTATACAGAGCAAAAGGAATAATTTTTATTATATTAAATTTAAGAGATTTTGAATAAACAAAACCCATGCAAGCAAGATTAGAAGGGAAGCAAAGAATTGAGAAAAAAAATTTAGTGTTTGTGATAAAGATTTCATTTTTAAAATATACAAATAATTGACTCAAATTCATAAGAATTAAAGCCATTCTCCAATTGATAAATGATCAAAAAATTAGAACCAACAATGACATATAATGTTTAGATATTAAGCTAAGTAATTATAATCAATATATCAATATCAATAATATAATCAATATAATCAATAGTATAATATATATAATATATAACAATATAATATATATTATATATAATAATTTAATATAATATATAATAATATATAATATAATCAATATATCAATATCAATATATATAATATATAATATATAATAATTATATAATATATGTATCTATATATAATTATAAAACTAATTATAATTATAATGTAATTATAATCAAAAATGCTCTAAATCACTGTTGATTAGAGAAATGCAAATTAAAACAACTCTGAGGCACCCCAGCTATCAGACTGTCTAAGATGACAGGAAAGAATAATGACAAATGTTGGAGGAGATATGGAAAACTGGGAAACTAACACATTATTGGAGGGATTTTGAACTAATTCAAACAATCTGTACAACAATTTGAAACTATGCTTAAAAGGATATAAAACTGTGCATATTATGTTTAACCTATATCTGATTGATTGATGTTTTCGAGAGAGGTGAGGGGGTATTAAGAGGAAGAAAATCTTGGAATGGAAAGTTTTGAAAAGATAAATATTAAAACTATCTTTGCATGTATTTAGAAAATAATAATAATATTAATTTTTAAAGTTAAAAATAATTTTAAAAAATAAATCAGAGATTTTTTTAGAAAAACTTGGGTAGACATATGAACTAATTAAAAGTGAAGTGTGCAAAACTAGGAGAATATTACACACAGTAATCACAATGTTATAATGATGATCAACCCCATGAAAGACTTGATTTCTATAATCAAGACAAAACAAGATAGTCCCAAAAGACTCATGAAGAAAAATGCTATCTACATCCAAAGAGAGAATTAATGAACTCAGGGAGTGATAACGAAAACATACTTTTTTCCTTACTTAATTTTTCTTGCCCTCTTTTTTTTATTGGGGGTGGAGAAGAGGGACATCATGCCTAACATGGAAATATTTTGCATAGTTTCACATGTATAATTGATGTAATAGTTCCTACCTTCTCAATCAGTGAGAATAGGCTAGAAGGAAATTTTTTTTTAAATTTAAATAAATGTGAAAATAATAAAACATAATTTTAATTAGATAAATAAAAGGAAAGAAAAATATGTTTTTGTTTTGGTTTACTGTTTTCTGTTTACCTTTTTATGCTTTTCTTGAGTCTTATATCTGAAGTTTGAATTTCCTGTTCAGCTCTCATTTTTTTATAATGAAAGTTTGAAAGTCCCCTATTTTATTGAATATCCATCTTTCCCCCCTGAAAGATTGTGTTCAGTTTCTCTGAGTAGTTGATTCTTGGTTTTAATCCAAGCTCCTTTGCCTTCAGGAATATCATATTTCACACCCTCCAATCCTTTAATGGTGAAGTTCCTAAATCCTGGTTAATCCTGGCTGTGGCTCTTTGGTATTGAGATTGTTTCTTTCTGATTGCCTTTAGTATTATCACTGAGGTGACCAGTGGATTCTTCGAATTACTATTTTGCTCTCTCTTTCTAGGATATAAGGGCAGTTTTCCTGACAATTTCTTGAAAGGTGTTATCCTGGTTCTCCTTTTGATAGTGACTTTTAGATAATTCAATAATCCTTAAATTCTCTCTCCTCAAACTATTTTCCATGTCAGTTATTTTTTTTAATGAGGTATTTTACATTTCCTTCTTTTTTTATTCTTTTGGTTTTGTTTGATTGATTCTTGATGTCTTGGAGTCATTAGCTTCTACTTGCTCAATTCTAATTTTTAATGAATTGTTTTCTTCAGTTACCTTCTTTACCTCCTTTTCCATTTGGCCAATTCTACTTTTAAAGGAGTTGTTTTCCTCGATGAATTGTGTTTTTCCATTTGGCTAATTCTATTTTTTAAGGAATTGTTTTCTTCAATCAATTTTTGTGCTTCATTTTCCAAGTTGTTGACTGTTTCCCAACATTTTTTTGGATAACTTTCATTTCTTTTCCCAATTTTTCTTTACCTCTTTTACATAATTTTTAAAATTCTTTTTGAGCTCTTCCAAGAAAACTTTTTGAGAGCAATTTACATTCCCTTTTAATATTTCACATGTAGGCATTTTGCCATTGCTGTCATCCTCTGAGTTTGTGTTCTGATCTTCCCTGTTGCCCTGTTGATTATGTTTCCATAATCATGGCTCTTTTTTTTTTTTTTTTTTTGCTCATTTCTAAAAAGTTGAGCTTTGCTTCTGGAACATTGGGGACACTGTTCCCAATGTAGGAAGAAGGGACTGGCTTTCTGTACTAGGACAGAAGATGTTGGTTACTTGTCCACTGGACTGGGGTGCCTTAGCCTTATCCTAGCTCCTTTGCTTTTTGAAATATTCTGTTCCATGACTTTCAGTTTTTAATATTGCAGCTACCAAGTCCTATGTAATCCTGATTGCAATTCCCTGATACTTGAATTGTTTCTTTCTGGCCACTTGTAATATTTATTTTTTCCTTAATATGATACTTCTGAAATTTGTCTATAATGTTTTTTGAAATTTTTAGTTTGGCATCTCTTTCTTGAGGTGATCACTGGATTGTTTCAATATCTATTTCACCCTCTGATTCTAGGATATCAAGACAGGTTTTGGGGCAATTTCTTCAAAGATGCTGCCTAGGTCTTCCTTTTGATTATAACATTCAAATAATCCAACGAGTCTGATATTATCTCTCTTAGATCTATTTTCCAGGGCAGTTGTTTTTCCAATCCAGAACAGTTGTTTTTCCAATGAGGTGATTTAAATTTTCTTCCATTTTTTTCATTCTTTTGAATTTGCTTAATTGATTCTTGTTGTCTCATAGAATAGCTGGGTACTACTTGCCAAATTTCATCTTTTAAGATATTGTTTTCCTCAATTAGCTTCTGTACTTTCCATTTGGTCAATTGTACTCTTTAAGGAATGAATTTGATCATTTCTAATTTTTAAGCAGTTTTTCAAGTCATTGACTCCTTTTTCATAATTCTCTTGTATCATTCTCATTTCTTTTTTCCAATTTTCTTCTACCTCTCTTATATGATTTTCAGCTCCTTTTTTGAGTTTTTTCCATGGCTTCTTTCTGGATTTGAAAGCACTTTCCATTTCCTTTGAGTTCTGCCCATAGGTATTTTGACATTTTTGTCCTCTTCTGAATTTTTGTATTTGTCTTTCCTGTCTCTATAACAACATTCTATGGTCAGATTATTTTTTCCTTGTTTTATTGCTCAACTTTTTTTCTCCTTTCATTTAAATTAGAGCTCTGATACAAGGTTGAAAGGAGTACTATCTCAGGATTCTTGTGCCAGTGACTACAAGTTTTGCCTGTTTACTTGGTACTGCTTTGATGTTGCCATGAGACCCACAGGTGACTCTTGTATCTGCTGCTTTGCTGAAAGGGTGAGGTTGGGAGTTACTAACATTGGTGGAGATTGTAAAAGTCTGGCAGCTTACCTGGCAGCTGGGTTCTAGGCATGTGCTGGAGCCTGGTGAGATATGTTTCCCAGGGGCTACACTGAAGAACATGGTAGTCTGACTGCTGGAGGACACCTCCTTGATAGGAGGTATGTCAATATATGTGAAGGTCTGGCTGCTGGAGAATGTATGCCCACCATGGGGCTGCACCAAAGTATGTGGTTGTTCTTGGAACTGGAGTTTGCACTTGGTAGATCCTAGTGTTGGTGTTTGCCTGCTCCACTACACTGGCACTCTTCTGATGGATTTTCTTATGGTTTGCTGAGATTGGATTTGTTTTCTGCTTGAAGGGAAGCTTCCTGTCCCAGACAGATCTCCTCTCCCTCCTTCCCAGTCTTTTTTGTATTGCTCCTCCAGCTCCTCAGAGTTTCCTGGGCTAACAGATTGTTTCACCCTCTCTCTTTGCTGGTTCCACTGCTCCAGGACCTATCTTGTAGTGCTGTTTTACATTTATCTGGAGGTGAATATGGGAGAGTTACAGGGATTCACTGCTTATTCTGTCATCTTGGCTTCTGGACATTTTGTCTAAAAAAAGTAATTAAAGATTAAAAATTAGCTTTGTGTCCATACTTTATATTTAAATGTTGATTGAAATATCTCTGTCTATGAAAAGATGTGTATAGAGTAATATGCAGGGTATATCTAAGGAATTATATCAGTAAGCTGGCTATTTTCAAAGCCTTTTTCAATTTGTATGTTAAGGTTGTTTTCATACATTTTACATGTATGAAATAATAATGTATTTATGTTTACAATCTCATGTATATATGTATGTCCTATGCAAATGTGTTTTAAATTGTTCACAAGGTATAAAAGCAATAGCCCATTTAAAATTTAAAAGCAGGGCTATTGTGAGGAGTCAGATCCTAAGGAGGTAGATATGACTGAAAAATGACTGGGCAACAACTCAGTTATGAAATGGCAAAGCTTTGTAAAGAAATAAATTCAATAGAGATTGAAGATTATTCATTCATCATGAAAAAAAATAGTGGTGATTTGATCATAGTTGCCAGGAAAATCTTTTCCTGATTGAAAGAGACCATCAGAGGTTTGTTTTGTTTTGTTTTGTTTTTCAGACTCCTAGCTTGAGGGTAAGGGATCAGGAAATTTTCCTTTTTTCTAACTTAAATTAGAAATAGCTTGTGAAATATCAAGTTTACATTCTCCAAGGAAGGACTGGATTAATCAAAAGAATACTCACAAAGAAATCTCTTATTAAGAATCAATTAATGTGTTATTCTTAATAAATTATGAGCCAGTTAATATCTGGAATAGAACCACATTTAAAGGACATGAGAACAAGTAAAGCAACAATTTTCTGAAGTATGAAGTAAATATCTGAAAGCTGTCAACAATTTATATTTTCTAAAAGCTTCTGATGCAAGAAAATATTAAGGATAAGTTGTAAATTATTTCTTGTTCTAGAGAGAAAATTTAGTTATATTAAGCAGTTATTATAAATAGTTGAACTTTTATCAGCAAAATTTTATATTGTTCTTAATTCCATTTCTTTAAATCTTGTTCTAAATTGTGTTATACTTTCTTATACAAAACAGCAACTGATTAGTTATACATTTATACTGGTTAGTCTAGTAAAAAATTTATATATTTTAATAGAAAAGCATAAATAAGTATCTATTATCCTCACTTAAAAAGTCACGTAATTGAAGGAATTGTAGGCAATAGATCCACTCAATCAAAAAGCAGCACTCATTTACCCATAGTTATTTGAGTTATTCATAGCACCTAAGTGGTAAAGGGTACGTGAAATGATAGCTTTACAAACTTAAACCTATGAAGGCAGTACAAATATTGCATGCATATAAGTATGATGAAAGATACATATGTGTATCTAAAAGAAAGTATTGCATCGACACAATTTAGAATATGTCCATTGGGATGCATGCCTAATTAGAGTGGAGAAGAATGGAGGAAAGGGAAATAGAATGAAGAGAAGGACAAGGGAGGACAGGGAAGAGCCTCTTGTCACAAGTAGCTTATGTTCTGGTGAGGAAAACAAAATATACAAAAATACATAGGGAAAAAGTGCTAAGCAACTTTAAAAAGAAGAAAATCATATCTGAGAGCTTCTTGAAGAAAGTGACATGAAGTAAATCTTAAAGAATGTCAGGAATTCTAAAAATTGGAGGTAAAGAAAAAAGCTCAGGCATGAAATTTCTGCTTCTAAATTTAAATTTATTTTGTATTGTACACTTCAGTTTTTCCTTTTTTTAAAATTTGCTTTCCAAATGTTAAGAAGTATGTCTGAGCCTCACCATGCCAGAACTGAGCTTGAAGTTTGTGGACAATCTCAATGAAAGTCCTTAGACAGCACTATTTTTTTTTCCATAATAGGGTAACATTTCAGTAAAAATATTCAATATTTACTTTGAAGGTTGTTCAACTAATGTTGAAGAGGGAACCCCAAAACTCTGAAAATCCTTAAAGGAGAAAACCTCCTTCAACTCTGCCTCAGTGAGGGGACTCAACCCGAAGCACAAACAGTTTCATCTTTGTTATCTGGGTGGGGTTGGCTCAGCCCTGAAACCCATTGAATTCAATTCAAATTCTAGCCCTAGCTGAAACCCAGTGAAGAGCCAACCTGGGACTCCACCCACAAGCCCCCTTCAACTTGTAGCCAAAGCCCCCTATTATAAAAGAGCCAAATTAAAACCCTCTCTCAGCAGAGATTCTAAATATGCCAGACCCATGCTTGGCACACCAAGAATCTCTGCCCACTGGAATACTGTTTCCGGTGCCCTCTTCTCTTTACAATCCCCATAATAAGCCACTTTTATCAATCTAGGTTTTCAGGTCTGTAAATTCCTTTACAGGGGACTCTTGCACCGCCAGAAGGGAGTTCCCCAAAACTCCCTACCCTTGCACCGAATTCTGAGGGGTTACAGGGGAGCTCCATTTGACTCCCTGAACCCTGAACCTGCCATCAAACCTCATGTAACTCCCTGACCACCAGAAACCCTAATTTCATTTGGGTACCCCGAATCTAAACCTCATCAATGTCACCATTCTTTAATTTCATACACATGTGATGCTGCTGTTCCAATCAAGTTGAATAATGCACTTTCAAGGTAGCAAAATTTTCTGTACAATGTAATGAGACTGCCTAAGAGGCTCCACTAAGACTAACTTGTGAAGTTCCATTGAGAATAAATTAGATTAGCCATAGCCTCCAGGAACACATTTAAGGTCAAATTTCTGTCTTTAACTTGGCAAAGAAAAAAAAAGCATCTGGATAGAATGAGTGGACTGTAGGAATTCTGAATTCCAACAGCTTTTTGTGTAATGCCAGAGAAACTGAGCAAGATAGCAATTAGAGAACAATTTAATAGTTTATTAAATGGAGAGATTTACTGAGACCAAATGGATCCATGGTTGGTTCCACGGCTGAACAAGACTATCGTCTCAAAGAATCCAGCCCTGAATGTTGGATACAAGATTCTTTTATAGGGTTACAAGACTGATGACATAATGGGGCAGGCACCTAGGATGACATTGTGAAGATCGCGTATTTTAAAATCAGCCAGAGTCAGGAATTCAGGTTAGGGGAAAATCGTCAGTCTTTATTCTCAGTGAAGAAAGATCAGAGGTGGAAGGGAATCGGCAATAGCAATGTGTGCAGCTGAGTCAAGAAGCTAGCTAGACCAGCAGCCACATGACCAACAGCTAGGAGTATGGAACCCAGGCCCAGTCTCTCCCAGCTTCTCTTCCTGTCTCTCTCTCTGCCTCCACCCACCAAAATCGTCATTTCCTATACAACACATCAGGACTTGCAGGGAGAGTGGGCAGGGACCATTCTTTATCCAATCATGTATATTAATTGAGTATAGCCCAATTACTATTTAGCCTCACATACTTGGGACCTCAGTGCATCAACTCAAACCTCAGCCCATTACATGACATAATGGAGGGAGGTACTGGAGAAGCTCCTGATATGCTAACGATGTCTAAAATGGGTAAAGACCTTTATCCCATTAAGCATTAAGAAGGAATAACTAAGGTCTAAGACCTTTATCCTATCACACTTTAAGAGGGAATGGTTATAAACTGACAATTAGGTAAACTGTGTCAAATCATTAAAAGAGAACTGTGCATGCACTGTGGCTCAATATTTGTTGAAAACTTTCAAACTGTCTAGAAACTCAGACAGGTGTGATAGCATTCAAGACAGCCTCATTTTTCCTTTGCTTCAATAGGTATAAGGAAACCTTTTCTTGACAACCTTATCACTTAAAAAATGTTACCTAGGAGCTATTTCTATATAAAAAAAATCAATTTTCTCCTTTGTTCCTCTTTCCAACATGTATTGAAAACCTGATGGTTAGACAAATAAATAATGACCTTTATTGATGTAGTAATCAAGCTTTTAAACAAATTTTACTTCAGGCATCATCAGCATTGCATCAATAAAGTTCAAAATTGAAGAGAAAATATAAAATTCTCTCTTAGTTACATATGAAAAAAATAAAAAAATATAGCATACACTATAGGTGTACTTAGGATAAATGGTATAGGAAATTCCTAAGTAAGGAAACTCTGTATCAATTTATGCAAATATGTCCTCTGCATTTATAGTTGCAAAGTTGCCTAGATCACTGAGAAGTTAAATTAGAAGTAAATAGCATTCCAGGGTTACATGATAAGTGTCAGAGAAAAGACTCAGACCCAAGATTCCTTTATTTTGAGGCAAATTATTTTTTAAAATTTAATAATAGTTCTTTATTTTCAAAACACATGGAAAGATAGTTTTCAACATTCACTTTTACAAAATTTTGTATTCCAAATTTTTCTATCTTCCTCCATTCCCCTCCCCTAGACACCAAGTAATCCAATTCTTCTAAATCTGTGCCACGTAAGTAAAATCAGATCAAAACAGGGGGAAAAAAAAGAAAAAAAAACAATCAAACAACAACAAAAAGGTGAAAATGCTATGTTGGGCTCCACATTCAGTTCCCATAGTCCTCTTTCTGGATGCAGATGGGTCTCTCTATCACAAGTCTATTGGAACTGGCTTGAATCATTTGAGGCCAACTTTTTATCCATTATTCCATGTTGTCTCTCATATAATACCATATAACAGAGAAAATACATACATAATGACAGTTAAATAGATGAATGGAGGAATTTATTCAATATTTACTATATGTTGTTGTTGATATTCATTCTTTATTTTCAAAAAGACTCAACTACATCATGGAGGCTTTGTCTTGACTTGCAAATGAAATATATTCAAACCAGGCAGAGCTGCACAATGTTGTCAGTCTCACTCTCTCTTCCAGAGCCTTCCAGTCCAGTGACAAGGCAAGGTCAAGACAACTGGTAATGACCC
Source organism: Sarcophilus harrisii (assembly GCF_902635505.1). Taxonomy (NCBI): domain Eukaryota; kingdom Metazoa; phylum Chordata; class Mammalia; order Dasyuromorphia; family Dasyuridae; genus Sarcophilus; species Sarcophilus harrisii. Next base: position 234,460,082 of record NC_045429.1, on the reverse strand, counting down.
AGGATGCAGTGGATGACTTACTCTTTCTAAGTTAAGGTCTTTCCCAGGTCTCAGTTTGAGGTTACACCCATCCAATTACTAAGGACTAGGTTAGAATTGAGACAAAAGATGTCCCAATTTACCATTACAAACATATCAGTCCAGGAGAAGAATATTCCCAGAATTTCTGACCAGAATGGAAAATAATTGCTGTTTATAACCATGTATCATACCTTGTGCTAAGCAGTGAAGATAGAAATAAAAATATACTAATCTCTTTTTTTTTCAAAAAACTTACATTCTAATGGGGAATTATTACATATAAAGAAATAATATAATCATTAGAGAGATTTAGACAGTGCTTTCAGGGCCTTGAATCAAGCAAAATAAGGCCCAAACTGGCCTAACAAAGGCCAGAGATAGTTCGAAGGACAGAGTCCAATTTTTGTGTGGGAAGGAAGTAGAGATGATGGACTGAGATGCATGGCTGGAGATGTCCTGTATATGATTAATTGGATTATCCTATACAAATGAGCTACACAAATTAACACAGACTCCCTCCTGAGCACTTTAGACTGTCTTAACTCAACATTTCTCCTCTCCTGGGCAAGTCATTTAACCTCAATTGTCTCGGGGCGGGGGGGGGGGGGGGGGAACCCTTTTTTTTTTTTTTTTGAAAAAAAAAACCAAAAAGTTTTTTTTTTTTTTTCAGGGAAGGGGTGGGGGTGGGGGAAGAAGTAAGGGGAATGTTCCTAATAGTATTGATGAGGTGAAAGAGTAGAGGGTAAAAGATCCCCTAACAGCAATGGTATCCCCTTGGTCAGTGGCAGGCTTTGCTGGCAAACCCCAGTGACTACAGACACAACATTTGTGGCAAAGAATGGGATTTATTTACACCAAGAAGACAGCTTGCTAGGTAGACAGTCTTCTTAGTGAGCAATGTCCTGTTAGGACTTCTGCAAAGATTCGGGATTCATAGTTGTCTTTTATTAACCATCTGAGGCTTGGGGCTTCAATTTAATTAAAATTTGAATGAAATTATTTAACTGGGAGTTGAACCACTCAAATCAGATGCCCCAGGTTGAGATTTCCATTGAAAAAAGATTATTTACCTTGGAAGTTTCCCTTATGGACAGAAGGGTGTGCCCCTCCTAGAGAAGACCTTAATCACCTTTCCCCCACAGATTAAAGGGGACACAGTGCACATCAGGGCCTCTCCAATCCTTCCCCCACAAAATGTCTGTTTATATCAATATAACCATCTTGTTTTATTTATTGACTTATGTAGGAAGGCTTGGGAGGTTTGTTGCTGCCCACATTATTATATAAAGTCAAGAATTTGACTCGCAGTCAAATTAGAATTTTTAAAATTCTTAGAATTTTTTTAAAAAAACTTTTAATCTTTAATTTACATAACAAGATACAAAGAGTCTTCAGGAATTGAGGAAAACTGAATTGCTTCAAAAATTTAACCCTTTACAATTTCTTTTGCCACACTTCTTAAAACTATTTGGAAGAGAATATATTTTGGGTAATTAGATACAACAAAATTATTGAGGGATGAGACACCCTAATAATGTTTCGGGGTCCCCAGGTAGATGTTGCATGTATTGAGAAAGAATTCACAGTCCCAGTCTCCAAATTAAATTGGCAAAAAAGGGTTTTTTTTGACACTGAGAATTCTTAGTGGGCTAGATTCCTGATTGGAAAGTAGCAAAGCATTGAGAGACAGAGCCATTATCCCCTCTTCTATCACCTAAGACTATGGAGAATATATTGATTCTATGACCAAGGTTATGGAGCAATCTCCAGATGAATTAAGGATGGAGAGTGGTAGACTAAGGATTTCCTGGTGAATTAAGAGTAATGATTATCCTAGAAGTTGAGGAGTCATCAAAATCAGGAGAGTTTTCTGAGACAGATTCCAAAGCCAGAAGACTCAGGGTCCCCTAAAGTTCCCCTAAATCAAGGGACCAGAGAATCCTATTACACCAGAATTAAAAACATTTTTCTAATCATAAATCAGACAGAGGTTTGGAACAAAACTTTAGAACCTTATAACAGGAATTAGCAAAGAAAAATGTTTATCATCTTTGAGACACTTAGTATTCTGAGACCTTTGATTAGGTATAGTCATTCAGAGCTATGATTAAAACTTGCTTTTATTAGAGAGAGGCTTTTTAGTTACTACACTTTAATAAATGAGAGAAAAGTGGCTCAATAAATGCCTTAAAGAGATGAAACCCAAAAACTGTATCAGAGAGGACATTATGAAACTTGCAAAAATAGTCAATGTTTTTCCTAAGTAGGAGCATCAGTGATTCTGTATCCAATATTTAGCAGTTTTAGGAAAAACTAAAACCCAGCTAGAATACTTGGTAGCACAACTGCCTTACCAGAACATGCGGGCAGCATTCAAAGCATGTCTTACTCTTTCTTGTATTTGCATTGGCTATACAGGCTCTCTACATGTGTATCTGATCTCTGATCATTGATGTTTCTGAACAATATGATCCTCTGTGTGTGTGTGTGTGTGTGTGTGTGTGTGTGTGTAACACTGGAAAAATAATAAATCTTATATAAGCTAAAATTTTTAGTGTCTAATGAGAAAAAAATATGTCCTTATTCTACCTCACATTGCTCTATGCCCTTGGGCAAGCCAGTCTCTTTTCATTCTCTGTTTCCTAATTAATCAAATGGGAAGAATAAAAGTTCTTCTCTCAACAACAGAAAGTTGTTTGTGGGAAAGAACTTTAAAATATAAACACTCAATGAATTAAAGTGATAGAAGTAGAATTTTTCCTGATTTCTAGGTTTTCTGAATACATCACACTGCTTCTAGTGCTATTTTCAAACCTTATTGCCTATAATTCTCATTTTCTTGTCATCTTTCAGTCATCATTCTTATTGCCCTTATTATTATCACTAAATTCTTACAAATTCTTGGTCTCTGTCCCTAGAACCACTCTAGGTGTAGATAAGCTTTTCCTTATTTCACTCTAAGCCAAGATTCCATGTTTCTACTTGACCATTTTTAAAGCATTTTCTTTTAGATATTGTACTGCCTTCCCAAAAGATAATATAATACATATGATATAAGGGCAAATGCTGCCTTTTGTATTCTGTATTGGTATTCCAAGGTTTACTATAACATAGAGTAAGTGCTTTAATAAATACTTTAATTCATTGAGTGTTTATATTTTAAAATTCTTTCCCACAAATTTAGGTATAATACACCTACTAATACTAGGGTAAACTGAAGCTCAGAAAACTTCATAGTCAATAATTTTAAATAAAAATTTGCATTAATTTTATTATTATCTGTTTCATACAAAATGTGCATTAGATATTTAACAGTTTTCAAATATCTACTTTATTACATCCTTCTAAAAGCCCAATTCATATGTAACAAAATTCAGATTATTATTTTTCTTGTACGACATGACAAATATGGAAATATGTTTAGAATTGCATGTTTAAGATATATTGGATTGCTTGCTATCTATGGGAGGGGGTGGGGAGAAAAGGGAGAAAATTTTAGAATATGAAGTTTTACAGTGGTAAATGTTGAAAACTTCTTTGCATATATTAGGAAAAATAAAAAGCTATTTTAAAAAACAACATTTGGATTAAAAAATTGTTTAGTCTAAGTAGCATTTCTAGTACAATGATCTTTCAAATTTAACAATAAACAAGAATTTAGAAAAGGAATAATAATGCAAACATCATGTACTTAAAACATAAAACAAAACTTCAAGTAACATTAATTCAGTTAATCACATTTCTAAATTATCAAAAGTAAAAATCATTAATATTATTACCTTTGACATTTTAAAACCACTTTAGAGTTATCAGATATGTTGTAAGAACAATTGCATTCAATTAAAGAATTAATAATATAGTACTTAATACATGACACTCATTGTGTTAAGCACTTCACAATCATTATATTATTTTGATCCTTATAACAGCCCTGGGAGGTGGGTACTATTTTTAATGTTTTATCTTTACAGATCAGAAAACTGGGGCAAATAGAAATAGAATAATTTGACCAATATTACACAGCTAATAATAAATTTCTGCAACCAGGATGTAATTCAAGTTTCCTTACATTTTTCCAACTTTCTTTTTCAACACTTGTTTTTGAAAATCTGATCTGGGAAGAGAGGAGTCGACAAGGAGTTTCTGATCAGGGAGAATTGCAGGAGTCTCTTTGGCTTAAGCCAGGGGTCCTCAAAAATTTTAAATAGGGGGCCCGTTCTGTCTCTCAGACTGTTGGAGGGCTGGACTATAGTAAAAACAAAAATTATGAACAAATTCCTATGCACGCTGCATATATCTTATTTTGAAGTGCAGAAACAAAACGAGAACAAATACAATATTTAAAATGAAGTAAAGTTAAATCAACAAACTTACCAATATTTCAATGGGAACTATGGGCCTGCTTTCGGCTAATGAGAGGGTCAGTGTCTGGTTCCATATTTGTTACTGCTAGTCGTAACAAGTGATGCAAGTGTGCATCTGTTAGTCTTGTCTGGTTGAAGATTTCAAATGTTTCATTCTAGAAAAAGTCTGTTCAGACATAAGTGCTGCCAAAGATGATTGCCATTTTGAGTGCATGGTTCCTGAGATGAGGATATGTCTCAGAGGGGAGAGATGCATAGAAATAATGAAGGCTGCTTGACTCGAATGCATCTTTCAGAGAGTCACAATTCTGCAGTTCAACCAGTTCCATTTGGTAAATTGTATCCAGATTTTCAATGTCTATAGAAAATGTGTTATGGGAGATGAGGCTCTTTAACTCTAAATTGAAACTCCTGTTGCAATTTTTCCAGTGAATCCACACATGGTTTGTTTGGGAATGGATTCAGCGGTTTTTCCACTAACAGATTTTGAGTTGTGGGGAGATGGCAGAAGTTTTCCTCCTTCACTTATTTGATGAGGAGGCCTAATTTTACTTGAAATGCTTTGACATGTGATTGCATATCACAGATGAGCTTCTCCTTTCCTTGAAGTTGCATTTTGAAATTGTTGAGTAGCTCTGTTACATCTGTCAGAAAGGCAAGGTGCCATTTCCATTCTGCATCATTGAGCTCTGGTACTTCTTTGTTTTTTGAAAGCAGAAAAGTTGTAATCTGTGGAAGTAAGCCATAGAAATGTTTCAAAACTCTCCCTTGACTCAGCCAATGGATTTCTGTGTGATATAGAACATCTTCATACTCAACATTTAGTTCAGACAGAAATTCCTGAAATTGTCTGTGATTTTGTTCATTAGCTCTAATGAAATTAACACAAGATACCACAATTTTCATAACAGAGTCCCACTTCAGTGATTTACTACACAGCGCTTGTTGGTGGATGAGGCAGTGTATGGCTATTGGATGAGAATGGTTGTTTGTACATCTCTTGGTTAATGTGAACAATTACTCCTTTCTTAGACCCCACCATGCTAGGAGCACCATCAGTTGTCACACTGGCTACTTTAGTCCAATCCAGCTCCAAACCATTCCTAGTTTGGCAAACCTTTTCATAGATATCCTCTCCTGTAGTTGTTCCTTTGATGCTTTGCAGTGCAGCAAGCTCTTCTGTGACTTCAAAATAATCATTCATCCCACAAATAAAAATTAGAAGTTGTGCAGAATCACAAACATCATTGCTTTTGTCAAATGCCAAGGAAAAATATCAATATTTTTTATCGAGTTTTGCAAATGCTGATGCAGATTGTCTCCCATTTCTTCAATCCTCTGTGTAATTGTAGGTCCTGAAAGACTCACTGTACTAAATAAATCGACCTTCTCTGGACACATTTCTTTGGCAACAGAAAGAAGGCATTCTTTAACAAATTCTCCCTCCACAAATGGTCTGCCAGTGCATGTTATTAGCTTGGCAACTTGAAAACTTGCTCGCAGTGATGAAATATTTAGCTGCTTCTGCTTCACAAAAGTATTTTGCTGAGTTGACAATTATATTTTTCAGTGTTAATATTTTATCTTTTCTCACTTCTCCAACCAAACAATCATATTTACTTTATGCTGAGTTTCATAGTGTCGATGCAAATTATATTCTTTGAACACAGACACTATATTCTGGCATATCAGACATACAGCTCTTTCCTTGTACTACATGAAAAAGTAATCATAAGTCCACTGTTCTTTGAATATTCTATACTCTGAGTCAATTTTTCTTTTTCTTGACATCATTATTTCCTAGGGATTCCAAATTACTATTAGTAAAATACATACATACATATATATATATATATTTATTTATATATATATATACACACACACACACAAACAGCGCTACAAAAACAATATGCCAGCAATAACTTTGCCCACACAGAGACATACAGACTGCAATGCCCAACTTCCTCCAAACTGCCTCTGCACTGTGATGCCTCCATTTCTTACACTCTCTCTCCCACTCTTTGTGCTCCCGCTTCCAACCTTCATTGCTGCAGTGAATTCTCCCTTCAGTGGCCGTGACATGCGCAGCATGCACTGTACATCCCCCACTCCTGTCTGTTGTGGTGGCTGCCATTACTGTACAAGGCCACGGGCCATCAGTTCTCTGTCTTCTGCATCTCTCTCCCTTCCCCATACCACACACCCTTGCCTGGGAACTCACCTCACCTCGGTATCGCCTCACACTCTGTCTCCACCACCTCAGCCCAATGCAGGAAGTGTGCTTTGCTAACGTGAGTTTAGGTCGAAGGTCACTTCCGGTCTGATTTTGCCATAACCTGAGAGGCTGCATAAACGTCCTAAGTGGGCCGCATCTGGCCTGCGGGCCATAGTTTGAGGACCCCTGGCTTAAGCAATCTTTTCTCTTTTCAGGGTCAGAAATGTAAAGAAGTTAAGAAGTTGCTATAAAAAGGAAACTTTAACTTTCTTTTCTTTCTTCACTCTGGCAATACTTCCAAACTAGCTGTCTTTCTTCATTTGACTAGACAATGAAGCTAATAATCTTGCCATTTACTTTTAAACTTTTATACAATTTAATCCTTATTTTATCTTAATTCAATTTGTACAGAAATTTATAGGTACAGAAATGTACAGATTTTATAAGGGAGTGAGTTCCTGGAATTATCCCAAAGTCTAGAAGTTCTCCTCTGTAATTTTAAAATAATGTTATCTGACTTTTTTCTTACTACTTACTCTTCTGCAGAAAGCTGAAAGTAGAAGTTAGTACTTCTTACTGGGACAATTACTTCAAATATAAAATTTCATTACTCTTTCCCAGTGTTTTAAGGTCTTTAGCTACAGTCCTTAGAAGTTTTTCTGGCTGGCTGCATTTTAACTCTTTGAGAGTAACAAGAATCTAGCTCACAACACAAATTTAACTCACTTTCACACAGATATTTTACAAAGTTTTAGCAAAGTGCATAATTACAATTATCATTTTACAGAGGCGCACAGTTATCAAGGCATTGTAGTTTAAAAACAAGAGACATGCAGAGAGACCAATTAACAGAAGTGTTTAGGGTTTTTTGTTTTTTTTTTTTTGTAGTTTTTTGTTTGTTTGTTTGTTTTTGTTTTTTTGGTTTTTTTAAGATATCTTATCAGAGTGATTCAAGCCAAACTGGATCACTGGAGGAGCCCTGAAGTTCTCCTCACAAAGAATTTTAAAGAACTGTTAGGATTCTTACAAGGTGCTAAGTCACTGGAATTGATAGAGACAATAATTATCTAATTTAGCATGGTTGATCTGATCCCAAAAGGAGTTGTTATGGGCCAAAACTTTAAATAAGGTACTAAGTGGAATTGAGGAGACAGTGGTTAAATCTAGTTTAGCATTGATTTAATTCGACAACAAACAATGGTTTTCTAGTGATATAATGATTATTGTATACTCAGTGTGAGATATATAAGGAGGAAGTCTCAGGGTCAGGGAGGACAAGCCCACTAAAGGACAAGCCCACTAGAGGACAAGCCCACTAGAAACTCTGGGAGTCTCAGTCAGGATTCAGTCGAGGAGATTCACAAGCCAAAAAAGGCAGCTCAAGCTCTCAGAACCAAGACTACCCAAGGCCTCCAGAAATGCTAGCCAAGCCCCAAGTGAAGGAGACAAGACTTTGAGAAAGACAATAAAGGATTTGGACTTTAATACCTGGCTGCATTTGGGGTGATTACTCTGAACTGAAACGAAGGCTGCCTCCAGAAGCAACCCCCTCCCCCCGCCAAGAAACCTGCTCCCAGAGAACATTATATTTTAGAGAAGAATATTACAAAGAATCAATATGTAAGCTCAGAGGACTGGAGGAGGAACAAGGGCAGAGGATTCAAACAAGATGGGGGAGGGGTTCAGTCTCTGGAGAAATAAATAAAAATAAATAACCAATAATGCTTAGTCTGTTTCCCCTGATACCAGACAGTCCAATGGCTTGATTCCATGTACAATACCACTTCTTACACAAATTAATGTCAACTGGACCAAATCTATAGATGGACTAAACCAAATGGGCTAGAGACAGGAATCGAACAGCAATTTAATTTCAAAATGAGGGAAACACCTTGCGAGCAAGGAAAGGATCCAGACACATTGTGCCAGGACCCTATCCCTACTGGAAGAGAGACATACTTTAATGCGGCTGAATCTTGATTTATATATTTGTGTATAAACAAAGTACAACAGTATAATGTAGCAACAGCAGTGAAACACAGCAGCAACAGTGAGGAAAGGTTGTCTAGTAACTAAAAGGTTGTCCATAGCAGGGCTTCATGTCTGGTCCCTTTAGTGCTTGCCTGATATCAGGGACCAACAGTTCCAGAAGGTGGCACAATGGATTATTGATTGCTGGACCTTAGCTCTGGAAAACAGGGTGTCTCCTAATATACTGGCACCAATTAATTGGTTTTGTCTGGGCCTCAGTTTCCCAAATATTAAATGAATGGAGTACTCTAGATCATATCAAGATGTAGAAAATTACCCAAAGTTACCAATTAGCAATATTCATATTAAATAATGGGGATGCACATGGGAAACACATCAAGGAAATAATGTAAAACAAACTATTCTGGAACTTATGAGTCAGGACCATTCGTCTGCCAAAACTTAGTTCTTTTGAAACATTTTCAATGTTCTACTGTTCTCAGTCCTCTTTATACATACTATGAGATTCAAGCTTGCTACCTCATAACAAGCAATGATTGGTGTTTCAAAGGAAAAAAATCTGTTACATTTCAAAGCTCCCAACTATTTAAATAATTAAATTACATCAGTAACATTGAACCCAACATTGCCATGCATCTTCCTTTTATATTTACCTATCTCAAGAGCATGATGCTATTTCTCAATCATGGAACAAAACAAAAAAACAATAATGTATTCTAATAGAATAAAGTACTACTTTGAAGTTTACAAGCATACTTCATTTTATTACACTTCACCTTATTATTCTTTGCAGATACTGCATTTTCCAAATTAAAGGTTTATGGCAATGCTGTAATAAGAAAGTCTATCAGTAACATTTTTCTAATAGCATGTGTTCACATCATGTCTCTGTGACACATTTTGGTAATTCATGAATATTTCAACTGCTATCATTATAACTATATTTGTTATGGTAATCAATGATAAGTGATCTTTGAGATTATTATTATAATTGTTTGGGGATGCCACCAATTATGTCCATATAAGATTGCAAATTTAATAAATTTTGTCCATGCTTTGATTACTCATTGACCAGCCTTTTCTGTCTCCTTCCCTCTCTTTCTGCTTTCCTACTCCCAGAGACATAATAATGTTAAAACTAAGTCAATTAATAACCATATGATGACTACTAAGTGTTCAAATAAAGAGTCAATCTTTGGAGCAAATCTTTTTGTTTTATTATTTTAAGTAATTGCCACAGCCACCACAACTTTTAGTTACCACCACACTGATGAAGCAACAGCCTCCACTATCAAAAAGATTATGACTTACTGAAGGCTTAGATTTTGGTTATTAATTTTAAGCAATAAGTTTTTTTTTTAATTAAGGCATATGCATTGAATGTTTTTTTAAAGACATAATGCTACTGCATACAATAGAATACAGTATAGAATCAACATCACTTTTATATTTACTGGAAAACCAAAAAAAAATGCATTACTCATTTTATTATATTTGCTTTATTTCAGTGTTCTGGAATCAAATATATAATATTTCCTGGATATGCCTATATGTTTTATATGTGTTACATTAATATTGAATACTACATATTAGAGTTAGTTTGAAATAATAAATAGGTTTTTTTTAATGGCCTCAGAGTCTGGAAGGTCTGAATTCAAGTGTGACATAAACTGGCTGTTTAAATGTGGTCTCAGTCATTTGACTTCTCAGTACTTTAGATAGTTTTAAGATTATAGTTTGTAGAGGAATTGATAACCTGCATTAGTAGAAGGAGTTTCTTTATCTGAGAGTTGCATGTGTCCATGAAATCATAGATCTAGTCTCAATCTCTGTTTCTTCATTTATTAATTCAATCAAAAATTAAAAAAAAATCATTGTGCTCCTATTGTATATAAGGCACTGTAGAAGATGAAAAAATCAAGTTCTCTGTCTTTAAAGAGCTGGAAATAATATATTGAAAGTGTTAGAAGAATGATCTAGGTGTAGAGTTAAAGATTGTGAAAATGGTTTCATGAAGGAGGTAATGCTTGAAGTAAGCCAATAGATAATGCAGAGACAGATGCAGACAATAAAAGGAACACAACAGTGAGGTGAAATATGTGAGGAAAAGTGAAATTCTGTAAAGCTACCTGCAAGACATAGCTGTAAAAAGAGAATGACATTGGCATGGGGTGTTGTTTTCAACAGATAGACTATTTTTCCACTTGGATCTATTTGACTTGATGTGGATATTTAAATTTTCTTCTAACTATAGTTCTTCAAGAGTGACTCTGGGGGGAAGCAAGAGTTTGGGACCAGAAGTTGGGTTTGTCCTCCACAGAGATAAGATTATAGGTTAGAAATATATCATCTATCTTCCTTAAATATTTTGAGTGTTTGGGAGATTTGCAATCAAGCTTTACTCCTGATTACTTTTGTCCTTTATTTTTGAAAGGGACCATGATATCATGGAGGTGATGCCATGACATGTAAATTAATTAGATTGAACGGAGAGAGGACTGTGCAAGACCACTTGTCTCATTTTGCTTTCCAGAATCATCTGGGTCCAGTGACAAAATATAGATCAGGACAACTGGAGATGGCCCTGAATGCAATGGGAGAACTTGGCCTTTTTAAGCTAAGGTCTTCAACAGGACCTAAGCTGTTTGACTGAGGCCACACCCATTCAGAGTTTAAGGCTAGGTAATAATTGAGACAAAGAATCTCCTTTTTGATAGAGTTTAGGTAATAGCTTTTTTTACCTAATTAAAATATATAAATCAATCAATTAATCAATCTAAGAGTTTCTGGCCAAAACACTTCTGATTGCTATACCTGGATGGAGCAGGTTTGACTTGCTTCTCATCAAACACCAGTGCCATAAAATCCACATATAACAAGAGACAAGCAAATGAAAGCATTTATACAAGCAAATTGCAAACAGAAAACTAGATAAGGCATACAGATAAGATTATATCAAATGAAGAACTTCCACTGGAAACCAATTCTCATCTCAGCTGAGAGTACCTCAACTTTCACTGAAGGAGAAATTCTTTGAAGTCTGTCATGCAGCAAGATAGAAAAGGGGGCACAATAAAGATGTCTGCTCCTCTACATGTCATCTCCTTCTCAAAATCTTTCTCTTTCTTCTTAAATGAAGATAGAAAACAAAAGACCATATTCTCTCTTCCCCTAAGTTTTTTCTACTTCAGCCCTCTTACAAGCTTGGAGCATTAAAAAATCTCCATCAAGGAGGATAATCATGTAAACGCCACTTTAATGTCAGGTTACATTACTTGTAGGGTCAAATTAAAACTTTGCTCCATATCATTTAAGATCTAGCTCAAAATCAGAATTTAGCACCTTTTGACCTTTATCTGCCTTTTCAATCTTACTTTTCTTAACAGTTGGCTGCCAAGCCAGGTTACACTATTTCTTGAAAAATTTTCATCAGATCCATGTGCCTTTATTGATTTTTCTCCTTCATAAATATTCTTTTTCTCTTCTATATTCATCCATGCAATATTAGCTTGCATTTTTAGAGCACTTTATATAGAGAGAGCATATATATATATATATATATATATATATATATATATATATATACATATATACATATATGCTATTACAAACAATTTTAAAATGATACTTCAAATTGTTTTCTGGAGTGTCAGAATAGTATATGTCATCAGCCCAAGAAATCATATGAGAGATCTGTGATACAGGAGAGGAGACAGGCCTATAGATTATATATATATATATATATATATAGAGAGAGAGAGAGAGAGAGAGAGAGAGAGAGAGAGAGAAAACAAGATGGTGGTGACAAAAGCTACAACATCTATGGGAAATTTTAAGCCAGATATGGTAAGGAAACCTGGCAATTGATCAAAAAAAAAAAAAAAAGATTACAGGGCCCCTCATTTAAGCACTAAGTTCAGAGCCAGATGCTATTTGTCAACTTTCACTTTTTGCTCATAGTTCAAGAATAAAATGGAGGACTTTTATGAAGAGAAGTGGGAAAGCTGAGAGGCAACTATTTGGTGACTTCACTGTCTATTCTATTACTTTTGAAATCAGAGTTCAAGGGCTGAGAAGAACACTTTAAGAAAGACTGGAATCCCTGAGGGACAATATCACTTCTGGTTCCAAGGGATCAGGGACTCTGAGGAATGGTTTCTTTCCTGCTCCTAAGGGAAAATGAGCACTGGGGAGAAGAATTGATTGTGATCCCTAAGTATTAAGAGATCTCCCTGAATAAAGACGATAGAGCAGACCAAAAGAGCAGTAACCATAACTCTCCCTAGATCACACAAATTTGAAAGCACCAGAAACTTCCAAATCCACAGAACTGTCTCTGAAAACAATAGGGCAAAAAACTCTGAAACTTGAGACACTCTTCCCACAAACACGCAGCATAGAAAGAGAGCCCAACATTAACAAAAAGTTGCAAATCACTAAATAGGTTGCAAAATGAGCAAACAACACAAAAAGAAATTAATTATAAAAATCTACTGTGATAATAGGAAGCTAAAGACAAATTCAAAAGAAGAAAATGAAGCCAAAAGAGCTACAATCAAAGCCTTAAAAGAAACAAGGTGAATTGGAAACAAGGCCAATGACAATTTCTAAAACAGTTAAAATTGATTTTAAAGATTATTTGATTGGTAGAGAAAAAAAAATTAAGGGAAAACTAAAACCAAAGCAAAATTATGGAAAATTAAAGGAAAAAAAAACTATGAAAAGAAATTATGAAAAGATAGTTGTTTGTTAAAAGGGAGAGAGAAAATAGTAAAGATAATACCACACCAAAAAAAAACAAAACAAAACAGAATTTGACAAATAGAAAAAAATTACAAAAGCTCATCAAAGGAAATAATTCCTTAAAAATTAGAATTAGACCAGTGAAACCTAAAGGCTTTAAAAGACATACAAAAAAGCCACAATAAAACAAATCAAAGGAATAAATATATCTCATCTCATATCTCATAAGAAAAACAACTGATATGGATAATAGATCAAGGAGTCACAATATAAGAATTATTGGACTACCCAAAAGTCATGATCAAAGAAAGAATTTATTTCAAGAAATTACCAAGGAAAATTACTTCAGTATCATAGCTAGAGGATAAAATAGAAATTGAGGGAACACATTGATTACTTTCTGAAAGAGATCCTAAAATGAAAATTCCTCACATGGAATGCCCAAATATCAGAGCTGCCAGGTGAAAGAGAAAATAAGCAACCAAAAAGAAAACATTTAATTCTGCAGAACCACATCAGGGTCACACAAGATTTAGGAGCTATCACCTTAAAGAAGTGGCAGATTTGGAATATATTCCAGAAAGTAAAAGACCTGGAATTAGAACTATGAATAAACCTACCCAGAAAGGGGGAAAATTGATATTTAACAAAATAGCTGATATTCAATCATTCTTGACAAAAAAGACCATGAATAGAAAAATTGACTTTCAAATGCAGTACTCAAGATATAAAAAGATAAATATAAACCTTGGAATTATGCCCCAAAAGTTCATACCCTTTGATCCAGCAGTGTTACCAATCGGCTTATATCCCAAAGAGATACTAAAGAAGGGAAAGGGACCAGTATGTGCCAAAATGTTTGTGGCAGCCCTTTTTGCAGTGGCTAGAAACTGGAAAAAGAATGGATGCCCATCAACTGGAGAATGGTTGGGTAAATTGTGGTGTATGAATGTTACGGAATATTATTGTTCTGTAACAAATGACCAGCAGGATTATTACAGAAAGGCCTGGAGAGACTTACATGAACTGATGTTGAGTGAAATGAGCAGAACTAGGAGATCATTATATACTTCAACAACAATACTGTATGAGGATGTATTCTGATAGAAGTGGATATTTTCGACAAAGAGAAGATCTAATTCAATTCCAATTGATCAATAATGGACAGAATCAGCTACACCCAGAGAAGGAGCACTGGAAAATAAATGAATGTGCACTACTTGAATTTTTGTTTTTCTTTCCAGGTTATTTTTACCTTATGAATCCAACTCTTCTTGTGCAACAAGAGAATAGTATGGTTCTGCACACACATATTGTATCTAGGATATACTATAACATATTTAACATGTATAAGATTGCCTGCCATCTAGGGGAGGGGGTGAAGGGAGGGAAGGGAAAAATCAGAACAGAAGTGAGTGCAAGTGATAATGTAAAACATTATCCATGCATATGTTCTGCCAATAAAAAGTTATTTTAAAAAAGAGTTAGAAGAAAAATGGGGAAAGGAAATGAGATAATTGCAAGAAAGAATGGGAAAAGCATATAATGTCTTACAAAAGAGATATGGAAAAGACAGCAATTCACTGAAAAACAAATTTCTGAAAAGGAAAAAAAAATGCAAGGAACAAAACAATTCAATTGGCCAGTAACAAAAGGAGCTAAAAAGGTAACTGAAGAAAACAATACACTAAAAATTAGAATTGAACAAATGGAAGTGAATGACTTAATAAAACTTCAAGAATTAGTAAAACAAAAAACAAAAAAAAAAAGTGAAAAAATAGAAGAAAATATGATATTCCTCTTAGGAAAAACAACTGACCTGGAAAATATATCAAAGAGAGACAATCTAAGGATTATTGGACTTCCTGAAAGCCATGATGAAAAAAAGAACCTAGATATCTTACAGGAAGTCATAAAGGAAAATGTCCCTGATATCTTAGAATCAGAAAGCAAAATAGCCATTGAAAAAATTCACAAATCACCTCCTGAAAGAGATTCCACCATTAAATCCCCAAGGAATATTGTGGCTAAATTTTGGAACTATCACACTAAGGAAAAGATATTGCAAGCAGCCAGAAATAAACAATTTAAATACCAAGGAGCCACAATTAGGATTACCCAGGACCTAGCAGCTTCCACCTTAAAGGAACAAAGGGCCTGGAATCTGATATTCTGAAAGGCAAAGAAACTTGGATTACAGTCAAGAATAAATTATCCAGATAAAATGAGCATTATCTTTCAGGGAAGAAGATGGACATTCAATGATATAGGTGAATTTCACCCATTTCTAATAAAAAGATAAGAACAGAACAAAAAATTTGATCTCCAAACACAAACTCAAGAAAAAGATAAAATGGTAAAAAGGAAAGAATTCTTGAGAACTATATTTCTGTTATGGGTATACTTAGAGAGTGCAGTATAATTTGCTTTTATTATGATAATATGAAAAAGAAACTAGAGGTTAAAAGGAGATTGTACTGGAAAAACAAGGAAAAAAGGAGGGAAAATAAGGGAAATTACATCTCATGAAGAGGCAAACAAGAACTTTTATAACTGAGGGAAAGAAAGGAGGGGAGTGACCATTGTGTGAATCTTACTTTCATAATATTTGGCTCAAAGAAAGACTATCAGACATATTTGGTTTCACAGAGCAACTTGTTGCGCCTTATAAGGAAGTGGGAGGGAAAAGGGGGGGAGCAGAAGGGAGAGACTAATAGAAGGGAAAACAGAAGTATTAGAGGAATGGTATAAAAAGGGGGAGGGGCTCTAAAGGATAAGGGCTGGTTGAGGAAGCTGATCATCAAAAACCAAAATACTGGGGAGAAAGGAAGGAGGAAAGAGAAAAGCATAACTTAGACTAAATAAGATAACAGAAAATATAGAATTACTTATTTTAACTGTAAATATGAATGGGATGAACTGCCTCATAGAATGTAAGTGGATAGCAGACTGGATTAAAAACCAGAGTCCTACAATATGTTGTTTACAGGAAACACATTTAAAACAAAAGTGATATGAACTCATGCTGAGTGAAATGAGCAGGACCAGGATACTGCAACAACAATACTATATGATGATCAATTCTGATGGATCTGACCATCTTCAGCAATGAGATAAACCAAATCAGTTCCAATGGAGCAGTAATGAACTGAACCAGCTACACCCAGCGAAAGAACTCTGGGAGATGACTAAGAACCATTACATTGAATTCCCAATCCCTATATTTTTGCCTGCCTGCATTTTTTTTTTATTTCCTTCACAGGCTAATTGTAAAATATTTCATAGTCCAATTCTTTTTGTACAGCAAAATAATGGTTTGGACATGTATACTTATTTTGTATTTAATTTATACTTTAATATATTTAACATGTATTGGTCATCCTGCCATCTAGGGGAGGGGGTGGGAGGAAGGAGGGGAAAAATTGGAACAAAAGGTTTGGGAATTGTCAATGCTGTAAAATTACCCATGCATATAACTCGTAAATAAAAAGCTATTAAAAAAAAAAAAGTGATACATTCAGAGTGAAGTTAAAGGGCTAGAGCAGAATCTATTATGCTTGAGGTGAAGTAAAAACAAAAAGCAGGGGTATCAATCATGATCTCAGATCAAGTAAAAGCAAAGATAGATCTAACTAAAAGAAAGAGAAAGAAAGAATTTTTATCCAAAGAAGAACTGAAACTCATAATTGAACACCAGATAGATATTTTTTATATTAAATTAAAAACTTTTTATACAAACAAAACAAATGCAGACAAGATCAGAAGGGAAGCAATGAATTGGGAAATCAATTTTACATTTAAAGGTTTTCATTTCTAAAATATATAAAGAATTGACCCAAATTTATAAGAATTCATGCCGTTCTCCAGTTGATAAATGGTTAAAGGGTATGAACAGATAATTTTCAGATAAAGAAATTAAAACTTTCTGATCATATGAGAAGGTGCTCTAAATCACTATTGATCAGAGAAATGCAAATTAAGACAACTATGAGATACCACTACACATCTCTCAGATTGACTGAAATGACAGGAAAAGACAAGGATGAATGTTGGAGGGGATGTGGGAAAAGTGGGACACTAATATATTGTTGGTGGAACTGTGAATGGATACAGCCATTCTGAAGAACAATTTGAAACTATGCTCAAAAAGTTATCAAACTGTGTATATCCTTTGGTCCAGCAGTGTTTCTATTGGGCCTATATCCCAAAGAGATCTTAAAGGAGAGAAAGGGTAAAAATGTTTATGGCAGCTCTTTTTGTAGTGGTAAGAAACTGGAAATTGAGTGGATGTCCATCAGTTGGAGAATTGTTGAATAAGTTATTGTATATGAATGTTATAGAATATTATTGTTCTATAAGAAACCATCAGGAATATGATTTTTAGAGAGACCTGGAGAGATTTACATAAACTGATGTAAAGTGAAATGAGCAGAATCAGGAGATCATTGTACACAGCAAAATCAATATTATAAGATGATCAATGCTGGTAATCGTGACTTTTTCCAACAATGAGATAATTGATGCCAGTTCCAATGATCTTGTGATGAAGAGAACCATCTACACCGAGACAGATGACTGTGGGAATTGAATGTGGCTCACAACATAATATTTTTACTCTTTTTGTTGTTGTTCACTTGCATTTTGTTTTCTTACTCATTAACTTTCTTTTTTTGATTTGATTTTTCTTGTGCAGCAAGAGAATTGTATAAATATGTTTATATATATATATATATATAATTGGATTTGTTGTATATTTTAATATGTTTAACATATATTGATTGCTTGCCATCTAGGTGAGGGGATGGGGTGAAGGAGGAGAAAATCTGAAACACAAGGCTAGGCAAGGGTCAAATTATCCATGCATATGCTTTGGAAACAAAAAGCTTTATTAAAAAAAAATAAAAATAAATAAAAACCTCATCATCTGACAAACTTGGAAAACTAGAAAGTAGTTTGGCAGAAACTAGAAAGAAACCAATTATCTTACCCAATCTATCTAGATAAAGTAAAAACAAATACATAATTTGAATACAAAATGTTATCATAAATAATTCAGAGGAGCATCAAAATACGTACCTATTAGTTATATGGGAAAAGAAAGTGTTTATGATGAAACAGGAAATAGAGCAGATCATAGAAAATAAAATAGATAAAAAATAAGTAAATTTAAGAAAAAATAAAGAAAATCAGGAATGGGGGGGAAATTTCTAAAGTTCCTCTAATAAAGTTCCTCTAATAAAGACCTCACTTCTGAAATAATTAAGGAACTGAGCCAAATTTATAAGATAAGAGCCATTAAGAATAGGAAGTGTTCAGAAGAAAAAAATCAAAGATATGATGAAGTCATGATAAAATTCTCTACTGATTGGACAAATTCAAATTAAAACAATTTAGACACTGCCTCATACCTATCAGATTGATTAAAATCAGAGACAAATCAAAATGGCAAACATTGGAGAGGAAGTCAAAAAAATGATGAAACATAGCACTATTGGTGGAGTTATAAACTAGTTTAATCATTTAAACAATTTGGAATTATACTCAAAGGACTATCAAATTTTTGCATACCATTTGACCCAGCAATATTACTATGTTTGTATATTAAAGAGATCAAAGAAAAAGGAACAAGACCCACATATTAAAAAATTATTTATGGTAGCTCTTGGAAAGTTCTTTCTAGTTCTTAAAAATATCACCTTATGATGAGCCAGAGTGTTATATGAGGACAGAGAATAATAAAGTGGAAAGAAGAGAATAAATGAGGAGGAAATTGATGAGTATAGCCTCAGTTGTGTTTTTTTAAATTTTTTATTTTGTTTTGTTTTGCTTTAATTCTCATAGACACTGAATTCATTTTCAAAAAAACAAAGTGCATAGAATTAAGGGCCTTTAGAAGGTAACAGATTTTTAAATGCTTTTTTCCTTTTGCTATATATGGTTCTACAGGCCTAAATTGAAGTCACATGGGCAGGTAATATTCAAATTGTAAAAGTTCCTTTCAAAATGACTGAGAGACACAAACCTTCTAGGCTCCTCCCTTGTTCCCAAAGCAAAGAATTCCTTGAAGTTATTTCTACTTTCTCCTTTTGTTCTATTATAACCATGATGTAGACAAATTAAGTTTCTTTATATCATGCCATTGTAAAAGGGAAAAAAAACTCCAGACAAAGGAAGTTACATTTTGGAAAAGCATCCAGCCTGTAGGTTTTTTTTTTTTTTCTCATTCTTCTCTATGATAAAAACTACAGAGAATATGAGAATTACTTCTTCAAAACAATAAAGGAAAACAGACATTAACTATGCAGACAAGATTAGTTTCTAGGAGACCAGCAAAAGTTACAACTCCAAACAGTTCCAAAGAATAACTAAATAGAGATAAGCAGTGGTTCCCAGTGTGTGGCTTTTTAAAGTACAAACCCCTAACGACTCAAATTAACTAAACAAAAATTTGAAATATACTTTCTTACAACCATTTACTCCAGAGGACAACCTCCCAACAAAACCCTATAATTATTTACTCCTAAAACATTAAGATTCCAGTTTGAAAAGAAAACAAAAGGGAAAACAAGCATTTTTAACCCCTTAAGTGGTCTCTGCTAAGCAAAATCTATCTTAGAAATAGGACAGCTTCAGAAAATGATAAGAAAGAAAAAGGTTCCCAGATAATGTAGGAGAAAAGGAAAAGCTTACCTTACATGCATAACTATATATCTATACATGTGGGTATATCCATATATGCCTTTACATATACATATATGTACATACACACATGTGTATGTCTGAGTGTGTATAAGTGTATGGGTTTTCAACAAAGACTAGCACCTCTAATATGGGGCTTGTTGAGCTCTTTTCAAGGCTGCTCCTCTACCTTTGGTGTCAATTTTGACACTTATTGCTCCAAGAAGCTATAGCATGCTGAGCAGCCACACCCCAGTAAAACCATCTTGGCAAATTGGCTAAACTGAACTGAAGGTAATCTATGAGCCACAAACATTTCAGTGAGTTAAGAGGATCTCTAGCCCAAGCATGTAAAGACTTTCCTTAGCAGAATAGATGGATGAGAACAATTTGTTCCAAGGACCATGAAAATAGCTGAAGCAGGCACTGTTGAGCGCTTAGAGCATAGTCAGACATTAAAGATGCCAAGGTCATCCACTGTATCCCAGGCCACTGCAAGACATATCTACTTTTATCTTGTCACTGGAGTGAGGTTGACAACTTTGTGCAATTCTGCCTCACTTAAATGCAATTTATATACAAGTCAAAACATCATCTTGTGATGGCATTGTTACTCTTCAACAAAAAATGATATAGATATATAAGTATATTTGTGTCCAAATCTATGATTAAGACAATGTTTATCAGCAACTATTCTGAAATTTGTAGTTAAGAATCATACAGCCAGTTCAAGTCAAAGAAGGAATTGCAACTGTAGTGTTTTTGATTTTTCAACCAATTATCTCTCTCTCCATCACCTTTATGCTCTGATCCATAAAGTACACAATATGGGTATTATTTTTTTTCTTAATGTTTGATTTTACAATACAGGAAACTCACCAAAGTTCTTCACTGATGTAATTCAGCAACAACTTTATAACAAAGTTTTAGGGAGAAATTCCAGAGTACACTGGAATGATAAATGACTTGCCCAATACTGTAGAGGTTAGAGATAGATTAGAGGTTGATTAGAGGGATGAGTTGAATCTAAGTTTTCTAGCTAATCAGCTTACTTTCTCTGCAATTCACTTTACTTCTGCATTGTTGCAATTGAGAAATTCAAACTCAGAGGGATCAACTTATTTCAATATTACATAGCTTTTAAGTGAAAAAGCTATGACTCATTTCATTCTCTATCATAATTGTGTTAAACCTGAAAATTATTTGAAAAGCCACAAATTAATTATCTACATTGAATTATATTTGGATTTGTTTTATTAAACATACCCCAATTACATTTTAAATGGGATTAAATAACTTGTCAGTATCATACAGCTAGTAGATATCTGGGGTCAGATCTGAACTTAGGTCTTCCTGATTCCACATCCCACTATACTACCTAGCTATACCAGAGAGATAGTTAGGGGAGACCAAGTCCTATATTGTGCATTTAGACAAGCCCAGTGGAGAACTGAAGTTTTAGGGAACATATTGAAGATCAAAGGACCTTCTCTTGAATACTCTCTGATGCTCACTTAATGGATATTGGCCCTGCTTTGAGGAAACTAATAACTGAAAATGTTAACTTTAAAAATAAGCCAAATCCCCTCCCCCCAGGATTCTGTATCCAATTCTGAGTAGTGTATTTTAATAAAAACTAGGACAATTTATAGTATGTTCAGAAGAAAGTGACCAAGATAGAATTAGGTTTCAAAATTGTGTCATATAAGTAATCAATGAACGAATTAACAATGTTTGACTTGGAGAAGTATAACATGATCATAATCTTCAAATAATTAGAGGGTCATTGTACCCTTTTTTGTTTCTGTTAATTTTGTCACTTGCTCTGTTGTCACTGGCCAAGCCCATAAAACTAGTTGATATTGGATGAGTTAATTGTCTTTATTGGGGGTAGCAATGGCTATAAGTAATAAAAAGAAAAAAAACAAATACAATTTCCTAACTCTTATTTTATTACACATTCAAGCCTTCTATACAATATTAATAATGCTCTTGAGAGGAAAGCACCTAGGGTGATCTATAAAATGAAGAGGGGGGAAAAAAGAAGGCATAACTAAAACTGTCTACATATTCCCAAATATGTGGATTTAAAATTCTGTCATTCATACATATATATTTTGAATACATGCATTTCTGAAATGTTATAGTTAAATATTCTAATAATTTACTAATATTTCCCTTTTATATTGATATTTCAGAAAAAAATAAGTTGACCACACTGAAAAGCAAAAAAAAAAAACATTAAAAAAGAAAAAGATGAAAAACATATTTCTATATTATCCATGATGTTGAAAAACAAAGTGATAAAATAATGCTTCAATTTGCACTCAGAGTTCATCAGTTCTCTCTATTGAGGTGAATAGCATTTTTTTTCATCATGGATTCTCTGGAATTTTCTTGAATTATGGTCTTGAATGGAGTAGCTAAGTCTTTCATACTTTATCATCCTCACAATAGTGTAGTTAATGTTCTGCTGATTCTATTCATTTTATTTTGCATAATTTCAAAAAAGTCTTTATGTTTTTCTGAAAGCATTCTGGTCATTCTTTCTTAAAGTATTTCATTATAGTCATATCCTACAATTTGTTCAGCCATTTCTTAATTTATGGTCAACCCTAAACTTTTCAATTCTTTGTCCCACAAAAGAGCTGCTATCAATATTTTGTTCATATAGATCTCTTTCATTTATCTTTGATTTGGGGGATTACAAACCTAGCAGATGTATTGCTGGGTCAGTTATGGACAGTTTATAGAGTTTCACATTGTTCTTCAAAAATTTTGGACTAGTTCACAAGGCTACCAATAGTGGATTAGTGTCATACTTTTGCTATATCCCCTTCAAGATTTGTCATTTTGCTTTTCTCTCATGTTAACCAATCTCATAGGTGTGAGGTGATACCTCAAAATTGTTTTAATTTTCATTGTTTAAAAATGATTTCAATAATTTTTATCAAATGCCTATAGATACTGAATAGATATTTAGTTAGGTGGTATATTGGATAGAGTGCAGGAAATAAGATTCATCTTACTGAATTCAAATCTGTCCTCAGTCACTTACTAGATGTGTGACTTTGGACAAGTCATTTAGCTCAATTTGCCTCAGTTTCCTCATTTGAAAAATGAGCTGAACAAGGGACTAATAAACCACTCCAGCATTTTTGCTGACGAAACTCCAAATGAGGTCACAAAGTGACGAACAGGAGTGAAAAATGTTTGAGTGACAAAAAAGATACCTTTGATTTCTCCTTCTGAAAATTGCCTGTGAGGAACAAAATTTTAGGCCAAAGAATATTCAGTCCTTAAGAGAGATGCCATTTAGGGGTAAATGTCATCTTTTCAAGTCAGCACTTCTGTCCACATCTTGTATTATTTAAAACCTAAGAATTTTGCTATTTTGTTATTATTGTTGGGATTTTTCTTCAAATAAGCACATAATGTGCCAAATAGAAATGTAAGAATGACCAAATGAAAATTCACCAAGAATCTGCTATATCATCACAATTTAATCCTACCAAAGCCTAATTATCTTGTTCTTATTTTGTTCTGATGAAATTTAGTGGTTTTAAGTCTATTAAAAAATGAAGCTATTAAGCAGAGACCCATACTAGAAGTTTACTGCATTACTATGAGATTCTGTAGATGTGATTATTTACATATTATGTTTCATATTTTCTCCTTTTTTGGATCAGTTTTGTTAAAATGTCGTTATTAGAGATGTATGTTAGTATAACTAAAAACAGAAGTGGAAACAGTTGGAGGCTGAACCCTTTATGAAATTTATTTTACTTTTTAAATTTAATCCCCAGTACTATGCACAGAAAGCCCAGAGGAAAAATACACTAAAGGGAAAGCAAATACATCTGCAGAAACCTGATAAAACTTTATTCAAATTATAGAAATATTATAATAAGAATTGGCTAATTAAAACCATGTTTCTGAGCACCTTAATATTAACATATTAAAAAATAAGTACTACAAGGGTTTTGATTTTTGTCAGAATGCAGATTTTATTCATTATTATACAACAGAAGATAGGACTTGTTAGACCTGGATTTCATTGATACAAGGAATAGCCATATGAGAAATCATCTACCAATGCAAGCTCACATTATATGTCTTTAAAAATTGCTTGGAATGTTGAGAATTTGTGACTAAACCAGGGACCTCAATATTAATTACTTCCAGGCTAACTCTCTGACTATGATATGTTGTTTTTACTGACATGAAGTTAGAATTAATTTTTGATAGGATATTGAAGTGGTGCAGTGGGATAGAGTTTTGAGCTTCTGTCTCATCTTGCTCAGTTCAAATCGGGTCTCAAGACATTTAGCTGTGTGACAATAGACAATGAAGTCACTTAACCCTATTTGCCTCAGTTTCCTCATCTGTAAAATGAAATGGAGAAATGATAAAACTTTCTAGTATCTTTGCCAAGAAAATTCCAAATGAGTCCACAAAAAGTCAGAGAAGATTGAAAAATGATTGAATAACAAAAAGTTTTGGTAGTCTAATTTAATTTTTAGCACATTAAAATTTTATCAAGGCTTCTGAAACACCTGTTTAATGATCTCTCTGGGCATTATATGACTTTCTAACACAATAAACTGAAGAAAAGATGCTGATTTGCATTTTTTCTTTATTTGGTTACTTATTATAATTTCTTTATTAGTTTTCAACATTTACTTTTATAAGATTTCAATTTCCATTTTTTAATCCCTCCCCAAAATGTCAATCTATCAGATAAACATACATGTACAATCATATTAAATATATTTCCACATCAGTCAACTTGTGAAAGAAGAATGAGAACAAAAGGCAGAAACCACAAAAAAAGAAAGAAACAACCCCCAAAAGTGAAAATACGCTTCTATTTGCATTTAAACTTCATAGTTCCATCTCTGGGTGTGGATTGAATTTCCCATCATATGTTTTTTGGAATACTGCTTTGCCTTCATAGAAGGTTTTTCTCACTAAAGAGTGACCTCTATCAAGGACACTATAGATTTTTACTTTAAATATAAATAATTTGGGGGCTAGAGGAGAGCACTAACAACTAGAGGAAGGAGTAAAATACATGCATACATGATGTAGCACTTGAGCTAAACATTGAAGAGAACTACAAATCATAAGGAGAGCATTCCAAGCATGGGGGCACAGCCTAAGCAAAGACATGGAGGTTGGAGATGAAATATAATGTATGAAGCTAGTACAATTGGAGTATAGAGTACATAAGGAGGCATAGTATGAAATAATATTAAATATGTTTTCTAGAATGGATAATCAACTCCAGACAGTTGAAGTCTGGAATTTATAGTTGGAAACTAAAGTACCCATAATGTAGACTGTGGAAACTTTAATGGCAAACAGAATATAATTTACTTCAATCCCTACATTTCACAGATAAAGAAACTGAGTTCTAGGAAAGCAAACTAATTAGACTGATACTACACATGAAAGTGACAATGCTGGGATTCATCATTGATCCCAATCTGAAAACAATATGATTGCATATTACCTCCATGCAGCAGGGAAACACTGAAGTTCCTTTCTGAGTATAGTAGTAATCTGAGTTTAAGATATATTCATTTGGTCACTGTGTGAAAGAAGAATTGAAAACTCAAGGCAGGAAGGATAATTAGGAGATTTTAGGGACAAGTCTGACATGGAGTTATTAGTTCAGGTTCTGTTTTGATAGAGTACTTTTAAGTCTTTGAACAGCTAATAAAAAAGGTATGTTGAATCCTGAAATAGTAATAATATGCTATAGATATATGGTGGCACTTAGTTCCCAAAGGTATATCTGAATCTCTTCATGTTCATATGGAAACAGTTTGTAGTGTACTCACTCTGCAGATATCCACCAAATCAGAGCAACACATAGAGAAAGAATGTCATGTACAGGAATGGGCAAGTAGGCCAGTTTGACAGAAATATAGAAGGCATGAAAAGGTTATCATGCGCACTCAGTTTGGAAAAAATAAGCTGGAGGCAGACTGCAAAGGATTTTAAATACCAGTACTAGTCACTGGAGTTTTTAACATTTAAAGAAATGAGCAATCCCTAAATCTTCCTGAACTTCCTGAGATGTTGAGATGTACTTTGGGATGTCAATTTGTCAGTTATGTTGTATACTAGGAGTATTTATATATAATACTTACATATTTTTATAGTATTTAGAAAGAAAGACGAGCCAGGGAGACCAGTAAGAAAGCCTTTGCATTAGTGCAGGCAAAAAGTGATGAGAACCTGATCTAAAAAGAAAATGATATGAACTAAGAGAAGAGAATAAAAGTTGTAGAAAAAGAATTTGATGATTGATATTGGGAAAAAAGAAAGACAGAAGAGCCAAGGATCACTGAGGAATTGCAACCTTGGATGACTGCTGATGCTCTTGACAGAAATAAAGAAGTTTTTGTTGTTTGTTTGTTTGTTTGTTTTAAGGCAATATGGGCCAATCATCAGAGATGAATATGCTTTCAAATAATAAGCAAAAGTGAACAAAAGCATCTCAGTTCAAGTACTATCAGATATGACTTTTGATTCTAGTTCTCCCTTATTCTAAACTCAGCATATTCCTCTCTATATTTATATTTTCCTCTCTTTTAGAGTTTAAAGAGAACTTGAAGATCACATAGTACAAAAGCCTCATTTTAAATAAAAGGAATCAGAGGTCCAACGAGGTCCATTTATTTATTCAATCACCCATCTTGTAAATGATATACATGTATTCCAAGATGAACTGACAGTAATTTTCCCAAACTGCATGCCATTGAGAAAAATTAAACAATGAACAAGAAATATATACTCTTCCAATGGTCAAGACATTTTCATCTACTCTGGATCATTTTTGACACTTTCTCTTTTCATATAAATAACATTTTTGCTTATGCCTTCTAAATTGTGTGCACTAATTGCAGCATTATGACAGCTTTGTATAGAATCAATAGAATCAATAGAAATACTGATTTCATCTTGGAAAAGTTTTCATTTTTTCCAAGGGTCTTCTAATTTTAAAAATTGTTGCTCTCTCATTTGGTTAACTATAGTTATCTTTTCTGTGCAGTCTATGATGCTCAAGAGGGCCAACAATGTATCTGAACCCCACATGAACTGTCGTGTGGAATAGATTAATTTTTGTTTTATTTTATTGTTCACAAAGAAAGTTGCATGAGGGAATATTGGAGGCCAAAATTGTCTTTATAAGGAAATAGAATGTTAAAGAAAAACAGATTTAACTAAGAGCTTCTTAGCTCTTTAGTTAAATTCTTAACTAAGAATTCATAGATGAAATTTGGCAATATTTCCCATGAACATTAAAATAAAGCCAAAAATCAAACAGGCATAAATGCCTCCTAAAAGAAGAATATCCAATAATATCACTAAACACTAGGTGATTGACATAAAATCTGTTTCTTTCTCATACTTTTTTTTGTAAGGTACATAAATCTTAATTATTGATGAATTATGAATCTGCTGTTTTGGTTCTGGAGGCAGGATGCTTTAGAAAGGATAATGCTGAAATTAGAAGCAAAAGACCATGATTTAAATCCTATCTTTGACACTTAATATCCATATGATTATGGACAAGTTAAGTAATCTCACTAAGCCTCAGTTTTCTCATCTGTAAAATAGGAACCAAAGTAACTGTTTACTACCTTCCTCAGGGTTGTTGTGAGGATTCAATGAGATAATATAAATTTTAAAGTATTTTAAGTTCATTATTATTATTATTATTAATTTGTCTACATCTTAACTCGGATATATTACTTTAATTCTTTAGGTTTCAATTTCCATACCAGTAAAATAATGAAATTGGTCTAGATAATTTCTAAGTTTTCTTCCAGTTTTAAAATAGCTAGAATGAATATTTATAGAAATATCTTCCTTCTTCAAGGAAAATATGCTCACTTATCTTAAACCAGAAAGGATTCCACAACTTAATTGAGAACATCAGTACTCTAAATATTCCCCTAAATGATTTTTTTATTCCCTAATTTTATATATTTGGTCTAGGAAAAAAATCAATACTTTCCATATGTGTACTCAAAAACTGAACTCATTCACATTATCAAAATTCTGCTCTTAGTTCATAAGAGAAGTTTAATGTAAAAAAGACCAAAATATAAATAGATCATAAATAAATGAGTTTTTGATTGATTGGAATAGCTGAAGATGAGAAAGTCATTACTAGTTCCTCCATACCACATTTCTCCAATGAGGCAAATGCCTTGGATCTAATGTATCTCTGGGAAGATTGTACAATACTACCACCACTCTCCTACACTCTCTATTCTAACTTAATTGGCTTTCTCTCTGTACCTCCCACACAGAACCCCATCTCTTTTCTCAGTACTTTTGCAATGGTTATTCTTCATGTCTGAGATAGGGGTACTTCTTTTTTGTTTCCTCTTTCCTTTGGTACATAGACTTGTGAAATCTTGGAAGGTAGATGTCATTTTCCCTTCTTCCTGGATGTCTGAGCAATTCTATCAACTTCTGGAGAATTTAAAGTGGCAATAGGAATACTGGAAAATCCAATTCCTAAATACATGAAAAGAAAGAGTTCTCCATAGAGAGAAAAACCACTACAAAAAAATTTCCATTTGTTGGTGGAGTTGTGAACGAATCCAACCATTCTGGAGAACAATCTGGAATTGTGCCCCAAAAGTTATCAAACTGTGTATACCCTTTGATTCAGCAGTGCTACTACTGGGCTTATATCCCAAAAAGATCTTAAAGAAGGGAAAGGGACCTGTACATGCAATAATATTTATGGCAGTCCTGTTTGTAGTGGCTAAAACTGGAAAATGAATGGATGTCCATCAATTGGAGAATGGTTGGATAAATTATGGTATATGAATGTTATGGAAAATTATTGTTCTGTAAAAAATGACCAGCTGGATGAATACAGAGAGGCTTGGAAAGACTTACATGAACTGATGCTGAGGAAATGAGCAGAACCAGTAGATCATTATATACTTCAACAACAATATTATATGAAGATGTACTCTAACAGAAGGGGATTTCTTCAACAAAGAGAAGATCCAATCAGTTTCAATTGATCAATGATGGACAGAAGTAGCTACCCCCAAAGAAAGAACACTGGGAAATGAATGTAAACTGTTTGCATTTTTGTTTTTCTTCCCGGGTTATTTTTACCTTCTGAATCCAGTTCTTCCTGTGTAACAAGAAAACTGTTCAGTTCTGCACACATATATTGTATCTAGGATATACTGTGACATATTTAACATGTATAGGACTGCTTGCCATCTGGGGGAGGGGGTGGAGGGAGGGAGGGAAAAAATCAGAACAGAAGTGAGTGCAAGGGATAATGTTGTAAAGAAATTTTTTTCAAAAGAAAAATCATGAAGACTGCATATTAATGAAACTATAAAATGTTATTGAATGCAGATAATTGAATAAATCACTTTGAATACCAAAAAAGAATAAAGAAAAGAAAAGAAAAAAATTGCCATTTGACCTTAATCAGTGGAGGTTAAAGTATAAAATAAGTCATGAGTAGCACTATTGTAAATATCCCAGTGAGGCCTACAAAAAGGCCTTTCAATCTATTTTTTTATTATTACCTAATATTCCTTTTTCTGTGTGTGGAAACAAAATGGCTTGTCCCATATGTGATTTTGCTGTATTCTTCTGCATTCTGGGTACTTTTTGTACTGCCCCCTACACTGTCTCAAGGAGAATGCTCTAGCCAAAAAATAGAATTGTTCCTCAGGAATGTGAGGTAAAGTATTTAAGTTATTAGTTTAATTGAATTAATATTAACTTAGTTAATATTAATTAATGAATTAGAGTAGTGGTAACCTATTTTTCCCTTTTCACTAGATAGATTACCATAAAATAATGAATCCATGACAAACCACAAAGGGAAATAAAGGACAGGTATTAGCAAAGTTGCCAATTCTGTGACCTCAATCCAACCATACCTGGGTAGAAACTGTTCTCCCTTGCTCTTATGGTAATGTGATAAAGTGCTAGGGATAACTTCTCATGCAACTAGTGGAGACTTTGTGCCTCTCCTCCAAGAAGTTAGAAAAAAAGCCTGAAGATCCTGATGAAATGATTCTGTAGAACCTCTATTGATTAAGAGATCATTTGAGGCCTAGAAGGATGATAACAAGGATGAGGGTGGGGGAAAGTATCCTTCCAGAGTTATTTCAGCTGAAGATCCACTAAGGGTTCCAGTGCTGTATTTCATAACAGCTCCTGGGATTGTAGTGCCAATAATTTCAACATGTCTTTGAGTCATGATACCAATGATTAATTTCTCTCAAAAATCCTTTTCTTTCTTTTTCCTTTTTTCTTTTTCTCATTCATTCTTTCTTTTTCTTTCTTCTTTCTCCTTTTTCTCCCTTTCTTTTTTCCCTTTTTTTCTTTTTTCCTTCCTTTTTTCTATCAGCAACTCACAGAGCTCCAAAAATTCCCTTATTTTTGTCATTCTCATGTCTTCCTTACATGCCTTCCTCAAAACATCTTCTCCTCTTTGAACTGCAAGGTCCAAGAAGCTTATAATTGCCTCTCTCATTTCATGGGAGGTCTTAAGTTCAGATTTGTGAAAACACTGAACCTAGTCCTATAAGCTGTTTGGTTCCTTTCCAGCAAAAAGCTCTTTCTCCACCCATTCCCAAGTGAAGTTTCTCTTCCTGTTTTACTCCCAAATTTTCTAATATCTCCCCTATCGAAATCTTATTTCTGAGTCCCTTTTGCTCATTGGTAGGGCCTAGAAAGAAACATATTATGGGTCTAATAAAGGACTATTTCTCTTGTTCTTACCATCTGTTTCACTAACTTTCAAGCATATAGGTTAGTGAATAATGGTGAAGGCCCATTCCCTGGGAAGGGGAGGGGACATAGTTATTTTTCTTCCCATGTAAGCTTTCAAAACAAATGTAAATATAAATAAATCTTGTACCTTAGTCCTTCCAAATCATTTTTGTTCTTTTCCTTCTAAGACAGGGATGAGATTATAAAACCACAGTTGAGTGATCACCATAGATATGACACGGCAACATCTCTTTGGTGCAATAAATGAGTAACCCAAGTTTGATCTGACAGTTCAAGTTAAATCCTGAGAAGCCAGAATACCTAGGATTTGAGCCTAAGATAAGAGAGAAGATTTGGACTTGGAATTATAACTGTGCTATATAGACAGTGAAATAAGCTATGAACCTCATCCCCTCTCCAAAGAATGAAGTAGTGTAAGATGGGAGGAGGAATTATGCCTCCCATGTATTGGGGGAGTAGCTCACATATTTGTTGAAGCAAATAAATATTCCTTTGTAAAAGCTAATTCTCTTATTGGTAGCCCCCAAACATGAGGTAATATTTTGAGTGAAGATTTGGGCCATTGGTAGAAAACTGTAGATACCCTCCCAATCTCTTTAAGGGTATCAGAGAATCTGAGAAAGAGAACAAACATACTTGATATTTAGGCAATAGGGGACAAAATACCTAGATACAAATGATAATAGATGACATGATTTTAACTGATGTGATGGCTACAATCTGTTACAATGAGGATTTATTTTAGGTTATTAAACTTTTCTGAAACCAGAAAAACATACCTATATATCTTAAAATTTCATTTAAATTTCTTTCTAGGTCAAACCAAGAACTAGTTTTAATTTAATTCAGGATTGTAATATTTTCTGAATTTCCAGATTTATTATGGCAAAACATGTCAAAAAATGTTTCCTTAGAAGTGTTATATAGGCAGTCCCTAATTTCTAAATGGATTTCATTCTAAAATTTTATTGTTAATCTCATTGTTTTAAACTCAGACCCCATTAAAAAGTCTTTTAAAATATTTTTTTTTATAATTGGACTATATAGCACTAATATTGCTAGCCTGAGTTTGAGGACACTCAGGAATGAGAGTACAATGACATGAGACATATATCTCTCATCTGCCTTTTCCCAAGTAATCTTAAGCATATTGTGAATCTAATAGATGTAATCTCTGAATAAAGTATTTTTCCAGAAGAATACATGATTCACTTATGTTATTGACTGTGTATTTCATGAGATGGGTGTCCCCTTACCTTCTCCCATTCAATCCCATTGAGGGATATTTAAGAGCCACTCATGTTCTGTCTTGATATGAGATATGAAAATACTTCAATAAAGAGTCTAAGAAACATATGCTATCAAGGTGAGCCTAGCATCAGAAGCAAATCTCGAGGTAATTGTAACAGATGTAAGTCTGACATAGTTGAAAGGATGCTTCCTGAAGCCCCACCATCTTTATTTTCCCTAGAGATATTTATGGGCAAGTCCAGTTTTATGCTGCTTCAGCCATCTCAAAATTTAAGTTTAGAAAAGGGATGAGAGAAACCTCCAAATCTAGACTCAGAAAGGAAACAGAATTTTGTGTGAGACTCAATTCTTCTATCTGTAAAATGAGGTTGATCATATACTTGATGAACTTACCTTAAAAGAGTTTTTTCAATATATTCAACTAAAGAAATATTAGCTGTTAGTGCTATTGTGGTTATTATTAGCCTAAACCTGTGATTCCATTTATGTAAAGAACTTCTGATCTTGAAACTCCACCAATGCAGTTCAGCAATTCCTGAGTAATATGGTCTTAAAATAGGGGTTATTGCTATTTTTACACAGTGAAACCCTTTGGCAGATCAAATGAGTTCACATATATGAAAGCGTTTTGCACATTTAAAGCTCTCTAGAAATGTTAGCTATTACTTAAGCACATCTCAAAATTTCTTAAATCAGAAAAATAAAATATACAAGGGAGAATACCAGCACTTTACATGTGCTATGCTATTTAAAAATTTCATCTCATCTGATCTTCAGGATGACTCTGTGGAATGGGTGCTATTATTATCTCCATTTTACAGTTTAGGAAACTGAGGCAGAGATTAAGTAATTTGCCAAGTCACAACAAGTAAGTGTCAAAGGTCAGATTTGAACTCAGACTTCTAAGACTCTAATTCTAGTACTCCATTCATTGAGCCTACTAGCTCCCTCTAAGGCTCAAAAATAAGTTAGATAAACACTATAATTATAAAGAAAATTAAAAGTTAATGAAAACAAAGAAGTTTTCCCTTATGCAAGATGATGGAACTATTTAAAGCTATCTACAGACTTGGGCTCAGTGGATCTCAGGTTAAGAAAATTGTTTTTTAAAGTGGTTTGGGAGATAATTGTATAAATATGTATGCATATATTGAATTTGATATATATTTTACTCTGTTTAACATATATTGGATTACTTGCCATCTAGGGGAGGGTGTGGGGGAAGGAGGGAATTGGAACACAAGGTTTTGAAAGGGTTAATGTTGAAAAATTATCCATGCATATGTTTTAAAAATAAAAAGCTTTAATAAAAAAAAAGAAAGAAAGAAAGAAACTTTCCTGGGGTAGCAAGCAATTCCATTATTTGTTTCATGTTCACAAAGCCAGCATAAAATATTTGTTTAAAAAAAACAGTGCAGTGCCTATCCTGGCACATAATAGATGCTATAAAAATGCTTATTCATTTCTCCCTTCTCTTCACTATGTCAGGAAAGATTTAAACTCTGATGGTCATGAAACTAAATCAAGTCCTTTATCCACTATGCCATGCTTTCTCTCATCTATTATTATTATTGTAAATTACAGTGTTAAAGCAAAAATCAGCTTACATATAGAATCTTAACTTGGCTTTTAGTAATAGAAAATAACAAAAGACAGATTTGCTATAGAAATAAACACTGAATTTTTCTGCTTATCTCAATGTGACTTTCTAGAGTACTTCATTGGGTACAATTTTCAAAAGAAAAGAAGCATTAGCTGCAACGAATTAGAAAAATGCATTTACAATCTAGCAGAAATATGCTCTTTCTCTAGGCAAAGATTATTACACTTTTCAATTTTAATTTTATTATAATCTATTAGTGACATTTCAAGCAATTCCATTATTTGTTTCATGTTCACAAAGCCAGCATAAAATATTTGTTTAAAAAAAACAGTGCAGTGCCTATCCTGGCACATAATAGATGCTATAAAAATGCTTATTCATTTCTCCCTTCTCTTCACTATGTCAGGAAAGATTTAAACTCTGATGGTCATGAAACTAAATCAAGTCCTTTATCCACTATGCCATGCTTTCTCTCATCTATTATTATTATTGTAAATTACAGTGTTAAAGCAAAAATCAGCTTACATATAGAATCTTAACTTGGCTTTTAGTAATAGAAAATAACAAAAGACAGATTTGCTATAGAAATAAACACTGAATTTTTCTGCTTATCTCAATGTGACTTTCTAGAGTACTTCATTGGGTACAATTTTCAAAAGAAAAGAAGCATTAGCTGCAACGAATTAGAAAAATGCATTTACAATCTAGCAGAAATATGCTCTTTCTCTGGGCAAAGATTATTACACTTTTCAATTTTAATTTTATTATAATCTATTAGTGACATTTCAAAGTCCAAGCATTTGTACATCAATTACTTGTTATTTAATTTAAGAATAAAAAGGTGTTTCTGTAATAACTCCTTGCATGCTTAGCAGCCAGGTGATAAAATCTGATCTGGACTAGAATTGGACATTGAAACCAGATCAAGAATATATCTCTAGAAACTTCCAGAATGACCAATAATAGCAATCTGTCTTGTAAGTCAAAACTGACTTACAAGAGGTTGATCATGTGGTCAAGCAGCTTACAATGATTAAAATGATAGAAGTGACATTTTAATTTTGTTTGTCTAAAAAAATTAACTTTTGCTATTCCCTCTGAAGTTCAGAGGATATTGCAACAGATTGTACTGTGATTAGAAAAAGCTAGAGCCACAATTGGCATGCATGAAAGAATTAATCAATGCCAAGTTGATTTACAAATTAACTAAATTAATTTGGAAAAATTAATGAAAAATATTTATTAATTACTTACTACATTGCCAACTCCTAGACTAAATTCTGGAATATGAGTATAAAAATTGAAACAGTCCTTAACCCCAGCAGAGGGATCAAGACAAGACCTATCCAGGGAAGTAAGGCCAGGGAAAGGTGTTATTATATTTTAGAAAGTGGTAGGAATGGTGAAAGTAGTCATAGGATAATAGAGACTTTCTAATCTTTCTAATAGCAGTGGAATTATTGATTTGATTATATTTCCAGGACTGGAAAAGGCTAGAGTGAAATTGTGGTTGCAAGGTGGTAATCAGGAAGAAACATAGGAACAACAAGATGGAAAAATAAACATTTTTTTCTGATTCTTATGACTAGTCAAACATTTCCAAAACAGAAACTCTGTGGCAAATATAAAGCAAATTCTCTGTCTCTATAGCCTAGGATACCTAGAATCCAAAAAACTGTTAGGAAATAAGGAACTGAGATTTAGATACAGTATCCTTCATCATCCCTCTCCCGCCTCCCAAAATACTAACATTGAAGTTACGCTAGCAGATCCCAGGACACAACCCAGGCTTGCAACTTGTCCCAGTCCCCTCTCTCTTTCCTCTTGGATATTTGGCTCCAGCTAGTATGGTCACAGGCCTTCAGGAACAAAAATCTTTTAAAGGTATGACCCCATTGTACTAGTGCTACAAAGTTCTGAACTGCCTGTGTCATAGTGAACAACCCTATAGCATTAGTGCCACAAACTGCTGGTCCAATCCAAAGAAATAAGAAATGGAAAGACTTGAGGACATTGTGTGGAGGAAGAGGAAACAAGGGTATTGTATACAACACTTAACTAAACTGGAGGGGAATATTATAGGAGTTCAGCAGCTGGGACTATTATAATCATCCAAAAGATACTTATGCCAGAGACCAAAGCTGGTGAAATGTGAATGGCCCAGTGTGAGAGCAGGTTCAGGTGTTGAAGGAATTAAGTCAAAAAGTAATCTATGGGGAAAGTAAGAGAAAGAAAAAATATGGCTGCAGCCAGAAAAGTGCTAGAGTTAACTTAAACCAGCTCAAAAAGACCCAATGTAAAATTTGTAGGGTGAGGCTTACAGCTCAAAAATGCTACAAACGCTACAAATCAGAGCCTTATTAATTTTTTAGACTTAAGAAAGCAATGGGAAAAATATCAGAAATGTTTAAAACTTAAAAATATACCCTATGGTACATTTGTTTGAGATCTTGTTAAATATTTGCCAACACATCCTTAACCAAAATATATTTAGATGTAATGAGCTATTGGGAAACTAACCAACATATCAACTCAAGAGAAGAAATTCCAGAGCCAAAAGGCCTTATATTTTCCAGTTATGGTTTCTCATCAATATGGTAAAGTGACTAGTTGAACATGAAAGTAAAGAGAAAGGGAGGAAAGTATCAAAAAAAAAAAAAAGTGGTCAATCTTTTTTACAAGGAAGTTATATTTTTCCTCATTTTAACTATTGTAAAGTCCAGGTTAACTCCCTGGAGGCCTCAGGATTATCCAGAGTCAGGATAAGCAAAAGTCCTTGGTCTTCAGGGGGAAAAGTAAAGGAGACGGACAAACTGCCACAAGCTTGCCACCAACCTCTCTTCTGGTCCTGCTGCAAAGTAAAGTCCTCTCACCTCTCTCACCTCACCCTTAATCCTTACCTACAATTATCTGTATACACCAAACATTGAGCCAGCACAGAACAGTGAGAAGAGCCATTTTTCCAAACATATGCTAATAGAATCATTGTCCAATAGGTAATTACCCTTAAGTGCTTGGTTGTCTGACTCAAGCACACCTTTTAAGAGTTACAGCTCTTTACATCCCTACCTTTCTTTTGTTTTAGAACACAGGTGATCATGCCCTCCCTGACTTTTCAGGAAAGGAGGTGAAAGCAGTAAAAAGGAGATGATCACATCTTCCCTGACTTCTCAGGAAGAGAGATGAAAAGCACCAAAGGGAAGTGGGGAATCAAGCCAGATACGGCTAGCAGGTTTCTGGGCTGAAGGATCTTACTAAAAACAGGTATGCATAAATCCATCATCATGGAGGGTATTAAACAAGCATATAGCGATAAAGCATAGGCTAGCAGTGATGACTCTTCTCACAGCCAGTGCAAGCTCAATATGTTGTAACAAATACAAATTGTACATATAAGTAGTGATATAACAAACAATATAAATCAACATGGTGTTTAAAAGATTT
The DNA here is from genome assembly GCF_902635505.1 of Sarcophilus harrisii. Classification (NCBI taxonomy): domain Eukaryota; kingdom Metazoa; phylum Chordata; class Mammalia; order Dasyuromorphia; family Dasyuridae; genus Sarcophilus; species Sarcophilus harrisii. Next base: position 234,422,965 of record NC_045429.1, on the reverse strand, counting down.
CCAGAAGTCCTGGAAGGAGGGTATGTAAATAACAATCACAAACACACCTTCTTCAGCAGCCAAGAGATAATCCAAAACCAATCTATTGTCCATTATTTCACGTGTCAGGGAATCCAATGATCCCCACAAGTATTTGAAGTCCTGTAACAGTCTTATCCTGTCTCAGAGAATCCAATGATTCCTGAGAGTCTTCAAGAACTACAACAATCTTATCATGTCTCAGAGAATCCAATGATTCCTGAGGGTTTTCGAGTCCTACAACAATCTTATCATATCTCAGAGAATCCAATGATTCCTAAGGGTTTTAAAGTCCTGCATCAGTCTTGTTATGTCTCAGAGAATCCAATGATTCCTGAGGGTTTTGAAGTCCTGGATTAGTCTGATTAATAAGTTTTGATGTCCATGAGTCAATTGTCATAATTGCCATGCTCTTTCAGTAGTGGGCACAATCAGTGATGAAACCACCTGATGTTTCTTGGGTCTTCTCCTTCATTTCAAGGATCTGCTCCATCGCTCTCTGATGGACAAGGAGAATATGGTTCATTGGCACCCATCTGATTCCTTCTCCATCTGTAGAGATACAAGCAAATTCTCTAGTCTCTTCCATTTACCACTTTCTGGATCTCTCCACATCAACTGGCAATTATCTAAAGATAGTAGAACTACTGGCACTGGACATTGCCCTTCCAGTGAGTTATAAAACCTGTCTGCCAGAGCCAGTGCATCTTTGCCAAAATTCAAGAAGTTAATAGTATAAAGAGCTAAATTTAGAAGTTTTCTAGGGTTACCTTGACTCCCTCTTTCTTTTGTTTTTAGAGGAGCATTTTAATGTCTCTGTTTCTCCTCTATACTATTGCCTGTCCTTGAAGATTAAAGGGTATGCCAGTGGTGTGTAAAATCTTTTACCGTGCACAAAAGTGTGCAAAATGTTTAGAGGTATATGCAGGTCCATTATCTGTTTTATTGCTTGTGGCACACCCATAATTACAAATGCTTGTATAAGGAATTCACTCAGTGACCACTCAGGCTGTCTCTTTTGCTACTGGTATTGCAAAAGTGAATTCTGAAAAGGTATCTACTACAACATGAATAAAAGATAGACAACTAAAAGATTTATAATTTATAATGGATCACATCCATTTGTAAAATTTCATTGGGTCTCAAACCACAAGGTTCTTCCCTGGAGGGAGATAGAAGCATGGAAAGGAAGGCAAGCTATACAGCCTTTTACTATGCTCCTGGCTTCCTCTCTTGTTATCCCAAATTATAAACATAAAGCTTGAGCAGTCTGATGATATTTATAATGAGATTATTGGGCTTCCTGAAATAAAGGAGTATTGGCCAACATAGAAGGCTATCTGCCTTTGAATTACCATTAAATATAGGACCTGGAAGTCCACTATGAGAGTGGACATGCAAAATATAAATCTTACCTGGATGCTTTCTCACTTGCTCTTGAAGTTCCTTAAAGAGCTGATATATATTCAAAGCTACACATTTTATTTGGGTTGTGGCAATTCCTTGTACCACACCTACTGAATAGGCCAAATCAAACGTTACATTTATATCTCCTGGATAATAAGTAGGAGCTAGAATGATGGCATACAATTCATTCAGCTCAATGAACTGAAAAGGAGTGCTTACTACTCTCTTTATAGTTAAGTCATGAGAGTATATGGCATAAATGTTATGTTTGGATGCATCTGGAAAGATAGTTGGTTCTTTAAGAATAACTTTAGAAACTTTTTCTTCAAGAATCCATTGCCAATTATGTCATAGTCTGGTTATCTTCAATGGAGACCCATGTGTAAGATTTGGAGCTGTGGCCCATAAAATTTGCCACTCTGGGATGGTTTCACAGTATACATTAATTTGTGCATTAGTATAAAAGGTGTATATTTTGTCAAGTCTTATTCCAGATAATTGTACTACTTGCTTAATGGCCTTTAATAAAATTCTAGCCACAAACACTGGATAAGGAGTAAGGCTTTATTCTGGTTGTGCTGGGAGGTTCTCCCACTCTATCACACTGTCTCCTTGATGAAGGAATGCTGTGGGTGCCCCTTTTGTATCAAAAACTTATATTTCCAAGGGTTTTTGAGTGACTCTTTCAACCACATTGGATAAAGCCAGTTTAGCTTCTCTGTTCTTAAGGAAAGTTTTTGTACTATAAACATCTTAGGGTCTACTTCATATCCTAAATATTGAAAAGGAGCAGGTCTTTGAATTTTTTCTGGAGCTATATGCAATTTGTAGTTCCTTAGTGGTTTTTTGGTCTTTTGTAGTCATGCTTCTAACATTTGTTCTTCAGGTGCACATCCCACTATATCACTATATCACTATATATATATATATATATATATATATATATATATATATATATATTTTAATAACATTACTTTTAGAAATGCTTTTCTTACTGGAGTAAGAGCAGCAACAACATACATTTGACACATAGTAGGGCTCTTTTTCATTCCCTGTGGCAAAACTGTCCATTCATATCTTTTATAAGGCTCAGCTAAGTTAATGCTGGGCACTGAAAAGGTAAACCTTTTCATATCCTCCATATCTAGAGGAATAGAATAGAAATAATCCTTAATGTTTATAATCCAAAGAGGCCATTCTCTAGGCAATTGAATAGGAGTAGGAGGGAACTGAAGAGTTCCCATAGTTTCCATCTGTTCATTACTTTTCAGTCAACATCCTCCATTTTCCAGATTTCATTCTTACAACAAATACAGGGGAATTCCAAGGACTTAGAGAAGATTATAAGTTTCCTTGGTCAAGTTGCTCCTGTACTATATCTAATAAAACTGAATTTTATTGCTACCTAAAGACCATTGTTCTATCCACGCTGGTGTATCAGTTTTCCATTGGATAGGAACAGGTGAAACTGTTGGCAGGCCTTCAACAGTAGCCCTGCCTAAAAAACTGAAGTACTCATTTGTAATCCTAATTGTTGTAAAATGTCTCTTCCCCACAGATTGATGGGGATTTTTTCAACTATAAAAGGAGTAAAAACTCCTGTTTCATGTTCAAATATCCATCTCAAAGGGGTAGCGTTGGCACCTCTAATGACTATGATCTGCAACAGTGTCTATCAATCCTTCTAATGGTATGCCATTTATATAGATAGTGAGCATATGTCAGTCAGCTGTCACAGCTGCTGGCCAAAATATTCCTGGATTTTGTTGCTTGGCATCAGAATCTGGGCAACTATCATCAGATTGCCTATTAGGAGTCTGTATCAGTAAACCTGATGCTACCACTTCTCCTGATTGATAAATTACACATTGTCTGCCTGTATTAGTGACTGGGATATTATCTACACATTCCCCAGTTTCCCAATCTGTATGCATGGACACTGTTTTGTACGTATTCTCAGGAGGTGAAATGGTCAAGCCTACTATGTCTGAAGACAAAGCATCCATAGGCTGGAGAGGAACAGATTTCACCTCTCCAGGGGATATCTCAGTTGTCCCAACTGAAAACAACTTTATTCTCCCCAATTGTAATCCCTTTCTCCCATCAGGTTGCTTCCTGGCTGATTGATTGTGTAATCCCTTTCTCCCATCATATTGCTTCCTGGCTGATTGGTTATGTCTGGATATTGAATTTCTAAAGGCTCTCTAAATGTAGCATCAGCTGCCATCATACCTCAAATATTTTTTGCATTGGGCCCTGGTGCTGGGCCCCTCATCCCGTTTCCCTGAATCAGTCTACATTCTGATGCCCAATGGAAGCCTCTGTTGCATTTTGGACATGGCATATTGGGTCTTATTCTCCCACCCTGTTTTCTCACTCTGTCTCTATGACAACATTGAGCTTTCAGATGCCCTACTTTACCACATTGAAAACATTGACAACTCTCTCTGGAAGTCCCTTGCCAAAAGGGACACTGTCTTCCCATGTTCAGATCTTGGGAAGTATGCATCATAGCCTTGGTATAAAAGTATTTGTGCCCACTTTGGCACAGAGTCTTATGATCTCCTTTAAGGGAACATCCTTGTGCAGTCCTAGTATAATTCTTTTACAAACCTCATTAGCATTTTCTTTAGCAAGTTGCCTTATCATAATTTCTGTTGCTGCATTTTCATCAATAGTTCATATGACAGCTGTTTGCAGACATCCCACAAAATCAGCAAAGGATTCATTTGCCCCTTGTGCTATTTTTGTGAAGGCCTCTTCTTTGTCCTGTTTAGCTGGGATAGTACCCCATGGTTTGATACAGCAGCAGCAATTTGTTCATATTCTGCTATGGGGTAATTAATCTGTACTGAAATGTCTGCATAAGACACCTGTTACACTTGTTAGTTGGTCATAGATGATTGGAGTATTAACTCCACTTTGACTATTTTGTTGGCCTTTTATCCTACAAAGCTCACTATATTCAGAAAGACACAAGTTTTATCCAGGTTCTAAGCATGTACTTGCTATAGATTTCCAGTCACTAGGGGTTAAGACTTAATTAGCCAAATTCTATAATAACATCTTAACATAAGGTGATGTAGCCCCATAAAGAGTACAAGCCTTTTTCAGGTCTTTGATAATTTCTAGATCAAAGGAAATGTATCTTCTACTTTCTTGACTTGAAGAATCAAACTGTTGAATCACAGGATACATTTCTATTCTCAAATCAGCTGTATTCTGCCCATCTTCTGTGGCTTTAAGTAGTGTTTTTTGCAATCTAGTCATAGGAAGGGGTGATTGCTGGGAGGGAGGTGCTAGTGGTATTTCTGCCCCTCCCACTCCTCCCTCCACCCTGAAAAGTGAAGTTGATGGAGAGGAGTCAGGGATCTCTCTAGTGTGGACAGGGTTGAAGATGGGCTATGAGAGTGAGAATCACCATACCATTCAGGTTCACTTAAGTCCTCATGCCCTCTGGTGATATTTCCATTATAATCTGTCCTTTGTCTTCCTCTTTTTCTTCACACTTCCTCATCTGGCTGTTCTTAAAACTTTTCTTTTTTCTATAACTTGAGGGATTCTTTAAGGCCAATTGTATTATGTTGTATATATAGAATGTTTCCTTAGAAATTGAATCAAGACTTTTATCATTGTAGTATTCACATAGTTGATCTCCTACTAGTTTCCAATTATTTGCCTCTATTTCTTCTTCCTTGAAGAACCAAGGAGATGTGCATTCTAATGTATCCAAGAGTCCACCAATCTGCTCCCAAGTTAAAAGCAAAACTTGTGTCTTGATCAACCTAACTATGCTTCCTATAGAGCTTCCTCAGGGCAGGAGTGGGAGTGGAGTTGGGGATTGCAGAGAATCTTTTCTTAATATCTGCCCCATTTCAGTTAGAAAAGATTACTAGTTTAGCCCTTAACAAAGTAAGTTCCCTGTTTGTCTATTAAAATACTTACCCTATTTTTTGGTCACCTGGGACTTCTTCAGTGAAATTAGGATCCTTGGTTCACATGTTGGACACCAAAATGTAAAGTCTAGACTAGCTCCCTGGAGGCCTCAAGATCAGCCAAAGTTGGGATAAGCAAAAGTCCTTGGTCTTCAGGAAGAGAAGTGAAGGAGATAGACAAACTGCCACAAGCTCGCCACCAACCTCTCTTCTCCTGGTCCTGCTGCAAAATGGAGTCCTCTTGCCTCTCTCACCCCACCCCTTAATCCTTACCTACAATTATCTGAATACACTAAACATCGAGCCAGCATGGAACAGTGAAAATGGCCATTTTTCCAAACATATGCTAATAGAATCATTGTCCAATAGGTAATTAGCCTTAAGTACTTGGTTATCTGATTCAAGCACATCTTTTAAAAGTGTCAGCCCTTTACAAATTATCATTCTTATGAGTGCAGACCATATTGGTTTCCATAATTTGACAATTAGAAGTCCTTGCCTCATCTATCAGTAGCAAAGGCTAAATTCTTTGAAGGGTAGGATCACTGCACCTGATTTTACTCTACCTTTTTTTCTTCTTCTCCATCTCATTTAACTGAATTTGCTTCTCCTTCAGCTACTTTTAGTTAGCAAAGGCTGTAAAAGAAAAAAATTGCTGATCTATCCCTTCCTCAATCCATTAAATCATCCTATTCTCTATCTGTAGCTGAATATATCTCTTTATTAAGTAGCCTTTTCAATACTGGTTTTTAAATGACTGTTTGGGAAGAGTATAAGGAATATGTGTACAGAAACAGACTTCTCTGGCTGGAAAATAGAGCCCAGAAACAGTTTCTCCTTTGTCAATCCTAGTATTATTCAGGAACTAAGATTCCTAAAGTTTAGAAAACTGTGAATTCTCTAATTCAAAACACAAAATAAATTAAATCAAGTGTTAATATATCCAGATAATGCAATTTAATTCAAGCAACTAACTTATAATTAAGCCCAACGATGAACTCATGAATGAGCACTAATGGACCAACACAACCAGTATAATTAAAGAATATATTTTACTAACATTTTAAAAGACATTTTATCAAATGAAAATTGATATCTTCATTTAATATTTTCAGATGTAATGACAAAGAACATAACTGAAGCAGAACTGGAAGATGAAGATAGAAAAAGGAAGCATTATGGAGATTTGTTACATCTTGATTATTTGGACAGGCGGAGAAGACACACGCGTCTTTCTAAGCTCTTCTCTTACCCTCTTTATCAATAATATATCAAGCCTCAAAAATAGTCTTGACTGCTACAATTCGTAAAGATAAGAAGTAGAACAACTCACCAGCCGAAAAAAATCTGCAGTCTCGCCAAAAAAGGTTGGTTCCGGGGCCAGGGGGGAGATCGGCGCAGACTGGGAGAGAAATTAGGTTCCGAGGAGAGTCTCAAACCGAGGGTGAAGGCACAGATCTCAGCACAAGCGCCAGCCCCAACCCGCATAAGGGGCTTTTCCTTGGGCAGTTGTGATCCTGCACGGCAGGAGGACGCAGCCCGGGTTAGCCTCCAATCTGCGCAGGGGGGAGCTCGGCTTGGGGCCATAGAGCTTTTTTTTCCAGGGCCGATTTGCATCAGGCAGAGACTCTGAGCAGAGTTTGTGGCTGTCTGCGTTCTGCAGTCAGCTGCTAATACTCACAGTCCCACAAGAGGCTCCGGCCTGGGCAGTGACACTTTCACCACTTAGTCTCTAGCCGAGGGCAATCGATAATCCACTCAGCCCTACTAAGCAGTTTGATAGCTCGCCAGTGCTGAATCCACCTCCTGTTGGGGAAGGGAAACTCTCACACAGAGCACTCCCATACCTTGGAGCGAAATCGGTTTACATCTCTCCCTATTCTGCGAGGAAGCTGGTAACCCCTTGCCTAGGAGACCTACCCTAAAGGCTTTAAAACATGAATAAAAAGATGAAAAGAACAATCGACAGCTTCTATGCAGAAAAAGAGCAGGTCAGCAAACCTGAAGAGACCTCAAACAGCAAAATGCATCAGACTGTCCTCCTTACAGAATGCTCTCATAGAAGAGGCCATTAAAAGTCTCAAAAGAGAGTTAGAAGATAAATGGGGAAAGGAAAGAGAAGCCTTACAAGAGAGCAACAACTTCCTGAAATCGAATTGAAAAATAAAGAATTCTACTACAAAGTAGGATTTGTGATTTGAAAAGACAAAGAACTCAGAAGAAAGTAGGATGCGGAATTGGAAAAGACAAAGAACACGCAAGAAAGTAGGATCTGTGAATTGAAAAGAAAATAATTCACTAAAAAAAAATTAGTGAAATGGAAAAAATCACAGACCAAAACAATACATTCAAAAACTCAATTGGACATATACAGAAAGAAGTAAAAAAAGCTATTGAAGAAAATAATTCTTTAAAAATTAGAACTGAACAAATTGAAACTAATGATTCATTGAGACAGCAAGAATCAGTCAAGCAAAACAAAAAAATGACAAACTGGAAAAACCACGAATTATCTACTTGCAAAACGACAGACTTGGAAAAATAGATCTCAGGAGAGATAATCTGAGGATTATTGGACTTTCTGAAAACTATGATGAAAAAAAGAGCCTAGATACTATTTTACAAGAAATCATCAAAGAAAACTGCCCAGATGTAATAGAATCAGAAGGTAAAATAGGCATTGAAAGAATTCATCGAACACCTTCTGAAAGAAACCCTAAAATAAAAACCCCAAGGAATATTGTGGCAAAATTTCAGAACTATAAGATTAAGGAAAAAATTTTACAAGCAGCCAAAAAAAACCATTTAAATACCGAGGTGCCACAATAAGAATCACCCAAGATCTGGCTGCCTCTACATTAAAGGAAAGAAGGGCCTGGAATATGATATTCCGAAAGGCACAAGAACTTGAGATGCAGCCAAGAATAAACTACCCAGCTAAGCTGAGCATTTTCTTCCAGGGAAGAAGATGGAATTTAATGAAACAAATGAATTCCATTTGTTTCTGAAGAAAAACCAGAACTAAACAAAAATTTGATCTCCAAGAATAGAACTCAAGAGATGCAGAAAAGGTAAAAATAACTCTTGAGAATTGTATTTCTGTAGTGGATATACAAAAAGAATACATATATAATTTGATTGTACTGATATAACATAAAAAGGGAGGTAGATATGGAAAAGGGATGATGGCAGAATAAGGTGGGAAGGAGGGATAAAAGAGGGGAACCACATCCCACAAAGAGGCTAAGGAAACTTATCATATCTGAGGGAATTTAGAGAGGGGAGGAACATTGTGTGAATCTTACTCTCATCAGAGTTGGCTCAAAGAAAAAATAATTGACATTTGTTTTAGAGAAAATTCTCTCTCACCTCATTAAAAACGGGGAGAGGAAAAGGAAAAGAAAAGAGTAATAAGGGAAGGAAGGGGAAAGACTCAAAGGGGGAGGGAGGGATTATAAAGAGGATAAGTATCGTGATACAAGAGGGACATAAGTTTAAAGGGGAAAGAGGTTGGGGAGGCAAGAATAAGTAAAGCACAATCTGGGGTTATTAGGATGGCAGGAAATACAGATTTAGTAATTCTAACTGTAAATGTAAATGGGATGAACTCCCATAAAGAGGAGGCAGATAGCAGACTGGATCAAAAGTCAGAACCCTACAATATGTTGTTTACAAGAAACACATTTAAAGCAGGGGGATGCATATAGAGTAAAAGTAAAAGGCTGGAGCAAAATCTATTATGCTTCAGGTGAAGTCAAAAAGTCAGGGTAGCCATCCTTATCTCAGATCAAGCAAAAGTAAAAATTGATCTAATTAAAAGAGATAAGGAAGGTAACTACATCCTGCTAAAGGGTACATAAACAACGAAGCAATATCAATATTAAACATATATGCACCAAGTGGTATGGCACTCAACTTCCTAAAGGAGAAGTTAGAGAGTTGCAAGAAGAAATAGACAACAAAACTGTAATAGTAGGAGATCTCAACCTTGCACTCTCAGAATTAGACAACAAAACACAAAACAAATAAGAAAGAAATTAAAGAAGTAAATAGAATATTAGAAAAATTAGGTATGTTGGATCTTTGGAGAAAATTGAATGGAGATAGAAGGGAATATACTTTTCTCAGCAGTTCATGGAACCTATTCAAAAATTGACCATATATTAGGACATAAAGACCTCAAAATTAAATGCAAGAAAGCAGAAATAGTAAATGCTTTCTTTTCAGATCATGATGCAATAAAACTACATTCAACAAAAAGTTAGGGTGAAATAGACCAAAAAGTAATTGGAAACTAAACAATCTCATCTTAAAGAATGATTGGGTGAAGCAGCAAATTATAGATACAATTAATAATTTCACTCAAGATAATGACAATGATGAGACATCATACCAAAATTTGTGGGATGCAGCCAAAGTCGGTAATAAGAGGGAATTTTATATCCTTAGAGGCTTACTTGAATAAAACAGAGAAAGAAAAGATTAATGAATTGGGCTTGCAACTAAAAAACTAAAAAAGACCAAATTAAAAACCCCAATCAAATACTAAATTGGAAATTCTAAAATTAAAAGGAGAAATTAAAAATATTGAAAGTAAAAAACTATTGAACTAATTAATAAAACTAAGAGTTGGTTCTATGAAAAGCCAATAAAATAGATAAGCCTTTGGTAAATCTGATTAGAAAAAGGAGGGAGGAAAATGAAATTAGTAGTCTTAAAAATGAAAAGGAGAACTTTCCACCAATGAAGAGGAAATTAGAGAAATAATAAGGAGTTATTTTGCTCAACTTTATGCCAATAAATTTGATAACCTAAGTGAAATGGATAACTACCTCCAAAAATACAGACTTCCCAGACTAACAGAGGAAGAAGTAAATTGCTTGAATAGTCCCATTTCAGAAAAAGAAATAGAACAGGCAATTAAACAACTCCCTAAGAAAAAATCCCCAGGACCAGATGGATTTACATGTGAATTTTACCAAACATTTAAAGAACAATTGGCCCCAATGCTATATAAATTATTTGATAAAATAGGGAATGAAGGAGTCCTACCAAATTCCTTCTATGACACAGACATGGTACTGATACCTAAACCAGGTAGGCTGAAAACAGAGAAAGAAAATTATAGACCAATCTCCCTAATGAATATTGATGCTAAAATCTTAAATAAGATATTAGCAAAAAGACTACAGAAAATCATCTCCAAGATAATACACTATGATCAAGTAGGATTTATACCAGGAATGCAGGGCTGGTTCAATATTAGGAAAACTATCAATATAATTGGCCATGTTAATAACCAAATTAACAAAAACCATATGATCATCTCAATAGATGCAGAAAAAGCATTTGATAAAATCCAACATCCATTCCTATTAAAAACACTTGAGAGTATAGGAATAAATGGACTTTTCCTTAAAATAATCAGCAGCATCTATTTAAAACCATCAGTAAGCATCATATGTAATGGAGACAAACTGCAACCATTCCCAATAAGATCTGGAGTGAAACAAGGTTGCCCACTATCACCGTTACTATTTAATATTGTATTAGAAACGCTAGCTATAGCAATAAGAGCTGAGAAAGAGATTAAAGGAATAAGAATAGGCAATGAGGAAGCCAAATTATCACTCTTTGCCGATGACATGATGGTATACTTAGAGAACCCCAGAGATTCTGCTAAAAAGTTATTAGAAATAATCCACAACTTTAGCAAAGTTGCTGGTTATAAAATAAACCCACATAAGTCATCAGCATTCTTATATATCACTAACAAAATCCAACAGTCAGAGTTACAAAGAGAAATTCCATTTAAAGTAACTACTGATAATATAAAATATTTAGGAATCTATCTGCCAAGGGAAAATCAGAAACTTTATGAGCAAAATTACAGACCACTTTTCACACAAATTAAGTCTGATCTAACCAATTGGAAAAATATTAAATGCTCTTGGATAGGGCGAGCAAATATAATAAAGATGACAATATTACCTAAACTAATCTATTTATTTAGCGCTATACCAATCAGACTCCCAAAAAACTATTTTAATGACCTAGAAAAAATAACAACAAAGTTCATATGGAAAAACAAAAGGTCAAGAATTTCAAGGGAATTAATGAAAAAAAAATCAAATGATGGTGGCTTAGCTGTACCAGATCTAAAACTATACTATAGAGCAGCAGTTACCAAAACTATTTGGTATTGGCTAAGGAATAGATTAGTTGATCAGTGGAATAGATTAGGTTCAAGGGATAAAACAGTCAACAAATATAGCAACCTAGTCTTTGACAAACCCAAAGATCCCAGCTTTTGGGATAAGAACTTACTGTTTGATAAAATTGCTGGGAAAATTGGAAACTAATATGGCAGAAACTAGGCATTGATCCATACTTAACGCCATATACCAAGATAAGGTCAAAATGGGTTCATGACCTAGGCATAAAGAATGAAATTATTAATAAATTAGAGGAACATAGGATAGTTTACCTCTCAGACCTGTGGAAGGGGAAGGTTTTTATGACCAAAGCAGAATTAGAGATCATTACTGATCACAAAATAGAAAATTTCGATTATACCAAACTGAAAAGTTTTTGTACAAACAAAACTAATGCAGACAAGATTAGAAGGAAGCAATAAACTGGGAAAATATTTTTACAGTCAAAGGTTCTGATAAAGGCCTCATTTCCAAAATATATAGAGAATTAACTCTAATTTATAAAAATCAAGCCATTCTCCAATTGAAAAATGGTCAAAGGATATGAACAGACAATTCTCAGATGAAGAAATTGAAACTATTTCTAGTCATATGAAAAGATGCTCCAAGTCATTATTAATCAGAGAAATGCAAATTAAGACAACTCTAAGATACCGCTACACACCTGTCAGATTGGCTAAGATGACAGGAAAAATAATGATGATTGTTGGAGGGATGTGGGAAAACTGGGACATTGATGCATTGTTGGTGGAGTTGTGAACGAATCCAACCATTTTGGAGAGTAGTTTGGAACTATGCTCAAAAAGTTATCAAACTGTGCATACCCTTTGATCCAGCAGTGTTACTACTGGGATTATATCCCAAAGAGATTATAAAGAAGGGAAAGGGACCAGTATGTGCACGAATGTTTGTGGCAGCCCTTTTTGTAGTGGCTAGAAACTGGAAACTGAATGGATGTCCATCAGTTGGAGAATGGCTGAATAAATTGTGGTATATGAAAATTATGGAATATTACTGTTCTGTAAGAAATGACCAACAGGATGATTTCAGAAAGGCCTGGAGAGACTTACACGAACTGATGCTGAGTGAAATGAGCAGGACCAGGAGATCATTATATACTTCAACAACAATACTAGATGATGACTAGTCCTGATGGATCAGGCCATCCTCAGCAACAAGATCAACCAAATCATTTCTAATGGAGCAGTAATGAACTGAACTAACTATACCCAGAAAAGAACTCTGGGAGATGACTAAAACCATTACATTGAATTCAGTCCCTATATTTATGCACACCTGCATCTTTGATTTCCTTCACAAGCTAATTGTACAATAATTCAGAGTCTGATTCTTTTTGTACAGCAAAATAATGTTTTGGTCATGTATACTTATTGTGTATCTAAGTTATATTTTAATATATTTAACATCTACTGGTCATCCTGCCATTTAGGAGGGGGGTAAGAGGTGAAAATTGGACCAAGAGGTTTGGCAATTGTTAATGCTGTAAAGTTACCCATGTATATATCCTGTAAATTAAAGGCTATTAAATAAAAAAAAAAAAAAAAAAAGAAAAATTTATAAAAAGTAAAGAAAGACGATTGGAAAGAAAGAAAAATAATATATCTCTATAATGTAAGTATTTCATATTCTCTATAATTTGGTAAATTTTAGAGATTTGAGTCCCACACATGGAAAACAATGTTTACTATGAGACAAACTGTTGATTTCATCTTTATAAATTGGGTTCATTAAAATAGCTTAAAAGTAAGAATTAAGTCATGATTTGTCTGTCAAAATATCATTTTTCCAATCCTTCTACCCCTCAGTTCTCATCCATACCACCTTCCTTGCACTACTCATTCTTTTATTTTCCCCAACTTTGCCACTTAGAAAACCAACTAAATTTTGCATTGTCCTCTTCTCTTGAATCCCTAGCATTCTTAATATAATAAAAGTATTAATATATTATCATCAAACACACCTTGCAAATCTTTAGCCTTAAATTAATCTAGACATCCACAGCCTTCCTTTCATTCCTATACATGTGCTACTGAACATAGAAAAACATTCCACAATTCTGACTGAATCCACTAGAAATTTATGCTGTGCAATCTCAACCAGGCCCTTAATACTTCTAGATAATTATTTTAAAACTTTATTTATTGACTCATTATACTATGCTCCAAAGTGGCTCTTCAAGCCTTTTTATACCTTTTCATACCTCCCATGGTTCCACCTTCCCCCACCTGTCAGCTGAAGACTTTGCTTCATTTGATGGGAAAAAAAATAGATTATTCATTATGAGATCCCTCATCTCACTTTTTCCTTGTCTCATACCATTCAGATACCATCTACCACTATCTCTTTCTTAATCTCTGCATCATAAGAAGTAGCCTTTACTTGTGTCAATTCTTCTGCCTATACAAGAAATCTTATTCCCACATATCTCCTGTCCTATCTGTCATCCTTACCCCCAGCACTTATCTTCAGTCTCTTTATATCTACTTGGTTCTTGCCCTACCAGTAGGTCACCTTCATTCTTAAACAATGACAACAAAAATACTCACTTGATTCTTTCATTCCCATGAACATTTTATATCTATATCAGTTCTAACCTTGTGACCAAATTCCTTGAAAAAGTTATCTTTAATGGATGCTGTCATTTTCTCTGTTCTCACTCTTCCTTTAACTTCTTACAATCTTGTTTCCAAAACTCATTATTTCTTTACAACTGTTGTCTCCAAAGTTACCAGTGACTTCTTAATGAACAAATCCAATCACCTTTTCTTATTTTTCATTCTCTTCAAGATTTCTTTAGGCTGTGACACTGTCAATCACCCTCTTCTCCCTGAAACTCTCTTCTCTATATTTCCAAAAATACTACATTCTCTTTTGATTCTCTTCCCACCTGTCAGATCATTCTTCATTATCTTTTGTTGGATCTTCATCCAGATCATCCATCTAATTATTGGTATCAAACAGGATCCTGCCTTGGAGCCTCTTGTCTTCTCTCTCCATACTACTTCATTTGATATCATCAGCTCCCATGAATTATTTTATAATAACTATTCTGATGATTCGCAAATATATCTTTGCCTAATATCTTTACTGATATCCAATTCTACATATTCAACTCCCTTTCAGGCATTTTGAATTTAACATGTTCCAAACTCAACATATTTCAACAGTTGACATAGTAAGTTCAGCATGTTCAAAACTTACCTCATTAACTTTTCCCTTAAATCCTACCTCCTTCTAAATTCCCTATTACTTGTCAAGGGCTACATCATCCTCCCAGTCCCTCAGGCTTTTGACTTAAATGTCATTTTTGACACATCATTATCTTTCTCTCCCATAGCCAGTTTATCAATTTCACCTTTGTAATATCTCTCAAATACAAACCTCTTTTTTTCTTATTATATTGCCACCACCCTGATGCAGGCCCTTCTTACTTCATATTTGGACTCTTGCAAGAGCCTATTGTTTGGTTTGTCTGCCTCAAGTTTCTCTCCACTCCAATCCATTCTCCAATCATCCACTGAAGTGATTTTCAAAACATTGACAGTGACTTCATTGCTATTCCACAACCAATGTACTTCATGTCACTGCTCTGGGGATTTTCTGAGCTATCTACCATGACTAGAATGCTCTCCCTCCTCATCCCCACTGGCTTTATTAACATACTTTCAATATCAACTAAAACCCCATATTCCATAGGAAGCTTTTTCCTATCACCATTAAATTTTTCCCTAAATTACAAGTCTGACCACAGCACCCTCCCTACCCTATACAATAAACTCCAGTAGCTCTTTATTGCCTCCAAGATTAAATATAAAATCCTATGTTGGGTGTTCAAAGTAGAGGAAGAGAACCTATGAAGGGTATTATTGAACATCCAACAGAGAATTTTATCTTTGATCCTGGAAGCAATAGGGAACCATGGGAATTATATAAGGCAGAGACAATGCTATGGTCAGACTTCTAAGACAGAAAAATCATTTTAGTGCCTGAATGGAGGATATATTAGAGTAGAGAGAGACTTGAGGCCAAATAGACCCACCAACATCCAAGATTATTACCAAGAGGCCAAACACAAGTAACTCTCCAGAATAGGAAAAAGAACAGTCCCATCCTTGTGTATGCTCCATATTATTATCCTTAATATATTTATAACACTTTATTTCCCCAAGTATGAGAAGTATCACATTGGAGCACTTTAACACCAATAAAGGACAGCCCATGGCTACTGGACATTTGTATTTTGAGGAAGGAAAGAGGAGATATATAAAGAAAGCTGATGAGACCTCAAAAACAAAAATTGCAATTTTGCCTTGGAATACTGATATAATCATGCATACCACCTTTGACCTATATTTGAATAATTAAATTTTCTTTCAAAATTGACTGACAACTAGGATTGCATTTTAATATAAATAAAGTTCACTCAATTCTGAAAAGAAATGAACTGAAGACAACATTGTTTATAAAAGAAATGGCAGTCAGGATTAAAATGAAAATAATTGTAACCTTAAAGCACAAAGAGTAATTAAAGACTGGAAAATATCTCATCTAGGACCCAGATTGCAAAAACAGCTTTTGCAAATGTTAAGAGTAGACTTGTTAATAAAAACTGTTAACAATAAGCATTCTGACCACAGGAATTTGAACTATTACTGGAAGTTATGTAAATACTTTCCCATAAATTGAAACTTTTTGATTAAAAGCTGGACTTACACATGTCCTCCACGTTTTTCCCCCCAAGGAAATACTTATTGACAAACTTGGTGGAATTGAATCAACTATTTCTAGAGTGTTATATTTTAAATGAGATTCCATTTTACAACTGCACTGTTCACTATTATTTCAGTTTCCAGATGATCCAAAATATAGAAATGTTATACTGTAATACCTGAAACTGGTTTCATGAGCTAGTTGCATGCAATTCTTGTATTTGACATTCAGTTTCAGGATTTGATGTTAGAAATGTCCAAAAAGATGGGTCTTAAAACTCATCAAATGATGTATAAATGAGTTATAATTAGATAAAATCTCTCCAATTATAATTAGAGTAATCTATCCCATGATAAATTTTGTCATTGATTTTCTTCTAATTAAGCAAAATATAAAACAAAAGAGTGGGCTTGCCAGAGATGCTGGTTACCATTATATAGGCTATTCAGGGAAAGGTAGCAATACCAAAAGGATCCCTAATAGATGGCAAAGTTCTACATATGCTTCTGTTGCAGATAGTATTGTGAGAGATTACAGTCCTAGACTACTACAGATACTTTCAATTGTTCTACATAATCAACCAAAATAATTC
The DNA here is from genome assembly GCF_902635505.1 of Sarcophilus harrisii. Taxonomy (NCBI): domain Eukaryota; kingdom Metazoa; phylum Chordata; class Mammalia; order Dasyuromorphia; family Dasyuridae; genus Sarcophilus; species Sarcophilus harrisii. Next base: position 234,406,067 of record NC_045429.1, on the reverse strand, counting down.
CACCCATTTTTTCTCATGGCAATAACCAAGTGGATGTTTAATGGTTATAGGCCAGACTGATACATATTAAGTATACAATCCAGGGAATTAACCCACCAGTGCATTTAACTTGGAAAGACTTTACATATAGGTAGGCTCCTAAATAAACAGTAGGAAAAATGGCTGAATACTCTTGGAAATACTGTAGGCTCTGAAGAATTAAATTGAGATACAATATGAAAGAACATAACAAGCATGAATATGATGCTGCACATTGGCAACCAAGAATTATAGAAAAGAAATGTATATTTGATGTTATCAGAGAACCAGAAATAAGTGTAAATTAAATTTGTGGTAACAACAACAAAAAAGAAAGCAATAGAAAGATCATGTGTTCTGATGGAATCTATGAAATATGAAGAGAATTAGGGAAAGGTACCCAGAACAATCAGTAATTGTTCTAGGAAGAATTTCTGAGAGCAAGAAAAACATGGGATGAGTTGTAATATGTATCATTAGAAAAAATACCCATTGAAACAGAGATTCATAAAAAGTATTGAAATAAATATGTAAATTATGAAAGAGAAGTCCAATTAGATCCTTATATAAGCTACAATTAATGTTGTAGCTAATAATAGGAAGAATTATCTGCAAATGCAAGAAATAATTTTTGTTTGAACTCCCATTCCAAAATCTAATAGCCTGCTTTGTCAATTAAGAGCTTTTATGTCATTATAATAACTTTTCACATATGAAAGTGTTTAGGCACAAATCTTACATAGTAAAACATGGAATCTGACTAAATAAAATATTTTATGTACTAATTATTTTAATCAAAGTAAAAGCCCTAGTCATTTAATTTAAGCAGCAAGCTATTAACTGCTGATTAAAGTCCAAAAAAGCATAATTTGGGAAATTTAATTCAATAATATGTTTACTTATTATGACAATATTTATTTTTTCTTGATGTTCTCAGTTCTTAGTGCAATACCTTAAACATAGCAGAGGTTTAAGCAATTCTTGTGTTATATTTGATTAATTTTTATGCAAATTTACCCTCTAATAGTACAGATTATGACTCATCAGTGCTTGCCTATTAGTTGAAGCTCTTACTCATATCCAGATGTAAAGCCTTCACAGCAAGTACAGATAAGGAGAGGGATATCTCTCTATATCTCTTGATTTTCAATGACTAGAGAAGGAGCTCTACTCTGTGTCATCTGACTACTCCTCTCCCCCAGTTATTTATTTCTCAATATACTTAATGCAATTTCTTGCCCACCAGGCATCTTTCAGCATTGTCTTTTGTGTGACACTCAAATTTAATTCTTTTGATTTTATAGTATCATTTAGCATATATAAATACAGACTAACTAGGTATAGTACTAATGCTATCATTATTTCATACTTTAAAACATCCACAGCTGAATGTTCAATAAATTCTCCCAGATAATGGGAAAAATGCATAAGTGATTGAGGGAAATGTTTGTGAGGCGATCAAAAATATTCAGAAAGTTGAATGCTAAATAATGCCAACTATGAAGGAAGAAAAATTAAGATTGACTACTTTGTGATGGTTATAGCAACTCATGCTGACAACCTAATGCACAAAAATATTATAATCTGTATTACTAAAATAAGTGTTTTATGCCAGTGGAATCACAGATCACCAAAATATCACATTCCCTACAATCACTGCTCCAAACAACAATACCATTTATTCCAATTCATTTTTCCTTCCCCAACACTTCTAAATGATGCATCAGTATCATTTAGTAATGTAAGAACCAAAATTGACACAATAGTGAAGGATAAACACAAAGTTAACACTATGTGGAAGGTCTTAGAGAGACTTTGAGAAGCTGTAGCCTTTTTTGTTCTCTCATACACCTAGATTTATAAATCTTGGGTTTCACAGAAGATTATTTGCAGATTATCTAGGCTTTCTATCACCGAGAATTTGAGGACTTCTTTCATAATCCCCCTCAGTTCTCTGCCTATAAATCTTGGAATCACCAACCATGAACTCCTCTCTTCCTCTTGTCCCATAAAAAGGGGAATTCCTACTTATCATTCATATTAATTCTGCCATTTATATCTCAGTACTCTACCTAAGTACTTAAAGTAGTGAAAGATCTTTCTCTAGCAGTTACTCTTTAATTCCCAAACAGTTCTAGTCTCCTTTATAATTGGGTCCTCATTAACAATGTACAAGCATGTTCAACTTTTCAGTTCAATTGTTTTTAATTGCATTTGACTCTTCAAAACTGTAACATTTACAAGTTAGAGAAATATAATTTCTGGGTTAGTAGTTATTTTGTTATTAATATTAACATTTTAATAAAAGGTCAGTAACATTCTCAAATTCCAAAGACAATTATGGCAATGAGCTCATGGCTTATATGCCCTTGGAAGAAGAGTATTCCTGAGCATGATAATCAACCCAAATTCATTAACAATTAGTGCAAGAATTAATATTGCAATGAGAGCTGGCTCTATTCTAATGAACTTTGTTTATGTCCTAAATTTACTTCTAAATTACCTCCAGCCTTGGACAATCTAGGCAAAGATTATCTCATCCAAAGTAGAGTAGAAGATTGAGTGGAGTCTGATTAAGATTGAAAATAATTGATTTAATTTCATTATTAATAATGTCTTTCAAGGCACTAAACTTTGAAATAAGGAAATATAGAAAAAGGGGGAACTCTGGATCTCCCCAAATAATTAGTCATTGATAATCATTTCTCTCAACTGCATTTGGAGATTTCTTGGAGAAGATGCTAGAGTATTTTTCCATTGCCTTCTCCAGTTTATTTTACAGATGAGGAAACTGAGGCAAACAAGGTTAAGTGACTTGCCCATGGTCACACAACTTGTAAGTGTCTGAGGCTAGAATTGAACTCATAAAGATGAGTCCTGACTGAAGGTATGGTTCTATTCAATATATCATCTATAATTCTTCAAATAATCCAGGATCATAACTTTGTTGTCATCTGTCATCTTTGACTCCTCAAATACCACTCTACATATCATGAACTGCTAAATTATGTTTCTACATTTATATTATTTCTCATAAACATCCTCATTCTTACATTCATATAATCACTACCTTGGCTCAACATCCATCACTTATCACACTTGCCTGTCACAAATGATTCCTAATTACACACCTTAACTCATACTTTTTCCCACTCCACTCTATCCTCCCCCCCAAAAAAAATATTTTCCTAAAGCTCACCATGTCACCCTGCAGCTCAATAAAGATTGTTGTTCAATTGTTTTCAGCCAAGTCAGATTCTTCTTGACTCATTTGCTGTTTTCTTGACAAAAATGTTGGAGTGATTTGTAATTTCCTTCTCCAACTCATTTTACAGATGAGAAAGCTGAGGCAAATAGGATTTGGTGACTTTCTCAGAGACACATAGCTAGTAAATGTCTGAGGTTAGAATTGAATTCAAATGGCCCCCTATTATGTGTAAGAACAAATATTAAATTCTTTGTCATGTGAAATTAATTTTTCTATTTTCTCTCCTAATACCTGGTCCCACCATAGAATTCTGGTTTTATTATATGCTACTTTTCTCCATCTACTTTATAATCCATTCAAAGTGGTTTTCTTACTATTTTTTATGTATGACATTACATCCCCAATTTGTTTCTTTGCATTGTCTTGTCAGTGCAGGAGAATAGTGAGAGAGCTTTCCCTACTTCTGCCTCCTAGAATTCTTTATTTGCTCCAAAATCCAGCTCAAGTATTATCTGGTGAAGGAAGTCATTCCTGGTCACACACACGCTAGGGGCATTCCTTACAAGTTTATCTTGTATGTATTCTACACATATATTTTGTGTGTGTCTATGTATATATGTACCTATATAGATGTATTCATATACATATATGTATATAATTCTAACACATACATAATCCCATCAGAATGCAAGATCATTGAGAGAAAGCACTATTCCCTTCTTCGAACCTGGCAAACACTAATATACACAAATACTTACATAAATACATATGAATAAACAGTGACTAGAGTGCTAAGTCAGGAGAAGGGAAGATCTGAGCCCAAAAAGATCTAAGTTATACTAAAATCTACTGATTTAAGGAACTGATTTTGAAAGTTATAGCAGTTTCTCTCTTTTTCCTGTAAGCTGCTAACTTTTTAATAGAAAATGTTATGTATATAAGAAGTCATACGACTATCCAAAACTTTCAATAAATCTCCCTAAGATAAGTAAGTCTGGGGCCTTTTATCTTCATTGGCATCCAGATAGTTTTCTAACTTCACAAAATATACTCCCCACAGAAATATCTCTTTCGTTAATAAACTTCAATTCCTGAACACAGAAAGTTTCAACTCCCTAGGTAACTACTAGAACTAGAAATGGCCCTTCCTTACTAGTACTGACCTCCATACTGTCCTCAGAAAATAGGCCAGTCTACTAGACTATGACCCGACTCTGTATTCTGGTAAATTTCTAAATCAAAATTCCCTTCTCTGGTCACTACATCTCTTTATGTATCATTCCTTATTCTCATTTGAATGTAAATCTCTTGAAAGCAAGTACTATATTTACTTTTGTGTTGTATATTCCCAGAACATATTAAGTACTTAGCACTTAGAAAATTATTTTCCATTAATTTATTCAAATAAAAAGGCAAGAGCAGACAGTTCTTGACTTGTGGCTCTGTCTTAGTCTTCCTACACAAATATATACTTTCATTTGCTTCTGTTGCAAAATATAATTGTCGATCATGTTGGAAGAAAGGAAAGATCCCCAGAAGGATAAAATACTAGAAAATAATTCCAAGGTATGAGGTTCAAAAGAGAATAAACTCAATCTTTAAAAAAACAAAAATGGGGCACCTAGGTGGTACAGTGGATAGAGCACCAGATCTGAAGTCAGGAGGACCTGAGTTCAAATTTGATCTCAGACACTTAACGCTTCCTGGCTGTGTAATCCTGGGCAAGTAACTTAAGTGAAATTGCCTCAGCAAAAAAAAAAATAAATAAATAAATAAAATAAAAATAAAACATTTTTAATAGTCTTTCTCATTACCCTTCATTGAACAAGAAAAAAAAGGAACAAAATATTCATCATAGACAAATACATTTCAGCAAAATAACTTCCCACATTAACCATGCTTGAAAATGATTTTTTTTTTAATTTATCATCATCATGGCAGAAGTTGAAGATTATACTTTAACTGGGAGGTACAGTAGATAGAGCAGTGGGTCTAGAATCAAGAAGAACTAAGTTCAAACCCAGCCTCAGATACTCACTAATTTTGTGATCAAGGCCAAATCACTTAATCTCTGCTTCAGTTTCCTCATCTGTAAAATGGGGATAATAATTACACTTATAGCCTGTGGGTGTTGAGATCATTAAATGAGATAATTATTGTAAACAACTTAAAAACAATACCTGGCATATAGTAAGTGCTATACAAATTATTGATTATTTATTATCCTCAGTCTTCTGGCTTCACAGTTTATTGATTCTGTCAGTGACCAAAGTTCTAAAACGTCAATGTCATTTTTTTCTTGAATATCATCATTACTGCATTATTGTTCTCTTTATAAAATACAAAGTACAGGGATTCTTTCAACAAAAGTTAGTCATCTTCTCATATTCCCTCCCCTCCCATATTCACTCATCAATCACAGTTACAAATGATAAGTCAAAAGTCATCTCCCAAAGTCATCTCAGCAAAGAGTTGGGTCATATATGTTTGAACAACTCAATAAAAAGACTCACCTTTGTATAAACAAAGGTCCATACTCTGTAATATTACATCTGAAAGATACTAAAGATATGGACGGGAAAGTGAGAACTTATTTATCAGAAACTTTTCTGATTGTTATATAAAGTTTGTCTTGGGGAAAGAAATTTTTAAAAGCTGATGTCTATAATGCATGTGAATTCATCAACAACTGCTGAACTTGAACAATTTTATTCTACAAAATATTAACAGTCAGAAATCCCTATTCTGAAGTTTCTGTTAATAAAATTAAGTAAGGTGGCAATTCTGCTCAGGATGCTCTGGATTTCAATAATGTCTTACCTATTTCATCACCTGATAGTCAAGATACTTGCAAAGCCTTTCTTGACTCATCATAGATTTTTTTAAGTTTGAAAGTGATTAAAAGATAAAAGGTCATTGGTTTTTGTATTTCTTAAGTCAAGTGTTCAACATTACTCATATCTGTGTAGCATTATATGGTCAATTGAGTTATGTCCACATTCAGACATGTACTCAACATTTGCAAATTATTTCTTGTCTTAGAGAAAAAATATTTTTTAAAAATTATTCATTGACAGACTCCAGGTTTTGGGATAAAAATTTCCTATTTGACAAAAATTGCTGGGAAAGTTAGAAACTAGTATGGCAGAAACTAGGCATTGACCCACACCTAACACTGTATTCCAAAATAAGGTCAAAATGGTTTTGTGATTTAGACATAAAGAATGATATTATAAGCAAATTAGAAAAACAAAGAATAATTTACCTCTCAGATCTTTGGAGAAGGAAGGAATTTGTGGCCTAAGAAGAACTGAAATTCACTATTGAACAAAAAATAGATAATTTGATTATATTAAGTTACAAAGTTTTGTATAAACAAAACTAATGCAGACAAAATTAGAAAGGAAGCAATAAATTGGCAAACCATTTTTACATTCAAAAGTTCTGATAAAGACATCACTTCTTTCTTTCTTTCTTTCTTTCTTTCTTTAATAGCCTTTTATTTACAGGTTATATGTATGGGTAACTTTACAACATTAACAATTGCCAAACCTCTTGTTCCAATTTTTCATCTCTTACCTCCCATCCCCTCCCCCAGATGGCAGGATGACCAGTAGATGTTAAATATATTAAAATATAAATTAGATACACAATAAGTATACATGACCAAACCATTATTTTGCTGTACAAAAAGAATCAGACTCTGAAATATTGTACAATTAGCCTGTGAAGGAAATCAAAAATACAGGTGGGCATAAATATAGGGATTGGGAATTCAATGTAATGGTTTTTAGTCATCACCCAGAGTTCTTTCTCTGGGCATAGCTGGTTCAGTTCATTACTGCTCCATTGGAAATTATTTGGTTGATCTCATTGCTGAGGATGGCCAAGTCCATCAGAACTGGTCATCATATAGTATTGTTGTTGAAGTATATAATGATCTCCTGGTCCTGCTCATTTCACTCAGAATCAGTTCATGTAAGTCTCTCCAGCCCTTTCTGAAATCATCCTGTTGGTCATTTCTTACAGAACAATAATATTCCATAATATTCATATACCGCAGTTTATTCAGCCATTCTCCAACTGATGGGCATCCACTCAGTTTCCAGTTTCTAGCCACTACAAAGAGGGCTGCCATAAACATTCATGCACATACAGGTCCCTTTCCCTTCTTTATGATCTCTTTGGGATATAAGCCCAGTAGTAACACTGCTGGATCAAAGGGTATGCACGGTTTGATAACTTTTTGAGCATAGTTCCAAACTACTCTCCAGAATGGTTGGATTCGTTCACAACTCCACCAACAATGCATCAATAAAGACATTACTTCTAAAATATATAGAGAATTCACTCAAGTTTATAAGAATTTAAGCCATTCTCCAATTGATAAATAGTCAAAGAATATGAACAGACAATTTTCAGATTAAGAAATTAAAACTATTTTAGTCATATGAAAAGGTGCTCTAAATCAATATTGATCAGAGAAATGCAAATTAAGACAACTTTGAGCTACCACTGCATATCTGTCAGATTGGCTAAGATGAGAGGAAAAGAGAATGATAAAGGTTGGAGGGGATGTGGGAAAACTGGAACACTGATACATTGTTGGTGAAACTGAGAATGGAGCCAACCATTCTGGAGAGCAATTTGGAGCTATGCTCAAAAAGTTATCAAGCTGTACCCAGCCTTTGACGCAGCAGTGTTTCTTACTGGGCTTATATCCCAAAGGGATTTCCAGAGAGACATCCAGAGAGAGGATTATGAGAACTGAGTGTGAATCACAACATGGCATTTTCACTCTTTTTGTTGTTGTTTGCTTGTATATTATTTTCGTTTTCATTTTTTTCTTTTTGATTTGATTTTTCTTGCACAGCAAGATAATTGTATAAATATGTGTGCATATATTGGATTTAACATGTTTAACATATATTGGATTACTTGCCATCTAGAGGAGGAGATGGGGGAAAGAGGGGAGGGAATTTGGAACACATGGTTTTGCAAGTGATAATGCTGAAGAATTATCCATACATGTGTTTTGAAAATTAAAACGCTTTTATGTATATATATATATATATATATATATATATATATATATATATATACATATATATAGATGTATAAAACAAAATATTCATTGCTACTCCAAATCCAACATGTCCAAAACCAGAATTATGCAATGGTTCATCTACAAGACCCCATTGAATTCACCTTTACAGATGTTATTGAGTCTTACAGGAGTGGAGCAAGTTGCCCAAAGTCACACAGTATTTTAGTGACAGAACTAGAAATAAATTTAAATTACATGGATCCTCAACCAGTGATATGTGTGCTACACTATATTGCCTCTTGTCTTCCATTCCAACGTAAAGGGCTGAAACTCTTGAGTCGATGCACTGAGGTTGTACAACCAAGCACTAAGGCTAATTACCGATTGGACAATACTCTATAAGCATATGCTTGGAAAATGGCCCTTCCCACTATCTTATGCTGGCTTGATAATTGGTGTATATGGAGAATTGTAGGAGGGACTAGGGGGTGGAGTAAGAATAGCCAGGGTCATTTCTGGGCGGGAGACAAAGAAGGAAGGTCTCAGAGATTCTGCTTCCATCCAATTCAATCCTACTTCTAAAGACCAAGAATAAAGACCAGAGAATTTTGCTTATCTTGACTCCAGCTGATTCTAAGATATTCATGGTGCTAACGTGATTATCACATTTGATGCCCAACATGTGGACCAAGGACCCTAATTTCACTGAAGAAGTCCCCTGTGACCAGGAAATAGGGTGAATATTTTAATAGCCAAACAGGGAATCTACTTTGTTAAGGGCTAAAATGGTAACCTTTTCTAGCTGAAATGGGGCAGATATTAGAAAAAGATTATCCCTCAACCCCAGCCCAGCCCCCTGCCCACCCCTGCCCCAAGGGGGCACTATAGAAAGGATGCTTAAGTTGATCAAGGGACAAGGCTTAATTATAACTTCATTGCAGATCTCTAGACTCTTGGATACATTAGAATACATGTCACCTTGGTTCTTAAAGGAAGAAGAGATAGGGCTAGATAACTGGAAGCTGGTAGGAGATCAACTATGTGAATACTACAAAGATAAAGATCCTCATTCAATTTCCAAGGAAACATTCTATATATATAACATAATACAAGTGGCCTTAAAAAAAAAATCCTGCAAGTTGTAGAAAAAAAGAAAAATTTCAGAACAGCGAGATGAGGAAGTGTGAGGAAAGAGAGGAAGACAAAGAACAGATTAAAAACAATATAACTAGAGGGCATGAGGAGTTAAGTAAGGATGAAGGGCGTGGTGAAGGGCATGGTGATTCTCTCTCTCACAAGGCAGCTTCAACCCCTCCTAAACTGGAACTGGTTTTTGACATGCCCCCAACAACTTCACCTTCCTGAATGGAGAGGGGAGGAGGAATAGTGGGAGGGGCAGTGACACCACCAGCACCTCTCCCCCAGGAATCACCCCCTCTTATGCCTAGATTGCAAAAGACACTACTTAAAGCCACAGAAGAAGGGCAGGATATACGTGATTTGAGAATAGAAACGTATCCTGTGATTCAACAGTTTAATGCTTCAGGTCAAGAAAGTAGAAGATATACTACTTTTGATATAGAAATCCTCAAAGACCTGAAAAAGGCTTGCACTCTTTATGAGGCTACATCAGCTGATGTTAAGATATTATTACAGAATTTGACTTATGAAGTCTTAACCCCTAAGGACTGGAAATCTAAAGCAAGTACATGCTTAGAACCTGGACAAAACTTGTTGTGCCTTTCTGAATATAGTGAGCTTTGTAGAATACAAGGCCAACAAAATACTCAAAGTGGACTTAATCCTCCAATTACCTACTCAACTAATAGGGGTAGGTTCTTATGCAGAAATTTCAGTACACATTAATTACCCCTTAGCAGTATATGGGCAAATTGCTGCTGCTGCTATCAAAGCATGGGCTTTTTTCCCCAATAAAAACGACAAGGGTGAAGCTTTCACAAAAATAACACAAGGGCCAAATAAACCCTTTGCTGATTTTGTGGGACATTTGCAAACAGCTGTCATATGAACTACTGATGAAAATGCAGCAACAGAAATTATGATAAGGCAACTTGTTAAAGAAAATGCTAATGAGGTTTGTAGAAGAATTATACTAGGACTACACAAGGATGTTCCCTTAGAGGAGATCATAAGACTCTGTGCCACAGTGGGCACAAATACCATTTATACCAAGGCTATGATGCAGACTTCCCAAGATCTGAACATGGGAAAACAGTGTCCCTTTTGGCAAGGGACTTCCAGAGATACTTGTCAATGTTTTCAATGTGGTAAAGTAGGGTATCTGAAAGCTCAATGTTGGCATAGAGACAGAGTGAGAAAACAGGGTCAAGGAAAAGCAAAAATTGATCTAATTAAAAGAGATAAGGAAGGAAACTACATCCTGCTAAAGGGTAGCATAAACAACGAAGCAATATCAATATTAAACATATATGCACCAAGAGGTATGGCATCCAACTTCCTAAAGGAGAAGTTAAGAGAGTTGCAAGAAGAAATAGACAACAAAACTGTAATAGTGGGAGATCTCAACCTTGCACTCTCAGAATCAGACAAATCAAACCACAAAACAAATAAGAAAGAAATTAAAGAAGTAAATAGAATATTAGAAAAATTAGGTATGTTAGATCTTTGGAGAAAATTGAATGGAGACAGACGGGAATATACTTTCTTCTCAGCAGTTCATGGAACCTATTCAAAAATTGACCATATATTAGGACATAAAGACCTCAAAATTAAATGCAAGAAAGGAGAAATAGTAAATGCTTTCTTTTCAGATCACAATGCAATAAAAATTACATTCAACAAAAACTTAGTGGTAAATAGACCAAAAAGTAATTGGAAGCTAAACAATCTCATCTTAAAGAATGATTGGGTGAAACAGCAAATTATAGATACAAGTAATAATTTCACTCAAGATAATGACAATGATGAGACCTCATACCAAAATTTGTGGGATGCAGCCAAAGCAGTAATAAGAGGAAATTTTATATCCCTAAGAGGCTTACTTGAATAAAACAGAAAAAGAAAAGATTAAAGAATTGGGCTTACAACTAAAAATCTAAAAAAAGACCAAATTAAAAACCCCCAATCAAATACTAAATTTGAAATTCTAAAATTAAAAGGAGAAATTAAAAATATTGAAAGTAAAAAAACTATTGAATTAATTAATAAAACTAAGAGTTGGTTCTATGAAAAAGCCAATAAAATAGATAAGCCTTTGGTAAATTTGATTAGAAAAAGGAGGGAGGAAAATGAAATTAGTAGTCTTAAAAATGAAAAGGGAGAACTTTCCACCAATGAAGAGGAAATTAGAGAAATAATAAGGAGTTATTTTGCCCAACTTTATGCCAATAAATTTGATAACCTAAGTGAAATGGATGAACAACTCCCTAAGAAAAAAATCCCCAGGACCAGATGGATTTACATTTGAATTCTACCAAACATTTAAAGAACAATTGGCCCCAATGTTATATAAATTATTTGATAAAATAGGGAATGAAGGAGTCCTACCAAATTCCTTTTATGACACAGACATGGTACTGATACCTAAATCAGGTAGGTTGAAAGCAGAGAAAGAAAATTATACACCAATCTCCCTAATGAATATTGATGCTAAAATCTTAAATAAGATATTAGCAAAAAGACTACAGAAAATTATCCCCAGGATAATACACTATGATCAAGTAGGATTTATACCAGGAATGCAGGGTTGGTTTAATATTAGGAAAACTATCAATATAATTGGCCATATTAATAACCAAATTAACAAAAACCATATGATCATCTCAATAGATGCAGAAAAAGCATTTGACAAAATCCAACAACCATTCCTATTAAAAACACTTGAGAGTATAGGAATAAATGGACTTTTCCTTAAAATAATCAGCAGCATCTACTTAAAACCATCGGTAAGCATCATATGTAATGGGGACAAACTGCAGCCATTCCCAATAAGATCCAGAGTGAAACAAGGTTGCCCACTATCACTGTTACTATTTAATATTGTATTAGGAATGCTAGCTTTGGCAATAAGAGCTGAGAAAGAGATTAAAGGAATAAGAATAGGCAATGAGGAAACCAAATTATCACTTCTTTGCTGATAATAGAGCAGCAGTTACCAAAACCATTTGGTATTGGCTAAGGAATAGATTAGTTGATCAGTGGAATAGGTTAGGTTCAAGGGATAAAACAGTCAACAGCTATAGCAACCTAGTGTTTGACAAACCCAAAGACCCCAGCTTTTGGGATAAGAACTTACTGTTTGATAAAAATTGCTAGGAAAATTGGAAACTAATATGGCAGAAGCTAGGCATTGATCCACACTTAACACCGTACACCAAGATAAGGTCAAAATGGGTTCATGACCTAGGCATAAAGAATGAAATTATAAATAAATTTGAGGAACATAGGATAGTTTACCTCTCAGACCTGTGGAAGAGGAAGGAATTTATGACCAAAGAAGAACTAGAGATCATTACTGATCACAAAATAGAAAATTTCGACTATACCAAACTGAAAAGTTTTTGTACAAACAAAACTAATGCAGACAAGATTAGAAGGGAAGCAATAAATTGGGAAAATATTTTTTACAGTCAAAGGTTCTGATAAAGGCCTAATTTCCAAAATATATAGAGAATTGGCTCTAATTTAGAAAAAATCAGGACATTCTCCAATTGATAAATGGTCAAAGGATATGAACAGACAATTCTCAGATGAAGAAATTGAAACTATTTTTAGTCATATGAAAAGATGCTCCAAGTCATTATTAATCAAAGAAATGCAAATTAAGACAACTCTGAGATACCACTACATACCTGTCAGATTGGATAAGATGACAGGAAAAAACAATGATGATTGTTGGAGGGAATGAAGGAAAACTGGGACATTGATACATTGTTGGTGGAGTTGTGAACAACAAACCATTCTGGAAGCAGTTTGGAACTATCTCAAAAGTTATCAAACTGTGCATACCCTTTGATCACAGTGTTACTACTGGGCTTATATCCGAAAGAGATCATAAAGAAGGGAAAAGGACCTGTATGTGCAGGAATGTTTGTGGCAGCCCTCTTTGTAGTGGCTAGAAACTGGAAACTGAGTAGATGCCCATCTTGTGGAGAATGGCTGAATAAATTGTGGTATATGAATATTATGGAATATTATTGTTCTGTAAGAAATGACCAACAGGAAGATTTCAGAAAGACCTGGAGAGACTTAAATGAACTGATGCTGAGTGAAATGAGCAGGGCCAAGAGATATATACTTCAACAACAATACTATATGATGACAATTCGATGGACTTGCCATCTACAGCAATGTGATCAACCAAATCATTTCAATGGAGCAGTAATGAACTGAACCAGCTACACCCAAAGAACTCTGGGAGGAGTGAAACTATTACATTGAATTCCCAATCCCATATTTTTGCCACCTGCATTTTTGATTTCTTACAGGCTAATTGTACAATATTTCAAGTCTACATTCTTTTGTACAACAAAATAACAGTTTGGTCATTATACTTATTGTGTATCTAATTTATATTTTAATATATTTAACATCTACGATCATCTTCCATCTGGAGGAGGGTGAAAGGAAAATTGAACAAGATTTGGCAATTGTCAATGCTGTAAAGTTACCTATACATATAACCTGTAAATAAAAGGCTATTAAATAAAAAAATAAAATAAAATAAAAAGAAATAGTGATCAGAAGTGTATGCTGGAGCCAAATTGATTGTCTCTTGAGAATTTCATGGTTAAATTTTCAGTGTAATATTAATATCTCAGGAATTGGAAAATATTACAAATATGGACTAAATTTATTGTTTTTTATTTCTAATTTAATAAAATAAAAAATAATGTTAATAATATAGGTTAAACTTGTTTTTTTTTTTTGTTTTCTTTTTAATTTAATAGCCTTTTATTTACAGGTTATATGCATGGGTAACTTTACAGCATTAATGCAAACCTCTTGTTCCATTTTCACCTACCCCACCCCTCCCTAGATGGCAGGATTGACCGTAGATGTTAAATATTTAAATATAATAAACACAATATTATACATGACAAAAGTATTTGCATACAAAGTTAGACTTCGAATATTACAATTGTCTGAAGAAATCAAAAATACGAGTGATAATTAGGGATTAGAATTCAATTAAGGTTTTTAGTCATCTCCCAGAGTTCTTTTCTGGATATAGCTGGTTCAGTTCATTACCTCCATTAGAAAATGATTTGGTTGATCTCATTCTGAGGATGCCTGGTCCATCAGGAACCTGGTCATATATATTGTTGTAAGTATATAATGATCTCCTGGTCCTGCCGATTTCCTCAGCATTAGTTCGTGTAAGTCCTCCAGGCTCTGAAATATCCCTTGGTCATTTCTTCAGAACAAATATTCCATAACATTCATATGCCACATTTATTCAGCCATCTAACTGATGGACTCCATTCAGTTTCGTTTTAGCCACTACAAAAGGCTGCCTGGCTGACGATGCCACACAGGTCCTTTCCTTCTTTATAATCTCTTTGGGATATAAGCCCAGTGTAACACTCCTGGATCAAGGGATGCACAGTTGATGCTTTGAGCAAAGTTACAGGCTTCTCAATATTGGTGGATTCATTCAACTCCAATAGCTTCAATGTCCGTTTTCATCCCTCAGCATCATCATTGATTTTTCTGTCATCTAGCCAATCTGAACAGGTGTGTAGTGTCTTAGGTTGTCTTAATTTGCATTTCTCGGTTTAATGACTTGAGCATCTTTTCATTGACTGAAATAGTTTCAATTTCTTCATCTGGCATTGCTTTCATATCCTTTGCATTTTCAGTTGAGAATGGCTTGATTTTTTATAATTAGAGTTAATTCTCTATATATTTTGGAAATGAGGCCTTTATCAGAACCTTTGACTGTAAAAATATTTTCCCAATTTCCAATTGTTCTTTAAATGTTTGGTAAAATTCAAATGTAAATCCATCTGGTCCTGGAGATTTTTTCTTAGGGAGTTGTTTAATTTCCTGTTCTATTTTTTCTGAAATGGGATATTCAAGCAATTTACTTCCTCCTCTGTTAATCTGGGAAGTCTATATTTTTGGAGTAGTCATCCATTTCCTTAGTTATCAATTATTGGCATAAAGTTGAGCAAATAACTCATTATTTCTCTAATTTCCTCTTCATTGGTGGAAAGTTCTCCTTTTCATTTTAAGACTACTAATTTCATTTCCTCCCTCCTTTTTCTAATCAAATTTACCAAGGCTTATCTATTTTATTGGCTTTTCATGAACCAACTCTTAGTTTTATTAATTAGTTCAATGGTTTTTTACTTTCAATATTTTAATTTCTCCTTTTAATTTTAAATTTCCAATTTAGTATTTGATTGGGGTTTTAATTTGGTTTTTTAGTTTTTTTAGTTGCAAGCCCAATTCATTAATCTTTTCTTTCTCTGTTTTATTTAAGTAAGCCTCTAAGGATATAAAATTCCCTCTTATTACGCTTTGGCTGCATCCCACAAATTTTGGTATGCGTCTCATCATTGTCATTATCTTGGGTGAATTATTAATTGTATCTATATTTGCTGCTTCAATCATTCTTTAAGATAATTGTTTAGTTTCCAATTACTTTTGGTCTATTTCCCTAACTTTTTATTGAATGTAGTTTTATTGCATCATGATCTGAAAAGAAGCATTTACTATTTCTGCTTTCTTGCATTTAATTTGGGTCTTTATGTCCTAAATATGGTCAATTTTGAATAGGTTCCATGAACTGCTGAGGAAGAGAAGTATATTCCCGTTGTCTCCATTCAATTTTCTCAAAGATCTACATCCCTAATTTTTCTAATATTCTATTTACTTCTTTAATTTCTTTCTTATTTGTTTTGTGGTTTGATTTGTCGATTCTGAGGTGCAAGGTTGAGATCTCCCTATACAGTTTGTTGTCTATTTCTTCTTGCACTCTTGCTTCTCCTTTAGGAAGTTGGATGCCATACCACTTGGTGCATATATGTTTAATATTGATATTGCTTCATTGTTTATGCTGCCCTTTAGCAGAATGTAGTTACCTTCCTTATCTCTTTTAATTAGATCAGTTTTTGCTTTTGCTTGATCTGAGATAAGAATGGCTACCCCTGCTTTTTTGACTTCACCTGAAGCATAATAGATTTTGCTCCAGCCTTTTACCTTTATTCTATATGGTTCTCCTCTTTAAATGTGTCTTTAAACAACATATTGTAGGGTTCTGACTTTTGATCCAGTCTGATATCTGCCTCCTATTTATGGGGAGTTCATCCCATTCACATTTATGGTTGAGATTACTAATCTGTTTTCTCCATCCTAATAACCCCAGATTATGCTTTACTTTTTCTTGCTCCCCAACCCTCTTTCCCTTTTGAACTTATGTACCCCACTTGTATCCAATGTTCCCTCTTTAGAATCCCTCCCTCCCCTTTGAATCTTTTCCCTTCCTTCCCTTATTCTCTTTTCTTTTCCTTTTCTCTCCCTGTTTTATAGGCGAGAGAATTTTCTCTAAACAATTATTTATTTTTCTTTGAGCCAACTCTGATGGAGTAAGATTCACACAATGTTCCTCCCCTCTCTAAATTCCCTCAGATATGATGTTTCTTTGCCTCTTCATGGGATGTAAGCTTCCCTTTTTATCCCTCCTTTCCACCTTATTCTGCCATCATCCTTTTCCATTCTACTTCCCTTTTTATGTTATATCATAAAATCAAATTATACATGTATTCATTTTCTATATCACAACGAAATACAATTCTCAAGAGTTATTTTACCTTTCTCATCTCTTGAGTTCTATGTTGAGATCAAATTTTTGTTTAGTTCTGGTTTTTTTCCTTAAAACAACTGAATTCATTTGTTTCATTTAATGTCCATCTTCTTCCTGGAAGAAATGGTCAGTTAACTAGTGTTATTCTTGGCTGCATTCAGTTCTGTAGCCTTTTGGAATATTAGATTCCAGGCCCTTCGGTCCTTTAATGTGGGAGGCAGCCAGATCCTGGGTGATCCTTATTGTGGCAGCTCAGTATTTAAATTGTTTTTGTTTTTGGGGTTTTTGGTTTTGGCTGCTTTTAAAATTTTTCCTTAATCCGATAGTTCTGAAATTTCCTAATATTCCTTGAGGTTTTATTTTAGGGTTTCTTTCAGAAAGTGTTCTGAATTCTTTCAATGCCTATTTTACCTTCTGATTCTATACATCTGGGCAGTTCTCTTTGATGATTTCTTGTAAAATAGTATCTAGGCTCTTTTTTCATCATAGTTTTCAGAAAGTCCAATAATCCTCAGATTATCTCTCCTAGATCTATTTTCCAAGTCTGTCGTTTTTGCAAATGGGTAATTCATGGTTTTCAGTTTGTCATTTTTGGTTTTGTTGACTGATTCTTGCTGTCTCAATGAATCATTAGTTTCTATTTGTTCAGTTCTAATTTTAAAGATTATTTTCTTCATTAGCTTTTTACTTCTTTCTGTATATGTCAATTGAGTTTTAAATGTATTGTTTTGGTCGTGAATTTTTTCCATTTCACTAAATTTTTTATTGAGATTTTTTCTTTCAATTCCACAGATCCTACTTTCTTGCAAGTTCTTTGTCTTTCAGTTCAGATCTCTCTTTCTGAGTTCTTTTGTCTTTTATTCACAAATCCTACTTTCTAGTGAATTCTTTATTTTTCCAATTCACAATTCTTACTTTCCTGAGATTTTTATTTTTTCCATTCACAATTTGTTTCCCTGCACTTCCTGAATTTTATCTTTTCAATTCGTATTTAGGGAAGTTGTTGCTCTCTTGTAAGCTTCTCTTTCCTTTCCCATTTATCTTCTACTCTCTTTAGAGACTTTTAGGTCTCTTCTATGAGGCATCATGTAAGGACAGTCTTGTGCATTTTGCTGTTTGCTGTCTCTTCAGGTTTGCTGACCGCTCTTTTCTGCATAGAAGCTGTCGATCATTCTTTTCATCTTTTTATTCATGTTTTCAAAAGCTCATAGGGTATGTCTCTAGGCAGGGGTTACCAGCTTCCTCTGCAGACAGGAGAGTAAATGATTTCTGGTCTCGAGGGTTTAGGAGTTCTCTGGTGAGAGTTTCCCTTCCCCCAACAGGAGGTGGATTCAGCACTGGCCGAGCTATTGAAGTGCCCAGTTGAGCGGTGTGGGTTAGCAATTGCCCTAGGCTAGAGACTAAGGGGTGAAAGTATCACTGCCCCAGGCCAGAGCCTCTTGTGGGACTGTGAGTATTAGCAGCTGACTGCTGACCTCAGACCGCCAATTCTACCGAACTCTGCCTGGAACTCTGCCCCAGTGTCTCTGCCCGACAAATCACCTGAGAGCTCTATGGCCCAAGCCAGCCCCACTGCACAGATTGGAGGCTAACCCGGGATGTGTCCTCCTGCCATGCAGGATCACAACTGCCCAAGGAAAAGCCCTGTACTGCAGGTTGGGGCTGCGAGCTTGTGCTGAGATCTGTGCTTTCACTTTCGTTTTGAGACTCTCCTTGGAACCTAATTTCTCTCCCAGTCTGCGCTGATCTCCCCCCTGACCCCGGAACAAACCTTTTTTGGCGAGACTGCTGATTTTCTTCAGCTGGTGAGTTGTTATACTTCTTATCTTTACGAATTGTAGCAGTCAAGACTATTTTTGAGGCCTTTTAACCCTTCAGTATAATTACCTCACTACATCACATTGAGCATGAGCAGCCATAAGCAACCTACTGTGATTAAAATATACCTTTTCAGAGTTCCAGCCCACTACATTGCCCACTTTCTTTTGTTTTAGAACACAAGTGGTTATGCCCTCCCTGACTTCTAAAGAAGAAAGATGAGAAATCCAAAAAGAGGTGATCACACCCTCTCTGACTTCTCAGAAAGGGAGATGAAAACACCAAAAGGAAATGGGGTGTCAAACTAGATAGTGTTAGCAGGTATCCTCTGGGCTGAAATTGAAACAGGTATACATCAATCCATTAGCATGGGAGGTATCCATTAGGTATGGGAGGAGCACATAGTAATATAACTTGCTAGTAGTGATGTAACAAACAACATGGATCATGGAGGAATCACACAGGCAAGTAGTGATATAACAAACAGTATGAATCAATATAGTGATATGACAAACAATATGGATATATATGTCCATAAGTCCTAGAAGGAACATATATAAATAACAATCACCTATACACCTCCTTCAGCAATCAAGAAACAGTCCAAAACCAATCTATTTATTGTCCTTTACTTCACATGTCAGGGAATCCAATGATTCCTGCAAGTTTTGAAGTTCTGCAACAGTCTTATTATGTGTTAGGGAATCCAATGATTTCCTACAGATTTTGAAGTCCTGCAATAGTCTCATCATGTCTCAGGGAATTCAATGATTCCTGCTGGTTTTTAAAGTCCTACAGAAGTCTTATTAACAATGTTTAATGCTCATGAGTCAATTGCCATAACTGCCATGCTCTTTCAGTGGTGGCACAATCAGTGATGGAACTACCTGATGTTTCTTGGGTCTTCCACTTCATTTCAATGGTCTTCTCTGTCTTTCTCCAATGGACAAAGCAAATATGGCTCATTGGCACCCATCTGATTCCTTCTCCATCTGTAAAGATATAAGCAAATCCTCTCCCTAAAGAAGTTAACCTATCTGTTCCCTTCTAGTTGCCACTTTCTGGATCTCTCCATATCAGCTGGCAATTATCTAAAAATAGTGGAGCTCCTTGCACTGGACACTGCCCTTCTGGTGAGTTATAAAACCTTTCTGCCAGGCCTAATGCATCTTTATCAAAAATCAAAAAATTAATAGAATAAAGAGCTAAATTTAAAAGTTTGCTAGGGTTACCTATGGCTCCCCTTCTTTTTTGTTTTTGGAAGAGCATCTTTTTATATATATATATATTTATTGTTATTATTATTAAGCTGTTTATATACAAAACATATGTATGGGTAATTTTTCAACATTGACATTTATGAAAACATTTGTTTCAACTTTTCCCCTCCTTCCTTCCACCCCTCTCCCCTAGATGGCAGGTAGTCCCATACATGTGAAATATTTTAAAGTATGTGTTAAATACAATATATGTATACATATTTATACATTTATCTTGTTGCACAAAAAATATCAGATTTATAAAGAAGATAAAAATAACCTGAGAAGAAAAAACCAAAAATACAAGCAAATAATATCAGAAAGAGTGGAAATGATAAGTTGTGGCCCATACTCAATTCCCAGTGTTCTTTCTCTGGGTGTAGTTGGTTCTGTTCATTAAAGATCAGTTGGAACTGATTTGCATTATTTCATTGTTGAAGAGAGCCATGTCATCAGAATTGAATATCATATAGTATTGTGGAAGTGTATAATGATCTCCTGGTTCTGCTCATTTCACTTATTATCAGTTCATGTAAGTCTCTCCAGCCCTCTCTAAAATCATCCTCCTGATAGTTTCTTATAGAACAATAATATTCCATACACTTCATATACCATAACTTATTCAGCCATTCTCCAACTGATGGGCATCCACTCAGTTTCCAGTTTCTTGTCACTACAAAAAGGGCTGCCACAAATATTTTTGCACATATGGGTCCCTTTCCCTTCTTTAATATCTCTTTGAGATCCAGGAGCACTGCTGGATCAAAGGGTATGCACAGTTTGATAACTTTTTGAGTATAATTTCAAATTCCTCTCCAGAATGGTTGGATCCATTCACAACTCCACCAACAATGTATCAGTGTTCCAGTTTTCCCACATCCCCTACAACATTCATCATTATCTTTTCCTGTCATCTTAGCCAATCTGACAAGTGTATGGTAGTATCTCAGAGTTGACTTAATTTGCATTTCTCTGAACAATAATTATTTGGAACACCTTTTCATATGACTAGAAATAGTTTCAATTTCTACATCTGAAAACTGTCTGTTCATATCCTTTGTCTATTTATCAATTGTAAAATGGCTTTATTTCTTATAAATTAGAGTCAATTCTCAACATTGGGGTCCTCAAACTATGGTCCGTGGGCCAGATACTGCCCACTGAGGACGTTTATGTGGCCCGCTGGGTTATAGCAAAATTGGACCAGAAATGACGTTTGACCTAAACTCGCATTAGCAATGCACACTTCCAGCACTAGGCTAAGGCAGCAGAGACAGAGTGTGAGGCGATACTGAGTTGTGGTGAGTACCCAGGTCATGATGTGTGGTGTGGGGAAGGGAGAGAGATGCAGAAGACAGAGAACTGATGGCCCTACCACCTTATACAATAATGGCAGCCACCAAAACAGACAGACTGGGATGTACAGTGCATGCTGCACATGTCACAGCCACTGCAGGGGGAATTCACTGCAACAGTGAAGGTCAGAAGCAGGAGCGTGAAGAGTAGGAGAGAGAGTGTGAGAAATGGAGACATCACAGTGCAGAGGCAGTTTGGAGGAAGTTGGGCATTGCAGTCTGTATGTCTCTGTGTGGGCAAAGTTATTGCTGGCATATTGTTTTTGTAGCACTCTATATACATATATATTGGTATTTTACTAATAGCAATTTGGAATCCCTAGGAAATAATGATGTCAAGAAAAAGAAAAATTGACTCAGAGTATAGGATATTCAAAGAACAGTGGACTTATGATTACTTTTTCATGCAGTACAAGGAAATAGATGTATGTCTGATATGCCAGAATATAGTGTCTGTGTTCAAAGAATATAATTTGCGTCAACACTATGAAACTCAACATAAAGATAAATATGATGCTTTGGAGAAGTGAGAAAAGATAAAATATTAAAACTGAAAAATATATTGACAACTCAGCAAATACTTTTATGAAGCAGAAGCAGCTAAATATTTCATCACTGCAAGCAAGTTTTCAAGTTGCTAAGCTAATAGCACACACTGGCAGACTATTCGTGGAGGGAGAATTTGTTAAAGAATGCCTTCTTTCTGTTGCCAAAGAGATGTGTCCAGAGAAGGTCGATTTATTTAGTACAGTGAGTCTTTCAGGACCTACAGTTACACAGAGGATTGAAGAAATGGGAGACAATCTGCATCAGCATTTGCAAAACTCCATAAAAAACATTTATATTTTTCCTTGGCCTCCAACAAAACTTTCATTTGTGATTCTGCACAACTTCTAATTTTTATTTGTGGGACAAATGATTGTTTTGAAGTCACAGAAGAGCTTGCTGAACTGCAAAGCATCAAAGGAACAACTACAGGAGAGGATATCTATGAAAAGGTTTGCCAAACTATGAATGGTTTGGAGCTGGACTGGGCTAAACTAGCAACTGATGGTGCTCCTAGCATGATGGGGTCTAAGAAAGGAGTAATTGCTCACATTAACCAAGAGATGCACAAACATAACCATTCTCATCCAATAGCCATACACTGCCTCATCCACCAACAAGCGCTGTGTAGTAAATCACTGAAGTGGGACTCTGTTATGAAAATTGTGGTATCTTGTGTTAACTTCATTAGAGCTAATGAACGAAATCACAGACAATTTCAGGAATTTCTGTCTGAACTAAATGTTGAGTATGAAGATGTTCTATATCACACAGAAGTCGATTGGCTGAGTCGAGGGAGAGTTCTGAAACATGTCTATGGCTTACTTCCACAGATTACAACTTTTCTGCTTTCAAAAAACAAAGAAGTACCAGAGTTCAATGATGCAGAATGGAAATGGCACCTTACCTTTCTGACAGATGTAACAGAGCTACTCAACAATTTCAATACGCAACTTCAAGGAAAGGGGAAGCTCATCTGTGATATGCAATCACATGTCAAAGCATTTGAAGTAAAATTAGGCCTCCTCATCAAACAAGTGAAGGAGGAAAACTTCTGCCATCTCCTCACAACTCAAAATCTGTTAGCAGAAAAACTGCTGATTGTATTCCCAAATAAAACATGTGTGGATTCACTGGAAAAATTGCAAAAGGAGTTACAATTTAGATTTAAAGAACTTCATTTCCCTGAACAGGACATACAGCTTTTCTGTAACCCATTTTCTATTGACATTGAAAATGTGGATACAATTTACCAAATGAAACTGGCTGAACTGCAGAATTGTGACTCTCTGAAAGACGCATTCAAGTCAAGCAGCCTTCATACTTTCTATGCATCTCTCCCCTCTGAGACATATCCTCATCTCAGGAACTATGCACTCAAAATGGCAACCATTTTTGGCAGCACTTATGTCTTTGAACAGACTTTTTCTAGAATGAAACATTTGAAATCTCCAATCAGATCAAGACTAATGGATGCACATTTGTATCACTTGTTATGACTAGCAGTGACAAATATGGAACCAGACATTGACCATCTCATTAGCCAAATGTTCCCATTGAAATATTGGTAAGTTTGTTTATTTAACTTTACTTCATTTTAAATATTGTATTTATTCCCATTTTGTTTCTTCACTTCAAAATAAGATATATGCAGCATGCATAGGAATTTGTTCATAGTTTTTGTTTTTACTATAGTCCGGCCCTCCAACAGTCTGAGAGACAGTGAACTGGCCCCCTATTTAAAAAGTTTGAGGACCCCTGTTCTATATATTTTGGAGATGAGGCGTTTATCAGAACCTTTAGCTGCAAAAATGTTTTCCCAGTTTATTGCTTCGCTTCTAATCCCATCCGCATTAGTTTTATTTGTACAAAAGCTTTTTAACTTAATATAATCAAAATTTTCTATTTTGTGATCAATAACAACTTCTAGTTTTTCTTTGGTCACAAATTCCTTCCTCCTCCATAGCTCTGAGAGGTAAACGATCTTTTGTTTTTCTAATTTATTTATAATTTCATTCTTTATGCCTAGATCATGAACCCATTTTGATCTTATCTTGGTGTACAGTGTTAAGTATGGGTCAATGGCTAGTTTCTGCCATACTGATTTCTAATTCTCCCAGCAATTTTTGTCAAATAATAAATTCTTATCCCAAATCTGAGGTCTTTGGGTTTGTCAAACACTATATTGCTATAGTTTTTGACTATCTTATCCTGTGAACCTAACCTATTCCAATGATCAACTAGTCTATTTCTTAGCCAATACCAAATGGTTTTGGTGACTGCTGCTGTATAATATAGTTTTAGATCCGGTACAGCTAGACCACCTTCATTTGATTTTTTTTTCATTAGTTCCCTTGAAATTCTTGACCTTTGATGCTCAAAAAGTTATCAAACTGTGCATATCCTTTGATTCAGCAGTGTTTCTACTGGGCTTATATTGCAAAGAGATCTTAAAGAAGGGAAAGGGACCTGTATGTGCATGAATGTTTGTGGCAGATCTCATTGTAGCGGCCAGAAAATGGAAACTGAGTGGATGCCCATCAATTGGAGAATGGCTGAATAAATTGTGGTATATGAATATTATGGAATATTATTGTTCTGTAAGAAATGACCAGCAGGATGATTTCAGAAAGGCCTGGAGAGACTTACATGAACTGATGCTCAGTGAAATGAGGAGGACCAGAAGATCATTATATACTTCAACAACAATACTATATGATGATCAATTCTGATGGATGTGGCCATCTTCAGTAATGAGATGAACCAAATCAGTTCCAATAGAGCAGTAATAAACTGAACCAACTACACCCAGTGAAAGAACTCAGGGAGATGACTATGAACCATTACTAGGATTCCCAATCCCTCTATTTTTGTCCACCTGCATTTTTGATTTCCTTCACAGGCTAATAGTACACTATTTCAAACTCCAATTCTTTTTGTACAGCAAAATAACTGTTAGGACATATATGCTTTAAAATACTTAACATGTATTGGTCAACCTGCCATCGGGGGGAGGGGACGGGGGAAGGAGGGGGAAAATTGGAACAAAAGGTTTGGCAATTGCATATAACCTGTAAATAAAAAGTTATAATGAAAAAAAAAAAAGAAATTCTTGACCTTTTGTTCTTCCAGATGAATTTTGTTATTATTTTTTTCTAGGTCACTAAAATAGTTTTTTGGGAGTCTGATTGGTATAGCACTAAATAAATAGATTAATTTAGGTAGCATTGTCATCTTTATTATATTTGCTTGATTTATCCAACAGCACTTAATATTTTTCCAATTAGTTAGTTAGATCTGACTTTATTTCTGTGGAAAGTGTTTTCTAGTTTTGCTCATATGTAATGTGTTGTACTACCAATATTCATGGATTCTGACAGTCAAGCATTAATTCCAAGGCTGAATTTCATTGAAATAGATTGAGGGTAAAGGAGAGATTAGGAAGATGCATGTGTCCTCTCCGCCATCTTGGCTCCACACCTTGAGGAGCGCCTTGATGTCTCTTTTCTCCTCTCTATTATTGCCTGCCCTTGAGTATTAAAAGGTATGTCAGTGGTGTATAAAATCTGATACTGTGCACAAAAGAGTGCAAAATGTTTAGAAATATATGTAGGTCCATTATCTGATTTTATTGTTTGTGGCACACCCATAATTGGAAACATTTGTATAAGGAATTCAGTGACCACTCGGGCTGTCTCTTTTGCCTCTTGGTATTGCAAAAATAAATCATGAAAAGGTATCTACTACAACATGGATAAAAGATAGACGACCAAAAGATTTATAATGGGTCACATCCACTTGCCAAATGACATTGGGCCTTAAACCACAAGGGTTCTTCCCTGAAGGGAGCATAGGAGCATAGAAAGGAAGGCAAGCTGTACAGCCTTTTACTATGCTCCTGGTTTCCTCTCTTGTTATCCCAAATTGTAAACATAAAGCTTGAGCAGTCTGATGATATTTATAATGAGATTCTTGGGCTTCCTGAAATAAAAGAGTATTGGCCAACATAGTTAGAAGGCTATCTGCCTT